>NC_083288.1:27053517-27721374 GCF_963506605.1 Zootoca vivipara | reverse complement strand
CTCCTGAAAAATGAAATGAAAGTTTGACAGATTAAACTTCTTGGTATCATCTCTGACTGTTGGTATCTTTCGAAGACTTTACTTCCCATTGCTTCTACGAATCAATGGGAGTTCACTCAGGTATGCTGTATAGGGATTTCAGACCAAGAGGCATATTATGCAGTGGAAATATGCAAACAACAAAGTAAGGCTTAGATAAACATCAGGAAACATCAGCTGCTGCTACAAGTTTTATGAGACTAGATCAAGCACAAAACCAAATAAGAAAGGAGAGAAAACTTTTATGCCTTACAGAACAGAGCCATGAACACCTAAAACAGAATACACCACAGGAACACTAATATCACATTGCTTCAGACTATTGAACAGTCCAGCCCAGTCTAATTGTCAGTAGCTCTTGAGCACCTCAGGTGGGTTGGGGGTGGGGACTGTCTCTGCTCTGTCACTTGAAAATTTTCACCTGTAGACTGAATCTTGCAACGTCTACAATCCTGAGTTATATCCAATCATACAGGGGTGCCAACTTGAATAAAATATTGGGGGGGGCAGGTAAGCCCCACCCAGCATAATCAATCACATGATGCAGTGCATGCACACCATTTGAATAGCAACAGTCATCAACACTGGGGGGGGCAGCCCTCTCAAATATTCTCGTGGGGGGCAAAGACCCACTTTTTACCTAGGAGTTGGCTCCTATGCGATGATAGTTCTACTCAGAGTTGACACATTGAAAATAATAGCCATGAGTACGGTTAAACAATTTAGGTACTTAATTAAATTGGGTATATTCTGAGTAAAACTAAGTTGAACACAACCCTTTGTCCCTTGCCTCATAGTGAATGAGTACCCATATTTTGCAATGTTTAACCAGTACCATAAATGATCTCCTAACCCCTGTGGTATAAAATAGCAGAATATTTGCAGCAGCTACTGAGAGAGGTCAACACTCCATCAAATAGTAGAATTGGAAGGGACCCTGAATGTCATCTAGTCCAACCCCCTGCAATGCAGGAATCTCAACTAAAGCATCCATGATACATGGTCATCTAATCTCTGCTTAAAAACCTCCAATGAAGGAGAGTCTACCACCTTCTGAGGGAATCCGCTCCACTGTCAAACAGCTTTTGTAATATCCCTATAAATCTCCCTCTCTTTCAACCTCTCACACACAAACCTTTGAACCTTCAAAGTTGTTCTCCCCATCAGTGCTTTGACCTCTTCTTTCAAAGTATCAGGGCAGCTGGATATAGATCCTTTGGTACTTTTCCATTTCTTTCCTCAAACAAAATGTGTGACTACAATAAAGGTCTGCACACAGTATTCCAACCTATTTTTTTTCTCTGACTACATCTGGCAGTTCTTTATTTTTACTCTGTGAATATGTAAATTCTCTGGGCAGTTCTGCCAAAGGGAGTTCCAAGTCAAGTCTCTAGTGAAAGTTCCTTTCAGATAACAAAAGGACAAAGGGGACCTTTCATTGGAATGTATTAATTTCTCACACTTCCCTCCTTCCCTTCTACAGAATGGAAATAAGCATCATGGGGAAGAAGAAAAAACATGCCCCATTATGTGTGACACATGAGGCACTGCATCTACCAAGGAGATTGCAGGCCTACTGCAGGCCTGGCAGAGTAGGATGGGGGGGGGAAACAACTTGAAAACTTTGTAAACGAGGAAAATCTTTAATAAAAAGACAATATGTGGCAGATGCCTGTGAACTCACTAACTTGCATCCTTCCTGCAAGGTGCATAAGTGTACCCTGGATAGCAACTTTGTGGATGCTTTCACTCTTCTAAGGTTGTGGCTTTGGGGTGGGGGTCACGGTGTTACGAGACAGGGGTAGGTTCTATTGGCGACATAGCCTCAAGAGGAACATCAGGAGATCCTCTGATAACTGGGTGCAGGGTTATCAGGCGTTCCAGAGCATTTTCCAGGTGGCCTACTCCAAACGAGACTACTGGCACGTCAACAACCACATGGGTATTTTTCTCAAGCCTCAGGTCCTGGCTGGGGGTGCTGTAGCTATTGTCTTTGATGAGGTATGTTGCCAGCAGGCGCACCACAATCAGAATTCATAATGGGACCTCCATAATAACATGCTCTGACTTGTTGGATCCAAAATGTACTCAGAGCCCTTTCTTTCTCAACTCTATCTCTACCAGCTCAGCATATTTCTTAGAGTCTCCATCCATGATTTCCTTCCCCTTCTCCAACATCATAACTCCACAATTGGGTTGCTTCACTCCTCCAGGAAACACTGTGGAGGTCCTCTCGATTTCATTATCTATTGCCTCCAGCTTTACCATTCCATTTTCCTGTTCTGAAAATCCTCCATCAGTATTTTTTCCAGGTACTCTCTAACTTCTCCAGCCTCAACTTGTCCTCAACTTTTTATTCACCATTGTATGCATCTCTGCAGTCAGTGGGAAGTTTTTCAGTATTTTCACCATACTGAGTGCCTTCTTTGAGATCCACACAGTCCTTGCTTGTCAAAAGTACATTCCTAGCATTCTTCTTCCACAGCAGCATGGCCATGTAGTTTCATATTACAACCAGCAGATTCACCAGTGAAGTGGAGGAGCAAAAATAAAGTGAAATAAAATCAAAACAACTCAGAGCTCCTCTTAGCTGTTCAGAAACTTTCTTAGGTGCATATATTTAAATACAGTGGTGCCTCGCTAGACGAAATTAATTCGTTCCATGGGTCTTTTCTTATAGCGAAAAATTCGTCTAGTGAATCCCATAGGAATGCATTGAATTTTTTTTAAATTTCTTTTTGCCCATAGGAACACATTAATTGAATTTCAATGCATTCCTATGGGAAACCGCGATTCGCTAGATGAATTTTTCGTAAAACGCATTCGTCTAGCGAGGCAAGCTCTGCTCGAAAAATCCTTTCGTTAAGCGGAAATTTCGTTAAGCAGGGCATTCGTTAAGCGAGGCACCACTGTAATGCTTTTTGTTCTATTTGCTTTTCAGCCCTCTAGTGTCATCTCCTCTTAAGTCGAGCAGTCAGGACTTATTTCAGATGAGCTGTTTAACCAGCAGACAGAAAACCTCAGTCATAATTTATAGCAGTTTCAGAAGTAGTTGAAGAAAGGGAGGTTCAGTCAATCTTTGCCCAAGGACTGACCCCCTAGGGCTATTAAGTGGGGTTTGGACAAGATTGCAGTTCTTCTGCTCACCCAAACAGCTTCATTGAAGGTTCCTCAGTCCCAAAGTGAGAGAGCAGCCCTTCTAGAACACTGGAAGTTAATCCCTGTTATCTCTGTTCCTCAGAGATGATATGAAATCTAATGGCTATCATAAATCACCACCGAATTATCTTTGTCAATGGAGTCTCAAGAGGAGATGTGTAATGAGCCATGATTCCTCCCCAGAAATCTGACCTGATTTTCACCCAACACTGGGGTCTGTCTAAATTATTTCTGCTGCACTCACAATCCACAAAATGCACCTTTCAGGCTCAAAAAATCCAACACTGGTGATGTCTAAATCCTAAAGAGAAATCTAGTGTGACATCTCTGGAGAAGTTGCTCTGCAAGGGAGTGCGGAATGGACCTGGGAGTCTATCTGTTGTATGAGTTCTCAGATATCAGGTTGATACCTGAGATTCCTCTGAGGCAAAGGGTGCACACATTCGGGCTCCAACCCATGGGCGTACCCAGCGAGGGACAGGGGGAGGCAGCTGCTCCCCCTAGAAGCATTTTTTTTAAAAATGGTTATAAAGTGATGAAACGAAACAAAATTATGTAGGGCGATGGCAAATAATCAGTTGTTTACCACACTGAAATGGTGTAAAAACCGAGACATATCTAGAGCCACCTAGCGACTGGTAGAGGAATCTATTTCAGCGCTGGATAAGGAGTGAAAGAAGCGGGACAGAGCGAATGGTTGAGGTGGCATGCACCTTTCCCGCTGTGTGAGATGCCCGCTTTGCCTCTATCAGGAGGAGACGACGGCATTAAGGGCTGCCACAGAGCAGATGCAGCCGACCACGACCTCGCTCCTTCTGGGCTGTCCGTGCGCACACACGCGCACCGACTTGTACACGTCCAATTCTCCCCAGTTGCTTTATTTCCATTCGCTGGTTTATTTTATCTCTGAACCTCCTTTCCAAAAAGAAAAGTAAGCCAGAGTTGCTTGTCCTATAACTATTTATAAAAAGGCAAGTAAAGGGGCCCCTGACCATCAGGTCCAGTCGTGTCCGACTCTGGGGTTGCGGCCCTCATCTCGCTCTATAGGCCAAGGGAGCCGGCGTTTGTCCGCAGACAGCTTCCGGGTCATGTGGCCAGCATGACAAAGCTGCTTCTGGCGAACCAGAGCAGCGCACAGAAATGCCGTTTACCTTCCCGCCGGAGCCGTCCCTATTTATCTACTTGCACTTTGATGTGCTTTCGAACTGCTAGGTGGGCAGGAACTGGGACCGAGCAACGGGAGCTCACCCCATTGCAGGGATTCGAACCGCCGGCCTTCTGATCAGCAAGCCCTAGACTCTGTGGTTTAAGTTTTCTTAAAATTTTGATTTCATTCGCCTTTTCCGTCCTGAATGACCATGGCTTGCCCCCCCCCAGTTTTGATCCTGGGTATGCCCCTGCTCCAACCCCATGAATTCCCCTCACCTCCCCCCCCTGCCCCCATTTGCTACAAGTCTAAGGTTGTGCCAAATAGCAGTATTTCCTCTGTTGGGTGCTTTTCTCAAACATAGGAGCCAACTCTGAGGGCCAAGCGGCCTTCACCCCGCCCCACTGTACGAAAAGCTAAGAGACTTTGGATTCTCCCCACAGGCCTTGATAGCTTCAGGCTACGAGAAAGCAAGAGCAAAAATCTGCCAACGTGTTTGGGATGTGGAACTGCAACGCCATGTGAACGAGATGAATAAACACCCAGCCATAAAAGATAATGGGAGAAGATTTCGCCCAGCAAAGTATTTGTCAAAATAACAAATACCTAAATACAGACAGGCATTTACCCTTTACTGCCATCTGCTTTACTGCAGGGAAGATTCGCAGGTAAACCATATGTGGAACGAGTCTGCCCCTGTGGTATGTCGGAGGTAGAAACTGCCTCCCACATATTATTACGCTGGCGTTTCTACAGTGACATATGCCGGGTTTTCATTTCCCCTGTTATGCAAAATTTCTCGAATGAATCCGAATCCCAATGCCTAAAATTCCTTGTAGAAGATAAGGACCCTGAGATTACGATAAAAGTAGCCAAATTTTGTGCAACTGCTATAAAACTCAGGGAACAAGCGGTGTCACCACAATGATTAAGGCCCCCCAAGGGCAACTTTAGGCTATATTTTAGCGACCCAGTTTTAATTTACATATTCTAAATGCTGTAATAAATACACGTGTACTGTCCCTGCCATGTAAATTTTAATGCTACACCATTGAGTTTTATGATTTTTGATTCTGTATGTGAGCTGGTCTGTGACCGTAAATAAAATTGAATTGAATTGGGCCTTCACCCCCCCATAAAATATATGAGGGGGCAGCCCCCCCCAAGTTAATAGCCATTGCCATTCAAATGGTGAGTGTGCAATGCATCATGCCCTTCACCCCCTCAAAAAACATTTCATCAATTTGGGAGTCCTGATTTAAAAAATAATGTTTGAAACAGAAGACCTGGAAGAGTGGGATTATATGCTGCAATAATTTAAGCAATCTGCCCATAGAGATGGGTGAATAAATTGTGGTAGTCTCACAGGACTGCATATGCCAGCTATGTCCCCATTGGCTCCACCCCAGACTTCATTCATTGAGGCAAAAGATCTGAAAGAGAGTATTCACTGCAACTGGGAACCCTGTTAAGTCAGTGCTCTCTACTGTACAAAGGATTCTTTTCCTTCTTTTTTATAAAAAAAATTATTGATATGTGAACAAAAAATTGCAAACATAACAATAAGTAAGAAGTTAAAGAAAAAGAAATTGAAACCATAATGCATCAGAGCCTGGAAGGACAAAAGTAGAAAGATATTTTGTGGTTCAAAAGAGATAATCAAGTATTAATACATACAAGAATCCCCTTTACAAAGTATACATCAGCTGTTGGTTCCATCATTATTAATAATAAATATTTTATATAATCTTAAATGAGCCAGACATTTGCATACAATGGTGGCACTGAGTGAACATGTTCCTCATTATTTTTATAAGAAATAAAATCAAGACACAAAATAAACAGCTCTGCCTTTTAGATATTTAAGTTTATGAGCTATCTTTTCAAGAATGGCCATTTGACAAACTCTTGAGTACCAGCAATAAATAGTATATGGATTGGTAAACAAAATAAATGGCAGCATGGTGGATCAGATTTATGGATGAGCACATGCAAAACTGACACAGGATCAAAACTGAATGATACATCTCTAGTTAGGACACCCTTTAATGGCACATCTTCCTCCAATGCAACAATTTCAATGACAGTTCATGGCAGGGTGGGGAGATATAATCTGCAGCCCCCGACAGTCAAAAGTTGTGGGACCTGTCTTGCATGAGGAATTCAACAGTTGTGAGAAGTTGACACATGTTAATGGTGCCTTGCCATTGTTAGGTATGCAGGCTTCCAGAATCACAACAAAATCTAAACCCTGCAATTCAGGCAGAGCCTTAAATCCAAGGAGGTTAAATTTCTGTCACAGTTGCTGGATTAACCCCATTTCTTCTTCCTATGGTTCATTTTATTCAGTTCTGTAGTCCCAGCAGACTACAAAGGGTGGAATACTAGGTTTTGGAAATGTCTCCACTCTTCTGAGTGACATTATACATGTATATGCTCTGCATCTTTTTTTTTTAAAGCCATCAATATTGTTAGTTTAATTAATTTCACTGGTGGATTTTTGAAATTGCAAGTCACAAACCACTTACTCCAAAGTGCTTCTATTGTTTTCAGTTTGTCTCCTCAGTTACAGAAGCATTTAATTTTGCTGCATTTGGTTTTCTTCCATTGTTCTCCCAGGCACAAATTTGCTGAAGGCTTTTGTGAGCGCTTGCTTGAAGTCTCTGTTCCTCAGGCTGTAGATGAAGGGATTGAACATGGGAGTCAGGATGGTGTAGCAAAGAGAAAAGATTTTGTTCAGATCCCTCAGTGTGTCGGTGTTTGGTAACATGTACACTATGATAAGGGTACCATAGAAAATGGTGACCACGATAAGATGAGAGGAGCAGGTAGAAAAAGCTTTTTTCCTGCCACTGTTTGAAGGGATTTTCAAAATGGTGTTGATAATGCAAGCATAGGAGGTCAAGGTCAGTATCAATGGTGGCATGATGCCTGCGAATCCCACCACTGTCATCAACATTTCTGCCTGCTGAGTTTCACCACAGGAGAGCATTAACAATGGTGTATAATCACAAAAGAAATGGTCGATTTCATTGGGGCCACAGAAATTCAGATGTGACGCACAGAATGCCGTAATTGCAGTAAGTACAGCACCAATAATCCAAGGCGCAACTGATAACTGAACACATAGTCTCCTGTTCATGATGGTTACATAATGTAATGGTTTACATATGGCTGCATACCTGTCATATGACATCACAGATAATAGGTAACACTCAGTGCAAGCAAAACAGCCAAAGAAATAGAACTGGAGGAAACACCCACTAAAGGAAATCCCATGATAGTCACTCAACAAGCTAGCCAAAAGTTTTGGAAGGGTTGTTGAGATGTAGCAGATCTCTAAAATTGACAGGTTCCCCAGGAAGAAGTACATGGGCTTGTGAAGTTGATGATCAGCGAGGACTGCTGTGGCTATAAGAATGTTTCCAGTAACTGTCACCGTGTAGATTGCTAGAAATATAACGAAGAGTGGAGCCTGCAGTTCAGGAAGTGTCTTGAATCCTAGAAGGATAAATTCTGTGACAACTGTTTCATTATCCCTTTCATTTTTTGTCACAAATTGTTCCATTCTGAGACTAAATAAGAGCTGGAACAGAAAGCACAGATTTAAACATTTTCTGAGTGCCATCTGCTTAACTCCATGAATAGAATACATCTATCTATCAACCAACAAACACCCTCTAGATAAGTCACATAGTATATAACTTCTTAGTGATGTAGCTATGAAAGCTAACCAAATTATTATAAATATTCTATGTCTGTATCCTGGATTAACAATTCCTTTTAAAAATATGGAGACTAAGTTAATGTAGAATGAATGACAATGTTGAACAAACTCAAAACATATCTCAGAAGAGATGGGAAACATAAACTGCCATTGGCAGAAAATAAATTCTATCACTCACAATATGTTTTGTGTTACTTAATTCACTTCTTTCTAGCACTTGCATCTGATGACATTAGAAGGCCAACGCCCTATATAATCTCTAATTTTTTTTAGCCAAAGGACTGTGAAGAGCTCCTGAAGTCATCATTTTGGTTGCTATTACTAATTCATATCCATCTTACTGGAAATAGTCCCCCCCCCGGTCTATTCCCAGATATAAATGATCTGAACCTAAAATCTTAATAGATTGGTTATGTTGATACACAAACATAAGGCCATGAATAAGTTAGATCCTTAATTACAATGAGCATACTCTGAGTAGAACGTAGTCGGATGCAGCCCTATATCCCTTGCCTCATAGTGAATGAGGACCCTCAGAACATATTTATCTAACCAGTTCCATAAAATATCTCTTCACCATCACTCCTGCTAGACCCATCACTGTGCTACAAATTCAATACAAAATGTGTAGCAGGTCCTGAGAGAGGAGAGGTCAACACTCCGTCTGATATATATATATATACATACACACACACACACACACACACACACACACACACACACACACACACACATATACCGCTGAAACTGCCCCCCCATCTTCTACATTGATTTGCAGAGACCTTTTTACCTTGAAACATGCTCTCCAAATCACTGCTTTGACCTCTTTCAAAATATCAGAACAGCAGCATATAGATCCTATCGCACTTCTCCATTTCCTCAAACAAAACATCTGTCTACAATACAGGTTTGTGCGCAGCATTCCGGCCTATTTAGTTTGATCCTATCATGCATTTATATATATATTTTCTCTAACACAATGTAAATTCCCTGGGCAATTCAGCCACAGGGAGTTCCAAGCTGATGCTGATTTCACATAACAAAAGGGCAAAGGGGACCTTTCAGTGGGATAAATTTATGCCTCCTCCCCTCTATAGAATAGAAATAAGCATTATGGTAAACACACATGAAATTCCACAAAGAGGAAACGTCAATTCGAAAGATTGCAGCATCTGGTATGGTGCTGTAGATATGACTTTTTTAATTGAGCAGGTCCTCAGCCTCCAACTGCCTCCTGCCTCGGACTGGTCAGCCTCTTTGATTCTGCAACCCACTCCATATCTGAATATCTTTTTTTTATCCAACATTAATTTCATGCAAACTGCTATGTATTGGTTCGACATAACACAAACCTTGCGTGACCAGGTGGCGACAGCCCCAGCCCCCAGGGATTAAAAATGAAGGAATAAAGACTCTGACAACATTATATGGAATTAAAATTAGGCCACAACTTTATTAAACTTCCCAATGTAACTTTATTAAACTTCCCAATGTAACTTTATTAAACTTCCCAGAAAAAACTTGATTACTGAGGCTGGGCCTGAACCTCCAAAAATTAACACTGAGAGGCCCGTTTGCCAGTAAGCTCCCTGGGAACTGTAGCGCCATGCGTGATCCAGCAAAGGGCACCCACAATGTAAAGTATGAGTGTTCATTAATGAAAAAGATAGTGTGCCGTCTATTGGGAAGGGTGAAAGATTGGCTTTCACATTGGGTGAAAGATTCTTGCATTGCAGGCAGTTGAACATCAAATTACAAAACTAAACACCTCCTCCACACACAAAAATACAGAAATGGTCGCAGAAAAAAACCTTAAAATAATACAGTGGTACCTCAGGTTACAAATGCTTCAGGTTACAAACGCTTCAGGTTACAGACTCCGCTAACCCAAAAATAGTACCTCAGGTTAAGAACTTTGCTTCAGGATGAGAACAGAAATTGTGTGGCGGCAGCTTGGCGGCAGCAGGAGGCCCCATTAGCTAAAGTGGTGCTTCAGGTTAAGAACAGTTTCAGGTTAAGAACGGACCTCCAGAACAAATTAAGGTCTTAACCAGAGGTACCACTGTATAGCTAACACAAAGGGAGAGATAGAAAGCTGGGCCATTCCCATCAGCTCTCTTGAGAGACTACCTTCATTAAGCTTCTCCTTTCTTGGAATTATTGTAATATCATCTGGCCACCATACTAACTACTACAGCAATGTGCAGCCTGAAAAAGAACACAGAGTGCCCTGTTCCAGCAAGGTTAAATATCAGTTCTTGAACTGATCCATTGGAGCAATTCCATACAAAGTGTGTTCTCCTTCATGGAGAGCACGTGTTGCGGTGGGGGCAAACAAGACATACCTCTGTTGCTGGGCGGATTAGTTTGGATGTCCACGAATCTTATTGGGGGACCTCTTGGTCGTTGGGGAGAATTTGATGTTGCAATTTATGATTGACGGCCAAGGGGATATTTATTCCCTGCATGCAGCGTTGAGCTGCCTCTTTCCGCTGCATGCATCGGATCACCCGCCCATTTGGCTGATTGGCCGGTGCCATTTGGTTTTTTTTGCCTACTGCATAGCAAAATCGTCACAACTTGTAAGGTTGCGGTTAGGCATTGGTTAAATTTGGTTGGTGGAGGGGGCATGGTTGACTCTGCCTGCCCCTCCAATGCTGCTGCTGCAAGAGTATTCCATTAAAGGAATCCAAGGGCTCGCCATGCTCTTGTCTGAACCCCTGTCAAAGGGCTAGGGCCACGCAAGTGCCCCTGGGAGCATTTGGGGAGAGAATTTGATGGGACATTGAGTGTTTTTTGCATTTATTTTCTAAGGGTACAATGCTACTAGTTTTTAAAAATCCTTCCACCCTTCTAAGTGCCATATTGCTCAACTGGTAGGGCATGAAACTCTCAATCTCAGGGTCATGAGTTCAAGCCCCAGACTGGGCATAAGATTCCTGTATTGCAAGCCATTGGAGTATCTGACTTGTGGTCCCTTCCAACTCTATGATTCTATGCAAATATATGGACATTCTTTCCTTTTTTAAGTCAATTGCATTTCTTTCTGTAATTATATTTCCATTTTCATTAAATTACAAGTCACAAATTACATACGCAAAAGTGCTTCTATTGATTTCAGCTGGTCTTCTCAAAAGGAAAGTGGTTGGGGGTTGCCGCTTACATCATTACAAAAGCATTTAGTTCTACTGCATTTAGATTCCTTGAATTCTTCTCATAGGTACAAGTTTGCTGAAGACTTCTCTAACAATGTCCTTAAATGCTCTGTTCCTCAGGCTGTAGATGAAGGGATTGAACATGGGAATCAGGATGGTGTAACAAAGAGAAAAGATTTTATTCAGATCCCTCAGTGTGTCAGTGTTTGGTAACATGTACACCATAGTTAGGGTCCCATAGAAAATGGTGACTACGATAAGATGAGAGGAGCAGGTAGAAAATGCTTTCTTCTTGCCACTGATTGAAGGGATTTTCAAAATGGTACAGATTATGCAAATGTAGGAAGTAAAGGTCAGGATCAATGGTGGCATGATGCATGACGATCCCAGGACTGACATCAGTGCTTCTGCCTGTCGGGTATCGCTACATGAGAGCATTAACAATGGTGTGTAATCACAAAAGAAATGGTCAATTACGTTGGGGCCACAAAATTTCAGCTGAGATGCAAGGAAGGTTGTAAATGCAGGAAGCACAGCACCAAGTATCCAAGGAGCAGAGGATAGTTGAACACATAACTTACTCTTCATGATAGCAACATAATGCAGTGGTTTACATATTGCTACATACCTGTCATAAGACATCACTGATAAGAGATAACACTCAGTGCAAGCAAAAGAACCAAAGAAATAGAGCTGAAGGAAACACCCGCTAAAGGAAATCCCATGATAGCCACTCATAAAACTTACCAAGATTCTAGGGAGGATTGTTGAGGTGTAGCAGATCTCTAAAACAGACAAATTTCCCAGGAAAAAGTACATAGGCTTGTGAAGATGATTATTGGTTAGGACTATTGCAGTTATAAGAATATTTCCAAGCATTGTCACTATGTAGATTGCTAAAAATATAACAAGGAGGAGAGCCTGCCATTCAGGAAGCGTCTTGAATCCTAAGAGGATAAATTCTGTCACCTCCGTTTTATTTACTATTTCTTCTTTTGCCATGAATTATTCCATTCAACAACTAAATAATTATTGAAACAGAAACCACAATTGCCAATGCTATATGAGTGCCACCTATTTATAAATATATAATCTTTCTATCCGCAAAATAGTTTGTTAAAAATGCTAAACTGGTCCAAAATTTCAATTCACATTCATTTTACTGTAAAGGGTTCTGTTCAGTTTATTTTCAGAAACAGATGAGCTGAATTTGAACATAAAACCTTAAGAGACACAGGAAAATACAGAAGGAGGGAGGGAGGGAGGGAGGGAGGGAGGGAGGGAGAGAGAGAGAGAGAGAGAGAGAGAGAGAGAGAGAGAGAGAGAGAGAGAGTTGTCACAATTGTTGTATACTATTCTAGGAGCATGTACAGTAGTTGTTTTATCTTTGTTTTTAAAAAAATGGGGGAAGAATTAGCATATATGAAAATACATGATAGCATTTGGTTATGTTAATACACACATGTAAGGCAGTTGTGGTGCAGCTTTTTTGGCAAGAGTGTCACAAATCAAGTCAAAGTTCATAGTACAAATGTAGTTCATAGCAGCTTGGGGAATGTTTGACTATCAGCTCCCCAACCTACAATTCCTACAATCCTGCCATGTTCACATACTTTAAAAACTGAAAACTGAAATGAATGTTTGGCAGATTACAGATCTTAGCAACAGCTTTGACCATTAATATAGAGAAATGTTTACCTTTGTTTCAGGGAGGTGAGAACTGAGCCTCCAGAAAATATGCCTTTGTTCATTTGCTTACAGAAGTCTACAACTTTATTGAGGTGTACTATCTGGTGGAATATTGCAGTTGAAAGAAGCTCTGCTATGTAAGGTTCAAATAAACCCTAGGAAAGATCAGCAACTGCCACAAGTTTCATGAGACTAGTTCATGTGCAAAACCAAAAACAAGCATAAGGCGAGAAAGCCTTGATGTATTCCAGATCACAGCCTTGGACACCTAAAGCACATTACATCACAAGAAAACTAATAACAAGTTGCCTTAGACCGCTGATCAGCCCAGTCCATTCTGATTGAGGATTTGAGCTCTTGAGGACCTCAGGAAGACAAGCTTTCTCTGCTGTATCACATGAAGTCCTATTACTTGGGGACTGAATATTGGAAAGTCTGCATACATGATTTATAGCCAATGCTAGTTCTAATTCATTGACATGACTGATAGAGGACTATCATAGGTCTTTTATTTCAACTGGTTTACCCTAAGTCCCTTTCCCTGAGAACATATTTTCAATTATTTTAGTTCCATAAAGGATCTCTTCCTTATCATTCCTGCTAATAATATCGCCAGAGCTCCATCACCGTGCTATAAAATCACTAGAATATCTGCAGCAGGTCCTGACAGGCACCATCACTCCATCTGATGATTTTGTAATATCCCTAGAACTGCCCCCTTGTTTCACTCTTACACACACAGACCTTTGTAACTCTAAGCATGCTCTCCCCATCAGTGCTTTGACCTCTTCTTTCAAAGTAGCAGGACACCTAGATATAGATACTATGGTACTTTTCCATTTCTTTCCTAGAACAAAACATGACTATAATAAAGGCCTGTACAATACATTCTAGCCTATTTTCTCTAACTACATCTTGCAGTTCTTTATTTTTCCTCTGAGATGATGTAAATTCTCTGGGCAAAACTGCCACAGGGAGTTCCAAATTAAGTCTTTAGCTTGTTTCAGATAATGAACACTTACTTGCCTTGCTGGTGAGCAACGTTTGCAGCCCGATGCTGTACCTCCTATGCAGACACACCACACCATTTGGGCTATGTACATTCTCCTCGGCCACCACGAAGGCTCACGGATTCCTGCCAAAACCAGTTTTCAAATCGGGCCAATCTGCAGTGGCCTAGGGGGGATGTGGTTTGGTGAGCGGACCTGAGTTGAGCAGGCTTCACTCAGGTCCACCTCCGCCCCCAGATATATATCCCAGCCAACACTGTGCTCTTCATCCAGTCGGCTGGACAGGTCACTCACCCTTTCCCTCCTCACATTAATTCTTGCTGCTTTAACCTTTTTTCCTTACAGCTAGGAGGGCTTTGCTTTGGTCTTATGATGGTTGCTGTATTCGGGGCCGGGAAGGAATTTCCCCTGCGCTGCAGGTTTCGCCTTCCCTTCAGCACTAGTCACAACTTGGTGTTTTAGGCCTTGGGCAGAATCTTATGGTTTTCATCCAATCGGGGTGTGGTGAAGTAGTGACTCACCCACCCCCCTGGTCTCACTGGGGGCGATAACAGGGTAACCGGTTAGAGGGGTTTGGAGGGAAATCTCTGACCAAAGAGCCAGTTGCTTAGGGCCAGTGGGCCATAGAGCTTCCCTCAGCATTTGGGGGCCCATCTGCGTAAACCTGCGCTTTGCAATGGACCCACCCTCGAATAGACCCTGCCATTCCTCAGTTCCCCAACAGGTGGCTGAGAGGAAATATATGCTCAATGCCTATGCCAAGGCTTCTCACATCTGAAATCAATAAAGTTGTGGCCATTTTAAATCCCAGACGGTTGTTGTGTCCATTCATTTACCCCCCTAGGTGTGCTGGGTGGGGGGACTATGCAGCTGGGCATGCATTATAAGGACAAAGGGGACCTTGTGATGGAATATTTCTTCTAAAATTGGTAGCAAAGCTTTCTTGCCTCTTCCCCTCTATAGATTGGAATGCAGTCTTATAGAAAAGGCACATTAAATTCTCCAATGAAAACATGTCAGTGGGTAAAATGAATAAAAGTTGGAAATCTAAATGAGAGCTAAAATAAACCCCAACCTAGCTCATGAGGTCACAGAATAGAATTGATGGCAACAGACTCAGCACACAAGTATAATTGTTTAATCTCTTTTATATTGTTGTAGCCAGTCTTGGGACCTTATGGTGGGGGGCTGGTTAAGAAATCTAATTGCTACTGCTACTAAATAACAAGAACAAGAGCAACAAGAAAAACAACAACATTTCACAATGTCTAGAATTAGATTCAAGAGGCAATAGTGATGGACACTGGCTTGGATGTTTTTAAAGGGGAATGTGGCAATTCTTCAGGGGAGCACACTCTATCTGTCAGAATGTCTGGTTTTAATAATTATTTTAACTGTATAATGCATTTTATTTTGTTTTCATTCTATTTAATGTATTTTATCTTTTGTAAAAACTTTTGCTAGACTGAATGAATGAATGCATTTATACCTCTCCAATGAATTCAACACAACATCCAATGCCATCCCATTTCCCCCCTTAAAACAACACAGTTACAGACTGGTAAGAAGCTGTTCCACCAGAAGGGATACACAATGTGTGATATGTATGTGTGATATGTGATTCTGTGTATGTTTCTGAACCACCCCAGACATGTTTTGTTATCTCTTCTTTCATTACCACATGAAAATTCTCTTCCTCCCCATAGTAGAATGAAAATCTTTGGTCTCTGCTGCCTACCAGAGGAGAGGACAGTTCAACAATGAAAAGAACTGCCTAGGGAAAGGGAGGGGGATCTCAAGCACTGGGGATCTTCTAATAGTCTGTACAGCAATTTGCTGGTGATGCTCTAGCTCTGGATTCCCTTCATTGAGAAGGTGGTTCGATCGGATGGAGTACAACCCCAGGCTCCCCCTCTCATCTATGTCTTTTGTTTATCCAACACGGATTATATGTAAACCTTAATGAGAAAGATATCCATTGAGAAGTTGCTCTGCATGGTGATGAGGAATGGAGGTCAGTGGAGGAATCTATCTGCTGCATGAGTTCTCTCATACAGTTCCATGGGTTGAATCCTGAAATTCCCCTGAGGTCTGAGCCCATTGCCATTTGCTGGAAGGAGATTGCTACAAATCTAAGGTTGTGCCAAATAACAGCATCCACTCCATCAGGTTCATGATCTGAAACAAAACGAAATGAAAAATGAAGTAGGGGATCTAGAAGGGTGAGATGGTATAATCCAATAACTTGGACAAATAAATTCTGATGTCATCTTGTCCAGTGCAAAGGACACTCTCTCAAAATATATTGTTTATTTCAATTATGTAGATGAGAAAGAGAGCAATGGGTAGAGAAATATTGTCTGTGTGGTGGTTCTCCAAGGTGGTTCTGTTAATCCCATTGTATCTTCTCTGGAGCAAACAATGCTTGTATCTTGCAGTTTAAGATTATCCATGAGGCCTAATCTAAGCATGCAGTAGAATTTGGAAGCAGACTTATTCCCCAGTCCTTGGAAGAGCACAATTTGCAAAGACCAGCATGGCCAGTGTGAATGAGCAGCTGTAAGGACTTTGCTTTCATCCTCTCTTCCTAAAAGAATATGTAAAGTCAAGTGTCCTTTGTTGAAGTGAGGGGAAGGAAATGCTTGTCTCTGCCACTGGTTACAGGAACAAGACCTATTGAATATATATATATCTCCCTATATTCATAAAAAGGTAAGGCTACTGTCACGTTGCAGTTCATCCAGCTGCCAAAGAGTAAACTGTTCAGTGAAACACTTCCCTCCCCTCAAACATGGCTGCATCAAGGTTTAGCAGGGGGGAGGTGCTTCAAAGAGAGTTTTAGAAAACTGCTCTGTGAAGGCTTTCACTTTTTATTAATCATAGTTGCAGTGAGATTTAATGGAGGGGAGAGACTCTTCAGAAAACTGCTGTCTGAAGTTCCTCCTCCCTTCTTTAAAAGTGGGTAGTGGTTGTAATGAGCTGTGAGGGGTGAGGAAAGGGCTTGGAGAGGGAATAGGGATAGAGATTGGAGAGGTGTAAAGGGAAGGGGTTTCGCCAGGTGTAAATGGTTAGCAGAGAGGTGGATTGGCAAAGGGATTGGCTGGCAGAGGGACAATGGGCAGCAGCCCCTGGTCTCTCTCTCTCTCTCTCTCTCTCTCTCTCTCTCTCTCTCTCTCTCTCTCTGCATGTGTGTGTAATGCTCTTTTAATTATTCTTCATTTTTTAAAAAATTAAAAGGGCCCTATGAATCTGCAAATAAAATAATAATAATAAATGTGGAAGACTGAGGTGGTACAGTAGGCTTTACCATATCAACCTGAAGATTGGAGGTGTGATGGGTTGCTGTTTGTTCGTTGAGGAACATTCAGTAATGCATCACACCTCCAATCTTCAGGTTGATATGGTAAAGGATGCGTTACTGAATGTTCCTCAATGAACAAACAGCAACCCTGCAAGTTAAAAGAAATGTGAATATGGTTCAACCACCTTCAACACCCTGTTGTTGTTTTCTGTTTCTACGTGACAGGGGGGGGGGAGAGATGCATGCAGTGGAACATTAAAATGTGATATCCTGGGCCTACAGTCTAGAGTGGTACAGTGTCTCCCAGTTTATTCCCATTCATTAGGCTGCATGGATATATTTTGGCTGATTTCATTGGTCTTTTTATTAGAAAGAAAGGTCTGCAAGCTGCAGATCACTACTGAAGAGTTCTACTGGTGTTTTGTTTTTATTTTTTCACTGAGGCTGGATTCCCTGAGTTCTACTCAATGGCACAAAATGGTTGATGGTTGTCCTAAGGGCTTCCTTGAACTCTCTGTTCCTCAGGCTGTAGATGAAGGGATTGAACATGGGAGTCAGGATTGTGTAGAAAACAGAGAAGACTTTGTTCAGATCCCTCAGTGTGTCAGTCTTTGGTAATATGTACACTATGATTAGGGTCCCATAGAAAATGGTGACCACAATAAGATGAGAGGAGCAGGTAGAAAATGCTTTACTCCTGCCACTGTTTGAAGGGATTTGCAAAATGGTGCTGATGATGCAAACATATGAAGCGAAGGTCAGTATCATTGGTGGCATGGTGCATGCCGATCCCAAGACTGACATCACAATTTCTGTATGCTGAGTTTCACTACAGGAGAGCATTAACAATGGTTCATAATCACAAAAGAAATGGTCAATTTCATTGGGGCCACAAAAGGTTAGCTGCGAAGCAAAAAATGTTGTAAATGCACTAGCCACAATGCCAGTCACCCAAGAAGCTAGAGACAACTGAACACACAACCTATTGTTCATGAGAGTCACATAATGTAGTGGTTTGCATATGGCTAAATACCTGTCATAAGACATTGCAGATAAAAGATAGCTTTCTGCTCCAGCCAAGAAAGCAAAGAAATAGAACTGGAGGAAACACCCACTAAAGGAAATTCTATGGTAGTCATTTATAATACTAGCCAAGATTCTAGGGAGGATTGTTGAGGTGTAGCAGGTGTCTAAAACAGACAGGTTCCCCAGGAAAAAGTACATGGGCTTGTGAAGATGATGATTGATTAGGACGACTGCAGCTATAAGGAGGTTTCCAACCATTGTCACCATGTAGATTGCTAAAAATGTAATAAAGAATAGAGTCTGCAGTTCAGGAAATGACTTGAACCCTAGGAGGATAAATTCTGTCACTGTTGTTTCATTATCATTTTCTCTTTTTTCCATGAGTTGCTTCATCCAATAACTAAAAAAGATAAAAAACGGAAAAAGCCAATAGTTGAAAAAAATTGAATGAACGAGAGTTTCACAACTCCCCCCCCCCCGTATGTTTACATTTGGTTACCACTCCAAACTGATGCCAGGTAAGTTGCATTGCAAATGGCCAGTTAAGTTGCATTGTGTGTGAGTTCCTCTTATGAAAGCTCATTGGAACCTTTATTAACAACCCTGGATACTTAGCATGTAGAGAATGAAAAATTCTGTTGCTCAGTATTATAAGCGTCTGTTATGTGATGGAGAGATGGGAAAGTTAAACAGCCACTGGCCACATGCTGTTAGAGATCATGTCTTTCTAGAGCTTATGTTGAATGCAACATTGGAAGAAGAATGGCCCAGATAATCTTCCTACGTGATTCCTGCGGTCATACAATTGACCCATTAGCATCATAGGAGAGATGCATCACAATTAATTGTAAAGTTTACCTATGATGTGCATCATCGACATACAAATATTTCATGAAAGAAAGGTCATTTCATTTTTTATGATATAGATACAAAATTTCACTAGACACATATCATGGTAAAGATGTTCCAGCTGTGCACCTCCACTTCTGGAACCAATGTAGCTTTTAGACATTTTACTGAAAAGCATTATTGTTTAGTCTGATTCCAGGAACAGAGGCAGTAAATTGGAATTTATGAGACTTATGTATGAACATATGAAAATCTCAGCTGATCAGTGGTCCATCTAGGCCAGCATCCCATTTTCCTTCGTGACCAAACAAATGTCTCTAGGAAGTCCACGAGCAGAAATAAGATAGTTATAAATTAACATATCTGGTGGGATATCATCATGTCACTGCATTCATGTGAACAAGAGGTTGTCACCCTTTTCTGGCAACTATAGAAGGACTGAATTTGGAAATATACAAATATAATCCACGATAGAATGGCTCTAGAATGTTCAAAATGCTATTCACACAGTGCTGTTCTTTTCAAACGTAATCATGACCAAAATGAACACTTCACAAATCAAACTTATTGGCAGTATAATTGTCTCCCAACCCCACCCCGGTAGACTTTACCTTCACTTTGAGAAGATGTGGATTGAGCTTTCTGACAATGTGTCATCCATATTTTGTTTCCAGAAGTCAGTAAAACCCCATTATAGCATGCTGCCATGGGATTGCCAGCTAACTACCATATTAAGCTGGAGGAGGAGCTCTGCAAGGCACAAAGAAATAAGGCATAGCAACTGTCTTGAGATCTTATCAGAATCTAGTTCCTGTGCAAAGCAATTATAAGATACAGCAGTGAGGAATGAGAGAGAATTGAATTCAGTTCACATTTAAAGGCAAATGTACATGATTGACAGTTTCCAAAATAATACACAATCTGAAACACATCCATCCTTCAGAATTTGTAGTTAATTTTGCAGTGCAGTTTACCAGCCAAGTAATGTACACAAAAATGCATGTTCTTAGCTAAAATATGTGCTTAAATGCATATATAATTGAAAATAGAATACCAAAATGCATTACATATGGGGAAATTACTTTCCGAAAATGAACATGAGACAAAATTGCATATTAAAATTGTATATTTTGATAAATTTTTACAGGATTTCTGGTAAAAAGTGCAAATTGATGTGGAAATGTGGAGAACAGAATTTAAGACTGAAGAAAAATGAGAAATTGTGAGAACTGAAATGGTCAGATTCACCCATTTTTTTATGGTAGCTATTTGCAAACCAATAATGATTACAACCAAGACAGGAGTCCTTGGCGTGCTATGGTCCATGGGGTCACGAAGAGTCGGACACGACTAAACGACTAAACAACAACAACAAATGATTACAACACATATTTTAAAGCAGCCTCGAGCCACTGATCTTTCTAGTCCCTTCTGACTCTCAAATATAACAACCAGTGGACTTCTATATCTCTATCACCCGAGATCCTTTTCTTTGGAAAATGCTAGATTAAACTTAAGCACTTGTGTCCTTCAACAACATGCAATGGGACCTCACATAATGAGATAGAACTCCCTTAAGTGTGATTCTATTCTGTATTATGTAAACAGTTCTATAAACGTTCTCATTGGCACTCTTTTCTTTGCTGTAAAATCAACAGAATAATTGCAAACGGTTCTGAGAGGTCAAGATCCCAACATGATAATTTTGTAATACCTCTAGAACTCTCTCTACTCTTCTCTCTTTCACACACACACACACACACACACACACACAGAGAGAGAGAGAGAGAGAGAGAGAGAGAGAGAGAGAGAGAGAGAGAGAGAGAGACTTTTGTACCTTCAAACAAGATTCCTCCTCTCTCAGCATGTCAGTAACCCAGTATATATGGATCTTATGGTATATTTTCATTTCACAAAATGTCTGCCTATGTGATAAGCAACAAAGTGAGATGTTCCAGCCTACACTCTCTGACTACCTCTTGTGGCTATTTATCTTTTTTTTTTCCTGAGAAAATGCTATGTCTTTGGAGACCTCTGTGCCACAGAGGACACTGTTCAGCTTTTGGGACACTCATTTTAGAAAATAAAAATATCTAGTGGGGAAAATTGACTAAAAAACTCATTATTAGAGAAGCAGTGTGTTCATGTTTTTTGTGTACCTTTTAAAATTATGGATTTGAAATGTAGCATGGTAAACTCACATAAAATCACCTGATGAGAATACGGCAATGCAGAAAGAATTACACCAGGAGTCAAAGTGTGATATCTCTGATCTTATAACACTAGGTGATGTGCTCAAATTATTGGCAATAGCATTATTGGAACAGATCACTTTATAGAATTCCGGGTTAGAAGTTGATTCCATACGAAATAGTTAATGGGGATTTGTGCTACACTCCCAGCAGAGGTTTCCCTCTCAATGCATTTTTAAACTTGCCTTTTATCAGAGGAAATCAGGGCAGCATACATGCCCTCTTGAAATGATTTGTTTTATTATGAATAGAGAAAAACATGGATGCAGCTTTGTTGTTACAATCTTTGGTTACACAGTACTTGCATAATAAACACCAAGATTGCTACATATCTTTTAAATGTAGATGGAGTACAGCACAAGTGGAAGTGTGAATGAACCACAAGAATTTGGAGTACAAGGGAGCACGTGGTGAAAGGGGATGGACTGCCCCTGCGACCTGGCAACCAAACCCTGTGTTGTGGGTGGGAATGTTTGGATGGCCACGACACCCTATTGGAGGTCCCTTGATCCAGGGTGTAATTGGACCAATGGGATGCCAATCAAATAGATTAAGGAACCTCTACTTAAGCCGATGCACGTGTCCCTGAGCTTCCTCTTTTGGGCTCAGAACATCGGAACACCCGCCCACCTCTCCCTATATTTAGGGCTTGTGCTTGACCTTGCTATGCCATCGTGTGTCACCTGTGGCTGGGACAGGGTTACGGCAGGAATTTTCCCCACTTGGCTGATTGGCTGGTGCCATTTGGGTTTCGCCTGCCATGTAGCAAATCGTCACAACCTGTAAGGTTGCGGATAGGCTCTGGTTCAGGTGACGGGGTGGCAGTACGCCTAGCCATCCCTATGCGTTGGGTATTCCGCTAAAGGAACCCACAGACTCATGGCTGGTCTTCCCTTTGAGGGGTTGTCCCCAGAGCCTGAGTCCAGGGGACATCTGGGTGGAGGTCTAGCAGGGCTCCTGCTTGTCTCTGTCCCAGGTGTTCACCTGAGGCTGACTTATGGTTGGTGCCCAGGCTCAGCACTACCTGCAAGGGTGCAGGGAGCTAGTCGAACCAGAGCCTATACAACCACTCACTTGATTGTAATCAGTAAAGTTGTGGCCTAAATTCTGCCAAAAACCAAACCAAAAATTTGAGTCTTGTCTGAATATTTTTTGGGGGGTGGTTAAAAGGTCTACACATGCAAATGTTCCTTATGTGCAAGCATATCAGTTTCCCAGATGGAATGAGCTCTGCTCCCCCTTGTTCTGGGTGATCTCCTAGCAATACCTCCTGAACCAAAAAACACCAAATAAATAAACAACACACTGAGAATTTCCTTTAAAATGTAAAAATCCCCCCTCCTGTATGAATACATTGGCCTCCCAAAAGAGGACATGTCCAGGATTTCCTAGATGTATCGCAACCCTATCTGAGCACCCCGACAAACCAACATCACCCTCCTTTCCATATGGTTCATAGTTCAGCTGGAGAGATGCTGCCATATCTCCCTCATCATGGCTCAGTCAGGACCATACCTGCCAAGTCTCCCGCTGAAAAATACGGGATCAGCGGCGGCGCAGCACCGGAAGTTGCGTAGAAGCAACTTCCGGGGCCGCTCTTCCCATGTGGGCACTGGAAATAGGGCAGAGCAGCACCGGAAGTCGCTTCTACACATGCCGGCAGCCATCTTGGTGGTGGCCGTATGGTGGCGGCCCTCTTGGTGACGGCTGCCGCCATGTGGCCACCACCAAGATGGCCACTGGGCATGCGTAGAAGTGACTTCCGGTGCTGCTCTGCCCGATTTCCGGTGCCCACACAAGAGCAGGACCCAAAATGGAGGCTCCCTGGCAGGTAGGAAATCCGGGGGATTTCTGGGATTTTTCTCCATTTGGGAGAACAGCGGGAAATGGATTAAAATCAGGGGGTTTCCCGTGAAAAACCGGATACTTGGCAGCTAAGGTCAGGACCCAGACCGCTAACTTGAGCCTGGCAGATCTTAAGCTGGCATAAGCCATAAAAAGGGAGAATCCTGGGGAATCAGAGAGAATGGACCCTAAACCCATACATCTGGCCTGACAACCCCACATAAATTAAGCCAACAAATAGGGTGGCCTAACACAAACAATATTTGAAAGATTGTTTCCCCTCTGCCATGCTTCCCATGTATGGGATTTCTCCCTATCTTTAAATTTAATTTTAATACACATTAAAGAGTGTAGGTTCATATATTTTACTAGGTCTGCTCTACGTAAAACTTAATTGGATACAACATATTATCAAATTTGGAAAAGTTTTCCAGATATCCCTGGATAGGTGGATAAGACTCCAGTCTGAGTTTTCAGACTCTGTTGCAAAAGATCAAATGTTTACCTTTCAGCAGCCTTGGAAATTAACGTCAGAGACGCACAGCTCTGAACATGCACTCTTTAATTTGACAAAGAGCCAAAGGCCCACTTGGATCAATTCAATTCACCTTTGGACAACATATTGAGAGGGGAAAAGGTTGGTATATGAGTTATAGGGTAACCCAGAGGGCAGTTTGCTTAAATTCTTTGAAGTACGATAAGGCCAATGTCTATTTGTGCTGATTCTGGGGTGGAGGAATAACTTTGGCAGACTTTGTATGACAAGATACCCCCTTGACAAATATAATGTGTAAATATTTTATTAATGTAATTATTAGCAGGGATATTTATTGTGTCCTAACCAAGTATACGACCGTGAGGTGGGTTCTCATTAACCCAACATGCATGTGATAAAGTATAAAAGCTCCTCTACCCCTTTGCTCTTTCTACCTTTCACATCATCAAAGCCCCTAAACAATTCGGAACCATGAAGTGGGTAACATTCATTTCTTTTCTTTTCTTGGCAAGCTTGGCCGAGTCAAAGCACCTACCCAGACGGTACCGGCATGCAGGTAATATGTCGTTTTATGTCATACGATGCCATAAACCAGTTTGTTTTGGTTGGTAAGATTAGCGTTGCCTTTGTGATTTTTTTTTTTTAAATGTGCGGGTTGAACCTTATTTTTAATAGTGATAGAAAAGTAAGTCAAGTGCACGATAAACACAGGGATTACTAATACATACTAAAGTCTCAACGAGTGCAGTCCCATGGTCCATAGGAGGGTGCCCAAGGTCCATAGGATCAGCAGGATTTCCCACTCTTAAGGGTGCAGAGAAAGGAAGGTGCAGCAGCCAATGTCTCCTCCCTCCAAGGAGGGGCCCACTGCTACTTCATTTCTGATACTGAAGTATTGGGCAAGGCTCATGCATCCCAGAGGCATGATGGATGCCTGCATTCTCTTTTTAACTCAATATGGCTGGAATTCTATACCCATTTACCACTGTGTAAAGTCTACCCAACTCAATAGTGTTTTGGTCTGATGATACGTGCAAATGCTTGCACTACTAGAAGCACTGAGTGAAATTTTGATTATTGTATTCTTTACAGGACATCAGGACACCATAGCGCAAGCTACCGAAGTGACAGCTGATGAGTTTCGAGGGATGTAAGTCTTTTAAGGAAATTTCTTTCCAAATGACCTGAGCAGATACAGAGGCTATGAACTACTACTAGCTTAATATTCTGGACTGTCAATAACAAAATTGTATGAAGCTATTATCAAATGAAGCTAGGCACATTGGTAAACATTATAATCCAATATTTATTTGACGAATCAGATTAATTGATTTAAAATCACTTGATAAATAAATCGGGTTGCCCTTCAATTAATTTTTCAACAATTCTAATTATTTATCAAATAGGGCCTTACTATTAAAAACAATAACCCGCAGAGGGTAAGAACTGTCTTAGAAAGGTCACTCCCCATTGTCTCTGATGACCCTAAGGACAGGCTTGGTGTCACCAGTAGGCCCCTTTGGGAAACTGCCAATACCTTACCATCTCTGTGGAGCCCACAATTGTTGGTGTCTTTCATAAGCACACCTGCATTGATCGGCTGTGTCTGAGAAGCTTCTTTTTTTAAGATTTCAGAAAATCTGTGGTGTATTATGCGGTGTCGGGGGAATTTAAAATGGCAGCTTTCCCACCATTACGACCACTTCAGCAAAGAAAGTCTTCTCAACAAGCCTAGAACAATATCTTCCTAAGGCATAACTGTTTAAAGTTATCTTAGTTTAAAGTTTAAAGTTATCACAATCATTTTTATTTAAATGCTACTGTATGCACTACTAGTCAATTAATCTGCACAAACTCATATAATGAATCTGGAGGACTTATTAAATAGTGCAATAATCCTGGCTTGACTTATTCTCCATCAATAACTGGCCAATTACATAAATACTTACATAAATAATACATTAAATAATTACATAATTACATAATTACATAAATACTGGCCAATTACATAAATAAGGTCAGCTCCTTCCTAAAGACTGTTTAATTTCTCTGTCTCATGAGGCCCCTATTTTCCCTCTAATATTTCTCGTTGTATATTTTGAAAACCAGAGCTCGGGTGCATTCCCATTCCTGGTCTGTTACAAACTGAGACCCTATCCATATAGATATGAAGTTAGGATTCCTTGCCCCAATATATATAATGGAATCTTTGCTTACATTGAATTGTATAAATGTCATTTTAATGTCCATCTACCCAGTTGTGCCATTTGGTTTTAACCACTCAAAAGAATGTGCTTGCTCTTAGAAGTCATGTAGATTATTGTTATCACAGAGGTAACATTTTTAAAAATAAATCATGTATGCATTTTCTAGTGCTTTAGTCCTGTACTCTCAAGTCCTGCAACAAGCAACATTTGAAGAGGTGTCAAAAGTAATGAACGATATTGTAGAACTTCAAAAGAAATGTGTCGCTGATGAAAAATCAGACCCAGAATGTACAAAGCCTTTGGTAAGTGTTTGGGAGCTGAATTTAGAGAACATAGAAATGAAACTGTAGAGAGAAAGCAAATATATTGGGAACTGATCTATGCAGATATGTAGCCCTCTAAAATGGGGAACTTATTAGTTTTAATAGCAGGTTACGTTTCTTGTTGGAACATATCCAGGTTTACTATCTGATATTCAGGGATCTAGTAAAATACATGTTACAGTATTTTGCTTTTAGATTATTTTTAACGTTTTATGTTTTTATTTTATGGTTTCTATCATTTTAATGTTGTCACCTGCTTTGGTAGGGGCAGTGCAGCAGACTTTGAAGGAAGGCAGGAGATGACA
Organism: Zootoca vivipara; assembly: GCF_963506605.1. Lineage (NCBI taxonomy): Eukaryota > Metazoa > Chordata > Lepidosauria > Squamata > Lacertidae > Zootoca > Zootoca vivipara. The sequence goes on along the minus strand of NC_083288.1, from coordinate 27,694,844 downwards.
GATGGCCATCCAACTTCTGCTTAAAAACCCCCAAGGAGGGACAGCCTATGTTTTCAGTTTCTGTCTCCTGGCTCAAAATATCTCCCTCTCCATGTTCACTGGCAGGAACATTTTGAGTCATAGGTTATTGAAAATATTTGTAGACCCCACCACATACCAGGGCAACGTACAACAAAGTTTCCATGTACAAAATGTACAAAGTACAATAACAAGAATATGGAACAATTATAAAGATGACTAGTTCATCTTTTAAAAATTTCAGCAGAATAGACCTACCAACACAAAAATGTCTTCAAGAAATGTCTGATGATTAGCAGCAAGGATGCCTGCTAAATTTCTGCTGCAATAGTATTCCACAACATGGGATCCATGACCCTATATGTCCAACTTATACTTGGAGCTAATCAGGCTTTTGAAAACTAGAGGGCAACTCTTCCAGATGATCTCAGTGGTCAAACAGGAAAATAAGGGCTCATGCATAAAAAATAACTTTATCAAACAAAGAGTCTATCAAGAAATTTGGTATGGGTATTCCAGCGGTTTATAAACCAACTTAACTTTTCAATAGATCTGTCTGCTGACTGTCCTTTAAACCATGTGTAATATAGAAACTTAATTCTATTGACAACTGCCAGTTTAACATTTAACAGGCTTATATGGATTTCCCCCCCCCCAAAAAAATGATGTTTTGTTTATGTGGACTAAGCAAGCAGGCGACTGCAAGTGCAATCAATTGAGAGAACACTTTGCTTCCCTCAACCAGGGTACCGTTTTTGTGGATGAATTTTGCCATGAGCAAGAAATTATTGAGAAATATGGATTTTCTGACTGTTGTGCTAAAGCTGACCCAGATAGACAAGCCTGTATTCTGGCCCATAAAAATGCAACTCAAGGATTCATTCCTCCCTTTCAAAAACCATCTTCAGAGGAAGGCTGCAAAGCATTTGAAGCAGACCCACGTCAAACCCTGGGAAGGTAAGTAGAATGATTCTATGCTGTAACTTTGAAGATTTGGTTGCCCTTTGTGAGACGAATGAAACGCAGATAAGATGTACAAGTTTCTGTTTCAAATCATCTAACAGATAATTGCAAATTCTGACTGCTACTTCATGCAAGCTGTCAAAAATGAAAGATAACCTCACCTCTAGGTAGCAGTGCTCCTTCATCAGTGTCCTAGCCAGCCAGTCTGCAATTTATCCCCACCTTCTCCTGGCCAGGGTTCTAGCTTGCTGACCAGACACACTCTCATCTAGGATTTGCCATTCCAGTCTCACTCATCTCCTCCTTTTCTTTCCCAACTAACACTTGATATGCTGTGGCAGCTGAGTATGCCCAGTCCTTACCGAGCTGGTGTGTGGTGGGATATCTGGCATTGTGTGTGTGTGTGTTTAATAGGTAAAGGTAAAGGGGCCCCTGACCATCAGGTCCAGTTGTGTCCGACTCTGGGGTTGCGGCGCTCATCTCGCTCTATAGGCCGAGGGAGCCAGCGTTTGTACGTAGACAACTTCCGGGTCATGTGGCCAGCATGACAAAGCTGCTTCTGGCGAACCAGAGCAGTGCACGGAAACGCCATTTACCTTCCCGCTGGAGCGGTCCCTATTTATGTACTTGCACTTTGATGTGCTTTTGAACTGCTAGGTGGGCAGGAGCTGGGACCGAGCAACGGGAGCTCACCCCGTTGCAGGGATTTGAACCACCGACCTTCTGATCAGCAAGCCCTAGACTCTGTGGTTTAACCCACAGCGCCACCTGCAAATCTTGGTGGCATGCCCATGCTTCTCAATGGTTTTGTTTGGGCTCCATAGACATCTGAATGGATTGCTTGAGTTTGTTATTGGAGGAAGTGATGTGGAATGCTACAAATTGACAAATCTCCTGCATTGAAATCTCTTGGATTTAAGTAGCCCAATTGTGTGCACAGTTGCAGCCCGGGGCTCCATTGTGGGAATTTGAATTTATTTGTTTTTCCTTCTTCTTAGTAGTCTTGGATAAATGATTGCCCTCCCTCTGCTTTATATCATCATCTTAATTTATAAAGGTGCTCACTACCACATTTTTTCATGCAAGAAAGTGCAGTTCGTGTTATTGAAAGGCAACTTTTTATCCTAGGTATGCCTATGAAATTGCCAGAAGATACCCTTTCTCAAAGACCTCCACCATCTTTGCAGGAACTGCAAAATATAAGGCGGTACTGACAACTTGCTGCCAGGAAGCTGACAAAGACGCCTGCTTTGCAGAAAAGGTATTCCGTTATCATCCAGATAATGTAGCTGATGGTTAAGGAATTCACCTCTGCTAGGTTCTTAGGATATTTTTTCCTACCTGCTCAGACTACTGGTCAATCTAACCAAATCTTGTCTACTCCTGGGATTCACACACTAGTTGTTGTGGTTGTTTTTTCCTTCCCTGCACCAATCTGAACATTTAGACGCAGAGACCTCCACCCCTAAATAAAGACACACTTGACTCATTTTAGTTTGGTTTTTGGAAGAATTTAGGCCACAACTTTATTGAATACAGAAAGTGAGTGGTTGCATAGGCTCTGGTTTGACTCGTTCCCTGCACCCTTGCAGGTAGCGCTGGCCAAGGCACCAGCATAGGTCAGCCAAGGGTGAACACCTGGCTAGGCGAAAAGCCGGGAATAGGCTATGTTCAACCCCCCCCCCGATGCTCCCCTGGACTCAGGCATGGGCACAACCCCCTCTCAGGGGTTGACCAAACCAGTTGAGTCCCTGGATTCCTTTAACAGTGATACCCTTCACATAGGGATGGTGAAACCATTCTCCCATCCCTATCACCTGAACCAGTGCCTATCCGCAACCTTTCAAGTTGTGACAATTTGCTACGCGGCAGGCGAAACCCAAAAGGCAACAGCCAATCAGTCAAGTGGGGAAAATTCCTGCCATGCCCCTGTCCCAATGACAGAAGACACACGACAATATAGCAAGGTCAATTGCAAAATGCCCTAAAAGTAGGGAGAGGTGGGTGGGTGATCCGAATGCACGAGCCAAAAGAGGAAGCTCTGGGTCACGTGCATGGGTATATATAGGTCCTTCGATCCATTTGGTCTGCGCCCCATTGGCCAGATTGAACCCCACAGCAAGGGACCTACTAATTGGGTGTTGTGGCTGTCCAATCTTACCCATCGACAACACAGTTGGTCAGTCTCCAGGTCTCACCACAACACGTGCCCTCTTTCAGGGAGGACACGATTTTATTTCTAAATGCCAAGGATTGGAACCCAAAGCCTTCAGCCTATAAAGCAGGTGTTTTATCCCTCTCATAATTCTTCCTCAGACTTTAGCATTCCCCTGTATGGGGGGAATAACAGAACGCAAACTGTTAGAACCTATGGTACTTCCTGGTTTTTGTGAAAGCTAAGTAACTTGTAATTTACTTATTTTTAAATAAACTTATTAAAAATTCCTTTTGCAATAAAAAAAGCATTGGCCCTGATTAACTGGGACACCCTCCCTCAATATAAATGCTCCAACCTCTAAGCCAGCCCAATGCAAGTCAAAATTCTCTCTCATGCTCTCTCCCACTCTTTCCTGGCCTTCTCTTGCCATAATTGCTCCTTGGTCACTCACTGCAGGCAAAACTAAGTCTTCCAGCCCTTATACTAATACAAGCTTATACAATATTGAATGCTACGTACCAATCTGTCCAGTATAATTTGGTGCTAGAAGCAGTTGTCAATTACCATTCCTATCCAGCTATGTTAGTTGCTCATTTGGCTCCCACTAATGTCACTAGAAGGGAAGGAGATGAAAGAGATAGATAGATGATAGATAGACAGACAGACAGACTGATAGATTCTAATTGAATTAAATGAAACTTAAAAGTGTTTTAACTTGTCCAATAGTATTGCAATGGATGTTGTTGTGGCACTATTATTATTATTATTATTATTATTATTATTATTATTTTAAAAAACTTTGCATTTCCACCTATCCTAACTTTTTTGGAATGAAAAATAAAAAAATTCCTTCAGTAGCACCTTAAAGACCAACTAAGTTTTTATTTTGGTATGAGCTTTCGTGTGCATGCACACTTCGTCAGATACCCTGAAACAGAAGTAAGCAGACCCTTATGTATATTCGGGGGGGGGGGTTGATGGGAATGGGTGATGGGCTGATAGGAGTGGTAAACCTGTTGATGGCTTTAAACGACTGCTGATGACTGCAATAGGTCCTGCAGGGGGAAAGCAAGGGCTGAGGTGCCGAAGAAAGCTTAATCATGCATAATGAGATAAGAATCCGATGTCTTTGTTCATCCCAGGTGGCTCCATGGTTTTAAGCTTGGAAATTTTTTGGAATGAGTCAAACACATTTTCCTTCTGATTTCCGTTTTTGTTCTTGTCATCATCATTATTGATGTTAAAGTGTTATTATTATTATTATTATTATTATTATTATTATTATTATTATTACAGGCAACAGAAGTCTCAAAGTATCTGAGAAAAGACTTTGCTCGACAAAAGCAGATATGTTCTGTCCGCAGGAAGCTTGGAGAACTGCCCCTGCGGGCTCTGTAAGTTTAGCTGCATCGGGGGTGAGGTGGGGCAGAGTGAATTACCTACCGTGTTTCCCCTAAAATAAGACACTGTCTTATATTTATTTTCTTCAAATAAATAAGCCTATGGCTTATTTTTTTTGGGGGGGCCTTACTTTTATTAAGCTCCTGGGTTCTGTTGGCTCGGGGTGCTCGGCGCTCTCCTTCTGTACGGCGCTGCTGTGCACTTTGTTGGTGCTGTAGCAGCAGCCAGTTCCGGGTGCCTGCCTCCTCCTGCCGCGGCTGGCATTGCTGCTGCTGGGTCCTGATAGCTCGGGGCGCTCCTACTCACCCGCCTATCACTATGTCTTATTTTCGGGGTATGGCTTATATTGCGCAAATGCTTTAAAAACATTCTGCGGCTTATTTTATGACTACGTCTTATTTTAGGGGAAACATGGAACATAGATTAAGTGTTCCTGAGAAAGACAAAAACAAGACTGAAATATATCAATGCAAAGCATGTGCCAATTGCACTTGTTTCTCAGATAGCATCCTTTTGAGGTGTTCATAGTATTATAGCATTAGGAAAGAGCAATGTGGACATCAGAAAAGTTCCTGGGACATGGCACTTTATCTAGCAACAAGAAAGGAAGGAAGAATATGGGGGATTCTCAGGATGCTAAATTTTGTACCCAATGCTCGATTTTGGAGCTTTTATCTGTTTGTGTGGAGCCATTGAAAGCAACACACACAAGCACACAGCCCAGATAGGCAGCATTTCTAACAAAACACACACACACACAACCCACGTTTGATTGTAGGGCACAATATGTTTATCCTACTGATAATACTAGAATTAAATTGTAGATACCATGCATCTCTCTTGGCATAATCACAACATTTTGTATATTTTCTTTTCAGAAAAGTTGCTCAGCTCAGTCAAAAGTTTCCAAAGGCAGATCTTCCCACAGTTCTCAAGCTTTCTGAGGATATTGTACATGCCTACGCAGAATGCTGCAAGGGTGATACTCTGGAGTGCTTGCTTGATAGGGTAAGTTTTGTCAATTTCAATGTAATTGACTTCAACCCAGCAATACATTCTTGCTCAGAAAAGCCAGTTGCTTGCCATTTACTGAATTTAGAACAGAGTTGGGTCAGGCAGACATAAGGCTTATAGGACCTATTCTTTTCTGTGCTTATGTGTGCTCATTTATGCACATCATCATCATCATTATTGTATTTATTTTTATTTTGTCTTTTCCCCTGGCTGGGACTCACAGCAGCTTACTGATAAAATAGTAACAGAAAAAAGCATGTGGTGGTGGTGGGGAATCAATAATTAAAAACAACAATGAAACATTCATAAAGTTAAAACTGTACATATATCAGTCAGTTTCCCAAAGCTTGTGGGAATAGAAAAGTAGTCTTTGTCTTTATAAACTCTGCTGTGAAAGAATCGGGTGCAAGAAAATTAACTGCATTTGAATCTTTGTGTTTACTGACCAGAAGCAATAACAAGTTTCATTCCTGTGCCCATTCCGCCTTGGTACCAGTGAGGCCAATGTAAAAGTGATGAATTTATTCCAGTTGAAATAAGTTTATTTCAATTATGGTTTTGTGACTTGCATTAATATCCAGGATAACAATTGTTATATTGCACAATAATAGTGATACGACGACAGCTACTAACTTTCCAAGCCAGGTCCGCCAGATCACTGCCATAAATATTGACCAGATGCTTTTGAACCTCCTTCCTTACAGGCTGACGTGTCAAAGTACATCTGTTCACATCAAGCCACTATATCTTCTAAAGTGCACGACTGCTGTGAAAAGAGCTTGCTGGAACAAGGAGATTGCCTAGCCCATGCAGAAAATGATGACAAGCCTGCAGATCTCTCTCCCACTGTCAGAGAGTTCATTGATAACAAAGAAGTGTGCCAACACTATGCTGACAACCAGAATCTTCATAAGGCAAAGTATGCCAGGGAAATCCCACACAATCTTTCATTCACCCCTACAGGGAGTTTTGAGTTTCAGCTAAACAAACAAACAAACAAACAAACAAACAGGGTGTTGAAGTATGACTGGGGGGAAAATGAGAGACAGTTGGATATAACTATCTGAGCAAATAAATCTCCCCAAACAATGACTGGAACAAAGTTTCAGGAAGACAAGAGGGAGAAGGCATGAAAGAGAGAGTAGAGAAGGAGCAGGCTGGGGCAGGGAAGAGGAAAGCTAAGTTGCTACAGAAGCAAGTACAGAAATTATTCCTCCACTCTGTACACTCAGGGAGAGCAGTGCACAGACTAGGACTTCTGTATGATCACGGTAGTTTTCTGGGAGGGATGAGAGCTCAGATAGTATTTGCTGTTGTTGACAGCAGTAGTAGTTTTTGTAGTTGTTCTTGATATCATTATGAGTCATCTTTCCAAGGCTAATGTGGCAAAATTCAGTAGGGGAGAGGGGTCCAACAGTGACACCTGTATTTTCCCCATATAATATTCCTGGAAGCAACACAATGTGATCACTCTGCAAAATCTCCTCTGTTGTGTAAAATACTGTCCTTGATTTGGATCAGGAGTGTCTGAAACATTCTCTCTCTCTCTCTCTCTCTCTCTCTCTCTCTCTCTCTCTCTCTCTCTCTCTCTCTCTCTCTCACACACACACACACACACACACACACACCCCTCTGAATATTAATTGGGATTTTCATATCTAATGTACATGAAAGTTGAAGTATTGCTGAGATATATTTGAAGTTCTTTGACTTCAAATATATATATTTGACTTCAAATATATATATATATATATATATATATATATATATATATATATATATATATATATATATATATTTGAACCTCAGACCCGGAATCAAATGTGACCTGCACAGCCTCCATACTGCACCAGATTGGCTAGGGCAATCTGGCAAAAAGGAAGAGGAAGAGGAAGAGGAAGAGGAAGAGGAAGAGGAAGAGGAAGAAGAAGAAGAAGAAAGACTCTACACAGGCCTCACCCCTTACTAGCATCATTTCACTTCTTCCTTCAAGGACTTTTGCCTGGAAGGAATGTGTCCTTTAACTCAATAATACTTTTAGCTTGCTTATTTAATTTATATGCAGAATTCATCATGCAAAAGGCTGGACTAGATGAATCCCAAGCCGGAATTAAGATTGCCAGAAGAAATATCAACAACCTCAGATATGCAGGTGACACAACCTTGATGGCAGAAAGTAAGGAGGAATTAAAGAACCTTTTAAGGAGGGTGAAAGAGCAGAGTGCAAAATATGGTCTGAAGCTCAACATCAAAAAAACCAAGATCATGGCCACTGGTCCCATCACCTCCTGGCAAAAAGAAGGGGAAGAAATGGAGGCAGTGAGAGATTTTACTTTCTTGGGCTCCTTGATCACTGCAGATGGTGACAACAGTCACGAAATTAAAAGACGCCTGCTTCTTGGGAGAAAAGCAATGACAAACCCAGACAGCATGTTAAAAAGCAGAGACATCACCTTGCCGACAAAGGTCCGTATAGTGAAAGCTATGGTTTTCCTAGTAGTGATGTATGGAAGTGAGAGCTGGACCATAAAGAAGGCTGATCGCCAAAGAATTGATGCTTTTGAATTACGGTGCTGGAAGAGACTCTTGAGAGTTCCATGGACTGCAAGAAGATCAAACCTATCAATTCTGAAGGAAATCAGCCCTGAGTGCTCACTGGAAGGACAGATCGTGAAGCTGAGGCTCCAATACTTTGGCCACCTCATGAGAAGAGAAGACTTCCTGGAAAAAAACCCTGATGTTGGGAAAGATGGAGGGCACAAGGAGAAGGGGACAACAGAGGACGAGATGGTTGGACAGTGTTCTCGAAGCTACGAACATGAGTTTGACCAAACTGCGGGAGGCAGTGGAAGACAGGAGTGCCTGGTGTGCTCTGCTCCATGGGGTCACGAAGAGTCGGACACAACTAAACGACTAAACAACAACAACAGTTGTATAGAAATGGGTTTGTGAGTTGTGCATAGTGACTAGTTTACTGTACAAATGTACAATTCACATTTATTGCTGCAATTATTTTTGACTCTAGCCCTATACACCCCTGGCAGTGCCTCCCCTCCCTCCCACCCACTGAAGGTTGCTGAGAAGGGAATGTAGCCCTTAGGCTGAAAAGTGTTTCCTTTCAATGTTTATTTCCGTTGGTGTTGTCATCCTCATCTTCATACTTTGTTAATGGGATATTTCCTGTGTTTCAGGTTTGTGTATGAATATTCCAGGAGACACCCAGAGTTATCTCCAGAGTTGCTTGTGAGACTTGGCAAAGGCTACGGGGATTTGTTGGATAAGTGCTGCCCTCTTGAGAATACTGTGGAGTGCCTTGGCCATGGGGTGGGTTATGATTCATCTCCATACAAAGGATATTTGCTTGTTTTGTGATACCCAGAAGACAGGTTGTGAACATTTTGTAGGACAGGTAGAACTAGCGCTTACAAGGCAGGGATCTTTCCTAGGACTACCTAGGATGGAAAGGGTTGGACCTGGGAACTTTAGGATGGCAAAGATGTGCTTTTCAATCCTCAAGTTTTGGGCCTTCTTCTTCCATGTTCCCTTTTGTAGGTGGCTTGCCCCTGTTGGTTTAAGCATGCTGCTGCTAAGCAGTCTCACACAGCCTCATATTCAAAGGCCTGTGCTTGAGAATACCAAAATCCAGTGCAGATATACACCAACTCTTGCAAAGCAACCATTTGGTGTCAGGCATTGCCTATGTTCAGATAACAGAAAGAAAATTTCCTGAGGTGCATGTTTTTAAGCAAAATGATATAATTCACTCCTCTCAGAATAATGCATAGAACTAAATGTAATCATCCTGTGGATTTCACATTTCTCTGAATTGTTTGATCCTGTACCAAAAATGTACAAAAAGGAGCTTTAGAAATGTAAATGTTAAGATAAAATTTGCACTTGAAGACATATTTTGCCATAAATATGACTTTCCTTTGTCGCCTCATAATAGGCTATTGCCACCCTTTATCTCCCTCAAATGGATTCTTCTGGTGTTGCCACTTACATTGTAGGAAATGATGCTGTGAAATTTCATATTTAGCCATTTGTATGTTTTTAAAAATGCCTTTGTCAATCCTCATCTATGTTTACCTTCAAGAAAGCTCTTGTCTTCTTTTGCATCAAAGGCATGTTACAGGGCCTGTTCAAGCTTCCTCTCAAAGCTGCATCTTTTCTTATAGTTCTGTTCTTAAAAATATACATATATCAGAAATTCTCCTTTCTTTCAGGAAGAAGAGCTCAAAAAACACATTTCTGACACCGTGGAAACGATGAAGAAAAACTGTGCTCTGCATGCAACAACAGGAGACTACCTCTTCCAAAATGAGTATGTTTTTTTATTGTCATAAGATTTCCAGCTTGTGAAAAGGGGCAAGATGCTCAACAATTCAAGTGACCTCAGGATGCAAAAAAACCTTTCTGAGACAAAAGAACTTCAATGATTGCCCCCTCATCTATTGAAGAGTAAGAGTTCTAGTTGTTGCTCATATCTCTCTCAGGAATTCACCATCAGCTAAGTAATATGATGTCCTACTAGCTGTGTAACAAAAATCAGGGTAAAAACTATCTGTGTGTTTGCTTAGGTAGAAACAGAAGATGTTGTGGGGATGGGAAGAACTCTTGAAATGAAACTCCTTTTCCCATAGTCCCACCATAGTCCTTAAAAGAAGCCTCACTTGTCTTCTCCAACTTGTGGAAGACAATGAAATTTCCTCATTACTGCAAGGCATGGTTTTTTAAAAGCCAGAACTCGCTGGAACTGAGTTCCAGCACCTCTCAGGTGGGCGCCCTTGCCATTCTAAGAAAACGAAGGAGGCATTCATGGTGCGTGTCCGGCACCTCTTTTTCTAGAAAAATAGCACTGTTGCAAGCCCACCTCAGATGAGCATGGCATCCCAAATGTCCTCTGACTAAGATCTCTTTGCAGAATGCTGGTCCTCTACACCAAGAGAGCACCCGAGCTGACATTTGACGAACTGTACGAGTACACCAAGGGACTCACGAAAGCTGCTTCCAAATGCTGCAACGAAGATGAAGCCCACAAACTGCCATGTGCTGAGAAATATGTGAGCATTTTCTTCTCCATATTTGCCTCTCTGTCTGTCCTTGCCCCTTTCCTTCCCACCCACCACCCCAGAATTCCATTAAGTGTCCTGGGCCCAAACTGTTTGGGGATTTAAATGTAATGACAGTCTATTGGAATCGAGCTGAGAAGTACAGAACAGCCATGATCAGCCCAAGATACTGCAATGTCTCTGGTGAAGTACAAAATGACATCCCTCTTATTCCATTTACGAATGCCCCTCACAATGGCATCAGGCTCTTGCTGGTAACAGGATAGCATTGTCCACTGCATCTAAGGGCACAGGTTAGCTAAGAGGCCATAGAGACAGAGCTGTGCCCATTGCCTGTCCCTCATCACTTGCTTCCTAGGTATGGGCCAGCTAGAAGAGCAACAAATGCTGGAGCATCATGCTCCACACCATGAGACCCTCATGTCCAGTATACCTGAAGGAGCGTCTCCACCCCTATCGCTCCACCCCCCATCATGCTGCCCGGACACTGAGGTCCAGTACCGAGGGCCTTCTGGCGGTTCCCTCGTTGCGAGAAGGCAAGTTGCAGGGAACCAGGCAGAGGGCCTTCTTGGTGGTGGCGCCCGCCCTATGGAACGCCCTCCTATCAGATGTCAAAGAGAAAAACAGCTACCAGATTTTTAGAAGACCTCTGAAGGCAGCCCTGTTTAGGGAGGCCTTTAATGTTTAATAGATTATTTTATTTCATTTTTCTGTTGGAAGCTGTCCAGAGTGGCTGGGGTATAAATAAATAAATAAATAAATAAATAAATAAATAAATAAATAAATCTGCCCCCCCCATAAAATCCCTTCCTACATTGAGCATATTGCAAAAATCTAATCTACATGTGACATATTACTACTACTACTACTACTACTACTACTACTACTTTACTCTGCCAATCTGACTGGGTTTCCCCAGCCATTCTGGGTGGCTTACAGAACATATAAAAGCATAGTACAATGTCAAACATTTCAGGCTGGGTGTGGACTTCATGTCAATGGTGGCTATGGCCCAAGGCGACACCTTTCACAAATTTGCAAGATACACGCACAGAGCATTCGCACATGTGCAGTACAAAATTAGACACATTTGCCATGCACTGCATTACAGTGAGAATGCATATCTGATTATTAAGCTAATGACTGGGAGGGGCAATTTCTATCCCCATCATGACAAAGGACTTTTTGGAGAGGTCGAATGCCCAGCTCAGGGTCAGGATACAGATGAAAATAACTCTACCCTACAGGTACTCTTCACACATCCCCTTCCACAGAGCTAGATTATCACCCCCCCCCAAATGATATATACTTCAATTTGCTTGCCTTTTCCCCCTAAACTAAAATGCAGTCTTTCTTCATAGGGGCGTTGTTCAGCTTTTTGACCCCTTTGGTTACTGTTTTCTGAAACTCTTCCAGGTCTCCTTTGTGCTTGGAGAGATATGTCGACGACATGAAGAACATCACATCAACAAACAAGTGTGCAAATGCTGTAGTGACTCCTTAACTTTCCGTCGGGAATGTTTCAGTAGTTTAGGACCGGATCCAGAATATGTCCCTATACCATTTTCTCCCGACCTGTTCACCTTCAATGCAGATTTATGCACAGCTGATGCAGAAGTTCTGAAGCGCAAGAAGCAAAAGTAAGAAACCAGAAGCATGCAGCCCAATATTTGGCTGGTTATTTCAAATCAGTTAGTGTTTATGGACTTTAGCTTTCTTCACCACTTTAACTTCTGACCAAATGCACCTTGCTGCCTACACACTGCCACCCTCTTTGGCTTCTCAGAAAGTTCTCCTATTTGAACGCCCATTCCTTTATCCTATTGTCTTCTCAGCCCTCCTCCCTCAATATTTCCTGGGTTTTTGCCTTTCCTGCCCCTCTGTTCCCTAGGACCTTTCACCTTCCATTTCAGAGGGGAAGCATTGTCTCCTGCCTTGTAACATCATTTCCAACCCTATAATATCCCTAAAGGTACCCCTGACCGTTAGGTCCAGTCGCAGACAACTCTGGGGTTGTGGCGCTCATCTCGCTCTATAGGCCAAGGGAGACGGTGTTTGTCCACAGACAGCTTCCACGTCATGTGGCCAGCATGACGAAGCCGCTTCTGGCAAACCAGAGCAGCATACAGAAACGGTGTTTACCTATTGATCTACTTGCACTTTGACGTGCTTTCAAACTGCTAGGTGGGCAGGAGCTGGGACCGAGCAACGGGAACTCACCCCACCGCAGGGATTCAAACTGCCAACCTTCTGATCGGCAAGCCCTAGGCTCTGTGGTTTAGACCACAGCGCCACCCGTGTCCCACATAATATCCCTAGTGGTGACCTAAAGTGATCATAATGACCCATTTTTGAAGTGATGTTTTGAAGATAGGAAATGCTTGGCCTGCTTTTACTTTCTCATCACTTTTCATGAGGCTAACGATTCCATCCTCCAACTTACTCTTGTTGTCATTGCAGGCAGCTTGTCGACTTGATAAAGCACAAGCCCACAATCACCGATGAACAACTAGCGAGCCTGATTGTAGATTTCCAAGGCATGATGACACAGTGCTGCGAAGAGGCTGAGCATGATACATGTTTTGCAAAAGAGGTATTTAAAAAAAAGAAGAAGACAAGTATCCATATCATTTTTTTCTTTCACTGGCAGTGTGACAAGGCTGTGGGCATGTGGTGGAAGATGAATGTGTGGCCCTGAACTCCTAGTCAGTGATGTGTGGCAAACAGGCATTTCTGCAGCTCTCTGAGAAGACACACCTCAGAAGATGTCTTCATTAAAGGGATGCAACTAGTGGGATTGCCTGTTGGAAGCAGCACCATGAGTAGAAGGCATGGGAGACTAGATTAGAGATAATCCACGTGACTTAAATTTCCGCTGAGTATACTCAGTGCTATTTTTTTTCCAGAAAAAGAGGTGCCAGAACTCACCTTGAACACCTCCCTTATTCTTTCATAATGGCAATGGCACCCACCTGAGAGGTGCCAGAACTGAGTTCCAGTTAGAAAAAGTCCTGAGTATACTAATTCAGAATCAAGACTGTGAGTAGATGTCCTTAGGACTGCACTGAATACAAGGCAGAGAAAGGATCAAGTGCAGAAGTATCGTCCAGAATGAAAGAACAGAATACTCAAATGGGGAAAGGGGGAATACATTCTAGCTCAGATGCTTTTGTGTATGGGAAGCATGTGATGGTATACGGTTGTGTTCAACACACACACACACACACACACACACACCACCAACAACAACAACCGTTGGCTACAAAATGGTAGGTTACTATTAAACTGGGTTGCTACAGAGAAGACTGAGAGCTACCAAAGCAGTAGACAACAGGGCTGTTCATAGACAGCTCTGACCCATCCTGTGGTCCCAATCTACAACCCCTAGATCAGGCCAACCTACCCTGTGCTGCTCTGTGAACCACTTATCCCACCCTGGATCTGTTCCCACAGTAATTTAGGAGCAGAGCAGACAGTAAGGAAGGGGCAGGAGAAGCTAGGAGCTGTTGCATCTCCTTCTTTCCCCCTCCAGTTGGACTTAATCCTGTGGGGTGCTGCACCTTGTTGAGTGACTTCTCTGCACACAAGGAGGCTGCTTGAGAAGGAACAGCAAAAGTTTTGTTGCTGCTCCACGAGTGGCCTCCCTGCAAGAAAGGGAAGCCACTTGTGAAGGAGTAGCAACCTGTACTGCACAGCTGGCAAGTGGGAGGATCTGACCCTGTGGGGTGCTGCTTTGGGGGACAGGAAGAAGGAAGAGTCTGACAGGAAGGAGAGGCAGGATAGGATTGGCACCCACCCACTCCTACCTTTCCCCACAAAGACATAACTGTCTATTAGGTCACTCCTTTTCATACTTTCTCCGTCTTCCTGCCTCTGGCAGCCCCAGTTCTCTCTGGACAGTCCACATTGCAGCCATTTGGGGCCTGGGTCAACCAAGGCCCAGATTTTCCTGAATCACTTCAATGCAGTTCTGTTTGTCCAAATCTAGTAGACAAGTATTTGGCAATGAGTTTCCCAGAAACCAGGGCCTGGGTCTGAAGGTTAAGGTGTGAGCAAGAGAACAAAAAAAGATATGTTTCTTTGTTTGGATGTGGTGCTCTGGACAAATGGAGTTGTAATAGCTGTTTTTGCTGAACAATTAAAGTGAGACTGTGGGTGATGAGACAGAGTTTTAAGCTCCTTGCTTATGTAGAACTGACTCTCCATATAATTTATGAGAGGCTGTTAAACTAGCATGATTAACTATTCATCCAGTGAAAGAACTATGAGGAATACTTTCCTTAACAATGTCTGAGGGAATCGTGTGGTTTTTTTTCCTTCCAGGGTCCCAAACTGATTGAGAGGACCCGAGCTGCTTTTGGAGAAAACTAAACATCTCAGGTGAGCAGATGTGGAAGAGAGGCTTGTGTGAGGGTGTCTCAGTGATTTTGTACTGATGGAAAGCCCTAAGAAGGGATGTAATCAATAGCTACCTGGTACCTGCTGTGGATGCAGTTATGCACGGGGGTCCATGATTGCATTGAAAGTTAGTGGATTGTTCTTTGTATTTCCAGAATCATTTAGTTCTCTATTGTTTTAGCTACATGCCTGATACATAGCCGTAGCCAAACATGACATTATGGATGTTCGTGTTACATTATACGAGCACACAATCTGCATACAATATCTGTGTTCACAAATAACTGGGGCAAACCCAGTTTGTATCACTCAACAGTCTGTGCACCTGTATAGACAATAACTGAGCTACACAAAGAAGTGTACGCTCTTTCACACAAACATATGAACATTTTACATGTGTAGACACAACTGGTACATGTATACAGTTTAATGCATAATTATGCTATGGCAGAAGGCTGCATATCTGAATCATTTAGTAAGCATGCCTTCCAGATTCATGTAATACACTCCCATTGGAGATACAGAGAAATGCATCTTCTGAGATATTAAAAGATTTTATTATTTCACAGTTCTGAAAGGGAACCAAGGTTTGTAGGGTCTATTGCATCCACCACACATACATGGTTGCAAACACACATTGTTCCTACATGTTGCAGTTAACTGTTTACATTATCAAGTGGACAATCTGAACTCAAGTAACCTGCCCAGCCCCCACATTTTCAACCTGATATTCAGACTTGGAATGGTAGAAGAAGATCCCCCCCCCCAAACTCACATCTGAGTCTCCCTGGAATTTATCTTCCCTCATTATGAGTGGAACGTTCTCAAGTGGGAAGAATCAACTCCGTCTTACCGGACGATCTTTAGGTAACTAATATAATGGGACTGTGTGAATTGAGTGAGGTAGCTTTTTATTTTCTAAAATGTTCTGCAGGTTAGCCTTGGGACTTGTTCTCGCTTACTGCTGCAAACCATTTATTGGTTCTTATTTTCTTCTAGCCCAGCAATGGAAGAATCCTGGAGATAAAGTCCAAATATGCTCAAGCGCCCTCGAATGCTTGCTTCATTGTTAAATGTCCCCCTTCTAATTCAAAGGAAATGAGGATGTGATTCTTCCATAATCTTCATCTCTCATGACAGTCGTACTGTTGAGAATGAATAAAGTCTTTAAACAAATACATCCCCTTTGCAGTCCAGTGATTCATTTAATCAGAGCTAAAACAAATGTGCTGTGATTTTGTGCATGGATGCTGTATTAGTGTGGGGGAGTGGGGTGGGTGTAGGACCTTTGGGGGCACTCTGTAACTATGTGTGTATAGAGCAATTCAGCAGGCCAAATTACCTGCTTCTCACCTTCACCCACCAATTCTAGAGCTCCCACCAACATAGATGTGCCAGTTCCTTTACCATTATCTTGTCCCAGGTTCCTTAAGCATGTTTGCAGCCCGACTCCCATCTGGGATGTTCACCATGTATGGATGAATGGAAAAATATTTAGGTGTTCTTGCCCTTCCTAGCTAAGTAAGGCACACCTCTGATAGTTAAGTCTTTATTGACAAGAAAAGCATGTACAGTAGCTTCCACAGTGCTCCGGATACACACTCATACACACTTCTAGCCTCAAGGCGGATGTCCACAGGTCCAGGCCCTGTGGACTAGTTGCAGCAACAGGAAGACTCCATCCTCCACTGCCAGCCTCCAAACCCCGTCCTGATGGGTTGTGTGCCTGCAACCTGAGATTTCTCCTGCGTGGAAGCCGCTGCTTCAAGACCTTCCCGGTTCTAGGAGACAGCAGAATGGGGGAAGGTGGGGAGTCTACTGACCCATCTGTTGGCTCAACAGCCTCTTCTTCTGCTACATATGGCACACTTTCCTCCATCTCAGGCTGCCCTGACTCTCCGTCTCTCCTGGCTCCTGCCTTGCAGGTGGTGTAAAACCCCACAAATCACCTCTCCTGGTTATCTGTCCTGGTCCCTGCCTCCACCCCACACTCTTTGGAGTGCTACCAGTCCTTGACAGTAGGTCAGTTCTACTCATTGTCTCATGTCAGGTTATAGATTGAAAGGGTGGGACTGGATTGTATGCAATAAGATTTCAGGGATAATGTTCTTGTAACGCAAGAAAACCCCTCCCTTCATGAAAACAGCTAGCACTTGAAGCTGAAGGTTCTGCAAATCCATTTTTTCCTGGTCTGAACATTTTCTAAACATATAGCAATTTTATAAGTGTGGAAGCATTCAATAAAACTATCTTCTCCCTTTAGTAAGGGAAAGGAAAGCAGCCCATAATCTCTGCCTTCTGACTCAATTTTCTTATTTTCTCCATCTTGGTCGTAGCAGGATATGAGCTTCTGTTTTCACTGTTTCACATTTCTACACAATATGAAAATATCACAGACAAACTGCAGAATAATTCAAGTGTGCCAAAACATGTGAACAAAGGGCTTTTAAGCCATAAGAGCAAGAGTTGGCACCAGACACAAGCCTGTAGAGAATATTCTGCAAAATGACTCCTTTTTTTGGCTGGGTAGGAACAGGCTGGGAGGATGTTATAGCTCTACCCAAGGGCCATGCAATGCTTCCCTGCCCCTCATATGAGTAAAATAAACTTCTGCGACCATGAGCCCAGTATATCCATGAAAGCTTCCCATGCAGTTGAGATTCTGTGTGGTAGAAGACTACTCACACAAGGGCCTAAGGGCACAGAAGAGTCATATGGTCAATAGTGCATCCCACATTTGAGGTGTAAAATGGATCGGCTGGATGCTGAAAGGAATGCACATGCTAAGAAGGGCACTTGGGATCTTAAGACACATAGTTAAAAAAAAGGAACAAGATAGAGGGAACTCAGATGCTGAGATATTAAGAGATGTTATTATTTCACAGTTCTGAAAGGGAACCAAGGCTTGTAGGGTCTATGCAGGCTTGTAGGGTCTATGAAATCCCCACCATCCTTGACCACTGGTCCTGTTAGCTAGGGATGATGGGAGTTGTGGTCCCAAAGCATCTGGAGGGCCAAGTTTGGCCATGCCTGGCATTGCATCCATCACACATTTGCTTCACTATGAACAAGATTGTCAGGATTTTGGATTACTTCAAAGGCTTCCCAAATTTGTTGGATGAGGGGCGTCAATGGAAGAAAAAACAGGTGTTTTTATTTCGTATGAGCCAAATTTCCTCTTTTAATAGTCTCTATGGACATAACAAACACTCTTGTTGTAGGGATGATTCTGAAAAGCAGTTACCTCGATGGCATTTATTTACATTATTCAGTGGCAAACCCAAGACTGTTAATGGCAAAGGAACAAGAAAGAGAGAAACCCCATGTGACATTGTGATTATTGCTTGAATTTATATCATCTGGTACTCCATGGAATCTTTTTACAATGGAACCTCGGTTTATGAACACGTCGATTTACGAATTTTCGGTTTGCGAACGCCGCGGACCCATCTGGAACGGATTAATTCACTTTCCATTACTTTCAATGGGAAAGTTCGCTTCAGTTTATGAACGCTTCAGTTTATGAACAGACTTCCGGAACCAATTGTGTTCATAAACCGAGGTACCACTGTACATGTAAACAGTAAAACACATACAAACATACCACATACCCATGAGTCTTTTCTTTTGAGTTTGATTAGACTCCTGGGAGGGATGGAAATGAATATGGATAAAATTCATTGCAGCATCTCCTTTTTCTTTCTGCCGGTACAGAGAAAAGTAAGAGAGATCGCCTCTCAAACAGCTGTGGAGAGAAAAGGATATGATACATAGATGAAAAGGCGAATCACAGTGGCTACCCAGAAAGAAAACACAGATCACAATCAGGCAGGAAAAAGAAAAATGTAAACATGCATGAAAATACCCAAGATCTACCTGTAAACAGCTTGGTAAGTCAATCTCATGGGATACTTTTCAGTCTGTTTACTGGCGACCTGATTAATAAAAAGCAAATTTTATTCCAATTTTATTCCAATATTTATGGATTCTCTAGTCAAAAAGTCTGCAAAGTTTAGATATGCAGAAATGTCGCCATATCACCAAGAATGGTACCATTCCATTCAATAAAGAGAATATTCTTTCCAGTGCTTCCTTATTCCCATTGAAGAGACATTGAAGAGAATGAGTCAGTCTAAGTCCCTCTTTGTTTATGCATACTGGAAACCTGACATGGGCAAAGACATACAGGGATTGCCCCCAAAGCCTGCCACTACCCCTTCTTTGTGCATAGTTGCTGTGGGATTATTCAAATACCTTTTTTCAGTTTTGGCTGGTATAATAATAGTGGCCCTGCTTGCACTGGGATAGTTTAGCCAGAGTTGTTGAGGCAATGATACTCCAGTAATGTAATTCCCTTTTAGATCTCTCATCCCCAGCAAATTGAAAGGTGCTCAGCACAAAGTTCCCTGGATCTATTTGTCAGAAATCTGGAAGGTTTCTTACCAAGGAGCACCTCTCTCATGTAGGCTATTTTCTAACCGTTTTCCAAAAAACATTATCCTTCTGAAATTTGGCAGAAATAGTGGCTTAAGGGTCACCTTGTTCAGAACAAAATCCACTTCTGCCTAACTAACTAACTAACTAACTAACAAACAAACACACACAAAAACTAACACAAAGCTGCCCATCACAAAAGATCCTGAATCATTTTCTTGTAATTTGGGATATATATATACTATATACTATGTATACTATGTGAGATTTTCCTTGTGTCTGGTACAAAAACTACAGTTAGGACAGTATGCTGCAGTATCATTGCTAACAAGAGTGAGATTATGTGGGCACATTGCACCTTTGCTCAAATAAGTGTACCAGCTGCCAATTCCTTACTATGCCAAGTTTAAGGAGTTACTGTTAACATATAAAGCCCTAAATAGGTTGGGGTCAGTTTATCTGAAGACTTGCTTGGCCTCACACATTCAAACTCTATAGCTCCAACCTGTGGCACTTCGTAGTTGTACCAATGCCATGTGAACTTTGTTCTTAATCAGGGATGAAATATTCAGAGTAGCACCAATATTTATAACTCCTTGCTTTGAACATCAAATAGAATCTCTCTTTGGACTGTTTAAAAAGTTTCCTAAAACATTCTTTCTGTTGACAAGTTAACCCACACATGGAATTTTATGAAGTCTACTAGTTTTATTTTTTTCTTGTTTTATCTGGGGGGGTTTTCCAGGAGGGAATACAATACTCTATATCAAACACTTACATTTTTAACAGACTATGCATTTTGTTAAATAAATAAACAATAATTATTTCTTAAACAAGCAATGGTTAATTGGCGATCTAAGTCAACCTACTTGTTCCATTGGGGAGCATGCGTCAAAACATTTTTCTCCTCTTCCTCCTCCTTTCTAAAATTGTTGTGCCCTCTCTTTGCAGGTACTACACAGCCGTACAATGTTCAACCAGTCATCTAGAGTGGTGGAATTCCTTCTGCATGGATTCTCTGATACTCAGGAATTGAAGACATTTCATTTCATTACATTCTTGATCATTTATCTGATTGCTGTCACTGAAAACCTCCTCATCATCACAGTCATAATTTTCAGTCCTCAGCTTCACAAACCCATGTACTTTTTTCTAGCCAATCTGGCATCCCAAGACCTTGGCTCCATATCTGTCTCAGTTCCCAAATCCTTGGCAAATTCGCTGATGAACACCAAGACCATTTCATACAATGGATGCATCTGCCAGGTTTTCTACCTTATCTTCTTCACTGTATCTCATTTTGTCCTCCTTGGCATCATGGCATATGACCGCTACTTTGCTATCTGCAATCCTCTGCACTATGAGACTGTGATGAACAGGAAAGCATGTGTCAAAATGGCAATCAGTGCATGGATTACAGGGCTTATCTATTCCACAGTATATACTGGCAGTACATTCACAATTGAGTTCTGTTCAAATGACATTAATATGTTTTTCTGTGAAATTCCACAGCTATTCAAAATTGCTTGCTCTGACTCATATCTCATTGCATTTTGGGTTCTTTGTGTTGGTGCCTCTCTGGCCTTTATCTTCCTTGCTCTAATAGTTTATTCATACGTTAAAATCTTCAGTGCAGTTCTAAAAATTCCTTCTGCCCAGGGAAAGGGAAAAGCCTTCTCAACTTGCTTGCCACATCTTATTGTAATATCTTTATATTTGGTTAGCGGTTCATTTGTCTATCTGAAGCAAAGCTCTGTGTCACTATCATCAAGTGACACAGAGCTTTTGGATCTTGTTGCTTCTATGTTCTATTGCATGTTTCCACCAGTTATGAACCCATTAATCTATAGCATTAGGAATAAGGAATTGAAAACAGCATTATGGAAGTTGAATACAAATCTCTTCTCCCAATGCTCCCCCAATTTCTAATGGCCAGAAAATGGATTACCTTATATTTTCATTTTTTTAAAAAACCTGTAAATAATTTATAAACATTTATTATACATAAATCACTATTTGCATACCAAATGTAAACCTTTGGAGAACAAACTTTCTAACTAACAACAATTTCTGTATTTGTTTTCTTGTGTTAAAAAGTGGAAACATTTTTGTCAATTTGCTTACTTTGTACTTATTTTCTCACACTGTTTTATGTTTGTTCTGCTGCATTGTGTCAGATTCATGGTAAGTCAGAACTATGTTTTTCAGCTTGATTATATGCATCATGTGAGTTGATGGAGACAGCCCCATGAAAAGTGGTGTTTCTGGATTCACAAAGTTGCAAAGATTCTGGCAAAGGAGCTACAAACTACCCACCAAGTCCAATTTTTGCTGTAGAATTGGTAGACCATACCAGAGAAGGGAATATCTGTTTTATCCTGGAAAGGCAAGAAGGAATTTCCTTTTTTTAACTGAGGACACATTATACCAAATTCTATACTTGATCATCGCCTGCACCTCTTACTAAATCCACTCTTCTAACATAATATAAAATACAGTGAAACATCAGTGTGGGATGGGAACAAAATAAAAATAGAAGGGTTTCTGTCATCAGAAGACAGTTGGTATGGAAATCTCTAGCTCCACTAGATATATCTTTTCTGACTTTCATAGATTAATGAATAAGATTCCAGTCTGAATTTTCAGCCCCTGTTGTGAAAGGGTAAATGTTTACTCTTCAACAGCCTTGAGAACAAATGTCACACACGACACCATTGAACTTAAGCTCTTTAAATTGACGAGGCCCGCTCACATCAATTCAATTCACCTTTGGACAGCATATTGATGGGGGGAAAGGTTGATCTAAGAGTTATCAGGTAACAAACAAAGTTTGCTTTACCCCCTGGGACTCTGATAATTATTAGCAGCAGTATTTCTGAGATTCTAACTGGGAATGTGACAGTAACCCAACATGCATGCACAAAAGTATAAAAAGCTCATCTACCCATTTGCTGCTTTCCACATCCCAGCCCCTCAATAATTTGAAACTATGAAGTGGGTAACATTAATTTCTTGTCTTTTTTTGATAAGCCTGGCTGAGTCTAAACAGCTGCCCAGAAGGTACCGGGATGTAGGTATGTTGTGGGGGGTTTGTGATTTGTTTGTTTTTTTAAACTTATTAATTTTGTGCTTATGTATAATATATGCATATTTCTATATCTATCTTTCTAGTTAGTTAGCTGGCTAGCTATTTGGAATGGTCAGAATATTGCTCGCTTCATCATACTATTTTTTTAAAAAGACTAGGGGCTCAGTCCATTGTGAGGTTTTCCTGTGCAGAACTCATTCATTTTTATATGTATATTAAAAAATCCTATTAATTTTAACATTTATCAATTTAAAAGTATCATTGATTCATGAAAAATTGCACAATAAATATGGTGTTTAATAATACATAATAAAGTCATTAAGGCTAAAAGGCCTCCATCCTTTAAGGGTGTCTCTGCCTGGTACCTTTATAATCCTTTTTAGCTCCCTGTCTGTAAAGCACCAGAGAGTTCCACAGTCAGTTCCTCTCCAAACTATGAGTTAGTGACTTTGGACAGGGCAAAGAGTAAGCATTCTGGGGGCATGTTGCAATATTGCCTTCTCTTAACTCACTAGAGCCAATATCCTATATACCAATCATTTATTGTATTTAACTAAAAGCCATTGCATGGAGCCCAGACAGACCCGTGGTTTTCCACGGATCTGAGGGCAATGAAACAATCGCTGAGATGGCTAGAGCACTGGTTGTGGGTAACTCATTCTGAAGCTGACTGGACACAGGTTAGAGCTCAATGTTGAGCCTACCAAGTGGTGGTAGTGATGGCGAAGAAGATTTTCTTCACCGCCTCTATTGCATCTTCAGAAAACAGCAGCAGGAGACTCTGTCAGATGGTTCACAACTTAATGGAACCACCTGCTCCATCAGGGCCCAGTACGGGCCACATGATCTCCTGCAATGATTTTGCAACAATTTTTGCAGATAAAGTTGCTCAGATTCGGGAAGAGGTAGACTGTTACCTCCTATCTGTTACCTCCAAGGATGTGGACAGGCTGCTTGGACGAGTGAAACCAACCACCTGTCTCCTTGATCCTTGCCCATCCTGGCTTATAAAAGCTAGCCAGGAAGGGCTGGGCGATGGGCTTCACGGGTTGGTGAATGCTTCTTTAAAAACCATCTTTAGATGTGGCCAATATGGCCAACTATCGCCCAGTCTCAAATCTTCCATTCTTGGGCAAGGTGATTGAGCGAGTGGTTGCTGAACAACTCCAGGCACACCTGGAAGAAGCGGACCATTTGGATCCCTTCCAGTCAGGGTTCAGACCTCATCATGGGACTGAAACTGCCTTGGTTGCACTGGACGATGATCTCCAGCAGCCTGGGGCAAAGGTGAGAGCTGTTTCCTGCTGGATCTCTCAGCAGCTTTTGACACCATCGACCATAACATCCTTCTCGACCATCTAGAGGGGTTGGGAGCTGGGGCACTGTCATACAGTGGTTCTGCTCCTTCCTCCTGGGCCATGTTCAGAAAGTGGGGGGGATGAGTTTTCAGACCCCTGGACTCTCACTTGTGGGGTGCCTCAGGGTTCTGTCCTCTCCCCCATGCTTTTCAACATCTAAATGAAGCCGCTGGGAGTGATCATCAGGGGGTTTGGGCTGGGTGTTCATCAGTATGCAGATGATACCCAGCTCTACCTCTCTTTCAAATCAGGACCAGGGAAGGCAGTGAAGGTCCTGTGTGAGTGTCTGGAGGTGGTTGGAGGATGGATGGCGGCTAACAGATTGAGGTTGAATCCTGACAAGACAGAAGTACTGTTTGTGGGTGATAGGAGGCGGGCAGGTGTGGAGGACTCCCTGGTCCTGAATGGGGTAACTGTGCCCCTGAAGGACCAGGTGCGCAGCCTGGGAGTCATTTTGGACTCACAGCTGTCCATGGAGGTGTAGGTTAATTCTGTGTCCAGGGCAGCTGTTTATCAGCTCCATCTGGTATGCAGGCTGAGACCCTACCTGCCCGCAGACTGTCTCGCCAGAGTGGTGCATGCTCTAGTTACCTCTTGCTTGGACTACTGCAATGCGCTCTATGTGGGGCTACCTTTGAAGGTGACCCAGAAACTACAACTAATCCAGAATGTGGCAGCTAGACTGGTGACTGGGAGAGGCCGTCGAGTCCACATAACACCGGTCTTGAAAGACCTATATTGGCTCCCAGTACATTTCCGGCCTCGGTCCAGTATACCTGAAGGAGCGTCTCCACCCCCATTGTTCTGCCCAGACACTGAGTTCCAGTGCCGAGGGCCTTCTGGTGGTTCCCTCGCTGCAAGAAGCCAAGTTACAGGGAACCAGGCAGAAGGCCTTCTTGGTAGTGGCATCCGCCTTGTGGTACACCCTCCCATCTGAAGGCAGCCCTGTTTAGGGAAGTTTTTGATGTTTAATAGATTTGTTGTATTTTAATATTCTAGAGTGGCTGGGGAAACCCAGCCAGATGGGCGGGGTATTATTATTATTATTATTATTATTATTACTATTATTATTATCATCATCATCATCATTACAAAAATATCCTATATACCCCAAAACCTGCTAGCAAACCTTTGTGGATTTGTTGGCTGTTATCATATGAATAGATATTCATATGTATAGGACTGTTGTGTGTAAAAAACACTTCTGTATATATAATAAGGATAAGCACCAGCCTCATGATTAAGCTTGTATATGGATATTTCACTTCAGGAAGTCATCCACCTTCTTCTGAAATTTGCCTCTGGATTCAGATCCGAATCTGCTTCCTGAAAACTGAAGCACATTTTTCTCCATTCACTATTATGGGGATTCAAAACAAATATAAAATACCTTCTCCCTCTGACCACCCTCTTCCACGCCATAGTGTGCTATTGACCTTATACAGCGGAACCTTGGTTTTCAAATGTAATCCATTCCGGAAGACCATTTGACTTACGAAATGTTCGAAAACCGTGGATCAATGGGTGGTTGGCAAAATCCATTGAAAAACATGAGAAATGCACCTCGGAAGCCTTTCGACTTCCGAGGCACATTCAGAAACAGAAGCAATTACTGGAACTTCTGGGTTTTCGGTGTTCGGGTTCTGAATCGTTCGGCTTCCAAGACTCTTGAAAAGCGAGGTACCACTGTATGGTAAACTGACTTTAACTTTGCATGAATGCCCTGTTTTTAAACTTTTTTTCCCTATCCATGTCCATAGAACAACTACCCCAACTCAATTCAGGAAGACACATCTCATTTGGGGCAAACGTTGCTCTCACTTCTGCATCCTGCTCTGACTCATGACTCTGGCTTTGTATGAAGCTGCTGCCTGCCTCTCAGTAGATAAATGCCAATGGTGTGAGATGCCTCAAATTGAAAATTTGATTTTTGTATTCTTCACAGGACGCCAGGACACCTTCAGACATTTCATTAAAATAGCAGAGGGTCAGTTTCCAGGCATGTAAGTCTTTTCAGATGGTTTCCCTTGATATGACCTCCAGTCTTCACATGCAAAAGCAAAAAGTAGTAATAAATACAAAGGCTATTAAAGGGTTAATGCAGGCATTTATCCCACTTACGAGGGTGTCACATTCCTGGACTCCACACGTATATGTGGAATTGTGTAAAATCAGGAGGGGGTTGTTGAGGGAGACTCTGGAGTAACATGGGGGGGGCTGTGGGGACTGGGGTCCTGGGCACAGCTGGTGCAGCCACAGCGGACTCCCTCTATGCCCCTCCCATCCACCTCACCCCCTGCATGCCCACCCCGGGTGGCACTAGCATACGGTCCATCGCTGATTAAGAGTACATTCTCAACAATGGTCTATTCGTGTTTGTTTTAATTTGCTTTTGCTTTTAACTTGCTCTTATCTTTTTTACTTTATTGTTTGGTTTTTTTTGTATATGTATGTATATGTATATGTATGTATAAATTTTCAATTACAGTCCAATCATAGCCTCGTTATAACCAAATTATTATACAATTACTAATATCAATCATTCAAATACCGAATATACTTTTGGTGCCCCCCCCCGCGCATACTAGATTTGATGGTTTGATTATTTCTTTATTTCTGCATTCCAACATCTTATTAATTTCAATTACATTCCAGTCAAAATATTAATCCTTTATACAACAGCTGCAATATTAATAACTTCTATTCATGTTAACACATTAAATGAACCACAAGTGAGGCACTCAAATATATTCTTGTTCTTCCTGTGTGTGGCAATTATTTTGTCCATGGTGTTTCTTCCTGTCCTTGTAAAATGCTATGTCTATCTTTTGCACAGAATAAAGTCTTCTCTCAAGTTCAAACCTTAATGACTTTGCAGCTGGTACTGTTCCACCGTTTATGATCTCATCTCTTCCAGCACGTGTCTATTGTTGTTGTTGTTGTTGTTGTTTAGTAGTTTAGTCGTGTCCGACTCTTCGTGACCCCATGGACCATAGCACGCCAGGCACTCCTGTCTTCCACTGCCTCCCGCAGTTTGGTCAAACTCATGTTCGTAGCTTTGAGAACACTGTCCAACCATCTCGCCCTCTGTCATCCCCTTCTCCTAGTGCCCTCCATCTTTCCCAACATCAGGGTCTTTTCCAAGGATTCTTCTCTTCTCATGAGGTGGCCAAAGTATTGGAGCCTCAGCTTCACGATCTGTCATTCCAGTGAGCACTCAGGGCTGATTTCCTTAAGAATGGATAGGTTTGATCTTCTTGCAGTCCATGGGACTCTCAAGAGTCTCCTCCAGCACCATAATTCAAAAGCATCAAATGTGCCTATATTTTACTTCAAATTAAGCTCTAATTAACAGGAGAACCTCTGCTTCTTAATGGTGGCGTAGGATGGTTATCGGCAGGCAAAGTGCTTTTGCACTCAGTACCTCCCTGCCTCCCACATCCCATGCCAGAGTGAGAGCCAAGTACTGAGATGAACTGCAAATGAAGCCCCTGTCCCTGGGGTGAACTAGGAAGATAACCCTCAATCATCCTTGTTTTTCCTTCACCAACGATCTCCTGCTGTCGTGGAGCTGCCTCCATTAAGGCAAACTGGAACCGGAAGCTGCTTTTATGTTTTTATATTGTAAACTGCTGTGATGTATATTTTTATGATACAGTGGTAAATAAATATTCCTATCTATAAATAAATAAAAAATAAATGTGTTTTCCCAGCATCATCGGCTTGTTCTCGCAGAATCTGCAGAGAGCTTCATATGATGAGGTGGCTAAACTGAATGACAATCTTGTAGAGCTCGCCAAGAAATGTTCTAGTGATGAACAAGCAGCCCCAGACTGTGAAAAGCCTTTGGTAAGCCTTGGGACCTAAATTTGGAGGTTATGATTTGAAATATTGGTATGTTGCATAGTCTGGAGTCCTGGGCCATCTTCTGATGGATTATGAAATTAAATTACCAAACCTGGAACTTTAGACAGAAAACATTTCACTTATAAAGAAACTAGTTTATGTATAGATGCATACAACAGTCATAAATTGGGGACATACCGGGTTTAAAAGCACAGAGCTAGGCATATTGGATAAGACAAAAGTCTGCCTAGTATACCTGGTTGGCATATTGGTAGCAAATGTGCATATTGATGATAATATGGCTCACTGCTGAGCTAAGTTCCCTCCTGACAACCTGCCACACTTAATTACATTTTTTTTGATGCAGGGCAGTGCCTTCCATAACATGTAGCAGTGGAGAAATAGTAATTAATTCCCCATTGGTTCTCTCTCCTGTCCTCGAGAAGTCCTTGCCTGGGATAAAGAAGACTCGCCTTTAATGACAGATGGATTTGCAGGACACACCACTGTGTGGATGCAGGTCCCTAACTGAAAGAGAGACACCCAGGGAGGGGGAAATGGCACTGTTAGACTTGGCTGATCTTGTTTCCTGGGTGAAGGGTGTTTGAGGATGGAGCTTTTTTCTGTCTCCCTATTCTTCAGTTACCGCCTTAGATAAGCCCAGGGCTGTTTTCCTTGGAATAAGATGGCAGAAGAATTTGAAGATGGGTGGAGATCCCCTAAAGAGGAAGTGGCACACAAGAATTCAACAAATGTACAATATGTGCACTTGTGAATTGTACCACAATTGTACAAATCAAGATGTACACTCTTTTACCCAGAGGTGTTCACACATGTGTAACATGTGTATCTGTGTACACAAATAGTTGAGCAAGTACAGTTTATCACATGTAATTTTCAATGACTGCCTTGTCTGTGAACATAGTAGTTGAGTTGCACACTGTTTCCCACAAACACTTATACATGTGCAGAGGAACTTGTAGCTGGTTTCAGTGTAATATGTGAACAAACATAAAGTTGTCTTTGGTCCTATGCATGAAATGTTGTACTCCTGAGGTTTATAAACTAAACTTGAATTTTCCATAAAAGTATCTGGAAATGGTCCTTCTTTAAATCTCTTATAAAATGTAAACTTCCTCATATAAACACTCACAACAGCTTGCAATTTAAGACAACTATACAAATGTACAAATGTCCCTAAAAACATGTGATATTTGATATATTTTGCATCTCTCCTTCAGCATATTGTTTTTCTGGATGAAATTTGTCATGAAGAAGGTCTTGCAGAGAAATATGGATTTACTGAGTGTTGTGGCAAAGTTGATCCAGAAAGAAATGAATGTTTTCTAACCCATAAAAATGAAACTTCTGGATTCATTCCTCCTGTTGTAATGCCAGATGGAGAGAACGTCTGCAAAGCATACCAAGATACAAGAGCTAAATTTCTGGCCAGGTAAGTAAATTGAGTTGATGTACAGTGGAACCTCGGTTTATGAACACCTTGGTTTATGAATTTTCAGTTTATGAATGCCGCAGACCCATCTGGAACGGATTAATTCACTTTCCATTACTTTCAATGGGAAAGTTCGCTTCAGTTTATGAATGCTTCAGTTTATGAACAGACTTCTGGAAACAATTGCACCCATGCTTCGGGTTAAGTACGCTTCAGGTTGAGTACTCCACGGACCTGTCTGGAACGGATTAATCCACTTTCCATTACTTTCAATGGGAAAGTTCGCTTCAGTTTATGAATGCTTCAGTTTATGAACAGACTTCCGGAACCAATTGTGTTCATAAACCGAGGTACCACTGTAGTCATTTTGCTGAACTGGTTCTCCTTTGGGGAATAATGAAATTAATGTGAAATATATGACTTTCTCCTGCAAATCAGACGCTTGCAAATACTCTCACCTATTTCATGTAAGATGTCAAAAATTAGGTTGGAGCTGCAATAAAATACTTGGTGCCTCTCTCTTCCTTCTCACTGCCTCCATTTTGAGACCATAGCTATCTAGACACAGTGTTTGGGTTTGCAATTAGAGGAAATGACACGTAATGCTACCCATATATATGCTGTCAAATTTCTTACATTGAGGCCAATGGTTAAGCGGCCTAACTGAGTGTAAGATTGCAGCCTGAGTATCCTGTGTGGCAACCGGAATTTTTTTGCCTTGCCATTCTTTTCAGTAACAGGTTGAATAATTGTCCTCCCTCTCCTTAACAACAGCTTTAATTATAAAGGATCTCTTCTTTCTTTCTTTCTTTCTTTCTTTCTTTCTTTCTTTCTTTCTTTCTTTCTTTCTTTCTTTCTTTCTTTCTTTTTGAGTAATTGTAGTCCAGATTAATGAAAGTTTCCTTTTTGACCCAGTTACTACTATGAGCTTTCCAGAAGACATCCTGTTGCAAAGGTTGCCATACTCTATAATACAGTTAAAGAGTTTGAAAAGGTACTGCAAACTTGCTGTCCGGAAACTGACAAGGATGCCTGCTTCAAAGAAAAGGTATTTCCTTTTAGCCTACATAACACCTCAATATTTTATTTAAAGACACATACAGAATGTATTTCATACCCTCTAACATTTCTCTGATGAAAATTGTTGTTGTTGTTTAGTCGTTTAGTCGTGTCCGACTCTTTGTGACCCCATGGACCAGAGCACACCAGGCACTCCTGTCTTCCACTGCCTCCCGCAGTTTGGTCAGACTCATGTTCATAGCTTCGAGAACACTGTCCAACCATCTCGTCCTCTGTCGTCCCCTTCTCCTTGTGCCCTCAATCTTTCCCAACATCAGGGTCTTTTCCAAGGATTCTTCTCTTCTCATGAGGTGGCCAAAGTATTGGAGCCTCAGCTTCACGATCTGTCCTTCCAGTGAGCACTCAGGGCTGATTTCCTTAAGAATTGATAGGTTTGATCTTCTTGCAGTCCATGGGACTCTCAAGAGTCTCCTCCAGCACCATAATTCAAAGCACCACCATCATCATCATCATCATCAACAACAACAACAACAACAACAACACTTTTATTATTTATACCCTGCTTATTTGACTGGGGTGCCCAAGTTACTCTGGGCGGCTTCCAACACATATAAAAACATAATAAAACTATACAGTGCGGCCTTCAGATGCTTCCTAAAGGTTGTATAGTTACTTATCTCATTGGCTCAGGGATCGTATAACTCCATACCCTCCAACATCTCTCTGATGAAAATAGGGATGTCCTGTCACACCCTCCAACATTTATTTGATGAAAACAGGGACGTCTTAAGGAAGAGTGGAACATTATGGGATCAGATCAGAAATCAGAATGGCTTCTGTAAATCCAGGACTGTCCCTGGAAAATAGGGACACTTGGTGGGTCTGGTATTTCTGCTACATTCATAGGGAGCTGTTTTACATCTTCTTAGAGCACTGGTCCAGGGTGGGATCCTTCAGTCCCTGAAGCTGACTGTGACCCTCCAAGCTTCTCCATCTTGCCCTCAGACTTCTCCCCATGGTACAGACACTCCCCAGACACCATCACCCTACTGGCTCTGTTTCACACTGGCTGAAATGTGCCCTTGAATTCCAATAATGCCTCTCACTTGCCAAGATGAAGAATGGAGGTGTGTGTGTGTGTGTGTGCAGAAAGTAGCCCACTGTACAAAGGAAAAACTCACATTCATTGTTCCACCCACATTGGCATGCCCCCCATAGTTGCCAGAAGGGAAACTGGCCCTTGCCTAAAAACATTTACCCACTCCTGATCAAACAAAATACCACCTACTTTGACAGTTACTTTTCCAGGTTTCAATTAGAGTCTTTCCCTTCCTCTGTTCCATCTATCTACTGTAGAAATGGCAAACAATGAGCCTGAAAATACAGTATAAGGCAGGTGCTTTCTCACTTAAGTGCAATTCCTCCCACAATTCTTTCCGAGACTTTACTGGATATGTTTATCAGAGCAGAAATCAGAATTCTGAAAGCTTGGATTCAACACAAGGGGAATGAAGGAATGAATTCAGTTCAATTAGCTGTAAACCAACTGTAGCTTGGGTTGCCCGTTACTGGTCGGGCCACTATCAGAAACCCTTTGTTTTGCTTTTTCTCCAGCTTGCTCTTTGCCGTGAACTAATTTCCATTGCTTTATATATGTTGTTTTCTCTGACAGTTGCCAGCTGTGAGAGAGCAAAAGAATTATGCCATCGGATTGCAGAAGCACACCTGTTCCATCCTGAAAGAGTTTGGGAAAAGATCCCTGAAGTTTCAGTGAGTCTGGGTGCTTTCTCTTTGGGGGTGTGGGGTTGTGACATTAGCTACATGGATGATCAAGTCAGAAGTATTCTTGAGAATGACAGGGACCTTTGAGCGCACACACACACACACACACACACACACACACACATATATATATATATATATATATATATATATATATATATATATATATATATCCCTGCTCAGCATTTCTTGTACCCAGCAGTTTTTGGAAGGCCTGTATGGGTTGTGAGATGCTCATAGAATTGTAGCATTGGAAAAGAGCAAAATGCATTTTATTTAACACACACAAAACATATTGCCAGGTAAGCCTCTGCAATCAAAACCATGATGTGCTATAATAAGAGGGCAGAGGCATCTGCTCACATCCATCCCATTCATTTAAGGCACACTGAAAGCATGTTGCTTCCCCCACAAAGAACCACAGAAATGTCAGATCAGAAAAGAGCAAAACAAAAACCCTATATTTAACATTCCGCACAGGAATTTAGATTGTGGTGTGCTACTAAAAGGTGCCTCGGGATATATATATATATATATATATATATATATATATATATATATATATAGTTCTGATGTTTCAGGCAGCAAATTCAATTCACATGTTTTAAACCCTCCTAGGTTTTGTTTTCTCTTTATTTGTTTATTACGTTTGCATCAAATTTATTAGTTTGTGATAGTTTATTAGATTGTGATTCAGCCATTCAGTTTGCACTGGTTTATTAGATTGTGATTCAGCCATTCAAACGTAAATGTAGCCAGTGATATAAATAGGGTCATATGTACACTCTGGTTAAAGGATAACAATCCCCAAACTCTATGCCATGACATTCCAGGATCTCAATTGAGAATTAGGCAGCTTTTCCAAAATTTCCATAGTATGGTCTGCTTTCTGCTAGTGGTAAAAAAAAAAAGTGTAATGTGTCATGTATGACACTGAACATGACCAGGAGTAAAGTTTCTGGGTCCTGGCTTTGTCTACTCACATTAACCAATAAGTGATAAAAACTTTCTTTCCAGGAAAAAAATGTGATTATCAGGGCACTGAATTACGCAGCCCGTGCCAATTTCTGCAGCTTTTATCTGCTTGTATGAAATAGAAGGAAAGAAACACGAAGCCTTGAATGCAACTGTTCAGAAGTGTGGTACTGCAGGTGTATAGTGGAATATAGGACACAATATGAATAAACTGCCAATGTTGCTGGGAATAAATTCTAGATTTTTTTATTTTATTTTTTTGGCGTCTGTCTTGAAACAATCTCAACATTTTGTTTGCTTTCTTTCCAGGGAAGTTGCTGAGCTGAGCCGGAAGTTCCCAAAGGCAGATTTTCCTACCGTTCTCAAGCTTGCTGATGATAGTGTACACATCCATGAAGTGTGCTGCAAGGGTGATACTCTGGAGTGTTTGCTTGACATTGTAAGCTTTGTTAATTTTAATGTAATTTACTTCAAACCAAGAATAATATGGGTGCTGGCATTGTCTACTCACAACCCCCAGATTGGCCCAAAGCCTTATGGGAAGGATTTTGGCCAGGAAGCAAATTGGGGGCTGTGCATAGCCTTAGTTAAATGACTTAGAGCAGCGAAGAACGGAGGGCTCACAGAATACAAAAGTGTCCTCTGGTGAAAACACCGTGAGTCTCAAACAGAGGGCCCTGGTGGGGTGCTCCCTGGCTTTTTTTCTATACTACTTCTTCCTCTTTCTTCTTCTTTGGCGATCACTCGTAGCCGAGTAAGATTGTCTTCCATAAACACGGTTTTAACAAAGGGTCCATAAGTGACTGTGGAGGCCAATTCTGGATCCACACAACCTTCCACAGTGGGGACATTGGTTTCTAGGCGGGAGTTGATCACGGTGTGGATTTGCCAAGTGTGCCTTCCTCTTAGCACGTTTCTCCCTTGCGTCCTGAGATCGAGTTTCTTCAAAGCCCATGACACATTTGGTAAAGGCTGTTCTCCAACTGGAGCGCTCGCAGGCCAGTGTTTCCCAGTTGTCAGTGTTTATACTAGATAGATTTGCCTTGAGACAGTCTTTAAACCTCTTTTGCTGACCACCAGCATTACGCTTTCCATTTTAAAGTTCGGAATAGAGTAGTTGCTTTGGAAGACGATCATCAGGCATCTGCACAACATGACCAGTCCAACGAAGTTGACGTTGAAGAATCATTGCTTCAACAATGGTGATCCTTGCTTCTTCTAGTACACTGATATTAGTTCGCCTGTCTTCCCAAGTGATGTGTAAAAATTTTCAGAGACACCATTGATGAATTTTTTGAGGATTCTATTCTATACTACACTGGTTGTTTGACAGAAGATGGAGCTGCTGACCTTCTCCTTGCTTCATTTCACTTAACAGTACTCTAATTCGCCAAAGAATACTATTCTTTCTTCTACCTCAGCTGGGGTCAGGTGGCACCAGGGGCAAATCGGATTCCATTTGAGTGTATACAGCTGTGGGCTCTGGCCTATTTTGTTAATGCGAGCATTTCAGTGATCAGGCACACCGAGCTGCTATTTGTCTGTCAGCTTGAAAGCTTCTGCCTTAAAATAACCAGTTACAGGTAGGTAGCCATGTTGGTCTGACGCAGTCAAAATAAAAATAAAAAATCCTTCCAGTAGCACCTTAGAGACCAACTAAGTTTTTTAATAACCAGTTATTTCTGAGCCTCTTTTCTTACAGGCAGATATGATAGAGTATATTTGCACCCACCAAGACACTATATCTACTAAAGTGAAGGACTGTTGCGACAGGGAACTGCTGGATCGAGGAGATTGTCTCATAAAAGTGGGAAATGACGACAAACCTGCCGATTTGCCTCCCACTTTCAAGGAGTTTGTGGTTAAGGAAACATGCCAAAATTTCACGGAGAACAAGGCTACTCTTCTAGAAAAGTATGGTATACAGAATTCAGATTGATCTCAAGTCAACCTCTTAAAGCATACTGGGTGGCCAAGCATACTGAGGGCATGAGGGCAAGAAGAATGCATATGGTATCAGAAGGGAAAGAGGAAACGTAACTTCATTATCATGTGATGGATACTTTGTAACCTACAATTAAAAACCAATCTGATTGCTTCCCATGATTTGGCCCCCTCTGAGGGGAGGGCAAAGTACTTAATAAAAACAAACAAACTACCTTGAACAGCTAGGTGCACAGTTTCTGTTGTGCTCTATCCAAATAGGCCAAGAAGAATGGCCCTGGAAGTGACACCATGTGATCATGTAGCATTATTTTCAAAGCAATTCTGCAGAGAAAATAATGGCTGTCCCATGCAATAGTGCCAACTTGGGCCCCAGACAGTGGATCTCAACAGAGGCCTGTCCCAGTTGCTGCCACAGCTCTGGCATGCCAGAGGTGGGCAGCAGGCAGTGGCAGTTGGCAGTGGAGGCCGGGTACCCACAGCAAAAAATTTGTGGGTGCCCAGGCCCCCAGGGCCCTCTGGAGATGGCGCCAGTGGCCCCATGGGTCCATGAGAGACAGCCACCCCCCTGCTCCCATACAGTGCACCTAAAAACCATCGAAGTCTAGTCCTGATTTAAATTTGCAGCCCTTGAACCTGGTTTTAGTTTGCAGCTCTCCTGCGGCTGCAATATAGAAGTTATATTGATAAATGAACAAACAGCAGCAAAAAATTTAAAAATAAATAAATACCCAACTTACAGTGTTTGCCTAATTAATTGCTATGTTGATGTATTTGAAGTACTTTCAACACTTTAACATCACAATCACCATGTGTTCTTCCCTGTGTTGCAGGTTTGTTTATGAGACTGGAAGGAGAAACCCTGAGTTTTCTAAGCAGCTGCTGCTGAGAGTTGGCAGTAAATATGAGGGTTTGTTGGAAAAGTGCTGCGAAACTGAGAATCCTGAAGAGTGCTTTCATCAAGAGGTGAGTTACCAGTATGTTTCATCTCCATGCAATTAATACCGGTAATTCCAGTGAACAAACAGATCCAAGTCCCAGATTTGTCAGTTCACATGGAGGATTGTTATTATTGTTATTATTGTTGTTGTTATTATTATTATTATTATTATTATTATTATTATTATTATTATTATTTTGCAACTGAAGCTTTTATGAAGCTGAAGCTACCATTCCCTATTAAAAGTGATCACCTTAAATACAGGTAACTCATAACGTACACACATTTAACTTGTGTGCATTCAGCTTTACGTGCTTGACAAATCTCTCTCTCTCTCTCTCTCTCTCTCTCTCTCTCTCTCTCTCTCTCTCTCTCTCTCACTCTCACTCTCACACACACACACACACACACACACAGGGGTGGAAAGGGCATATGGGAAAAAAGACTTTGACAATCCCACCTGCCATTGAACCCAGTGTGCTTTAACTGTATGAGATTTTGTTTTTAGGCACTTTCCCCAGAACCTAACCCCAGCATAAGTTGAGAATCACCGTACAAACATTAAATAGCAGTTCTATCTTCCTTCAGGAAGGACAGCTAAGACAACACGCTGACTATACCCTGGAAACACTTAAGATGCGCTGCAATTTGTACGAGAAAGCAGGAGACCACGGCTTCCAAAATGAGTATGCTCTATTGCTTTCAGATTATAGCTTGTGAATAGGGGTCAGTTTAGCTCCGCTAATTTAGTTTTAGATAACGCTGTGGGTTAAAGCACTGAGCCTAGGGCTTGCCGATCAGAAGGTCGGCGGTTCGAATCCCCGCGACGGGGTGAGCTCCCGTTGCTCGGTCCCTGCTCCTGCCAACCTAGCAGTTTGGAAGCACGTCAAAGTGCAAGTAGATAAATAGGTACCACTACAGCGGGAAGGTAAATGGCATTTCCGTGCGCTGCTCTGGTTCACCAGAAGTGGCTTTGTCATGCTGGCCACATGACCTGGAAGCTGTACGCTGGCTCCCTCGGCCAATAAAGCAAGATGAGTGCCACAACCCCAGAGTCGGTCACGATTGGACCTAATGGTCAGGGGTCCCTTTACCTTTACCTTTTTGTAGAGACAGAATGCAGCAGATGAAAACTTTTATTAGAGCCAATAAAAAACAGCTTTAGAGTTCTTGAGAACAATTCATCTGAATGGATGTTAACCCAAAAGATGTGGGGTGGGAAGGAGAATCTGGGCATCATGGAAGAGGCGCAAAGTCTATAGCTCGTATAACTTGACACGAGGATGGCGTGGAGTTTAGGCAGACCTAATTAGAGGAATCTGTGCTACGCAGAAAATGGAATGAGTCTGAAGCGAAGTCTGCTGGCCCAAAGATACAACAATGGCTGCCTCCTACCCCAATTTTGAAGGAAAGGAAAAAACCAGTGGTTAACTGTGTTCTGTCTGCACATGCAACATCAGCTAAGTTATATGAACTTCCAGCAGCTGTGTATCAAATCCAGGATAGTGATTAAATTGTTTGTTTGCATAGGCACACAATACTTTGTCAAGATGGGGAGAACTCTTAAATTGAAGCTCCAATGGTCCCACCAGTGGCAGCCCTAAAAGTGATTTGACGTGTTCTAATAACCTGTCAACTTGTGGAAGACAATGGAGTTGTCTGAGTCCTTGAGCATTACTGCAACCCTCGCCCCCCGACAAGGGTTGCACCCCAAATTCTCATTGACTAAAATCTTCTCGGTTATGGTTCTTTGCAGAATCCTTGTCCATTATACCAAGAGAGCTCCCCAGATGACATTTGAAGAATTGTATCAGTACACAATGAAATTTGCAGGTGTTGTTGCCAAATGCTGTAAGGAGAATGATGCACACATACTGGTGTGTGCAGAAGAGAAAGTGAGTATTTTCTCCTCCATATTGGCCTCTTTCCTCCCTCCACATTTCTTTCTCTTTCAGCAGGGTTTATTAAATACTATTTTAAATGTAACGCCTTTGAATTGGGCTCAGATAAAAACAAGCAAACAAATATGCAATAACTAATACTGGAATAATTAGGAATGGGGGAAGGAATCCATTTCAAATTGATTTTTTTACATGGAATTTGACAGTTCTGAACATGTTCTAAAACTTATTTCCCATAATGTAACTTGAATGTGACCTAAAGGACAGGGATGTTTGACAATGGCTTAGATTTGACCTCTTCCGGTATGTCTACAGCTGACCCACTTACATATATGTTGAATGTTTCTTGGCTGGAGAACCACACCCACCCTTGGGAATCCTCCAGGGTCTACATGCCTGTAGTGGGTGTGGCCACCCTGCACACATACCTCTTCCACACAAACATACAGGACAAAGGGTACACACACACACACACACACACACACACACACACACACACACACACAGAGCTCCTCTGCTGATCAGTGAAGATCAGTTGAGGAGAGAAGATATTCCCTGCACATCTGAGAATCTACGAAAGTAGAAATCAGCCCTTGCATTCATATCAAATGTTTAATAGGAGTAGAAGGTCAATTTCATTCCCATTGCGGCTATGTGCTTTTTGAAGAGCTTGAAACCTTTCTGCCCATCCGAGTGCCACAGTGAGGGTGAGATTCACTCTATACCCCTTAGGGCTCTCCACAGTTTATTTTCTAAGGGCCATGTTGCAGCAGACAGAAAACTGGATGGGTGTCAGGCTTCGGGGAATCAGATCCCTCCCCTGGTGGCAGTAAATAAGCAGATCAGATGAAAAGAGCGTTCTTACCAGTTAGTTTCTTTAATAATCAAAGCAAGAGACAAAGGAATGTATATCTCTCTAAAAATGGTGCTGCTCCCAGTTAAGGTTCACCCCCTCCATCCCCATTAATTTACGTCACTCCTATGTCGGGTAATGTGGGCTTGTTGCCACTGAG
The DNA here is from genome assembly GCF_963506605.1 of Zootoca vivipara. Lineage (NCBI taxonomy): Eukaryota > Metazoa > Chordata > Lepidosauria > Squamata > Lacertidae > Zootoca > Zootoca vivipara. The sequence continues at coordinate 27,656,066 of NC_083288.1, read as the reverse complement.
CTCTCTGTTCTATCACTCTCAAAGCCTAGTCTAGTCTTAGGCGAAGGGGGTCAAGAATGCTGTCCAAGGACACTGAAGTTGCCAGCTGTCTCTCTCTCCTGGCGTTTCCTTTTCTAGCTGTTCCTCACCCAATATCCCCCAGCTTCCCCCCTCTGGACTATGCCCCACTGCAAACCACTGTTCCAAATCAATACTGTCCTCCTGCTCTTGGGAAGGTTCAAGAGAGGGGGGGGGCATCTCCAACCATTCCTCCTCAGTCCAGCCCCTGACAATGGGGGATGTTGAGTTACTAAGGAAAGTTTGGTAGCTTAGTTCACCACTCTGTGCTAGCCAAAACTGTGAAAAAGCATTCAAGACCTCAACAGCCTGTCAACTAGCTTACCATTGTGTAGCTGATCCTTCAGTAAGTGTGCTACCTTATCCAGAACAGGCTGACATGCATACTGGATTGGTTGAAAATATAGAACTTCAGGTGTGTGTTGTGTGATGAAGTCTGTTCATTATTGAATTTGTTCTGTAGTTGTCAGTGCAGCTCCATTAGACTCCTCCCCCCCACCTCCCCCAATTTCATTGATAATCTTCCTATTATTTTTATTCACTTGGCGTCATTTTATAAAATTGAAATAAATTCAATGCATGTGGCAATATGGGATTGTTCAACCTTTTAGCATTTCATAAGCACCGTGTCTTCAAAAGTTACATCACTTGCATTCATTGTATTGAAATAGTGCTTGATTTATGTGGCAAGCAAGTTGCTTTGATCGCTCTTCAGTTCATCAAAGGTCAACATGTTGTCTCTCTTTCTCTAGACAGACCTTTTACTAGGAGAAGTATGCCAGCGACATGAAGTTAAACCACTAAACAAACAAATGCACAACTGCTGTGAAGATTCCTATGAGTTCCGCCGGGACTGCATTAGCAATTTAGGAGTAGATCCAGATTATGTCCCTGTACCATTCTCTTCCGAACTCTTCACCTCCCACCAAGATCTATGCTCGGCTACCCCAGATGAATTGCTCCTAAGGAAGCAAAAGTAAGAAATCAGCCCAATAATTAGCTGGCTACTTCAAAGCAATCCAATAAATTTAGCCTTCCTCACCTCTGTTCCTAGCCACAAAGACCTGTCCTTTCTTCAGTCTCTACACATATTGCTATCCTGAAACTCTCCACCTTGCTGAAATCAAGAAGGAAACAACACTCAGTTTCACTAGGATGAGAGATACACGCAGCTTATACTGCCAACCTATCATTCACTGTTCTCATTGCAGGCAGCTTGTCCACTTAATAAAACACCAACCCAATAGCACCGCTGAGCAAATAGCAGAAATGACTGGATATTTCTCTGCCATGGTGACACAATGCTGCGAAGCCGAAAACCATGAGGAATGCTTTACGACAGAGGTAAACTTCTTAGAAGGACAAATGTCTGGGACAGTTTCTTCTTCTTCACTGATATCCCAATCAAGTGCTTGATTGGGATATGAGTACCTAGGCCTGGACTCCTCCTCAGTGACAAGAGTGGCAAGTAGCTCTCAGGGTTGTGGGTTGTGGTGGGGACAAAAGAAATGAAGAAGAGAAGCTCCATGTTTTGAAAGTGGGGCTCTGGAAATATAGCGTTGCAATTGCTATTTGTCACTTTTTAAAAATAGAATGAGGCCATGGGTGGAGGAAGAGTATGCTGAAGTATGCTCTGGCATCCAGAGACATGTGTGACACTGACGTCACACACATGCAACGTAAGATGCCACCCCCACCCCCACCCCAGTCTTAGGGGCAACCCAACACCTCTGGTCCAGGAGGATACTATTGTTAGTGGTAACAAAAGCCTATGAAAAGTCTAGTAAGAGCAACGGTGTCATGCTCTTCTGGTTCCTCTACCAACATAGGCCATTTGTCAGGGCAACCGAGGCAGATTCAGTTTCAAACCTGGGTCTGAACCCAAATTGAAATGGGTCTAGATTTCCTCTGGGAATCCCTGCAGCTGCTTTGTCATTACTCCCTTGAGTACCTTGCTGCCAAAGGGGGTATTTGCAACCAGGCAGTAGTTGCTCAATACCGTATAAATACTGTCATGAGAAAAAAAAATGCATCCTGATCAAGCTTTCTAGAGAATGTGATGGAAAAGGAGATTTCATCAGTTCCAGTCCAATATATTTTGTTGCCTGAAGTTTGCTTGCCTCCAGCATTCATAGCTGTCAAGTTTTCCCTTTTCTCACGAGGAAGCCTATTCAGCATAAGGGAATTTCCCTTTAAAAAGGGGAGAACTTGACAGCTATGCCAGCATTACAACCTCCCTAACCCCCCCCCCCGCAACTCTCCTAAGGTTTCACAGCACTATTCAAACACCAGTTCCTGCCCTCTTCTCAGCGCCGTCTTAAGCACCTCTGGCGCCCTGGCGCCGTGGTGCGACGAATCCCTCTGGCACCCCCCCCCCCCCCCGTTTTTCAACGTGGCAGGCGGCTGGGCGGCCAGGCTTGGTGCGTAGCATGGCTGCCGAGGGCGCTGCTGCACAACGGGTGGGCGGCGGGCGGGCTTAGCGCACAGCGCTGCTGCCGAGGGCGCTGCTGAGCAGCGGAGTGGCCGGCCCTGCCTCTTCTATTCCCCCCTGGCAGAACCAAGTCAGAATTTCTCTCTTGAAGAAAAAGAGAAACCGGTATCGCATGTGAAAAGTATGCCCGCCTACATAGGAAGGGATGTAGTTAGGATGGGGTGGTGTGTTTAGCAATGCAAGGCCAAGTTTGGAGGATGAGGTGGGAGCAGCAGGGGCTTAGGAAGAAAACATGGTTGTATTTGAATGCACTGCTTTAGAAATATATAATTGCAATTGCCTTTTTTGCTATAAAATTAGAGGGAGGCTGTGGGTGGAGGTTTTTAAGTTTCTTCAAGGTGCCAGAATGACCCCCTGTATCATTCACAATAGGCTACTAGAATTAAAGTGACACAATTTTTCAATTTTATCTGAAGAAGTGTGCATGCACACGAAAGCTCATACCAAAATATAAACTTAGTTGGTCTTTAAGGTGCTACTGAAGGAATTTTTTTATTTTGCTTCGACTCAGACCAACACGGCTACCTACCTGTAACTACAATTTTTCAATGCAGAGATCTATAGTCAGCTCGGAGCTCTTTCTCTAGGAATCTCAAAGGATGTTTGTCATTTCTTCCAGGGTCCAAAACTGGTTGAGCGCAGCAGAGCTGTTTTTGGAGAGCAGTAATAATCTCAGGTGAGCTGATGTGCAAGCATGGTTTGTGTGAAAAGGTTTAACTGATTCTACATTGACAATGCAGGATTAATGTTTTCTGCCACTACCTGCAGTGAAAGTATTACGTATGAAGGGCCTTGCTTAACCTCTGTTCTTATTTATGTTATATCACTACCCAAGGTCTGGAGTATCTATTTATAGCCAGAACATGGTATTATGACAAAATCATGGATATTTGAACCACACTCAGTATGCATGTTTTCATGGTTAACACTTCCTCCTCTAGGATACAGAGAGACTCAGTTTCTGGGGACCCATTTTATTATCTCAGATATCTCAAAGGGGATCATGTCCTGGAGGTTCTATTGCATCTATCACATATTTACCTCCAACAAATAAAACTTTCAGAGTTTTGAATTATATCAGAAGCTTGCACCCAGTTGAGATATATGTGCCAGCTCCTAGAAGTCGAGACGGTTTCAGGCCCCCATGTTTTTCTTTTAGGAGTCCAGGCCCCCTCAATGTTCAGAGGGCTTTTGGCTCTTCCCCCTGACTCCTCGCGATGTTGCATACACAATGTCTGGACGTTGCACAATGTTGCACATGTGACATCATGTGCTTCTGGGTCCCCTCAATCAAGGGGGGGGGAGGACGCCTCTTGAGAAGATAGTGCCTCTATTGAGAGGTGTATATATGTATGTGTGTGTGTGTATATATATATATATATATATATATATATATATATATATATAGTCATACTTTGGTTTTTGAATGCCTTGGCTCCCAAACACCACAAACCCGGAAGTGAGAGTTCCAGTTTGCGAACTTTTTTTGGAAGCCGAACGTCCGACGTGGCATCCGCAGCTTCCGATTGAGCGCAGGAATCTCCTGCAGCCAATCGGAAGCCACGCCTTGGTTTTCGGAAGTTGAACGGACTTCAGGAGCAGATTCCGTTCAAGAACCAATGTACGACTGTACACACAATAGGAACCAATGCCTTTCTGAACATCTGAAGGCAGCCCTGTTTTAATGTTTAATAGATTACTGTATTTTATTTTTCTGTTGGAAGCCGCCCAGAGTGGCTGGGGAAACCCAGCCAGATGGGCGGGGTATAAATAATAAATAATAAATTATTATTATTATTATTATTATTATTATTATTATTATTATTATTATTATTATTTCTCATCCCTCCCCTTTTATTATGTCTACAGCCATAGGGAGGCTTCTCCAAACCAAATACTTAAAGGGCCTCTTATTATGCAGTGGCAAACACACATTTGCCAACAAACATAGACTCACAGGTAATCCAAGTATAATACACAGAAACAAAGAGAAACATAGTTCACACTTTACATTTTCAAGTGTACATTCTGGTCTTACCTCCCTCTCAAATTTTCTACCCGGTTGTCAGTAGGGCTGAAAGAAATTTGATTTGGGGCTTTCTAAAACATACCACTTCAGGCTGAATTGCTCTGTAGGTTGCTTAGTTCAGTTTGTCTGTCCAACTATATTTATTCCCAATTCACTGCTTTTTTATGCTTTATATCCTCTCCCTGCCCTTGGAGTACCTTTCATTCTTAAGGCATGAATCCTGGGAAATTTCAGAATAATAGAAGCAGGGGTTTTTTCCCAGAAGGGCATGCCAAATTCTCCCCTTCATTATTAGTAAAAAACAAAACAAAACAAAACCCAGCTATCACTTCTTTTTCTTTTGACATAAATGGATGGAATTTCCCTTATAGTTGTCCATGCAGGGTGAATATAGTCTGCCAACTTACAAGAAAGTACATCAAGTGTGTGTGTGTGCTGGGTGCCTTTAAATTAAAATTATTGTTGTTTCAAAATAATGGGACTCTGTGGACTGACCACTAGATATCAAATGAGAGGTATCTCATTTTCTCTAAAATGTTCTGCTTGTTCTTATTTGCTTGCTGCAAATAATTAATTGCTGTTATTTTCTTCTCGCTCAAGAAAGGAAGAACACTGGAAATAAAGCCCAAATAAGCTCAAGCATCCTTGGTTGCTTCTTCACTTGTGACACACCACCTTTCTGATTCACAGGAAAAAAGGATTTGATTCTTCCATAAAAGTGTTTAAATAAAATCTTCCCCTGTTGCAGTTGTCTTTTAGTCTTTTAGTTGTGTCCGACTCTTCGTGACCCCATGGACCAGAGCATGCCAGGCACTCCTGTCTTCCACTGCCTCCCGCAGTTTGGTCATACTCATGTTGGTAGCTTCGAGAACACTATCCGACCATCTCGTCCTCTGTCGTCCCCGTCTCCTTGTGCCCTCAATCTTTCCCAACATCAGGGTCATTTCCAGGGAGTCTTCTCTTCTCATGAGGTGGCCAAAGTATTTGAAAATATATTTTGCTGCTATTCAAACACTAGGACTAAAAAGTTAAATGTCCTTCCTTATCCAACTGTTTTGCCCAGTTTACTTATTTCCTTTATAACATTTCCATTTATCACTCATCAAATAGCAATAGTTTTTGAACTCTGTACAAAACAAAGCAGATTAACAACCACATTACCAATCACGCAAGAATGAAGCAGCATGGAAAACAAATGCAAGTCCCATTCTGAATATGTCTTGTGCGAGGGGGGCGGGCATCTTTCCCAGCAGCATGGCAGCTCTGATGGGAGTGGGAGATGTGGTTTTGTGCTCCATGATACCACCGTGAAATCCAATATTGGATTTCCATGAGGCCTTCAGGAACATTTTGCCCCATCAGCTTTAGGGGAATTATCTCCTTTCATTGTTTGTTTGGTAGGCAGGGCATAGGCCCACTGGTGATCTCCTGCCCACAGGCCTTCTAAATTTCATCAACTACCTGGATGACTTTCTGTTTATAGGGTACAAGTGGAAGACACCGACTGCCAGGACCTGCTTTCAGTCTTCCATCAGCTTAGTGACTACCTGGAATGTGGTGCTAAAGGCAGGTTTCCATGAGACCTACAATGGCCTGTCATTCTCAAAAGTATGCTCACCTTCCTTGGTGGGTGCTGTTGTGGGCTGATGCTTCCTCCTTGTCTGTGATCCAAGGAGGGAGACCCCTGGGACTGCTTCTTGGGCAGCAAAGGAAGTCCCTGGGCCAAGCTCTCTACCTGAGAAGCAGATACTGCCCATTCACTCCATTTGCCAATCCTGAGCAAGCCAGGGTGCAAGCTGCAACAAACCCCCTCACCGATGTTGCTGATAGATTATGAGACGAAAGGGTACAGGGGTAAAGCAATCCCCACTTAATTCCTTATGCCTTAAAATAAACCCCTCAATTCTGGGCTTCTCAGTAAAGAGAGTCTAATTCCAGCTTTCATGGCCTGATCTCACAAACACTCAGGGCTATTTGAATGAACAACCTCCTGCCTACAGAACAGGGACTCCCTCAACTCAGATCCCCACTGTATCAGTCTGCCATATCGCCCCGGCAAACTTGCGGCACTCTAGGTTTTCACCATACTGCCACACCATTCCTGTGTGACTCTAGGACACAAACTATCCCCTTTTCCTTAGGTAAGTATTGCCCTTTTCTGAGTCTCCACCTCTGTGAGTGAGTTCTAATACGCTGCTAGAATAACCAAGACGATACTCTTAGGCACAAAAAGAAGATGAATTTTATTTTTTTGAGAACATAGGTTTTTCTTTTCTTAACGATGCATAAGTTTACAAGCTTAATTACAGTTATACATTAACTCTGTCAGACTTTAACTTCAAGTTACCCTAAGTCTAACCTAAACCACCACTATCCTGGCCCCACACCCTTCTTCTTCCCTCTTTGTCCCCACACTCCCTCTCTCCCTCTTCCAACTGCCAAAATGGTTATTCCCTCCTTTTTAAACCAGGCACCGTCCCGCCTCCTAAAGATGCGCTGTCAGTTAAACTGGATTAACTTATCCAGGGTGTAATAAATTTTCCATCCTGAGGCTAATCCATTACACAAACCACTCCCAGTAGGTGGGCTCAGCCCACTTCCCAGGGATATAAGGAAAGCCCATGGCTTGCCCACGCCAGCCACTTCTTTAAAAAAAAACTTGTTTGGACACGGAGTTTTAAAACAGTGACTTGCACCTGGAATGTGCAGCACAAAAGGAAGTCTACATTTTCTATTAACGTTATCATGGCATTTCCCAAGGGCAGCAATGTGGCTAAGATACAACTAGAGAAACACCTCCACATATATGGAAATGACAGACAACCAGCATTATTCCTCTCAGGGGTCACCTGGGGGTTGGGGGACTCCGCCTGTCCACACAATACATACACACCTGGATCTTCAGTGCAGATCTAAGAATTCACTCTTTTCAGGCGGAACAAAAAACCCTTTCAACCTGCTTGCCACACATTTTGTAATATCCTTATATCTTCTCAGTGGTTCATTAGTCTATCTAAAGCCAACTTCTAGGACTGTATCATCAATGGATCTTGTGCTTTCAGTGTTTTAGTGCATGTTGCCACCAGTCATGAACCCATTAATTTATAGCATTTAGGAATAGGGAACTGAAAATGGCATTCTGGAGGTTAATTGTCAAACATTTCCCACAGTTCTTCTCCAATCCAGTGCATGGATAATAGAACCAACATTTTATTAATATTTTATTAAAAGCGATAATAAAACAATAATATTGTCATCATCCTACTCTTATTATTAAAAACGTGTTTGGACCTGAGCATTATCTGTAATAATTATGTGTCCTGGCAAAAGTAGGCAGTTAAAAAACCCACTTGCTAATCAGAAGCTATTTCGTGTTCTTCTGTTGAACTGACCCAAATTCTGTAATCATCATCTGAGGCCTTACTTTGCGCAGTCAGGTGGAGTCCCCCCCCCCCAGTCCCCAGGGCAGCCCCGAGTGGAATAATGACACAAGACCACGTTTTATTGGATTAAAATTGGCCACAACTTTATTAAAATTCAGGTGTAGGAAGACCTTGGCGCAGGCATTGGGCGTATATCCCTCCCAGCCCCCAGCCAGGGGTGGGGTGATCTTCAGGGCTGTCCAGCATGTGTGCGGGTTGGGCTAACTCTGGAGAACATATGTTCAAGCAGATAGCCCGCCCCCCTCGATCGCCGCCACTGGCAGGGGAGGGCAATAACAGCCAACTGGCATCGCCAAATGCCCCCCCCCGGTGCCCCATTTACGGGAACCCTGTTATCGCCGTCGCAATAGGGCGGGGGGTCACCGCCCCCACGCCCCTCCCCTTTATGTAAATGACTAAAGGATTCCACCCAAGGCCTGCATCCGCCAAAGTTGTGACGAATTGCTACGGGAAAGGCGAAACCTGCCAATGGAGGGAAATTCCTTTCCAGCCCTTTAACAGCAGCCGGTCGTAGCAGCGCCTGCATGTGTGTACACCTGTGGAAGTAAAAACCTGTAAAGCAAGCAGCCTGTGGAAGTAAATAACCTGTAAATCAAGCATAAAATTAGGGAGTGGAAGCTGGGAAAGCTCTGAATCCGTCGGCTGCTTCCCAGGAATGGCTCCTCTTCTTTGTGTGCAGGTAAGCCTACCTGAATCTACCTGGCCAATTCCCCTGGCAGGCCTCCCCTTGGCTGGATTTGTCGGCTAACTGAGTGGGCGGCGACTGCAGCCTGCAGCCTCAGGTAGGCAGTGCCAGCTTCCAATCTCCAGAACTGCCCCAGGGATCCCAGGGGGGCTGCACGCGACTCCGCAAAATGCGCCTCCCCTTTATGTTGGGGAAACAGTCATTGTGTGCCCCCTCCCATCTGAAATGCTTGAACTTTTTCTCATTGGGTATTCAGTAGAATATGTTTAAACAACAGAAGACACATAATCACTTCTAAATATTTGTTTCAGTGCTTGATTAGACCCATGGGAGTAAAGGTACCAAATATAAACTTCATCACCATTTCTCTTTCATTTCTGCCAATGCAAAGAGCAATTAGATAGGTCATCTTTGAAACAGATATAGTGAGAAAAACATGGTAAATGGAAAAAACAGCAGCTCACATTTGGTGGATGAACTGCATGATCAGCGATGGAGAGAGAGAAATAAAATAAGATTAAGTAACCCAGAATATACCCATGCATAGCTAGGTAAGTTCATGTGGTATTTTCAGTTATCTTATTGTTAACACTTTTATTGATTGTATCAGAAGTTAATTATACTTTGGATACTCTGAAGAAATATCTGCAGGGGTTAGGTGTGCATAAAGCCACCATCTAAACTGGGGCTTTGATAAAGAAAATGTTTCTACCAGTGCACACTCATTTCTCAAAAAGCATTGAAGAAAGCAGGACAGTGGCAGCAATTCAGCATTTCTTCTTTGTTGGTGCATGTCAGAACTATAAGGAATAGACTGACCAGGCTCACAGGGTTTAGAAGGATTGTGATGGGATCTGATGGGGTGGGATCTGATGTTGTTGCTTCTGGAATTAAAAAGTGGCAGTGGTGCCATCAGCACAGGGCTCTGAGATAAAACTCCAGGCTTCCATGTAGAAGAATGAACAGAAGGGCCTTCAAACCATGCAGTGCTGAATGCACCACTTTGGGGTGATATATTATACATTTTCCATCTAAAAAGCTGCACCTCATAAGAACACTGAACAAAATATTAAATTACCCGTACCTAGCTACATCACTGGAAAGGGATACATGAATTACAGTCGTGTTCAACTCTGCTTTTCATTCTGAGAATGACTTGTTTCAGAAGAGTGCTCTTGGTCAGATGTGACAACCAACTCACAGCTCTGTTGACGCAAAGTAGTGCTATAATGAGAAATGTTGTCAACCTTTTCAAAACTTGTGTAGCATATCTTAAAATTCCAATTATTTGGAAAGGAAAACATAATTTCATTCTGAATTCATGTATCAACTACCAACTTACACTACCTCTGTTGGGAATAGTGCAGAAGGAACAGCCACTTAGGATCTAGTTCACCCTGCAATGGCTAATTCCTGAGCAAGAATTCCAAAATAGGTATCCCCAGGTCTAATGATAGTTGCTTGACCACTTAGGGGACTTCCTTCTTCTCTAAGGCACTAAGTTCTCAGCAAGAGCCTAATATCCTAATTCAATCTACTTGAGCACTTTGGCATGTCTCTATCAGCACGTTTTCCATCTTCTCTTTTCTAAAATGGATATGTCTTCTTTTCACAGCCACCGAAGAAGCAGACAATGCATAACCAATCATCAAGAGTGACGGAATTTGTTCTGCATGCATTCTCTGATGATCAGAAGTTGCAGACATTTCATTTCACTGCTTTCTTAGCCATTTATTTGATGGCCGCCATTGAAAATCTTTTTATCGTTACAGTCACCATTTACAGTCATGACCTTCACAAACCCATGTACTTCTTTCTGGCCAATCTGGCATTACAAGACCTTGGCTCCATATCTGTCACAGTTCCCAAATCCATGGCAAATTCCCTGATGAAGACCAAGACCATTTCTTACAATGGCTGCATCTGTCAAGTTTTCTTCCTTGTCTTTTTTACTGCATCTCACATTTTCCTCCTTGGCATCATGGCGTATGATCGCTATATTGCCATCTGTAATCCACTGCAATACGAGACTGTGATGAATGGGACAGCATGCATCCAAATGGCAATCAGTGTATGGAGCATTGGGCTTCTTTATTCCACAATATACACTGGGAGTACATTCACAATAGAGTTCTGTACCAATAATATCAATCAATTCTTCTGTGAAATTCCACAGCTATTCAAAATTGCTTGCTTTGACTCACATATCATTGCATTTTTGGCTATCTGGGTTGGAACTTTTGTGGCCTTTATTTACCTTACATTAATAGTTTTTTCTTATGTTCAGATTTTCAGGGTAGTTTTAAAAATTCCTTCTGCTGAGGGGAAGAAAAAAGCCTTCTCAACTTGCTTGCCACACCTTGTTGTAATATCCTTATATTTTATAAGTGGTTCCTTTGCCTATCTAAAGCCAACATCGAGGTCCCTATCAACCATGGATCTTGTGGCTTCATTGTTCTATTGTGTGTTGCCACCTCTTATGAACCCATTAATCTATTGCTTTAGAAATAAGGAACTAAAAATGGCATTCTGGAAGTTGACCGCCAATCTTTCCACTGAGTTCCTATCCGGTTGTCATTGACTAGTGGACAGGTCTTAGTATATGCAAAGTTCCCTCAATGTTATTGAAATGTTTCTAAAATTATAAATATCATCATCATCATCATCATCATCATCATCATCATTATTAAGCTGGGCACCATTTCTCCTCTACATATCAAAAGATTTTGGAACTTGTCACTTGTCTGAAATCTTGCAACTAAATCTTCAGAAAATACACTTCTTTCTTAGAATTTTTTTCACTTGATTACATTTGTGGGGGTAAAATAACTATATAGGGATTCAGTCCAAATCACTTCAGCCAATAGAAAGAAGAATAAATGTGATGACCTCCCAAACAAATGTGGAGAGAGGAACATGTGATAAATGGAGAAAATGACAAATCCCACTGTATTGCTAGAAACCAACAGAACAATGAGAGATGTAAAAGGAACAAATATAATGAATGAATCTATAATCCATGGCCCGTACTAACCCTTCTTTAATTGTTGTTGTTGTTGTTTAGCCATTTAGTTGTGTCCGACTCTTTGTGACCCCATGGACCAGAGCAGTCCAGGCACTCCTGTCTTCCACTGCCTCCCACAGTTTGGTCAAACTCATATTAGGAGCTTCAAGAACACTGTCCAACCATCTCATCCTCTGTTGTCCCCTTCTCCTAGTGCCCTCAATCTTTCCCAACATCAGGGTCTTTTCCAGGGAGTCTTCTCTTCTCATGAGGTGGCCAAAGTATTGGAGCCTCAGCTTCAGGACCTGTCCTTCCAGTGAGCACTCAGGGCTGATTTCCTTCAGAATGGAGAGGTTTGATCTTCTTGCAGTCCATGGAACTCTCAAGAGTCTCCTCCAGCACCATAATTCAATTGTTCAGCAATCAGCCTTCTTTACGGTCAAGCTCTCACTTCCATACATCACAACTGGGGAAATCATAGCTTTAACTATACAGACCTTTGTCGGCAAGATGATGTCTCTGCTTTGTAAGATGCTGTCTAGGTTTGTCCTCCTTCTTTAATGGTTGCTCTTATGTCCATATCTTAAGGATAGTTCAAAGAATTCCTTCTGCACATAGGTGAATGCAATCAGTGTGTAGACTGCAGAGCTTCTCCATTCCACTACATACATGGGAAATAGTCTGAAAAAAGTTATGTGTCAATAATAGTATGTGGAATTCCACAGTGATTCAAAATTGCTTTAGCTGATTCATATCACATTAAATTATGTGTTGTCTGAATTGGCGGGTCTGTGGAATGTTCTTGTTCTAATCAAAATGCCATTGAAAATTGCTTGCCACACTAGGGTGATGACTTTTTCATTTTTCCCCTCAAAAATTATTTCCTGTAGCACAAATGGATGAACCTTTGCCTATTAATGACTAAAATGAGGTATATTCCATTGAAATATTTAAAAAGGTTACGCACAAACCATTTAAAATTTTTGTGTGTGCCGTTTTACCATTTCATAAAATTGTATTAACAATTCTATATATATTTCGTATCAAATTTGGACACAACACCACATTTCACAACGGGGAGTGTTCTTAGCAACATAGGGTATACAAATGTCACACCTGCACAAGGTAAAGCCCCTATTTGGGACCTCAAAACTCAGCCAGCCGTCCCTGCCAGGCATGCTGGGAAAAGAACCTACAGGAGAGGTAGCAAAACATTGTCCTCTAGCGGCATCTATACTGTTACTGCAGCTAAAAAAAGCTTCCTTGCGTGTTTGATGACCCTATATAATGTTGTATATATGTGAATCTAACGCTTGGGTTCAATTTTACATCTGCTTACAGGGACTTTAAAAATGGTCAAAAAACTGATAAATAAAATTTTTAAAATCATTTTGTGTGTGAGTTTTTTTTATCAAATCTCTTCTAAAGTAAGATTTTATCTAATCTTTAATGAAAGCTCATCAAATTATGATACAGGGAAATGAGGTTGTAAAAAAGTCATCACCCTATTGTCACACCTTATTTCATAAGTGGTTCATTTGCCTAGCCCACACCTGGGTCTTTATAAACAATGGCACTCATGATTTCTGTGTCCCATTGCATGTTTCCACCAGTAATGAACCTATTGATTATTAAGAATAAGGAACTGAAAATGGCATTCTGGAATTTGATGGCTAGTATTTTCCCCAAATTCTTAGCCAGCTATTATTCAGCAAGCCTCCATATTTGACCCTGTTTTGGCAAAGGCACACTCACCTAACCAGGGCCGGTGTGTCCATTTAGGTGAACTAGGCAGTTGCCTAGGGCTTCAAAATGGGGGGGGCCGCTGGCCAGCCTGCCGGGGGGGGGAGGAAGCCTGCTCTTGCGAGAGGCGGTGGCGGGATGAGTGCCCCGAAAGGAGCGCTTTCGGGGCGCTGATCCTGTCACCACCTCTCGCTGGGGCGGGCTGCCGCGTCTCTCTTCTCCCCAGCTCACTGCGGGGCGGGGGGAGGGAAAGTGGCCCAGATGGAGCCCTCCCTCGCCGCTCGCCCCAAAGCAAGTGGGCGGCGAGGGAGGGCTCTGTCTGGGCCACTTTCCCTCCCCCCGCCCCACAGGAGCTGGGGAGAAGGGAGACACAGCTGCCCCTGCAAGAGGTGGCGACAGGATCAGTGCCTCGAAAGCGCTCCTTTCGGGGCACTCATCCCGCTGCCGCCTCTCGCAAGAGCAGGCTCCCCCCTTCTCTCTCTCTCTCTCTCTCTCTCTCTCTCTCTCTCTCTCTCTCTCTCTCTCTCTCTCTCTCTCTCTCCCACCCCTTCCTTCCTTCCTTCCTTCCTTCCTTTCTTCCTTCCTTCTCTCTTCCCTCCCTCCCTCTCTCTCACTATTTCCCTCTCACCCGCTCCTCCCTCCTTCCCACCCTTACGCGCTCTCTCTCTCTCCCTCTCACCCCCTGGGGGGCGCCAGAAGGTGATCTGCCTAGGGCACAAAAAACCCTAGCACCGGCCCTGCAACTAACCTACATCTAACCTCAGATATGACTTGAGGGGTAGAAATCTTGCTCAGCTGCAAGGGGTTTTTCGAAGGTGGCCTGCAAAGCATTATGAAAGGTAATGCTGTCAGATAATCAAAAGCCCATTTCAAGTTTTTGTGCAAGATACCATGTTGAAAGGGGAGTCTGCAAGACCCTTGCAGGCAAAAAAGGGGTCACCGCATGCCATTGAGATTGCCAGATGAGAAGATGATTGACAGATGGGAAGCTCTGTCTTGGAGCATGATGGGAGGGGGAGATAGCATGTCTGGCACACCATCCAGATCCCCTTTCCTGGATTGTAGGGGGGGGGAACTTGACATTTACTTAATATTTTATTAAAACCATTACAGAATAAATACTTTTTTTAATAAAACCAAACATTTCTGGGTTTTGTCCACTTAAGTTTTATAAATGTGTCTGAAACTGAACGTTATTTTTAGTCATTGTTTCTTCTGACAAAGATGCAAGTGGTTAGAAAACACACTTCCTAATTAGAAACTACCAGTTTTCATGTTCTTCTAATGAATCCCTTTGGTGAATGTTTGTATCCACAATAATTTTGCTTAACTCCTTGAGGGATGTGTGTCCCTCATGAAATTAATTAAAAAGGAATAGCACTTTGCTTTGAAAATTAAGGTTTAAGATGTAGTAATTTTCTGTGTTGATGACTTAGCTGTGTGCTTTTTGGTTACTGTCGGTTCTCTGACTGTTGCTATCTGCTGCCACCTGCTTGTTATTGTTACATGTTTATTTATTACTAGGGACTTTGCTCTTGCACTCAGATCTTAAAGTGCTCTGATTGAGCAGTCCATAGCTCTTCAGAACCCAGCTGTTAGCATTCTAGGTGAAACTAACATAAATTATGAAGCAAAGTGAATCCCTTTTAGTTTCTGCACAAAAAGCTTTGGGACCAAAGTGTTGGCAATCTGGTGGTCTTAATCCACCCTGAACAGGCCACTGTGTTTGTAAAATTCATCCAGGGAAAAGGCTATATTCCCCATTATATTGAATGGAGAACAAACAGATTCATTTTAAACATAGTGGCTTGGAAATCAATACACAGATCAATGTGGAGAGAGTTCAGGGTAACTCAGAAACAGTTTGAAAACAAAACAAAACAAAACAAAACAAAACAAAACAAAACAAAACAAAACAAAACAAAACAAAACAAAACAATACAAAACAAAACAAAACAAAACAAAACACACAGTGAAATGACAAATCTTGGGGCCTGTGTACAGTGGTGGAGAGCAGGCGGGGGGGTGCATGTCCTGGGGGCATGGCATGCCACCTGTGGGGGCGTGGCGCCCAGCACGGGCGGGGGGCAGCCGTGATGGCACCCCACCAGGATATAGCTGCCAAGTTTACCCTTTTCTCGCGAGGAAGCCTATTCAGCATAAGGGAATTTTCCTTTAAAAAGGGAGAACTTGACAGCTATGCACCGGGATTGTACTGCCGGGGGTGTTGCGCTCCCCCAACTCCTCTTCCTCCACCAGTGCTTGTGTACATCCCATATGTAGCTCATAGAATTGTAGAGCTGGAAGGGACCCGGAGAATCATCCAGGATGAACCTGAAACCTTGGCATTATCAGCACCACACTCTAACCAACTGTTAAAGGGGAAATGGCCACTATTTATGTATGCTACAACAGTGGCTAGAATTTTAATAGCCCAAAATTGGAAGACTGGAGAAGTACCATCAAAAGAACAAGTGATTTTGAAAAAGAATGGGAACCTTTTACAGTATATTTGCAGAAACAAAAAAAATGGACTCGTTGGCAGGATTTAAATAAACATTTATAATTTTATTTACAGAGAACAAGAAGTATAACAATGACTCGTTGGCAGGATTTAAATAAACATTTACAATTTTATTTACAGAGAACAAGAAGTATAACAATGTGATAACATATTATTATATACTAGCTGGCCCGACCACGCGTTGCTGTGGGTCATCCCTGTGATTCCCCCCACCCTGTCCCGATCCATGACGTATCCCACCCCTCCTCCCTCCAACCCCCTGGCTCATCCCTGTGTTTTGGTAGGACACCCTTCCCTCTGTTTTCCCCGGGGAATGTTGTCCCCTCCCCCCTGTATCGCCATACATTGGCCCCTGCACACACATCATGAACATTTTTATACATGTACATTTCTTATTTTATTTTATACATGAACATTTCTTATTTTCTTATTTTTGAAATAGGAACATGAGAAGCAGAAGTTATTATTGTTTAATTTTATTTTGGGGGTTGTCATTTATTTTGGTGGGTATTGTATGATTTGGGCGTTGTTGCGTGTTTTGGTTTGTGTGTGTGTCTGTGTGTGTTTTGTTATTTGGATTTTCTAGTTTTGGAGTAGGTGACCCAGAGAACCTAGAGAACTACTTTAATAATCCCGACCGGGGGCGGGAATCAAATAGCGAAGTCCCATAGCCCCGTAGCAACAGAAGGCGAGTTCCAAAGCACCCGAGCTGTTCGGTTCTATAAAAAACCCAGGAAGTGGCAAGGGGAAGGTAGGAGATTGTAAATGGGGGGGGGTTGGACACTGCAAATATCTGAGGACTTAAACTGGGGAGAGAAAGTGCATGGTTGTTTTTTTAAAGACGCGGAGGCTTGCAATCAGTCATAGTATAAAGTGTAGGTTAAAAGGGGCATGACTGCCCTTACTTAAAACCCCTTGCCGTGCCCCCAAGTGCGTTCCTGTGGGTTATCCTCCCCCGGGCCTAGTCGGGGCCTGGGGGCCTGGCAGGGGTCTACATAAAACAAAGGCCGTGCTGCGGCCTGCGATCCATGCACTTGCCCCCCCCAGGTCTAGTGGGGGCTTGGCAGCCTGGCAGGGGCCTACATAAAACAAAGTCTGTGCTGTGACCTACGATCCGGGTGCTCGTCCTCTCCCCCCCCCCGGGCCTAGTGGGGGCCTAACAGCCTGGCAGGGGCCTAGGGGTCTGGTAATGGCCACCTTGGTGGTTTCAGTTGTTTGGTTGATGATGTCATTATTTTGGTTTGTTGTGTGGTGTAGGAATTCCACTTGAGGGCGCTGTTTTACTTGGTGGAAAAGCAGGTTTCTACCTGCGCAAGTGTGAGATTTGAGGGATTTTTTTTCTGCAAACACTTGGGGAGTGGCATGGATCGTTGTGTCCAAATTTCAGGACGATTGGTCAAGCGGTTAGGGAGAAAGGTGGAGCCCACACTTTCACAATTTTTACATTTTTATATATATATATAAACAGCAGAATGTATCATTTGAAGGAGGTGTTCTACTTGCGGAAATCTGCTGAATAGAGATTTATTAGGCCAAAGTGGGCCCACACCTGCAAAGTCACACATACAGTCAAGCTGAAAGCATAGTTCTGACTTGCCATGGACCTGACACAATTCAGAAGAACCAACATAAAAATATGTGTGAAAATAAGTACAAAACAAGTAAATTAACTAAAAAAAAATTCCACTCTGCAACAGAGCATGAAAATAGTAAGATCTATTGCTGAACCTATATAACAGTTTATGAATTGTTGTTAATTATTTCCACTATCTAATGGAGCACAGGAATTAAAGATCAATTTCTGGATCTATATAACGCCGCATTAATTGCTGTTAATTAAGCAAGTGTGTTCTCAAAAGATTTGGAACTGAAATGGAAATAGTGATTTCAACATAGGTTTTATCTGTATGTTTGAAAATGTTTTACTATATTTTTACAGGAAGAGAAACGTAATCCATGTGGTGGCCATAGCAAATTGGGGAAGAATTGGGTGGGAAAAATTGCAGTCAACTTCCACAATGCCGATTTCAGTTCCCTATTCCGTATACTATAGATTATTGGGTTCATAACTGGAGGCATCATGCAATAGAACATAGAAAGCACAAGATCCATGACTGATGGGGACCCAGATGATGGCTTTAGATAAGCAAATGAACCACTGGCAAAAAATAAGGATATTACAATAAGATGTGGCAAGCAAGTTGAGAAGGCTTTTTCCTTTCCCTGGGTAGAAGGAATTTTGAGAACTGCCCTGAAGATCTGAACATAAGAATAAACTATCAGAGCAACGTAAGTAATGGCTAGAGATATACCAACACAAACAACCCAAAATGCAATGAGATGTGAATCAGAACAAGCAATTTGGAATAACTGTGGGATTTCACAGAAGAACTGGTTGATTTCATTGCAACAGAACTCAAGTGTGAATGTGCTTCCAGTGTATGTTGTAGAATACAGAAGCCCACCAACCCATGCACAGATTGCCATTTGGATGCATCTCTTTCTATTCATGATAGTCTCATAGTGGAGTGGGCAGCAGATGGCAATGTAGCGGTCATATGCCATAATTCCAAGGATGAGCAAATGAGATCCAGTAAAAAGGATGAGGAAGAAAACCTGGCAGACACATCCATTGTATGAAATAGTCTTGGTGTTCATCAGGGAATTTGCCAAGGATTTGGGAACTGTGACAGATATTGAGCCAATGTCTTGGAATGCCAGATTGGCCAAAAAGAAGTACATAGGTTTGTGAAGTTGAGGACTGTAAGAAATGACTGTGATGATGAGAAGGTTTTCAATGAGAGCCAACAAATAAATAAGTAGAAAAGCAATGAAACGGAATGTCTCGATCTCCTGAGTATCAGAGAACCCATGCAAAATGAATTCTGTCAGTCCTGATGATTGGTTGAACATTGTGTGGGTATTTGGTACCTGCAAAGAGAAAACAAAGTCATGTTAGAAAGGAGAAGAGTAAACACTCTTTCATTAAACATTTGTTTGTTGCTCATCTTAAAATAAAAAGTATACACCTTTTAAAAAGTGAAATCTCTAAGTGGTTAGTATTACATATTATAAAAATATATAAAGATAAAACCTATAAAAAGTTATTTTTATATACAGATAAAAACAATTAAAGATTAAAACTCCTAGACAAAAAAAAACCCTACCTGTTTGGTTAGCCTTGATGAAAGAAAAATGTTTTCTGTGTTCAGACCCAGAGACCTCCCCACTAAATAAAAACACAGTTGACTCAATTTTTAGTTTTGGTTTTTGGCAGAATTTAGGCCACAACTTACATGGTTACATCAAAGTGAGTGGTTGCATAGGCTCTGGTTTGACTAGCTCCCTACACCATTGCAGGTAGCGCTGACCCAGGGCACCAGCATAGGACAGCCAAGGGTGAACACCTGAGGTGGTGAAGAGCCTGGGCATGGACTCTATCCACTCCCCCAGATGCTCCCCTGGACTCAGGCACAGGCCCAACGCCCTCTTGGGGGTTGACCAAACCAAGTTGAGTCCCTGGATTCCTTTAACGGAATACCCTTCACATAGGGATGGTGAGACCGTTCCCCCATCCCTATCACATGAACCAGTGCCTATCCGCAACCTTACAAGTTGTGACTATTTGCTACGTGGCAGGCAAAACCCAAATGGCAACAGCCAATCAGCCAAGTGGGGAAAATTCCTGCCGTGCCCCTGTCCCAACGATGGCATAGCAAGGTCAATAGCAAAAATACCCTAAATATAGGGAGAGGTGGGTGGATGTTCCATTTGCACTAGCAGAAAGAGAAGCGCTGGATCACATGCAAGGGATTAAACAGGTCCCTCGAACTATTTGGACTGCGCCCTATTGGCCAGATTTCACCCAGCAATGAGGGACCTAACAATCGGGTGCTGTGGCTATCCAATAGACCCACCCACAACCGGGAGGTCAGTCTCCAGGTCTCACCACAAACTCTTTTTAGGCAGGACACGATTTAGCCGACATCTAAAACAATCCAGCAATGGCCCCTGCCTAATGTTCATAAAGACCCTGGAAAAGACCCTGATGTTGGGAAAGATGGAGGGCACAAGGAGAAGGGTACGACAGAAGACGAGATGGCTGGACAGTGTTCTTGAAGCTACAAACATGAGTTTGACCAAACTGCAGGAGGCAGTGGAAGACAGGAGTGCCTGGCGTGCTATGGTCCATGGGGTCATGAAGAGTCAGACACAACTAAATGACTAAACAACATTGTTCATAGAGCGGGAGTTCAGAGCTTGAAATATAGGCTTAAAGCACTATTATATTACTTGAAACCATCATGAGTCTGATGGAGAGGCGAATTCAGGGGTCCCCAGACTACGGCCCCCGGGCCGGATGCGGCCCAATTAGCCTCCCAATCCGGCCCGCGGCGACCCCCGCCGCCCGCTGCCGCCGCCCGCTCTTATGGCGCGCGGCACGGCGGCGATCTTCAAAATCGGCAAAAAAATGCCGAAAATGCTATGTGCGCATGCGTATGGGCCTCTCCCGACCCAGAAGAGGTCATTTCCGATGCACTTCCGGGTCGGGGGAGGCCCATACACATGCGCACAAGCGATTTTCGGCGATTTTTTCCGACCGTGTGCGTGTGCGCACGGGCACGCACTCCCCCGCCCTCTGGCCCGCTGCGCGCGCACTCCCCTGCTCTCTGGCCTGCCGCGCGGTCGGCGCGGCGGGCACCGGCCCAAAGCCCGGTAAGTCTGGGGACCCCTGGGCTAATTGGATCAGGACTGAGGGTAGGAAGAGCTTCCTGCTGACAACCCTGTAGAGGGGCCCAGGGTGTTAGGGCAGACTGTATTTGGGGCTGAAGAGGCAGAGACGTCACCCTTATTTAGTATTATAGATGAGGAGTCAGATTCCAGGGAGAGTCCCAAATCAAGGCATCCTGGACCGGCTGTTTAGTAGTGGCTACACCACTGCCTCTCTCAATTGGAGAGGGACTATTCCTTCATGCAACAAAGTGTTGAACATGCTCCAAACCCAGGTAGTCAAATTTCTTCTGCTCAGTTTAATAAACCAAGAGGCTCAAGAGGCCATCCTTAGAGCTGAAAGCACCTTTTCCACATCACCAGACTGCATATACTGAATGAATGAATGAATGAATGAATGAATGAATGAATCTTTATTTGCATCAGCCATCATCCATAGCAACAAAACAACAATGTGATATACAAAGAAGAGAAATAAAAAGTCAGTGATATAAAACACACTTTAGGATCTTGAATCAGCAGTCAAATAGTGGACGTTATTCTGATTGCCCCAGCTAAAAACCTTGCAACCTTTGCTGTCATCTGGTCATCTTGATCTGCCAAGAGAAAGGACACTGTGGCAGTGGTTGGGCGACCCAGAATGGACAATAAAAGAGTGGTCATAATCTCATTCCTCAAGTCTTTATAAAGAGTGTGAGCCAGAAGGGCACGCACCACTGATTTGGTACTGCCATCTCCACAGGGACATAAGCGTTTTTCGTATGGAATCTGTTGGAATTGTCCCTCAAGTACAGCCGAGGGCAATACATTCAATCTTGCGAGGCTAAAAGCTCATCTATATTTTGGAATTGCTAGGTTATGGAGGTAGGGTGCCAGAGAGTCGAAATGGGAAGGTGGAAAATAGTCAGACCATGGGCAAAATTTCCTTATTGTTGCCAAGTTGTTCTGACCCTCCATATCATTTAGGCGCTGACAAATTAGACTGTTTGCTTTACTAATCTCACAAGCAATCTTCAAAGTAGCACTGTGGATGGGGCCCCTCCCTCAACTTGTGGCTAGTTAGAAGGACAAAGGCATAGTTGAGAGCAGAGAGTGAGCTAGACGCAAAGCAGCAAGCTGGGATACCAGAGAATCAGAGCAATGTTTGATGTCTATTTGAAACATAGGCTGTGGTTCCAGAGAACCTTTGTCCTCTTGAGGTGTTAATGTTGTGTGCCCCTCCATCGTAGGCTCAGGTTGAATATATTAATGGAGCCTGGACAGCTCAGATGGTTAGAGTGTGGTGCTGATAATGACAAGGTTGCAGTTTTGATCCCTATATGGGACAACTGCATAGTCCTGTATTGCAGCGGTTTGGACTGGATGATCCTCAGGGTCCCTTCCATCTCTACAATTCTATGATGTGTATAAATAAAACATGCATCATAAAGACGCCATAGTCTCCGCTGAGCCTCATTCAGAAAGAAACACAATCCCTGGGGAAGTGCTTGGAGCCCCTGGAAACTTGCACTGCTTGGAGATTGGGGTGGCATGCAACAATGCACACACACACACACACACACACACACACACACACACACGTTTCATTATCTGGATAGGCCAGTTCCTGGTTCAGTTTCCACAGGGACAGAAGAGAGACATAAATGCTCCTCAGTGGAGGCATGAAAGGATTAAATGAAACTAGTGAACACAAACCAGCACCCAAAGTTGGGGTGGCCACTGAAGGGGGAATAATGTGGAAAACAGTTCAAGGACTATTTAGGAAGCTCACTGAGCATGGAATGCTGACTGACTGTTGGAAAGAAACAGAGAAACTGAGGTGAGAGGGAATGGAAGGCAGCTGCTGCCTCCCTGAGCAGAAACCCTCCACAAGCCATCTTGCTGCAGGGCTTTCCTGCTGAATACAGTGCCAAAAACATTCAAACATTAGTCTCAAGACATTTCACTGAATCAGATTGTTTGTTCTAAAGTGTCTCAGGCTTCAATGAGTGTTTCCTGCAACAACCATTCAGTAGAGATGGTGTAAGTCAGGCATGTCCAACAGGTAGATCGTGATATACCGGTAGATCACTGGACGTCTGTGGTAGATCACTGGTAGATCATTGGCTCCCCCCAAAGAAGCTGAACAACTGTGGCTCCCCTTAAAAAAGCTCAACATTTTACCTTCTCCCTGAAAAAACTCAACAACTTTGACCCGAACCCCCCCCCCCATGGGCCTTCTTCCTTCCTAAAAAAAGCTCAACAACTAACTTTGACCTGAACCCCCCAAAAGAGGGTAGATCACTGCCAGTTTTTTATTCTGTGAGTAGATCGCATTCTCTTGGGAGTTGGTCACCCCTGGTCTAAGTTAACCAGTCTAACACTATGAAAGTGGCAACTATTCATTCTGTTTCTGCCACTGGAGCATTGATCTACTTTGGAGCAGCTGCGAGTGGGAGATCACATCTGAAATCATTCCTCCCAGAATGATGCAGTTAGAAAATTTGCAGCTCCACTAAGTGCCTTAAGGGGTGGAGCTCTTGATGTGGTAAATTTACCTCTAGGAGTGGTGCATCAGTCCTGGCTGGGGTGCTGGTTTTTTGGGGGGGGAGGGTGCATTTGCTCACACTGCTGAGTGGAGGCACGAAATTCTGACCTGAGAACCTGCTTGTTTGGTAGTACTGTCCTTTTCCACTGTCAGGGGTATGTGTGTGGAAAGCAGGCATCAATTCCCATCATAATCAAAGAGACCACAGTGGTCCCCATCATTCGATGCCTTTTTCCATGTCGTGGGTTTCCAGCATGCTCCAGCAAAAGGAATCTGCAGCTGCTACACACTCTTCAGTGCTCTGTGTGAAATGAGAGTGTGTGTGATGGAACATGCAAATTATTGAAAATATCGAAACAGATATCGGTAACATGTTAACTTCTCAGCACACCTGAACCTTAAAGGTTTGCCCAGAATTGCCCTCAGTATAATTAACTTGTGATAAATTGGTTTTTTATCAAGTTGATAGTCGATAAGCTACTTGAGAAGTAATCCATAAAAACTGACTTACCAAACTATTCATGGGCAGATCCTGGAGAATTTAATACGATTTTATGTGGTGGTGTTTGTTGTTGTTGTTGCTTTATGCCTGCTCATTCTCTGCTTTTTCTGATCTCCCAGTATGATTTGTCTATTCCTTGATTTATCACATCTTTAGCTCTCCATTACTGTTTGAGAGGTGATCTCTCTTACAGTTTTCCACACTAACTAATGTAATAAAGGAGATGAAGTAATTACTTTTATTTATATTCCGTTTCTCTATTCCCAGGGGTCTAATAAACTCAGAAGAAAATTATTGGGTGTATATGAGGAATGCATGTGTATTTTACTGCTTATGTGTAAAAGTGTTCTATAGAATACCAATTGATAAAAGTTTCAAGGAAGAATCACTACGTCACATGGGATTTCACCTGATATACAGTAGACTGAGTGGCAATACAGTATGTGGAGGTACATACATCACTTGATTCCTTTTTCATTCAGTTTTAAATATTTCCATTATAACACTAAGATCCTTAAAAAATATTTGCAATGTTATATACCAGAAACTTTAGATTGCCATCTATCATGTTCCTTGTTCTTTATTTTTTATTTCTCTTATCTTATTATCTTATTATCTTAGCATAATATCTATTGCTGATTCTTTTAATTTCAACTATTGCATGATACACTACACTAGGTTGCTGGAAAATGGCTTTGATTTTTTTTTATTAAAAAATGTTTGCTTCCACAATCTTTGAATAGAACAGGCCATTGGATATTTTGTATACAGAACCAGACAAAAAGAGACAAGACATATAGACAGATCTTGTGGAGGAAGAAGTAGCAGTGGGGATGAGTCTCCATGGCATTTTGCATTTGTTTTACGGTTGTAATTTTATTATTGATTTGTTGCTGTTTACCACCATCATTATTTTTTCTTAAGGTTCGCAGGATACAATTTTTTAAAACTTAAAAATAAATGACCAAGTGTAGCACAGCTCCAGAACCAACTTGATAGGAATTAGCGTATGAATTTGAAAACAGAATTTAATGAACTCTTATACAGTTAGCATATTTGTTGACTGCTCTCCTTAAGGCCTCCTTCACCTCTTTATTCCTCAGGCTGTATATAAGGGGATTAACCAGAGGTGTCAAGATGGTATAAAAGATAGAGAATACCTTATTGAGTGTTCTCAGTTGATTGTTGTCTTGTAAAAGATACACAGTGGTGAGAGAGCCATAGAAAATGGTCACCACAATGAGATGGGAAGAGCAAGTAGAGAAAGCCTTTTGCCTTCCTGTGGCGGATGGGATGCCAAGAATGGCAGTGATGATGTACACGTATGATGCTATAGTCAGAACGAATGGTGGCAGGGTAGAGATAGAAGTCAGAACAGCCGATACCAGTTTCACCCGACTTGCATCACTGCAGGCCAGGTTCATCATTGGAATGAAATCGCAAAAGAAATGCTCAATCACATTGTGGCCACAGAAGGTTACCTGTAGTATAAAACCTAACAATATTGTGTCTATGAGAAAACTGCCAATCCAAGACCCGGCTACCAGCTGGAGGCAAACCTTGAAATTCATAAGGACAGAATAATGCAAGGGGCGGCATATTGCTATGTAACGGTCATAAGACATTGCTGCCAAAAGATAGCACTCAGTTACTGCTAATAATACAAATGCCCATAATTGCACAATGCAGCCATTAACGGATACACCTGGGTTTTTGCTTAATAAACTGGTCAGCATTCTGGGGAGGATGGTTGAGCTATAGCAGGTCTCCAAGCAAGACAAGTTGCCCAGGAAGAAATACATGGGGGTGTGGAGGTGCTGATCAGTCACAACCAATGTGACAATGATCAGGTTCCCAGCCATAGTCATGATGTAGATAATTAGAAACAGTATGAAGAGAAGAATATGTAACTCCTGGAGCTCTCCAAAGCCACGAAGGACAAATTCTGTAATGATGGTTTCATTTCTCCTCTCCAATGTCAACATCCTTTTTAATCTGTCGAAGGGGAAGAAGAACAATTTGTGCAATCAATATTACTCTCCCCTCAAGTTATTCCAGTATTTGCCCCCATCTGAATTAAAGGGATCTTGCCCCGGATTCAAGTCTCCCAATAGTCCTATTCAGGTAGAGTCATATCTCGGTTTAAGTACACTTCGGTTTGAGTACTTTCAGTTTAAGTACTCCGCGGACCCATCTGGAACGGATTAATCCACTTTCCATTACTTTCAATGGGAAAGTTCGCTTCAGGTTAAGTATGCTTCAGGTTAAGTACAGACTTCCGGAACCAATTGTGTACTTAAACCGAGGTGCCACTGTATTTGTTCCTCCAAGTCTCGCTTAAATTATTCCCATGGTATAAGAAAAACTGGTTCACAGAGGTGAACTGTTTAGAATTTGAGTGCTTAGATTAACCTGCCTTCTTTTTCTGGAAATAAGGCACCCCTAGGTGAGCTTTATATAATGGCTGAGGGAGCTACTCAGTGGACAGAAACCCGTAATGCAAAGATTGCTGCCTTTCTGCTATTGCAAGCATATTAAGATTTTTGGCATAAAAGCTATACAAATGATAGCATCCTTCTTCCTAATAAGCATAGCTGTCAAGTTTTCCGTTTTCTCACAAGGAATCCTATTCGGCATAAGGAAATTTCCCTTTAAAAAAGGGAGAACTTGATAGCTATGCTAATAAGGTAGCCTGAGACCAACTTGAATGCTTTCAAGTATCAACCAGGCAATCATGGCTCCAGAATTTTAGTGATCCCTCTCGCCCTGGATCAGTCAGGAAATGCAACCATGCTGCCACAACTAAAGAACATGAGAAACAAAATAACTTTGTCTTTTGGATGATTCTGAATTGTGTCGGGGTGAAACCACTTTAATTTATTGATGGAAGAAACATGTCAAAATATGTGGTTATAAATTGGGTTGGTCAAGTGAGGCAAGGTATTTATTATTTTATTTAACAGGTTTTATATACTATTTAATCATTAAAAACTCTAAGTGATGGCTGCAAGAAATAGTTATCCCCTGAAATGCAATGCCATCAATAATCTGAATAATCAGAACATGCATAAATTACCAACAGACGCAGTGAAATAATTCAAATAACTCAAATATTTGCACTTGTGGATCAGTGAACTGTCAGCTGTTACCCAGCTTTAGCAAGTGACTATTAAAAGCTTGCACTTACATCAACATAATTTATTATGCTATATAGCATCTACTTTCTCTCTTACCTTCCAGATATATCCAGATCCAGGTGTATCTAAGCAAACACTGCCTTATCATTTATCCACTGAGATTTAGGTGACTGAAGAGGCAGATTGGATATTGGTCCATTTTGGAAGGATAGGAATGGGGAACCTTTGATCCTCCAGATGTTGTTCAACTCCCATCAGCTCCTACCAACATCAGGTTGATGGGAGCTGTAGACCATCAACATTGGAGACCCAAAGCTTCCCCATTTCTACCTTAGAGTTCCTAGATAGGAAGAGAACAAGGCTCTTGTAGCAATTGGGTCCCTCTATAAATCCTGGTGGTGCTCTAAGGTTGATTGTATACAAAGGAGTACAGGGCTCTTGCATTTTCACAAGGCGTCAACCAAGAAGGAATTGTGATGCCACTGCTGAGCATGTCACAATGCTAAATGGATGATCAAAATCACACCTGAGTCTGACAGCAAATAGGTCATCATGGTGCACTTGCCTTTATATCACAGTGATGGGAATAATCATGCACATAGCTGCCAAGTTTTCCCTTTTCTCACCAGGAAGCCTATTCAGCATAAGGGAATTTCCCTTTAAAAAAGGGAGAACTTGGAAGCTATGATCATGCATTCAACCTGTGCATGTAATTCAAGGCAGTCAAAAGGCAGACTATGGCTGCTTGATTGCTTTTCAAAGTCATGTTCCTTAGATATTGAGATTCTAAGATTCATCAGTCAATCTCATGGATCAGCTGAATTTAAAACCAGATCAGCTCTTTATGCTCAAAGCTTATTATTTAGGCTACGGCTGCCAAGGGGATGTGTGAGAAGCAGTAGGCATTATGCCCTAATTAGTCTCTTAAGAAAAGTTTGTTTTTAAACACCGTGTTGATTGAATATCTCTTTGAGGAATAGCTCAATGAAGCACATCTCATCAGGAATGATAATCTGAACATTTCTTAGAACAGACCCAACATTTCTCAGAAGACATTTTTCTGAGAATTGGTTTGAACATTTTTTTTAATCACATGCTGAACCTGACTATCCAAAGAGGGGTTTAAAGCAAAATTACCTGAAATGGCGTATTCTTAGAAGAAAAACTCTTCCAGTCATTAGTATGCGCTAAAAATATACGGTATGCATTGCGGTGTAAACTAATGTCCTCCCAATCTTCCTCCCAACTAATCTTCCTCCCAATATTGGCATCTGCGGTTTTGGGGTTTTTTTTTTTAATGAGAAACATTACATTTTCAACACACCACCATAGCACAAAAAGGGCATATGAATAGACTGGAAAATGTGAATAGATGTCTGAATCTATGTGAATAGATGTCTGATTTGCTATCCTGAGTACACCCAGCCTGAGGAGAATAAACCAAACTTACAAGTCCTTATAGGTCCTGAGTTGCACTAAACATGCACACAAACATTTCACGTGGCTAGATAGCTGCCACCCCTCCACAGGCTTGTTCTCCAAGCTGGACTGTTGCAGCAATAGGTGGTCACACCTACATTCAACCTTAGGTACCATTATCTGATGGCATGAGCGCAGCCAGCCTGCAACTTCTACTTTTTATTATTCTTATTCTTATTTTCCATTTCCCCCAATATTGCTTCATAACATACTGTATAACAGTGATGGGCAACCTTTTGAGCTTGGTGTGTCAATAAAATAAAATAAAACAAAACATTAACATGAGAAGAAACTGCTGGATTAGTCTATCGAGTGCAGCATCCTGTTGTCACAGTGGCCAACCAGACACCTACGGGAAGGTAGCAAGCAGGAAATAAGCACAAAAGCACTCTAACTGATATTCAGAGGCTTACTGTCTCCAACAGTGGAGCTAGAACATAGCCATCTTGTTTCATTTCAGTGGTGCAGCAATAAAGCTACTAGCACATTTGCAAAGCTAAGCAGGGTCCGGTATGGTTTCAAATTGGGTGGAGGACCGCATCTTGTGATACCTGCATTGCAAGGGGTTGAACTACATGACTTCTCCCAATTCTATGATTCCATGTTTCATTTGGCTGGTCAGAACAGTAGTCCATTGAAGTCACACTGCAGATGCTTAACAAACACCAGTTCAACCTCCATATAGCATGAAAAGAATAACAATTAGTTCAAAGCAATGTATGTACACATTGTTTAGTGGTTGCATAACATGTATTTTTCAACACTTAGAAAGATTTGCGTTCATATTGTTCTACTTAGATCCAAATCTTTAAACAGAGAGCTGAAAGTTGAGTGCATGAGAGTCCCCTGAGAATGTTCCATTCAGTTACTTCCAAGGTTTGCACTTCTTTAGTTCAGAAGAAGACCTACATCCAGTACAAAATGAGTTGTAATAGAAAAGGGCTTCATCATTCAGTTTGAAATCATGGCTTTAATAAACTCTTATATGTGCATATTTGTAAGCTACTTTCCTCAAGGCTTCCTTCACCTCTTTGTTCCTCAAACTATATATTAGAGGATTGAGTAGAGGTGTCAATATTGTGTAAAAGACAGAGAAGACTTTGTTCAGCTCTCTCAGTTGCTTGGTGTCTGGCAAAATGTACACAGCGATGATGGTGCCGTAGAAAATGGTCACCACAATGAGATGAGAAGAGCAGGTAGAGAAGGCCTTTTGCCTTCCTGTGGAGGACGGGATGCCAAGAATGGTATTAATGATGCACCCATAGGATACTATTGTTATACTGAATGGTGGCAGTGTGCAGATGGAGGTCAGAGCAAGTGACAGAACTTTTATTTGATGCGTGTCACTGCAGGCAACATTCACTATTGGAATGAAGTCACAAAAGAAATGATCAATAACACGGTAGCCGCAGAAGGTTAACTGCAGTATAAAAATTAACAAGGTCATGTTTACCACAAAACTGCCGATCCAAGAACCAGCCACCAGCTGGAGGCAGATTTTGAAGTTCATAAGAAATGGATAATGCAAGGGCCTGCATATTGCAACATAGCGATCGTAGGACATTGCTGTCAGGAGGTAGCACTCTGCTGCTATCAAGAAACCAAAAACCCACAATTGCACAATGCACCCATTCACCGAAACACTTTGGTTCTTGGTTAAGAAACTGGCCAGCATTCTGGGGAGGATGGTTGAGCTGTAGCAGGTCTCCAAGCAAGACAGATTCCCAAGGAAGAAATACATAGGTGTGTGTAAGCTTTGATCAAGCACAACCAGTACAACAATGAGGATGTTCCCAACCATGGTCATAATGTATATAATTAGAAACAGCATGAATAGAAAAATCTGCAGCTCCTGGATGTCTCCAAAACCAAGAAGAATGAATTCTGCCATGTTGGTTTCATTTCTCTCCTCCTCTTTCTTCATGGTTTTCATCTGGTGGAATAGAAAAAATGTGGTAATTGTTTTCTTTGTTTTGCAAGTACAAATACAAACAGGAACAATCATCAGGAGAGTCAATATCACATAAGCAAGGGCTGTATAGCTGAAGTTATAATATCATTGCACAGAAGGAAATACAAGAGTATTGTTTATTCACCAGGACCGTCTTTCTATGGATTCTTATGCATCCATGATAGAATATACAGTTTGTGGAAACAATGTTATCTTTTCACATCAATTGTAAGCAACAGCCATTAAATCACAACCTCCTACAGGTAGTTAAGAGGGATGTATACTGCCTTCAGGATCAAAGGCAGTATGCCCATGAATACGAGTCACAGGTAAAGGACAAGAGGAGGTGACTGTTGCACTCATATGCTGTTTGTGGGCTTCCCAGAGACATCTTGTTGGCCATTATGGGAAACTAGACACTGACTAGTCACTAGATAGACCTTTAGTAAGATTCATCAGAGATATCCATATGCTATTGTGCTCTTATTTAACCCCTCTGATGCTAGTTGACAACCCAAACCTCTCACTGCTAGACATCACCATGAGCTAAACAATTTGGGTAGGGGGCAGGAAGACATTGAAACTTGGAATTTTGTTAATATGTTATTATTAGCAGTGTTCAGGTTATACACGGAGAAGTTATGTATAGAGTATAAATGTGTGTTCAAGCTTCTTGATATGAGATAAAATAATGGTCCCTTTGTGGTCAACCTATGTAAAAGAAGCAAGATATGGGCAAGACAAGTAAATTCAAAGGTTTCAATAGGTTATTTAGGGCCATTTCTGGAAGATAGCAATGTCAGGCATTTACCATGACCAGCAAAGGGCCAATGCCCCAACAATGTCCTCATTCTTGTGTGTAAACAGAGCCCCCAAGATGGTCAGACGAAGCAGGAGAGAACTCTTGATTTGCACACCCCACTTCAAAGCCCACTCACCAGTTTTATGGGAGGTGGGACAAGTCATCCTCCCATGCATGTCTCCCAAGTTCTTTCCTCCCTTGTGTGAGGCTCCTTTGAATTTCTTCTCCCATGCCTTTTGGACACTCCTGCTTGCTAGTTTACCAGGTGAAGGGGACATACAGTGGCAGGATTTAGGAGCAAGTGAAAAGAGAGGACCCAAACAATTACTGCCCAGTCAGCCTGACATCAATACCAGGAAAGATTCTAGAGCAGATCATTAAGCAAACGGTCTGTGAGCACCTAGAAAGAAACGCTGTGATCACTAAAAGTCAGCATAGGTTTCTGAAAAATAAGTCATGTCAGACTAATCTGATCTCATTTTTTGACAGAATTACAAGCCTGTTAGATGAAGGGAATGCTGTGGATGTAGCCTATCTTGATTTCAGCAAGGCCTTTGACAAGGTGCCCCATGATATTCTTGTAAAGAAGCTGGTAAAATGCAGGCTAGACAATGCTACCATTCAGTGGATTTGTAACTGGCTGACTGACCGAACTCAAAGGTTGCTCATCAATGGCTCCTCCTCATCCTGGAGAGTAGTGACTAGTGGGGTGCCACAGGGTTCTGTCTTGGGCCCAGTCTTATTCAACATCTTTATCAATGACTTGGATGATGGGCTTGAGGGCATCCTGAGCAAGTTTGCAGATGACACCAAATTGGGAGGGGTGGCTAATACCCCAGAGGACAGGATCACACTTCAAAATGACCTTAACAGATTAGACAACTGGGCCAAAGGAAACAAGATGAATTTTAACAAGGAGAAATGTAAAGTACTACACTTGGGCAAAAATAATGAAAGGCAAAAATACAGGATGGGAGGCACCTGGCTTGAGAGCAGTACATGTGAAAAGGATATAGGAGTCTTGGTAGACCACAAACTTGACATGAGTCAACAGTGTGATGCAGCATCTAAAAAAGACAATGCAACTCTGGGCTGCATCAATAGAAGTATAGCATCTAGATCAAGGGAAGTAATAGTACCACTGTATTCTGCTCTGGTCAGACCTCACCTGGAGTACTGTGTCCAGTTCTAGGCACCACAGTTCAAGAGGATACTGACAAGCTGGAATGTGTCCAGAAGAGGGCAACCAAAATGGTCAAAGGCCTGGAAACGATGCCTTATGAGGAACGGCTTAGGGAGCTGGGTATGTTTAGCCTGGAGAAGAGAAGGTTAAGAGATGATATGATAGCCATGTTCAAATATATAAAACGATGTCATATAGAGGAGGGAGAAAGATTGTTTTCTGCTGCTCCAGAGAAGCGGACACGGAGCAATGGATTCAAACTACAAGAAAGAAGATTCCACCTAAACATTAGGAAGAACTTCCTGACAGTAAGAGCTGTTTGGCAGTGGAATTTGCTACCAAGGAGTGTGGTGGAGTCTCCTTCTTTGGAGGTCTTTAAGCAGAGGCTTGACAGGCATATGTCAAGAATGCTTTGATGGTGTTTCCTGCTTGGCAGGGGGTTGGACTGGATGGCCCTCGTGGTCTCTTCCAACTCTATGATTCTATGGTAGGCATTAGTCAGAAGCACATTGTGGTGGATCTATCTTCCTAACACCTACATCACTTCAGCTAATCCAGATTGGGGGGAGGCAGGGCAGCTGTAAGGATGGCTCTCTGGCACAGACTCAGCTGCTCCTGGTGTTTCTCCTCTTACAGCTGGCCAAGTTGGGGGGGGGGTTGCATTGTCTTGTACAGAATCATTTCCCTGTGCTCAGCAAGTTTTCTAGGTGGTCCCAAGTGGCATCCTTTGTATGATTTCTTCAAAAATCCTCTACTCATTAAGGATTAATAAGCATTGTCCACACAGTAATTATTGTGACTGCTTTCCCACTGAATGTCTTGAAATGAAATTCTGCAAATCTGTTTCACAAAGAGACATTTTGGTATTTAAAACTACCAGGTGTAAGCTTAGAGAAGCCCCTATTTAAATCCCAACAGACCTCCAATTGATTAGATGTGAAAGAGGGCATGGTCACTTCTACCTAGAACATTTGTCAAAAAAAGAATTTGTAATGGGCACAACCAAGCATGTACCAATACTGAAATGTTGCTGGGTAGTGATAAAGTGGGATATCAAATCACCTTAGGGTAGTGATAAAGTGGGATATCAAATCCAAACTCCTCTTCTTCTCAAGAGAAGAAGAGTTTGGATTTGATATCCCACTTTATCACTACCCTAAGGAGTCTCAAAGCAGCTAACAATCTCCTTTCCCTTCCTCCCCCACAACAAACACTCTTTGCTGGAGCCATTAGCCACACCGCACAGGCCGTGGGAAGTAGTGTCCATGGACTTCATCACAGACCTGCCGTCGTCCAGGGGCAAGACCGCAGTGTTGGTGGTGGTGGACCTCATGTCCAAAATGTGCCACTTTATACCGTGTGCCAGGGCGGTCTCGGCAGAAGAGACGGCCAAACTGTTTGTGGACCACGTATTCCGACTGCATGGATTGCCTTTAAGAGTTATTTCGGATCGTGGCCGCCAATTTGTTTCCAGGTTCTGGCGACGGCTCATGAACCTCCTGCAGGTGGAGGTCAGCTTGTCGACGGCTCGGCACCCGCAGACCAATGGACAGGCGGAGCGGGTCAACGCCATTCTGCAGCAGTACCTGAGATGTTACGTCAGCCAGAGGCAAACGGACTGGGTGGATCGCCTGCCACTGGCAGAATTTGCCTACAACAATGCGGTGCACGTCTCCACAGGGGTGTCGCCCTTTAAGGCCAACTATGGGCGCGACCTCAGATCTTTCCCGGAGAGGGAGGGGGAGGAGGAGGAAGAGGGCCCACAGGCCGAGGAGTGGGCAGAGGACCTGGAGACGGTGCACCAACAGCTCAGAGAACACTTGGAGAGGGCCAAGGAAGCGTATAAGAAGGGGGCAGATCGCCACAGGCGGCCGGGAGAGGTCATAAGGGTGGGGGACAAGGTTTGGTTATCCTCGGAAGGTCTTCCCACCAGGGGGCGATGCAGAAAGTTAGCACACAGGAGGCTGGGCCCCTTCACGGTCACGCAACAGGTCAACCCGGTAGCCTTCAGGCTAGCACTGCCGGAGGACATGAGAGTGCACCCAGTGTTTCATAGATCACTGCTGTCGCCGTACAGGGAAAGTACCAGGTTCAGGGACAGCGATCAGCCTCCAGAGGGAGGGGGGGAGACGGGAAACGCCCGACAGCTCAATGAGGCAACTGAGATTTTAGACTCAAGGAGAGGGGTGAGAGGACTGGAGTACCTGATAGCATGGGAGGACACTCCGCCATCCCACAATGAGTGGATACCGGCCACGGAAGTACCTGAGGAATTTTTAGTGGAAGAATTCCACGCCCTGTTCCCCCACAGGCCCAAGCCCTGGCACATGGAAAGGGAGGGAGAGGGGGAGGAGCAGGAGGAAGGGATAGCAGGCAGCAGCTCCCCATGGAGATGGGAAGCGGAATTTGAGGACACGGAAGAAGAGGTGTGGGTTTCACCGAGGTCAACGACGTCAGAGGCAGGAGAGGACTGGCAGAACATTTTTACTCCCACCAGCTCTGATGCCACTGACTTCTTGGGATTTCCGTCTTCTCAGGGGGAAGGAGAGAGATCGCAGGATTGGGGGGAAATTTTCACACCCACAGGCTCGGATGCCACAGACTTCTTGGGATTTCACTCGTCCCCAGCAAGCAGAGAGCCACTGGGGAGGAGGAGAGAGGAGCCTGGGAGGGGGGTGGATGTGAGGGACAAGGGATACAGGGAAGTCCCTCCCATCTTAAGTTCCAGCCCATCACCAAGCGCTGGAGAGAGTAAGGAGAGCTCTGCCTCCAGCGGAGAGTCAGGAAGTGGTGTCCGAGGCTCAGGCAGGGTTGTGGAGCCCATGCCTCAGGTGGGACAGGAAGTTGGACGCACGGGGGGGAGGCCAATCCCCCCAACTCCCGAATTGCGACGCAAACGTAGGGGGAAGAGGTTGGGTCTGCCAAAGTTGTGGTGCTGGAAGAAAACGCGCCAATCGCCATTCGGGAGTTCTGACACCTCACCTTAAGGATGCATTTTTACTGCTCTGAACACTGTAAATAATCAGCACTTAATAAAAGCCTTAAAAGACCATGCTGGAGTCGTTACTCTAGAGTAGCCATACCAGGCCCTCTGACACCAAGCCTACATTTGTCTTGGTCATGTGAGTAATGGGGCTTGGTCAATGGGGCTTGTGTGTGAGAAAGAAGGAGTAGCACTTGAGTCGGTGTGTGGAAAGGTTTAACATTGTATTTAGAGGGAGTGGAGAGGGGTATGTAACTAGTAAGAAGAAGTGCATGTGGAAATGATGTGCTTTTATTTATTTATTTATTTATTTATTTCCCGCCCATCTGGCTGGGTTTCCCCAGCCACTCTGGGCGGCTTCCAATAAATACCAAAATACATTAAAATATCACAGATTAAAAACTTCCCTGAACAGGGCTGCCTTTAGGTGTTTTCTAAATGTCAGGTAGTTGTTTATCTCCTTGACCTCCAATGGAAGGGCGTTCCACAGGGCGGGCGCCACTACCGAGAAGGCCCTCTGCCTGGTTCCCTGTAGCTTTGCTTCTCGCAGTGAGGGAACCGCCAGAAGACCCTATGCATTACGTGAATGGGATGTGTTTGACACAGGGGAGCATAATCTGTTTAGGGGCAGAGCAATGGGAATGTTAGAAAGGGGGTTTCATGAATGGTATGAGTATGTGATTAATTGTGTGGACATTAGGAATGGCTGCAAAAAGGTATTGCAATTGATTTGTCATATGTGGCTTACGATGTTCACCTATAATTTTCATTAGCTACAATACAGAGGGCTCTGTAACATATCTCCAAGGTCTTAGAACATAGCCTAAATGACTTTTGAATGTTGCCTTTCTTAGTGTGTATGAGGTTCACAAACTCCAGATTGTTCCCTTTTTTCTAGCTATGGAAATCTAGTTACCTTACGCAACATCTAAAGATTTGAAGGCCAGAGTTGAATGCCCATTTGCACATATGGATGCCTGCTCTCCTCAGGGCTTCCTTCACCTCCTTGTTCCTCAGGCTGTATATGAGGGGATTGACTAGAGGTGTCAAGATAGTGTAAAAAACAGAGAATAATTTGTTCAGCGCTTTCAGTTCATTGGTATCTGGCAAAACATATACAATGATGAGAGTGCCATAGAAAATGGTCACCACAATGAGGTGAGAAGAACAAGTAGAGAAGGCCTTTTGCCTTCCTGTGTTGGATGGAATTTGAAGAATGGTTGCAATGATGTACATGTATGATGCTAAGGTCAGAATGAATGGTGGCAGAGTAGCTATTGAAGTCAGAACAGTTGATATGAGTTTAACCTGCCGTGTGTCACTGCAGGCCAGATTAATCAATGGAGTGAAATCACAAAAGAAATGCTGAATGACATTGTGGCCACAGAATGTTAATTGCAATACAAATATAAATACTGTTGTGTCCATCACAAAGCTGCTAATCCAAGATCCAACCACCAGCAGGAGGCAAACCTTTGCATTCATATGTGTGGAATAATGCAGTGGTCGACATATCGCCAAGCAGCGATCATAAGACATTGCTGCCAGGAGATAGCATTCTGTTCCTGCTAAAATCCCAAAAGCCCAGAATTGGACCAAGCAACTATGAATAGGCACACTATCGTTATGTGTTAATAAACTGGCCAGCATTCTGGGTAGGATGGTTGAGCTGTAACAGGTCTCTAAGCAAGACAAATTTCCAAGGAAGAAATACATGGGTGTATGTAAGTGCCGATCAGTCACAACTAGTCCAACAATGATCAAGTTCCCAAGCATGGTCATGATGTAGATCATTAGAAACACAGTGAAGAGAAGAATTTGTAGGTCATGGAAGTCTCCAAAACCACGAAGGATGAATTCTGTAATGATGGTTTCATTACGCCCTGCAGGTTTCTGCATCTTTTTCAGTTGAAGGGGGGGAATGGAATTCGTCCAATCAATTTGTTCACTTAAAGAAAGAAAGGAAAAAATAGGGAGGTAGTCAACAGGAAGAAAGAATACAGTATATTTTATATTTTGAAATTTCTTAATTTAAAAGCAGAGCTTAAAATCATGAAAGTATCCATATAAGAGTATATAAAACAATGTAGGGGGCTCAAGCACATATACCTGTAACTGGGTAAAATCTTATGCTTCAGGGAAAACCAGAGCATCGTGATACAGTAAGTCTTTACAAGATATCTGAAGCTACTGATAGCTCCAGCTTCACATATGGCACAGGGAAGGCCGTTACATAATACAAGGGCAAGAGCAGAAAATATAATATATATTTTTGTCTCTACCCTATGATACTGTGTAGGGTGCACTGCCATGACTAGAAGCTCCCTAGATGATCTAAGTGCTCTTACTGTCCCATGCAGAAGCAAGCAGTCTTTCAGGTAACCTGGTCTTGAATTCTTCAAGGCTTTCTGTGTTAAGATATTGAACAGGGCCCAGTAGCTGATTGTCAGGCATTGCCATTCCTTCAACTCAAGTGCAATAGCACCACTTGCGCTTCTGGAACAATTCCAATAAAAGTTCCACATAAAAGAGTGTTACAATAGTCAAGGCATGAATCAGAGTGACCAAGGAAAGGGCATTGTGGGCATCCCACCCTAAGCCAATAATAAGTGCTGCACATCACAGAGGCCACTTGGCCCTCCAGTGACAAAGGTGGATTGAGGATCATTCACCAACTACACACCAACTGTTTATTCAGATGGTGTGGAACCTTGTGTCTCTATCTTGACAAGATTCAGCTTCTGTTTGTTGGTTCTCCTCCACTCAACCACTGCAGCTAGGCACCAGTTGAAAATAGTCGCAGCCTCTCCTGATTCAGATGTAACAGAGAAATGGAGCTGGGAGTCCTCACCATACAGATGATGCCATGCTATGATCTGGCAGCAAATCACTGCTCCAGCATTCCATGTCTCACCAAGAATATTGTGTGTGGTCATACAATGTTGAAGTGCTGAAGTGTATGGACAGATGTTTCCACAAGTCAGCTGGTGAGTAGAGTTTGGATTTGATATCCCGCTTTATCACTACCCAAAGGAGTCTCAAAGCGGCTAACATTCTCCTTTCCCTTCCTCCCCCACAACAAACACTCTGTGAGGTGAGTGGAGCTGAGAGATTTCAGAGAAGTGTGACTAGCCCAAGGTCACCCAGCAGCTGCATGTGGAGGAGCAGAGATGCAAACCCGGTTCTCCAGATTAGGAGTCTACAGCTCTCAACCACTACACCACACTGGCTCTTTATTGTTGGAACCACATACCAAATAAGGCAGCTTTGTATGTTCATGTGATCACTGCATTCACAGAGCCCAGAATTAACTCTGTTGCAACTGCATTAAGAGGTTAGGCTTTCCATAATTTAAGAAATACTAAAGTGGTATTATGAACTGTGAATGACCAAAGAACTCAGTTCGTTCCATAGGTGTACCCTTGCAGCCAAAAACTCACTGCCACCATGTCCTTCCCCCCACTCAGATAAACTGCAGTGACACCAGTTTTGGGAGGGCAGCCACCATTGCACTATGCAAAACCATCAGCATCTACTGGTTTTTCTCCTTTCATAACTGGCCACATTAAATTAATTCGCTCTGTCCAGAAAAGTTATCCCTGTG
Organism: Zootoca vivipara; assembly: GCF_963506605.1. Lineage (NCBI taxonomy): Eukaryota > Metazoa > Chordata > Lepidosauria > Squamata > Lacertidae > Zootoca > Zootoca vivipara. The sequence goes on along the minus strand of NC_083288.1, from coordinate 27,617,191 downwards.
CCCACCAAGATTGAAAATTGGGTCCAAACTGCTCTATAAACTCTCTATAAGCCTTCCTACTGGGTGGCTGGTTAATAAGCATTGGTCACCCAGTAAATGAGTGACTGATATCACACTGAATTTGTTCCACCAAAATTCTGCAAGCCGGTTGCACTAACATTTCCCTACTTATAGCTGAAAGATGAAAGAAGCTCCTTTTTAATTTGTGACAAAGTTCTTGGCTGATTAGATGCAAATGAGGATAGGACTCCTGTCAAAAAAATGAAGTTGTCTAATAAAAACAGCTGAGCATGTCACAATAGTGTGGGCTGGAGAGAAGACAGAATGCTGCTTCTACACAAGAGTTAAAGAGCACGGAAGCCCTGTCCTCTTTGCATCTGATCACCATAGGGAACTTGCTTTCATGGCATGCTGGTTGGAATAAGCATGTGTTCAGTATGTGCTGGAAATTCAAAACTGGAATCTAAAGCAATAGATAACTTGGACTACTCACCTTTGATTTATAATCTAGAGTCACTCTTTAGAACTGATCAGAAAAGGTCTTTTGGTTTGTTATCAATTCCATAATTTTAAGTGGTGAGATGAGTCACGTTGCTGGATCAGTTTCAGTGACAATGGCTGATTCCCCTTCATGCTCAGAATAATTTCTTATGAAGAAGAAACAGGCACTTATTGGCTAATTGACCTCTTGGGATATTCTAATGTTGTAGTGGAGTAATGTTTGAAAAACATCACTGATAATCTATTTGAGGAGCATCATTGCAAAATCAACTTCCAAAGAATTTCAAGTGAAGCCCAAACAATTCATGATAGATAATATTAGAGAAATTACCCAAGGGGCCCCCACGCCCTCTCCAGGATGTCCCTGGATAGTGAGTTTGTTCAGCTTCAATCCCAAAATCAAAATCAAGCAAAGTAGAAGAGTAGAAAAGTATGTATTTTTATTTGAAACAGTTGTATTTTAACTGAGGTGCTATTGTAATCTTAACCTTCAAAGCCCTAAGGAGCTTGAGATCAAGATTCATGAAGGAATATCTTATCCTGATCTAAGCTCCCACCCATGGGTGGTGCTCTTTCTACCGAACCCACTTAGCTTGGTCACCCAAGATTCCCTTGGCTCGGTGTGTGTTTTTTTCAAGAGCACTGTCACTCTTTTCATGCCTGCCATTCCCTTTATCACAAAAAATATAATATTTTTAACATTTAGATGACAGTTAAATTTCTGTGGCCACAATGTCACTGAGCATTTCTTTTGTGATTTCATTCTAATGATGAACCTGGCCTGTAACGATGCACATCAGGTAAAACTCCTATCAGCTGTTCTCACCTCCATTGTAACCCTGCCACCCATTCATTCTGACTATGACATCAAATGCGTACATAATGTCTGCCATTCTTGGCATCCCGTCCACCACAGGCCTTCTCTACCTGCTCTAACCCATCAGCACCTCAGTCAAGGGTCTTTTAAATAAAGAAATAAAAACATGTACTTCAAAAGCATTTTCTTATTATGCCCCAAAGGTGACTGGAAGCATAGCAAAATGCATAAGGGAGAGGAGTAACTAAGGCTGCAATCCTATGAACCAGGAGTGGGGAGAAATTGACCAGTGAGCCAGATGCAATCTCCAGAAGTTTCTCATTTGGCCTAAAGTGCCTCCCTACACCCTGAAAGAATCAAGTTTTTGAATATACAGAAAGCTTTTGACCATTCATAAATGCTTCCCTCAAGCCTAATTGCAGGAGTGGGACTTTTTACGGGGTTCCAACTGCACTGGGCACTGCAAGCTCCCCAAACCACAATTTGATTTGAAAAAAAAGCTTGCTAATGAACTCTTGAGCCTAATTGCTATGATTGGAGGCAATATTCTGGAGAAAGTAGCTGGGGAGGGTTATTGTATGTGAGCATTTATGTGATGTGGTTGTATCCATTTAAATTAAGGGATCTAAGTCGGCCATGTCCATTATTTACAATGGGTCCATTCTGAGCACAACTAGCATATAGTACATCCCACAGAGCATGTGTATTTGTACCAATGCTCTATGTGAGTGTATGATTTATATGGGGGTGGCTATACCTATCTGGTCTTGCCTGCTTTTGGCTTGGCCATTAAAGTAATATATGAAAGGGGTTTGTGACCAAGAGAGATGGGGCAGTACTTTAACCAGCTGTGCAAGAAGTGTGTACATTGTATTTGTGGGAAACAGGGAGGGGTATGTAACCAGTAAGAAGAATATATGCCAGAGTCATGTGATACAGTATGCTGATTTATTATATTGGGGATGTGGTGTGTTAGACCCAGGGAAGAATTATTATTGTGATTATTTATACTTTTAATTTTATTAATATTATCATGGATTAAATTTCTATACTGCTCTTCATCTGAGGATTATAGGGCAGTTTACAATATAAAAACACAAAAATACATAACATAGTTAGAAACCAAAACAAGAACATCCACCCACACTGTTTAAAAGGCCATAAATTGTTTAATTTGCCAAAGGCCTGGGAGAAGAGGAATAATAATAATAATAATAATAATAATAATAATAATAATAATATAATTTATTCATTCATTCATTTATACCCTGCCCATCTGGCTGGGTTTCCCCACCCACTCTGGGCGGTACACAACAGAATATTAAAAACACGATAAAACATCAAACATTAAAAAGTTCCCTAAACGCTCGCTTCAGATGTCTTCTAAAAGTCAGGTAGTTGTTTATTTCCTTGACATCTGATGGTAGGGCGTTCCACAGGACGGGCGCCACAACCGAGAAGGCCCTCTGCCTGGTTCCCTGTAACCTCACTTCTTGCAGTGAGGGAACCGCCAAAACACCCACAGAGCTGGACCTCAGCTGAACGATGGGGTTGGAGATGCTCCTTCAGGTACACTGGGCAGAGGTCATTTAGGGCTTTAAAGGTCAGCACCAACACTTTGAATTGTGCTCGGAAACGTACTGGGATCCAATGTAGGTCTTTCAGGACCGGTGTTATATGGTCTCAGCGGCCACTCTCAGTCACCAGTCTAGCTGCTGGGTTCTGAATGTTTTTGCCTGGTTCCTAAACATATTATATGAAGGCGCCAGGGGAGCCTCCCTGGGGAGAGCATTCTGCAAGAGGGAAACCACTGCAGAAAAGGTACGTTCTTGTGTTGCTGACCTCTCACGGAGAAGGCACATGAAGAAGGAACTCAGGTGATGATTGCGGGGTCTGAGGTTTATAAAAAATAGTCTTAAAGTGACTTAACAAGACAAAATGCAAACAAGTAAAACCATTAAAAAGCCATAAAATTTAAAATTAATGTACAATACAAAATGTTCTAGATGGCCATCCAAGGACACAGCAAGGAGATATCCTATCCCACCAGATGAACACCACAGTAGAAGCTACTTTTTCTACCAAAGCTCTGGGTAAAAATAAGTGTCTTTTTTATAAAAAAGATAATCTTTATTTATTGACTTTAATCCATACATAATTTTTGGTACTTACACATATATGACATCTTATTCTTCTTTATACTTAATTGACATAGTAACAAACTAATAACTACAATACTTTATCTTCCAGTAAATTAAATCATATAAAAATTAAACATTAACTCAAATTAGAAACAAAAACATAAACAACTTCCCGTCAATTCCCAATGTAATTAACTTTTGCAATATTGAAAGTACTTACACTCTTATCTTATTCTTACTGCATTTTTTTGGTACTTTCTTATATCGTACCCTATTCCTTTCTTTATTAGTATATTGTTTATTGTTTATAGTTTATCCATATCTATGCAGCCATAGAGATTATATCATTGTCACAGTCATTTAAAAATAAGTGTCTTAGCCTGGCACCTAAAAAACACCAATGATGGAACCAGATGCACTTCCCTGGCCAGAATATTCCACAAATGGGGGTCCGCTACTGAAAAGGCCTGTAATCACATGGCCAGCCACTGTATGAAACATACAATGAATGTGACAGAGTAATGTGATTCAGGACTGAGTGATGATAATATTAAAAGAGGGGTAGGTGATAAGTGTGACTAAGTGTGTGAACATTAGGAGAAGGTATTGCAAAAAGAAAGTTGATTTGTTATACTGTATGTGATTCATGATATCCATCTCTGATGTTCATTGGCCAAAATGTAGAGGGTACTGGAAGGAGTACCCAAGGCGTTCGATGCAGCCAAAACAAAAGCAGAATCCTTTTAAGTGTTTTAATTTCTTGAAGAAGAAGCCCTCTCATTCCTCATTACAATTTATCTTGAAACAAACATCGACTTTCAAAATAATTGAACTGGAAAGGACCAAGGAAAGTTAAATACTGGTAACTTCCTTGGAAGTTGTGTATGTACAAGAACAAAATTCAATTATCAATTTTCATCTGTATTAATTCATATATTGCGGTTCCTCTGGAAAGCTCCAAATGTGATATATGAGATTCACTATTAATCTCCAATCCAGATGGTACCCTGCTGTATCCCTCCTTAGCTATACAGGGAGAATATTCCGAGTGATGTTAGAATTCAACATGATCAAGCCTCCTTGTGCTTAAATTGTTTAGAAACATCATCATAAGATTTGAAAACAAGAGGTCAATGCACTCTTATGTGAATTACAAAATTGGCTGCCTGACTTTCTCAGGGCTTCTTTCACCTCTTTGTTCCTCAGGCTGTATATGAGGGGATTGACCAAAGGTGTCAAGATGGTGTAAAAAACAGAGAACACTTTGTTCAGCTCTTTCAGTTCATTGGTATCTGGCAAAACATACACAATGGTGAGGGTGCCATAGAAAATGGTCACCACAATGAGGTGAGCGGAGCAGGTAGAGAAGGCCTTTTGCCTTCCTGTGGTGGAGGGGATTCGAAGAATGGCAGCAATGATGTACACATATGATGTTACGGTCAGAATGAATGGTGGCAGGGTGGCAAAAGAAGCCAGAACGGCTGATACCAGTTTAACTTGTCGTGCGCCACTGCAGGCCAGATTAATCAATGGAGTGAAATCACAAAAGAAATGTTCAATGACATTGTGGCCACAAAAGGATAGCTGTGATATAAAGAGAAAAGAGGCTGTGTTTATCACGAAGCTGCCGATCCAAGATCCAGCAACAAGCTGAAGGCAAATCTTGAGATTCATAAGTGTGGAGTAGTACAGGGGTCGACAAATTGCCAAGTAGCGATCATAAGACATTGCTGCCAGGAGGTAGCATTCTACAGCCGCAAAAACCGCAAAAGCCCATAACTGAAGAAAACAGCTATAAATAGACACAGTTTGGTTCCGAGTTAAGAAACTGTCCAGCATTCTAGGGAGGATGGTTGAGCTGTAACAAATCTCCAAGCAAGACAAATTGCCCAAAAAGAAATACATGGGGGTATGGAGGTGCTGATCTCTCACAACTAGTACAACAATGATCAGGTTCCCAACTATAGTCATGATGTAAATAACTAAAAACACCACAAAGAGAGGAATTTGCAGATCACGTAGGTCTCCAAAGCCATGAAGGATGAATTCTGTAATGATGGTTTCATTACTTTCCTCTAGTTTCTGCATCCTTTTCATCAGCTTAGCAGCAGAAATGCAATCTGTTTGATTAGCATTGCATTAGAAGCATTACACGAGAAGGAGGCAAACAGGCAGAAATGTGTTCTGATTTGATAGAAGAATTGGGCAGCTTCAGGAGGAGTCAGGAGTTAATGTTCCATAAGGCAATACACAAACAGTTCATATCAACCCTGCAACAACAAACCCTGAAAATTTGCCACCTCTTTCAGAGTCTGAGCATACAAGAAAGTATACTGTATTCTGTTTGTTAACTCACCTTCTGCAAATACGAGTAGACAAATAGTTTCCTATCATCAATCCACTTAGGAGATGAAAGGTTGAAGATGATGAATGAAAACAGGTATCCAGGAAAATATATCACAATATGCTTATATGGTAAGGAGTGATCTGTGAGTAAAAACATAAAGTTGTATGTGGTCTGTTTTGATTTTTCAAAGTCTTATTCTTTAAGCATAGATATGATGTTTCTTCATAGAGCTCTCGGGGATCAGAGCAGTGACAGTACTTGACTCCCTCTTAGTACCCAGGGCTTCTTATATCAGGCTTAAGAAGAATGTGAGAAGCAGCAGGCATTCATGTCCTAATTAATGTCTTAGGAAATGTTTGAGGGATTCTTTGTTTCTGAATAAGTAATAAAAAGTATTGCTTGTAAATCTCTTTGGGGAATGTCTAAGTAGACAAAACAAAGGGTTTCAAGGGAAGGCAAAAGTGTTTGACTACCAGAATTTCTCATGGGATTCCCACACCCTCCCTAGACTGCCACTGAATTTCAGCTGAAGTGAAATTCATGTGTGACCTCTTAAAAGCCGAAGTCAACAGGAGTAGGGTGTGTGGATCGGTATGTACACATGCCTGCAATGTCCCCTGCATGCTGCACACCCAATGTACCAGCACTGAATTGGAATGTCTGCAGGCATTTTCTAAGTACATTTTGGTGAACCTGTTAGACACCACTGTGCAGTAAGGAAACATTCAAAGCAAGATGGTCAGTATGGAGCACACAGGGAAGCCATGGTTACTATTCCTTATTCAGGCATAGTGTCTGAACATTGATAAGTTGTATCAAACCCATTCACAAAATTAATCATAATAAGAAGAACAAGAAAGTCAGAAAAACATGCAAATTACCAGGAGGGGGAGAGACTTCAAGAGAAACTAAAATGTGTGGATTTAAAAGTCAAAATAATATGGCTGTGCACCTCCCCTCCATTCCATCAACCCTCCCTGGGTTAACTTGGTTAACCTACTGCACGCCGAGTCCAGTCCCAAAGTAGTTTGGAGGGTGGTGTTTATGTTTAATGAATGTCTAATGCCTAATTAAACATACAGATGAGAGGGGGAAGTGGATGTTGCTCTCCACCCCACTCCCAACTGGCGGCAAGCTCAATTTTGCAGGATGCTCTTTGAAAATGACTTCTTTGCAGAGGCAAGAAAAGGAGAGGGTGTGTGTACAGTATAGTAAGCCTGCAACTTATGTGAGGGTTCAATTCCCAGGAACTGCACACAACCACAAAAACACATAAAGCCAGGAAGGCTCAGATCATCTTCTCTTCACTCAGATGACCTCCACTTGCTTTCCATGCTCTTGCTAGGCGCTATCTCACTCTCCAACTCTCTGACAATACCCGAATACTCTCCCAGGGTGAGTGCAATGGCTGATGGGATTGCCAACAGTTGTTTCCCACTCCTCCACTTCCTTTTGACATTTTTTCTACAGCATGCTTTTATTTCCCCTTATTTTTCCAGTTTATTATTCTTATTCTTTTATTGCCCTTGTAAGGTAGGGTTGCCATATGTCCAAGAAAAACCAGACAGGTCCTCTTTTGGGGGGCCTACATGCCCACCTGGGAGGATTTTTACCATTAACTGGGGGTTAAATTTGTGTGTTTCTGTATGTTGGCGGGTGTGTGGCTCGGGTTCAGGCATGGGCTCTGGTGTGGGAAGCTTGGGCTCAGCAGAGAAGCTCAGCATATTTTTGTGTGATTGTGGGTAAAAAAACCTAAACAACTTCTTTTGTCCAGATTTTTACCTCTGGAAATAAACCCTAATGTAAGGTTACGATCACATAAGAAAAGTGAGCATAAGTTGAAAGCTTGGTGTATAAACCACTGACTTCTGTGTGGCTGGAATGTATTCTACCAAAAAATACATGAGCTACATCTATTGATCTGTCCACTTTCATCTCTGTCTAGCTCTATCCACACATTCACAAAGAGAGAGCTCCTAATACAAAAGTGAGGATGAGGTGCAGCTCTTAGCTCTTTGACAGCCTGGCCATACTACCAGCACTTGCCTTGCAGGTGGCGCTGTGGTCTAAACCACTGAGCCTCTTGGGCTTGCTGATCAGAAGCTGGCAGTTTGAATCCACACAACAAGGTGAGTTCCTTTGCTCTATCCCAGCTCCTGCCTGTCTAGCAGTTCGAAAGCACACCAGTTCAAGTAAAGCGGCGGGAAGATAAATGGTGTTTCTGTGTGCTCTGGTTTCCGTCACGGTGTTCTGTTGTGAAGCGGTTTAGTCATGCTGGCCACATGACCCGGAAAGCTGTCTGTGGACAAACACTGGCTCCCTTGGCCTGAAAGCGAGATGAGTGCCACAACCCCATAGTCGCCTTTGACTGGACTTAAACATCCAGGGGTCCTTTACCTTTTTTACGTTTTACTTGTCTTTCAAAACCTTGTACTTACCAATAAAATCTGACAACATATTAAAGAACATTTAGGTGCTATCTTTATTAGATTCATTACATTCTACATATTACATTCATTACAGTGATCTTATTTTGTTTCTTCGTTTTAGTCATACTTTGACTGGATTTCTTCTCTTTCAGAGAGGGCTTATTTTCTTGAGAAGCTGTGGAGACCAGTGAGATTGGTTTCCTTTGCAAAGCTTTCCTTGTATATCACTTATTTATGATAGATTTAATTGGGGGGTGGAAGAGCATCCACGTTGCCTGCAGGTTAAATCTCTGACAGTTCCAGGAAGGGCTGGGAGAGCTCCTGGTCTGAAATCTTGGACAACCAGTGCCAACACTGAGCAAAAATGGGCCAATGATTTGACACAGAATTAGACAGCTCCCTATGTGCTTTTCTCCAATAGAAATCAATGGGACTAGTTGGCTGCAACTTCAGTGGCACTCAGATACAGTCATACTTCCTTTTGTGTCCAGGATCTGTTCCAGAGCCCTGGACGCTTGACGAAAGTATGCTTGACAAAGCGCTTTTCTGTGCATGCACAAAGCGCGATTTAGTGCTTCTGTGCATGCATGAGGGGCAAACCCGGAAGTAACCCGTTCCGGTACTTCTGGGTTTGCTGCGGACATTGGACAAAATGGACCCTAAATGGGGCGGATGCAAAAGGAGGTACAACTGTAAAAGTAACTTAATCTGAATCTTGTCTTATACATATCACTCTTAATACTACACCATTCTATTTAATCCATATAACACATTAACCAGAGAGTGTTATATCTACAATGATATGCAATATGAACTTGTTTGGTCAACAGTATTATGCATGTAATTTTTATCAAAATCATTATATTTTTCATTATTAGTACTGTACCGGTACCATCTAGAACAGGCATGATGAACCTGTGGCCCTCCAGATGTTGTTGGACTCCAACTCTGATCAGTCTCAGCTTGCATGACCAATGATCAGGTATGCTGGAAGTTGCGGTCCAAACAACATCTGGAGGATCAAAGTTCCACATTCTTGAAGCAGAGAATCACATATGTATAAATAGACAATGCTTGAAACACACGTTCAAAAAGGAAATTTTATATTTAATGCAGACATTACAGTTTTGCACCCAATCAATACCCAAAAGTGATTTTAAGTTCACCAGACAAACAAAATCTCATGAGGAGAGCCAGCTTTTTGAGGCTCTTCACAAGTTAGTAGGCCTGTAAAAATGTTTGATTAAGGCCTTTGAGGAGAACCCATAATATCCTTGATCTCATCCAGAATCTTTTGATGATTATTTGCTACATTCATCTTTGCTGCAGTGAGTAGCTTTTCAATTTCTTCATCCGAATACTTCAACTTGAAGGTTGAAAACGTTGAAGTGTATTCATCAATTTTACCTGAAAAACAGGCACATTGGAGGATGACTATAAAATATCCCATTACTGTTGAGTTTGAGAATATTGCATGTATTGGAAAGAGAATTAATACAAAATAAGATCAAAGTAATATCTAGGGTGTATGGAACCTTTCTGGAATGGGACGTGAAAGACAAACAAGTAATGGAAGTGATGGTGAAATGGGCAATAGATATAGGTAAACCTATTCAATTAGCAGCATGGGGAAAATTGTGGAAAGAGAATTGGAGATTCACAGCATGTGAGGCAATTAAAGAAAATTATTTAAAGATGTTCTACAGATGGTAAATGACACTTTACAAACTATCTAAAATGTATAGAACAAAATCAAAAATGTGTTGGAGGTGCAAACAAGCGGAAGGCACACTGCTGCATATGTGGTGGACTTGTGATGCAATTAGGGGTTTGGGGGATATGGTTTATGAAGAGCTGAATAAAATATTCAAACAAACCTTAAAAAAGCAGAAGCCTTTCTACTGGGAATATTAGAGTCAGATATTGCAAGGGAAAATAAGAGAATATTTCTTTATGCAACAGCTGCAACAAGAATTCTAATTGCCAAAAATTGGAAAAATGAGACAATCCCAACAAAAAAAAAGTGTGGCAAGGAAAGTTATTTGAGTATTTAGAACTGGCTAAATTGACAGAGGCAATTAGAGATCAATCCAAACAAAAATTTCAAAAAGAATAGGGAAAATATAGTGATTATCTGAAAAAGCAGTGCCCTCAAATTAATACCTGGACTTGCCTTGACTAATTTCCACAAAACAAATTATGGTGTAAGAATGTAAGGTAAAGAGAAAAATAGAGAAGAGGAATTGTGAAAGAAACAGTTGGCTAAGTATACAACCGGACCTGCGTTGAGGATGAAGGAAGTCAAACAGAAATGAATAAGAACTGAATTAGGGATGTATCTGTAACATCTGCTTTGCATTTGTAGTTGTAGTAACTTTTTGTTAGTTTGTTTTGTGAGTGTTTTCTGTGTTGGTGTAGGTATAAAAAAATCAATAAAATAAAAAGGCAAAAACAGAATATTGCATGTAACTTTACTCTCCACCCCCACCCCCCACTCTTCTACAGAAAGAGGATCACAGCCAAACATTGAATTGCTCATTGAGCACACTGCAAGAGTTGCATTATGCAGGATTCACTGCATTCCCTTGATATCTAGCTTTTAAAACTCAGTGTTTGGTTGCACAGATGCAGCTAATGTTTATACACAGGCATCTAAAGACATGCACTAGACTAGAGTATATAATGTCTCATGTAGTACAATGCCTCCTGTTTTACATCAGTGATGTTGATTTTGAATTATTGATATCATATTGATAATAAATTACCCTGAGGGCGAGAGTAGATCTAAAAAGCTTAAGTTACAGAAGGGGAGGTTTCATCCGAACATTAGGAGAATCACATAACAAAAACTACAATGGTAAAAGTAAAGGTAACCCTATTACGTCCAGTCGCTGATGACTCTGGGGTTGCGGCGCTCATCTCGCTCTACAGGTTGAGGGAGCTGGCGTTTGTCCACAGACAGCTTCCGGGTCATGTGGCCACCATGACTAAGCCGCTTCTGGCGAACCAGAGCAGCACACGGAAACACCGTTTACCTTCCCGCCGGAGCGGTACCTATTTATCTACTTGCACTTTGACGTGCTTTCGAACTGCTAGGCGGGCAGAAGCTGGGACCGAGCAACGGGAGCTCACTCCGTCGCGGGGATTCGAACCGCCGACCTTCTGATTGGCAAGCCCAAGAGGCTCTGTGGTTTAGACCACAGTGCCACCCGCATCCCAAAATACGAAAATTTTCAAAGGTAGGGGGTCCATTGCTAGGCTTTTGAAAAACATGGGGTCTGCTGTACTTGGAGGTCTGTAATTGGAGAAATTTTTGGGGCATCTTTGTGATAGATTTAAAAAAAAAAAAAATGTTAGAGAGCTACTTGTTTGGGATGTTCAAGCTCTAAATTTCCTGAAATCAGCAGGACAGGGTGGTTTACAAGGCCTGCTTTTACTCCATGAGTCTATGATAATTATGTTTTTGTAGTATAGCTGAAAGAGGAAATGTTCTATTGTCCTTTTTAGAAAAACGAATGAAGGACAGTCTATGGATATATGGTAGTAAACTGCATAGAACAATGTGCAATCAGGTGGCTTGTGAATAGGGGCTTTGAGGTCTGTCCCTATTTTCAGTTGTGAAATGTTGGGATGTATGTGGCAGGGATGTTTAATGAGGCCCCAGTAGGATGTATCTGATATGGAGAAAGGAACCTTAAGGAAGGCAATGTTCAGCAGTCAGGAAAAGGGGAAATGTCTCAGAAAGAAAGGAATAAGGAAGATGAATTTAAACATGAGGGTGAATGCTACCAGAGCAATTTAATGTTGGGAGGAAATGGCCCACTGAATTCTTACTTCTCAATCATTTTAATCTCTGATCATTAAAAACAAAACAAAAAACACCAAATGGGCCCCATTCTCAAGTTACCTGGGCAGTTGACCCTGTTGAATAGTGGGAAATGCATGATAGTTAGGCCCTCTCCTTTGAAGATATAGCAATCCAGCGGGTTGTCTTTCTCTTGCTGATCTTTCTCATCTATCTTGGGGAATTTGATTCCATTGACTTTGCAGTAGTCAGCAGCTTTTGTGATGGTCTGTGCCAAAAGGAAGAGAAAACTATTTAATGTGTTGATAAATCCACTTGGAAAAATAGCTGCCACTTTGCTTCCTGTGTTGCTTTTAGGGGCTCACAGGGACATAGGAAGCTGGCTTTTATCAAGTCAGATCAACAGCGCATCTAGCTCAGTATTGTCTTCACCTCTTGGCAATATCTAGGATTGAAGGCATGGAATCTTTCTCAGCTCTACCAGAAGATGCAAGGGGTTGTCCCTGGGGCCTTCTGCATGAAAAATGGTGTTCTGCCACTAAGCTTCTATATGTCTCTTTCCTAAACATCTTTTCCCCCTAACATTACCTCAGCAACTTGAGAAGTGATGTAACATTGCTCCTTCCTCCAGTGCTCTGTTAACATCAGATTCTCAGTGTTGCATGGATTGATATTTGCCAGCACAGGAGCATAATGGCTGTGGCAGGGGAAGCCCCCACCCCTCCACCCCGAGAATGGTACAGGAAACTGGTATTGGGTTGAATTAGGCCACAAGTTTATTGATTACAGAAAAGAGTAGGTTTGGCTAAGGCTTTGGGCCAGCCTGCTACCTGGAAGAAACCTGATGGGGTCAAACTTGTGTTTGGGAGTGACCCACAACATGGATTGAATGCTATGACCCCACACAGGCTGCCATTTATAGTGGTGTATTGCCCATTGGTCCCCCCATGGACTCCCAGACAGAGTCAGCCCTCCTATACCCCTCTAATCGGGTACCCCTGTGACTAAGGATCCAGCCCAATGCTTTATTTGCCACTTGATCTGGCCCAGCCAGCCATGAGGGCAGCCAACACCTGTCTGCCCCCTTAAATAGGCTGGGGGCAGGCTCCTGTCTTTGATTGGCTAAGCAAGCACTGCCCACCTTTACCTGAGGGCCCGATGTAGCTGGAGGTGGGCAGTGCCAGCCATCACCTCTCCAGCCACACTGGAATATGGCAGCCTCCTGGAACTACCATGGCCACGCTATGCTGCAATAGCTGCCCACCCAGAGTCCCAAGCGATGTCATCTATGGAAAACTGGGATAATGCTTGAGAAGAGGCTGTATCATAGTTATTTCACAGAGAGAGGGGGTGTTTCTGACAACAATTGATTGGTCAGGAAATGAGTCAAAGAGTTGTTTCCAACTAAGTTATATTCAGAGTAGTCTCACTGAATTTAATGGTCATAAGTTAGTCACATCCATTACAAGCTTTCACTTCATCATCCTACTCTGAATTCCTGTTGCCAAGAAAAATTAGAAAGGGAGACAAGACATATTTTAGCCTTGTATGCCTATCTGTCTGCCCCTTTCATACAATGAATTACCTGAAAAGGGTCCCCAGAACTGTAGTCAAAAGACAGGATCAGCTTCACATTTCTCTCAGGGTAGAGAATAAGTGGGTAAGCAGTATTTATTGCCAGGCCAGCATCAATCAGAGACACGACATCTTTCCCTTTTAGCGCTGGGACTTTAACATCAGCTAAGAACACAAAACTTTAGTGTAAATGTTTGAACCAACACAAACCTACTGGTGGTTGATTTTTAATAAAGCTCTGGAGAAAGATCATGCAAATATCTTTTGCAAGGCAACTCTGTTCCAGTGTGTTCCAAGGTGAAGCATACTGTTCCTGAGGATTTCATTTTTTCCCCTTCTTAATTTGAAATATAGCTAAAGCTGCCACATGAACTTCTAAGTTCTCCATTAATGGAAAACGCCAGTGGAGAGGAGGAGGTTTGGCTCTATGACTTGTTAGCTGAATCTACCAATTCAAGAATTACTTTACCAGGACTCTCCTTTTTACTTTAAATAAAAGGTCTTATTTGGAAAGGAGTTGGAAGTAGTATTTTACTTTTAAATGCTGTTTGCTAGCTGACTCTCTTAGGAGCAGGAATGCATAACATAGGAAGCGGTCTCACAATGAGCCCCTCTAATAGGTATGACCCATCCCCTTCTGCAAAGTGAGATAATTTGTCTTTGGGGGAGGGGACACGGCCATCACCACTTGATTCTTTCCATGACAAGTCAACCAATAGTTGACCATCCTTAGTCCAAATCCTTGCCCCATCTCTAAACATATCCCTATTCGACAGTATCCCCATGGCATGATGATGTGGCAGTCGCAGTCCAGTTTTTGAGTGTCTCAGAAGTTGAACGTTTCGGCTTTCAAACACCAAAAACCCGGAAGTAAATGCTTCCATTTTTGAATGCTTTTCAGAAGCCAAACGTGCCACACAGCTTCCATATTGAGTTTCCGGACGTAATTGCATCCGGAAATGCATGCTTCAGTTTTTGAACGTTTTGGAAATTAAACGGTCTTCCGGAACGGATTACGTTCGAAAACCGAGGTTCCACTGTAAAATATAAAAACCTTGCAATTATGAGTAAACAATTATGAATGTGATTGCAATACAATCTTACGGTCGTTGTGAAAGAAGTTGTCGGTGCTTCCCCAAGTCCACTTCAGAATACATACATTGGTTTTGTAGATGAGCATGATCCAGTCTAAATTAAATGAGATTCAGAGCTAAGAATGGCACATAAATAAATAACAAAAAATAGCATTTGATAAGGCTTCCTGAAAACCAAAGAAAAGCAGAACAAAATTATATAAGCAAATACAACTGAACAGTTCACACAGAAGCAAAGAGTGCACAAAAGATTGGATAAAGCATACACCTTTCAATTATCTTTGAATAAGTTTCTTCTGCTACAGCACAGGTGATACAACCTGGTCCAAGGGTAGCTTTATTAAATCTGTTTATAGATGATGATAAGTATTTATTCTTTAAGCACCTATTAATCATTGTTTGCAGCTAGAAATAGAATTACACAAAATTGGGAAGCAGCAACTAATTTAATTCCGGAGGCATTGTGGGATGGAATAAAGAACATATCCCCTTATGGAGAAATTAAAAAAGCACCTGAGAGTGTTCAGGAAAACAAATATGAAATGTGATTGTGAAACTGTATGGTACTTATTGAGTTCACTGGAAAGGGCAATGCTGCCCTCTCACCACCAGTTACCCATGGCTCACGTTGGGACAATCTGCTAAAACAGGGAGTACATTCAATTCTAAGCTACAGTACTTACAAACTTCATGTTTGACTGTATAATTTACATTTTATATCCATGGAATGTTTATTGGGGGGTGGAAGTATATGAGGATTTCTTATTGTTCAGTTTCTAAAAATACATATAACAAGTAGGTTTTTTTAAAAAAAAAATTCACCTTTCATTTCACTCATTACTATTTCACCTCTCAAACTACCCGGGACAAGGCATTACAAAGGATGGGTGCTATTAACCAAGAAGATCTGCTTCTATGTTGACATGAGGTTTTATGCAACACATTTCCTGTTTCAACACAATGGTAATGAAATAGAACAGGCATGGGCAAACTCAGCCCTCCAGATGTTTTGGGACTACATTCCATCATCCCTGACCACTGGTCCTGCTAGCTAGGGATCATGGGAGTTGTAGGCAAAAAACATCTGGAGGGCCAAGTTTGCCTATGCCTGAAATAGAACAACGGTCATAAACACATCTGCCCCAAGTAGAGAAGCACAGCATGAGTTAGGAAGCAGTCAGACAGCTGGGAGTAGTCGGCCGTCTCCACAGTCACTTACGGACTCATTGTTAAAACTGTGTTTATGGAAGACAATGTTACTTGGCTACGAGTGATCACAGAAGAAGAACTCCCCATTCCCCTAACACAGAATGAAATGCTGATAAGACGTTAGTAGAGAGCGGGATGGAGAGAAGCCAACTTGCTCAAGAAGCACAAGCAGGCTTGAAAAGCAGGAGGGGGAGCATTTCCTCACCGGAAGAGGAGGCAATTAATCCCCTGAGCCCAAGGAGTAGACATATGGGAAAGGAAACAAACCCAGAAACGTAAGGGGAATAGGATATTCTGCAGAACCAGGAAGCACTCCTCAGAAGGGTCAACTGAATTGTAAGGTATGGAAGCTCTGATAGAGAGTCCGAAACTGATGGTTTGTTTTGCAATAAATCTTCTAGCTAATTATGACTTGCATGCTGTGTTATCAAGGCAGCAGCCTGAGCTCTTGACAACAACCACTCCACTTGTTTCCAGTTGAAATGGAACTGCATTAGTAAGAGGCTTCCTGGATAGAGTCTCATAAGTTCTTTTCAGCTCATGCACTTTGAGTAAATACAGACATATGAAAAATAAATTTCAGGCACTTCCATAGGGATGTTTCAGAGAACAGATGGTCATTGCTACTACTTGATAGCATTCTTGATTTGTTAAGAGCTTAATAGCCTTTGCAGTGCTCATCAGTACCAACCCCATGCTGATATTCTTAATTCTACTTAGAGGTGCAAAGTTGAGAGACAGTGGTTCTCCCAAAGGCACATAACGGAACATTGCTAACTCCAGAAGGTACTTTCTGTTCACATATGCACAGTTTTGTGCTTTGTTCTAGAGTAGGGATAGGGAAATGCAGATATCATTGGACGGTGTCTCCCATTATTTCTGACTGTTGGCAATACAGCTGATGAGATGCAGGATCTAACAACATTGAGAAGGTCACACATTCCCCATCCCTCTGCCAGAGCATTCTAAGAGAAAAAATGAAATTAAAGCGAAACATGTTGAAGAGTTTTGCACTTGCCCAATGTAAGCATGAAACAGAATCTCTTGTACTGGTGCTTGTGGAACACTGCCAGCAGCTGTTTTCTTTCTGTTCATAGTTCTTTGGATCCAACTCAATGAGTCTAAAATGGGGCTTTATTTCGGCATTAAAGATCCAAATCTAACTCTATGTTAGAAGGGGAAGAAATGGAGGCAGTGAGAGATTTTACCTTCTTGGGTTCCATGATCACTGCAGGTGGTGACAGCAGTCACAAAATTAAAAGATGCCTGCTTCTTGGGAGAAAAGCAATGACAAACCTAGACAGCATCTTAAAAAGCAGAGATATCACCTTGCCGACAAAGGTCCGTATAGTTAAAGCTATGGTTTTCCCAGGAGTGATGTATGGAAGTGAGAGCTGGACCATAAAGAAGGCTGATCGCCGAAGAATTGATGCTTTTGAATTCTGGTGCTGGAGGAGACTCTTGAGAGTCCCATGGACTGCAAGAAGATCAAACCTATCCATTCTGAAGGAAATCAGCCCTGAGTGCTCACTGGAAGGACAGATCCTGAAGCTGAGGCTCCAATACTTTGGCCACCTCATGAGAAGAGAAGACTCCCTGGAAAAGACCCTGATGTTGGGAAAGATGGAGGGCACAAGGAGAAGGGGATGACAGAGGATGAGATGGTTGGACAGTGTACTTGAAGCCACCAACATGAGTCTGACCAAACTGCGGGAGGCAGTAGAAGACAGGAGTGCCTGCCGTGCTCTGGTCCATGGGGTCACAAAGAGTTGGACATGACTAAACAACTAAACAACAACAAACTCTATGTCTATCTTCTGAATGGCACTGGCTACAGAGAATAGAAAGGCAATGGAAATAAAAAAGCAATTACTTACTTTTAATGGCTTGAAAAGGGCTGATAGATATCACTTTTATAACTCCTGTTTTGGGAAGGAAAACAACCATTTGAGAACTATAGACCATCTCAACAAGCAGCTTGAAGACACCGCAGGGAGATAAGACATATCTTCAGCTTCTTAAATTCCCATGGACACATTTTTTGGAGGTGGGGGTGTTAGAAGAGAAGCAACATGGCTGTTTATTTCACCAACATATGCACTTTTCTGTGAATTTGACAGGTTCAACTTTTAATTGCAAAGTGAACTGAATTCCTCCTCCATCCCAACTCAAAAGTAAGTTCCATTTCATTGAATGGGACTCACTCTCTAAAAAGTTGAACAATGTCCTGTCCCTGCAACATTTGTTAGATTGGCTTAAAAATAAGCTGATCCATGTCCCTCTAAATAGGAAGCTGTGTGGTTTATTGGAGAAAATCCAATTACACCCTCTTAACACCCCCAGCCCCACCTAGCTCCAAAATTGTGGTTTCCAGACAGGGATTGTGAAAGCTTACAAACATCCACCATCTTTGATTGCCAGTGATATGTTTGTGTGACAGGAGAGGTCATCACATGGCAGGCAGAATGACACATTTCTGAGCCTTTGAATTGGCTCAGGATTTCTCTGGGATTTTCAAAAATGAAACAATTTTCATGTGGAGTGGGAAGTTCACTTCTAAGCAACACACACACACATGCTTGTGTACATGTGTATTTTTTGCAAACTCCATACTGGTATCTCTCTCTCTCTCTTTTAAGTGTATTTTGTCTGGGTGCAATAGTGTTAGCACTTGTCACCTGAGTTTGCTATTAGGATAATTCTTATACAAATAATAAAGTGAGAACTAGCACAGATTATATTACCAAAACCCGATTCCCTAAACGTTGTAGCGAACCCCTATTAGAAGGCAATATATGGGCATTATGGCACTCACCTCCAAAATCTTTGTGCAAAGCTTCCCACAATTTCAAACACGCTTCCTCTTTTGCTTTTTCATCTGCTGTCTTCCAGGACTGACGCATCTCTTTCAGCGCCTCATAGCTTTTGCTGGTACTATGGACTTCACGGAAAATAGAGAGACATGGTGTATCTGAAGAAGTGTGCATGCACACGAAAGCTCATACCAAAATAAAAACTTAGTTGGTCTTTAAGGTGCTGCTGGAAGGAATTTTTTTTATGGTGAATAAAGGCAGGATGAAAAACTAAGCAACAAAGGGGAAATGATGGGTTATTTACTCCCAATGGATAGCTACCTGTAATATACAGTGTGTGTGTGTGTGTGTGTGTGTGTGTGTGTGTGTGTGTGTGTAAGATTCTATTATATAATGAGGGATTGTGAAAGAATCGATTATCAAAACTTGGGAAACATATAAATATAATAATATTAATCACTCTTCTCAGAGTAAGAGAAGGAATACAGCAGTGTTTCTCAACCAGTGTGCCTCCAGATGTTTTGGGACTACAACTCCCATCATTCCTGACCACTGGTCTTGCTAGCTAGGGATGATGGGAGTTGTAGTCCCAAAACATCTGGAGGCACACTGGTTGAGAAACACTGGGATACAGTCTCATAATTGCTTTGTAGAGAAGTGGAGCATGCTCATAACATAATGGTGCAATGGAGTGCAGGAAACCACAAGTTTAAATATATACTTTAGGGGTGTTGTAAGTCACTTAAGGTGTGGCGCGCAGGTGGCGCTGTGAGTTAAACCACAGAGCCTAGGGCTTGCTGATCAGAAGGTCAGCAGTTTGAATCCCCGCAACGGGGTGAGCTCCCGTTGCTGGGTCCTAGCTCCTGCCTACCTAGCAGTTCAAAAGCACATCAAAGTGCAAGTAGATAAATAGGTACCGCTACAGCGGGAAGGGGAACGGCGTTTCCGTGTGCTGCTCTGGTTCGCCAGAAGCGGCTTTGTCATGCTGGCCACATGACCTGGAAGCTGTACGCCGGCTCCCTCGGCCAATAACGTGAGATGAGCGCCACAATCCCAGAGTCGGTCACGAGTGGACCTAATGGTCAGGGGTCCCTTTACCTTTAAATCACTTAAGTAATGGTATATATTCTGTTTGGAAAGTAGTGTTGTTGCTTTTCTTGCAATCTGTTTTTATTTAAGCCATACTTAGTTATAACATTAACATTTCTCTTCCCCACACTTTTTGTTGTAATTATATTTTGGCAAACTTGAATTTTGATGGATGGTAACAACAACAACAACAACAACAACAACAACAACAATAATAAAGAAAATTAAAAAGTTAATGGGCATATCTAACTTAGATTCATTAATTTCAGGGGGCCTACTCTGAACTAGTGCCCAGCAATTCATTCACAAAGCACCATACTGCTTTCAAAAGGAAGAAAATATGTTGCTTAGAAATCACTTACCTTTCAGGAGGTTCTCCAAAAGATCAAAAAATCCAATTGCTGCTGTTGCTGAAGCATCTAATATAGACAGTTGCAACTCCAAAATATACTCATACGCCTTGCAAAGAAAACTAAGTGCCTGGTACTCTTGAGAATGAAACACAAGAGGAAAGTTGGTTACAAAGGCTGGCCTGCTCTCTATTTATTTTAAATGAGCTTTTTGTTCAGATGTCCAGCAACTGCTATCCCCCCACCTCATAAACACAACAGAACTTTGTGGGGAAGGGATGGCCCCCTTTTCATTATTTGCCTTTAACATTTCCTCAGATCTCCATAGGTCAATAAGACCCAGGACCAGCCCATTATATATTTCTCCCTTAGAACAACAAATGGCATGAAAAGCTGACAATAGGTATCTGTACAGGGATGTGAAAGAATGGGAGGAATGACCGCTCCCCACATCAAATGGGGGAGGGTGACTTTTGCGCGCAGCCCCCCGATCCCAGAGCAGCTCCCTGTTTGTTCGGAGCTGGTACTAGCTTCCTAGGCAGGCTACCTGGGTCCCCACCTACCCCAGCCAATCGTCCAATCCTGCCTGGGGAGGTGTTGCCAGGGGCCTAGCCAGGTAAGCGTAGGGACTGTCCAGCTCACACAATAGCATTTGAATCTTACCTGCCAAGCACCAGTCAGCTCCAGAGCTTCTCCCACCCTCCACACCCTCATCGAAGTTTTCTTTTGCAGGTTAACCTCTTTTCCACAGGTACACAAGTGCTGCTACCTCAAGGTCACTGTTGAAAGGCTGGAAAGGAATTTTCCTGCATTGGCAGGTTTAGCCTTTCCCGTAGCAATACGTCACAACTTTGGCAGTTTCAGGCCTTGGGCGGAATCCTTTAGGCTATCTTCCTGAAGGAAGGAGCATGAGGCGGTGACATCACCCCCTTTGTGGCAACAAGATTGGGGTCCCCCCGTTAAAGGGGTATTGGGAGGAGGCATTGACCGTACACCAAGAGGTTGTCATTGCTCTCCCCCTCCAGTGGCGATGAACAGGGGGCAGGCTCTCTCTGCTTGAACATATGTTCTCCAGAGCCAGCCCAACCCCCCCATACATTCTGGATAACCCCGAAGCCTCCCGAACTCCGGCTGGGGACTGGGAAGGACAAACGCCCAAGGCCTGAGCCAAGGTCTCCCTACATCTGAATCTTAATAAAGTTGTGGCCAATTTTAATCCCATAGCACGTTGTCTTGAGTCATTATTCCACTCAGGGGGTCGCCTGGGGTTTGGGGGACTCCGCCTGTCCACGCAAAAGAAAGGAGATGGGTGAGAGAGAAACAAAAAGGTGTCCATTGTTGTCTCTCTGTATTCCCTGGTTTGTTGATCTCCCTCCGTGTGGTGAAGGGGTGACAGAGGAAGAAAGTGTGCCCCCCCCCAACAACAACCATTTTACCCAAAGAGAATGTCATTCTTTGGCCCTCAAAATATTGTCCACCCCTGGTTTATGGTGATGACTGGGATATCATAAAGATGAGGAAAGAAAACTGATTAATGGAAATGGGAGTTACCTGGATTCAATTCACGGGCTTTAAAATAAGCTTCTTTGTCCTTTTTTAGCAAATCCAGTAAAGCACCTTGAAAGACAAATCCCTATGTTAACACACATGTAAGGCTTACCTTCTCGTATATATCGGTGTTTCATTTAATACATTATTAAAGTTCTACCCTGCACTTCCTCCCAAAGGAGGCCCAGAGTAGCTTTACTACAAGATGTCAGGGACTGGGCAGAGGAGGAGGAATGGTGGAGACCACCTCCTCATCCTGACCCTTCCAGGGAGGAGGAAGACAGTATAGATTTACAAAAGGGGTTTGAGCTCAGAGGCAGATGAGGGGGAAAGCTGGAAAATCATGGGACAGCTGGAACAACACCCGGCTGACACATTGTCATTAGAAAGCATTCCAGACCCTCTATCTCCCAGAACCCAGCTAGCCTCAGTAGTGCTCAGGTGCTCAGTGAAACAAATATTGTGGGAGGCATCTAGTGAAATAGATCTGCTAGTACAAGGACTTTTGGCTGTGCAAAGGGATTTCTGTCAACTCTTCTCTCCCTGCATACTCCTCATGCCCCTATACAGTGGTACCTCGGTTTATGAACACAATTGGTTCCGGAAGTCTGTTCATAAACTGAAGCTTTCATAAACTGAAGCGAACTTTCCCATTGAAAGTAATGGAAAGTGGATTAATCTGTTCCAGGCGGTCCGCGGAGTACTTAAAATGAAATGTTCATAAACCGAGGTGTTCATAAACCGAGGTTCCACTGTATATCTGTTCTGGCCAGTCCCCCAGCCCTCTGGAGTGCATTTGGAGAGGGTGCAGGGGTGGGAGCAAGCAGAAATCCTTGTGCTAGTGCAGGCATCCCCAAAGTGCGGACCTCCAGATGTTTTGGCCTACAACTCCCATGATCCCTAGCTAACAGGACCAGTGGTCAGGGATGATGGGAATTATAGTCCAAAACATCTGGAGGGCTGAAGTTTGGGGGTGCCTGTGCTAGTGGATCTATTTAGTTACATACCACCCTATGTTTACATTTAAGATAAATTATGTGTGCTGTTTAGGAGAACAAATAGATTTTTGCGATTTCATGGCAAAGATCTGAGTTTAGTACCTGGTAAATGCTGTTTCATCATCATTGGATCTTTTAATAGTCTGACATGGGTTTTATTATAATTATTTAATTATCAAACCACCCTTCATCCAAGGATCATAGGGGTGGCTTACGGTATAAAAAGGGTTTAAGCCTTCAGGAAAGCTATTTTTTGTCATGTGTTTTAAAGATTTTTGGACCATGAAGACTTTCCACAGCATGCATGCAACTCAAGATATGTTTTTAAGAATCATAGTACTATTGTTGTCTGTTTCTGTCTATAGCTCCTGAACAAGGAGCTCTTAACTCAGAAATGTGTTGAGTCACAATGAAGAATTTTGCTTCATTGAGCAACAGAGGCAAAAATGTAGCAACTTACCAAGGATTTCCTTCTTAATTTCTCGCTCGCTTGCAAGGGCACTTCCCCATAAACCTGAAAATCAGGAAGAGATGGCTTTTTAACAGTCTTTGGCAGTACTTTTTTTTCCCTAAAAAATATTCAGGGGTACTCTATTTTTTCTACACATATTGAAATACTGCCCCTCAATGAGGCCAAGCTTAAATTTGCAAGATGTTTAGGGGTATGCATACCCCGACTTCCCCCCAGAAAAGAAAAACACACTGGTCTTTGGTGTAAGTCTAAATGTCCAAAACCTGATGTTTAATGCTCATACAGATTAGCATTTAACTAGCCATGTTTGAAAGGGCTCCATCCTTTGAAAGATTATAAAGATAACAATGCACACATTATATTCTCCTTGGTTATACATTTTCTCATTTTGTCTGCTCCAGGACATGTTGCTGCATGAGCTCCTCTTACGTACCCCATAAACCTAGCATGTTTCGACATTATAGTGTTGTAAATATGCATGTTAAGGCTACAGTTCCAAACACAGTCCCTAGCAAGTTCCAGATGAACTTACTTCTGAGTAAGCATGGATAGAATTCCACTGCTAAACCTCACAATTGATCACCCACCCACTCTATATTCCTATTATTTAATCATGCAAAAAGAGAGTAAGGGCCATGGCACATGTTTTGCATGCAGACTGTCCCAATTTCAATCCTTGCCGTCTCCAGGTAAAGCTGAGGGGGGAAAGACTCCTGTCTGAAACCTTGAAGAGCTGTAGCCAATCAGTATAAACCAGGGATGGGGAACCTCTAACCATCCAGATCATCATAGAAAGAACTCTCACTAGCCACGTCCAGCATAGGCAATGTTTGGAGATACAGTGGTAGCTCTGGTTAAGAAGTTAATTCATTCCGGAGGTCCGTTCTTAACCTGAAGCACCACTTTAACCCAGGTGGCGCTGTGGGTTAAACCACAGAGTCTAGGGCTTGTTCGAATCCCTGCAACGGGGTGAGCTCCCGTTGCTCGCTCCCAGCTCCAGCCCACCTAGCAGTTCGAAAGCACATCAAAGTGCAAGTAGATAAATAGGGACAGCTCCGGCGGGAAGGTAAACGGCATTTCTGTGTGCTGCTCTGGTTCACCAGAAGTGGCTTTGTCATGCTGGCCACATGACCTGGAAGCTGTACGCTGGCTCCCTCAGCCAATAACGCGAGATGAGCGCGCAACCCCAGAGTCGGTCATGACTGGACCTAATGGTCAGGGGTCCCTTTACCTTTAAGCACACAAAGGGTTGCTGCCTTTAAAAAAACAATTCCTAAGCTTGACTTGTAGCCACAATACTTATTCACAGCCATATGGAAGAGTTATGTGTGCTGATTTGATGGATCAGCCAAGGATGCGCACAAACCTTATACTTGTGAATGTGCAGTACAGTGCACTGGTTAAGAACTTAATTCATTCCGGAGGTCCGTTCTTAACCTGAAACTGTTTTTAACCTGAAGCACCACTTTAGCTAATGGGGCTTCCTGCTGCCACCACGCCGCCACCGCACAATTTCTGTTCTCATCCTGAAGCAAAGTTCTTAACCTGGGGTACTATTTCTGGGTCGGCGGAGTCTGTAACCTGAAGCATTTGTAACCCGAAGCGTTTGTAACCCGAGGTACCACTGTAATTGGAGTTGAAAGCCTGTGACATCTGGGGACCCAGATTGCTAGAGGAGGAGATAGTACTGAGCTGAAACAGCATTAAGCTAAATGATGTTAAGTTACTTCTTGTACATCTTTAGAACACCTTCAGAGCAGAGGAGGCTAGCATGAATAGAGGACTGTCCATCAACCTTAAAATAGACTCAACCCGCCCCCATCTGCCTGCTGTCTTGCCACCAGTTGGGTGGTAGTCCTGACAGTCATTGGATCCAGCTTCATTTACTGCTGGTGCCTCTGCCCTCCACCCCACCTGTCCCAGCCACCACTGGTTCAGAGGAGGTTATTCTACTTGGCATTATGAGAACAACAGGCTTCAAATAAGCAAAATTAGGTTGGCAAACCTTGAAGGTAGGTAATATCTTTCTCCTTTTTTTTCTTGCTTAGTTCTCCATTTCTAAATAGACTCCCAAAGTGTTTGGTGTCGACATATCCTGCTGTACCATGACCCCCACCTACGCCAGGAGCCCCAGATTCGTGTGGGGTAAATTCAAACCAGCTGCCTGGGAGTAAAGAAAAGAAAAGAAAATTAGAAAGAGAGATATGAGGGGGGAAATCCCCGAAGTGCTAATGAGAACAGAATGCCCAGAAGACAAATGAAGGGGAAACAAATCAGCAAAGAAAGAGCTGCCAAGAAATTCCATCTAAAGCAGAATGCAAAGCGATTTGGATGGCGCTGTGCAGGGGAAACACTTGGAGGGATTTCGAGGTGAAGTTGAAAGGAAGTTAGCAATATCCATGAAATTCTTTGGGCAAGCAGGGACATGCTAATATCCAATTGCTCAGATGAACTTGCTAATCTCTGCTTCAATATCAGGGTGGGTAGTTTTACCCACAGAAATACACAGCAATCTGAGTGTAACCCTTGGGGCTGCAAAGTCCCCCCCCCCATGGTGATGCTAGGGATTTTGGTAACCATTCTCAGTTTCCCCAGGGACAGATCTTCAATGTAACCTCACAGACAAGGTCATCTCGATTGTTTTGCCCATGTGGGTATATTGAAGAGCTGCCCTCTGGAAAATTTGAATTCATTTTGCTGCTAGTCTTGATTGATTGATTGATTGATTGATTTACTTCTTTATTTTGGCAGGGAGGGAGGTGGATCAGCTCATTTTAAAATCAAATCTGATGTGGTCCTGGGTAAGCTAGCAGAGTTTTAGCACTCACTGGTAGCCAGCTGGCTAACACTGTAGGGTGGGGCAAGTGGAGAAAGGCCTTAGTGAATAATACCAATGGGTGGGAGAAAATAATAAGAGAAAATGATATCGTCAAATTATTACCTATGTGGTATCCTTCGTATCTGTGCTTGTCCACAGCTGCATAGATGGGATAAGGATTTTTACCATTCTCACATGATCTCTTGTGGTCAGTCAAGTTGCGTTCATCAAGCTGAAAAGGCATGGGTTTAGTTAATTGAATTTGCTACTCTACCTGTTCCCAGTTCTCAGGGTTTACTTGTGTGTAACATTCAGGAATGGGGGAGAAATTTGATTCAGTTTGCATTTGAAGCTGAATTGATCAAATCTGCACTTTCTGAGTGCAACATGAGAACCAAACCACACACACACAAAATTCACACTTGTCCGAATTTTGCAATGTACCTCTTCAATAACAAATGCTCACAAAAATGCATATATTAGTTAGAACTGTGCATAAAAATGAATATATATAAGTGAAAATATCATGCAGAATGCATGATACAGTGAAACCTTGGTTTATGAACACCTTGGTTTACGAATTTTCGGTTTACGAACGCCGCGGACCCATCTGGAACGGATTAATTCACTTTCCATTACTTTCAATGGGAAAGTTCGCTTCAGTTTATAAACGCTTCAGTTTATGAACAGACTTCCGGAACCAATTACACCCATGCTTCGGGTTAAGTACGCTTCTGGTTGAGTACTCCGCGGACCCGTCTGGAATGGATTAATCCACTTTTCATTACTTTCAGTGGGAAAGTTCGCTTCAGTTTATGAACGCTTCAGTTTAAGTACTCTGCGGACTGGACTGTCTGGAACAGATTAATCCACTTTCCATTGCTTTCAATGAGAAAGTTCGCTGCAGTTTATGAACGCTTCAGTTTATGAACAGACTTCCGGAACCAATTGTGTTCATAAACTGCGGTACCACTGTATTAGGATGCATTGCTTGCAAAAATGTATGCATTAGTCAAAACTCCATACAAAAATTATGAGGAGAAATCTGCATTAAAATGCTGAAGAATTTTCATAAG
This sequence comes from Zootoca vivipara, assembly GCF_963506605.1. NCBI lineage: Eukaryota > Metazoa > Chordata > Lepidosauria > Squamata > Lacertidae > Zootoca > Zootoca vivipara. The sequence continues at coordinate 27,590,109 of NC_083288.1, read as the reverse complement.
GTTACTGACCACTCTAAGTAGAGAGTGAATCCACATGGTTCTAGATTAAGAAGCTGTAATGACACTGCTTGTCACATAGGGAAGTGGTCAGCGGTTCCTGACACCAACCCACACTTGACTCTCATTCATTCTTCCTGTGGATGCATCAGATCATGGCTGGCCACCTTGCAGGCAAAATCTCTTCTTCAAACCCTTCCTGTCTAGCTCCAGACAACACCTTACCACATAATAATCCAGGGATGAAAACAAAATTATCTACCTAATTTTAGTGCTTCTGAATACTGTATACGAATGGATTTATATGTTTCATATGATATATAAGAGATAATGGTAGGGCCTTGAGGGGGAAAATACTGTCCTGGTCACTTTGGGTAATCGCTAACTTTCTTTATATTCTTGTTCAGTTTAGGTTCGGTTTAGGTCTCATGTGGTTTTGGATTCAACCTTTTAAAAAAAATCTCCACCTACCTCCTTTAGCATTTTATACACAATAAAATAGGACCAGAAATCAGTCAAAGAGTAATGTTCATCTTTTGAGGCCTCCAGTGCAGCTTCTGTTGCCTTCTTCACATCCCATTTGCCATTTACAAGTGTTTCCTTCTGAAGTTTTTCCAAGGCCTCTATTTTTTCAGCCCAGTCTTCATTTTTGTAGAGAGCTGACATGCACCTTTTCATGAAACAGTATAAATATTATCATGAGTTTGTGGAGGGGGGGTGTAGGCTGTATGTCTGGGGGCCCCATCTAATTCCTGGGTGGATTCAATTCCTGGACTAGGCAGGCTAGCTTCCTGTGAGGTCATGGCCCTCTAAGTATGAGTCATTAAGATAACAAAAAAGTGGCTCTGGGTCAGATAACAAATGGGTGGGGACCCCTTCCTCAACCCGCTGGTAGGTAGAAAAATAAAGGCAGAGTTGAGACTTGAGTGATGTGTGCTAGAAGCTTGGCAGCTGGAAGAAATAGACCCATGCCTGATTTCTGTTGGGATAGAAGGCTGCAGCTATGGGAGAAGCAAGACTCTTGTTATTTCTCTGTGTTGCAGGATGTTTCTGTAGAATGGCTCCCTATATGCCAGGATAGTGAAAACTAATTTTTCACTATGCCAACACCACCCACTCTTTCTTGTGGGGAGGAATGTGTGCCTTTTGTCTTGCACAAATGATTTGTGAAGCCTCTATATCTTGCATTTCCAAGATCCTTTGCCCATGAATAGAACCTGTTCTATTCTGTGTTGTGGAATAGCTGTCTTTTCTGTAATTTAACATGTGAATTACAACCGCTTGTCATTACCAACTGAGTCTGGTGAAAAATGTAGCTATTTTTCTTAGGCATGTTGCTTTTGCCTTGCTGCCATGGGCTGGGTTTGAGCTTGTAAATGTTGATGGCACACAGATTTTTATCAGTTGTGATAAGGTGTCAGATATTGCAGCTTTTACCACATGCCACAGCTTGCTGTTCTCATTAACCATTTACATTCACTTACCAGGTTGAACCTGATACCCCAGCCAAGTACATAATACAGCCCAGGAGATCATATTTCTTCAGCTCTGCCAGTGTCCCATAAAGGGCAATCATGGCCCTCAGTCCTCCTCCTGACCCCAGGACAGCAATATTTGGGATTTTGTCCTGGTGGAAGAAAAGGGAGGGGACTTAACAAATCTCTGTTTAATCAAGGAATGAAATAATAAAGTGTGTGTTTTCAATACACAAAGCATACTTGTGTTACATAGCCTGATTAAGCTTCTGTTTGAGCATTACAATTAATTGTTATTACTAATAATTAATGAACCCCTACCACATCATGTGGAATCCCAAGCTTGGCAAGGCATTTCTTCACTGTTTCTTTTCTAGAAGCGACAGCTGCTTGTTCACCCTTTGAGAGAGTTTGAGTGATCTGGACTTCAGATTTTTCCTGCTGAAAAATGAAATGGGGGGGGGAGGGAGTTTCTCATGCTAGGACAATGCAATGATGCCATCTTTTGACTATGAAAACCAAACCATCACTTGGGAAAATTGTTTCAGTGGCTCTAGTTTCTCAGGCCAGTATAACGGTCTCATCAGTGGATTAAGTCAAACCAAACTGGGCTAGTTCAGATACATCAGTTGATCTTTCTGGTAGTGAGCACATTCTTGCACATTCCCTGCACTTCCTCCTTCCTTCCAATGGTCCAATTCAGAACTTTATACTGAATTGGACCATTGGACTATCTAGCTCACCATTGTCTCCACTGATGGCTCTCTAGAGTTGCAGGCAGGAAAGTTTCCCAGCCCTACCTGGAGAAACTAGAGATTGAACCTGGGAGCTACAGCATACAATACTTACCACTGAACTATGTCCCTTCCCCAAGTGACAAGATAACCTCCCTGAAATTGAAATCTTAATCCATTGGACCAGATAGCAGAGTTTTGTTTTTTCTTGCATTATTAAAAGAGGGAGAGGGAATCTGGCTTCCCTCTCTTCAGCCTTCAAGCTTCTCAGTTCATCATTTTGCATTATATCTAAATGGACTTACCCTTTCTTAGATAATCTGAGATGCTTTGGTCTTAACTTCCCCTTGCCATGTTTGAGGCACAGCAAAGAATAGTATAGACGAATTGTTGCTTGTAGCTTAGCATGCATTAGAATTAGAGGACTGTTACCGAGTAGAATTTATTTTTGTTTGGAGCAGAAACCATCAGGCACTGTTGATTGTAAGGTAGATATCACTTACCGTCCTAGGTGGAAAGATGTTCATCTCCTCTTCTTTACTGATGCTCAAAATGAGGAAGCAAAAGCAGGGGGTCCTGAATATGGTGAAAACAAAAGCACCTCTTGTTTCCTGCTGTTTATGCTTTTCTCCAGTTACTTTAGGGCAACAAACAGCTACTTGGTGAGACAAGAGGAAACCGTTCAGTAACTCATCTCCTGTTACTAAATAGCACTGGATGCCAAATGGGCAGGAAGGAACCTGCTGTTGGGTTATAAGTTGGGCTGGGCTGAATGTTCAGTCCAGCCCAATTTAAGAGATTTCAGGAGTGGGTGTGGGTGAAAACCTTTCTGAAGATCAGGAGGGAGGGCAATGTTCAGGTGGGTTGGCACTTTGGGATGTGGAATCTTACTGGCTTTTTATGAGGTGGCGATGTTCACATTTATCTTTCGTTCTCCAGAGCAGATAACGAGACAAAGCCTATAGAAACAGAGCTGTCAAATGTCACACAAAGCTGGCTTGTCCTTGCTTTCTAATATTTATGTAAATAGAAGTGAAGAAAGAAGACCCTTCATCACCTCACAAAACCCCAGTAAAAAACACTCCCTTCCCCCACAAACATCAGCTGAATCCCACCTTCAAAGTCGTTCCCTTCAAGGGAGACTGAGGGCACTTTCCCATGGCATCTTATTGTGGATTCAAATTATTTATTAGCTAATTTCTCCCAGCATCCACACACAATCATCCTCATCAAAATACAATGCCATTTCCCCCTCTCCATTTAATCCAGATTTACTGTTGCTGCAAGTATTTATTCATTCAATTACTGGATTTTTCATTGAAACAATAAATGTAAATTAAATGGGGAAATAATATAGGGTGGCATGTTGGCGATAGTATAATGTAGACACTTCACAAGCTTTCCATGCACAAGGGGCACTGAATCCGCAATAAGCTGCTGTATGGAACTACCCTGAGACTCTAGAAAAGGAAGAGGGCTTCATCCTGGCAGTTATGGTAATATCCCTTAAGCATTTCTGCTGTTCTTGGCTTTCGAATCTCACAACTAGATGGCTTAATGCACTGTTCAAAAACTTCAGCTGGTGCAGAGATCCCAGTTTGGCTTGGCATGCTGTCTTAAGAACAGGCTAGGGTTCAAGGTAAGGGCTTATATGATGGAGGAGTTCGGAGCAGAGAGTTTAATTTGTGCCAGCCTCACCCCAGAACCTCTCTCACTATCACCAGGAGAATACCCCCAGACTTTGCTAAATATTAACTTGTTTCAGAGGATGTGCAGGACTCCTTATTTCACCAATACAAATTCCAACATAAAACGTTGGGAGGTGGAGATGTAGAAACACTGATATTCTGAATCCTCTTCTTAAAAAAAGAAAAGAAGTACTACCGGTACTTTGCAGAGGTATGGAAGGTTGGGCCTGAACTAGAAAGGGCAGCTAACTGTGGAGAGTGGAGACAAGAGAGAAAGCAAGTTGAAATGTAACTTACCCATTTATTGACCAGCCACAGAAAACTTCAACCACGCACAGAGGATTCTGTCAGTTGTGTCTCTTGAAGGGCTTAAAACCAAGGAATTTTAATAGAGGGCGGGGACACAGAAGTTGGCAAGAAAAAGTTAAGTCCCTGTCACAAGGGCAATCATGGGGTAAACTCTACCAACGCAATTGATCATCGCTCCTGTTGTGCACTGGTGTCAAGCATATGTGCTGCTGTAATGCTATGAGCACATATTTTTGCTATGGGAGAGGGCAGGAAGAGCTTAGTGGGCAGGAAGAGTTTGTGGCAGAGAGCAGTCCAGAACCAGAGGCAGAAGAGGAGGCTTGAGAGAAGGGGGCCCAAGAGGCAGCAGTGAGTCAGGCTAATGAGGAAGCCAGGCTGTCTCCCCATCCTGTGATGGGCAGCTACCCTCCTCCCTGGTCTTCTACAACATGAAGTGGTATGAAGATGGCAGAGTAAAGATAAGCAAGATGAAGGAGCCTCAAATTGATTCAGAAGGAACATGGGGAGTTTCACTCCTCACAGTTGCCTAATTCGGGAAAGATCTGCTGGGAAGAATTGTTGTGCTCATTAGGCCTGGCCTCAGGAGCTGTTTTCTTCCTTTGAATAAAGGGAGTTAACTTCACTAATACTGTGTGAGTTATTGCTGACCTGTTCCTAATACACCACAAATCCAACTCAATGGTGTAACATTGGAAAATGTTGATCACTTCTCCTACCTAGGCAGGACAAGGGCCAACATTGATGCCGAAATCCAGCATCGCCTGAGCTCTGCAAGTGAGGCTTTCTCCCGATTGAAGTGCAGAGTGTTTGAGGACCGGGACAATCGCAGGGAAACCAAAACGCTTGTACAAAGCTATTGTACTACCAACCTTACTATATGCTTGTAAAACATGGACCACTTATAAACACCATCTCCAACTCTCCAGCTCCTCAAAAGATTCCATCAACGGTGTCTCCAAAAAAATTTGCACATCACTTGGGAAGGCAGGCGAACTAATACCGGTATTAGTGTATTGGAAGAAGCAAAGATCACCAGTGTTGAAGCAATGATTCTTCAACATCAACTTCATTGGACTGGTCATGTTGTGTGGATGCCTGGTGATCATCTTCCAAAGCAACTACTTTATTCTGAACTTAAAAATGGAAAGCGTAATGCTGGTGGTCAACAAAAGAGGTTGAAAGACTGTCTCAAGGCAAATATTTAAAAATGTAGTATAAACACTGACAACTGGGAAACACTGGCCTGTGAGCGCTCCAGTTGGAGAATAGCCTTTACCAAAGGTGTCATGGGCTTTGAAGACACTCAAACTCATAAGACTGATAAGATAAAATAAAATAAACTACTATTCAGTGTTTAAGAGGCAACAAAGGGAACATCAGCCAAACCTGTGTGCCATAAAAGAGTGATTTTCTACAAGGTCTTAAGTATGGTTGACCAGAAATAATGGGATGGATCAGGAGAATACGCAAGGGAGAAACATGCTAAGAGGAAGGCACTCTTGGCAAATCCACACCATGATCAACTCCCGCCCAGAAACCAATGTCCCCACTGTGGAAGGACATGTGGATCCAGAATTGGCTTCCACAGTCACTTACAGACTTATTGTTAAAACCGTGTTTATGGAAGACAATCTTACTTGGCTACGAGTGATCGCCAAAGAAGAGGAAGAAGACCCATTTGTTCCTGATACCCTTTCCATTGCAAGTGTTGAAATAAGCTTCAGCTGTTAACCCAGACAGCTTTTGTATGTGGATTGTGTGCCTGTCAATGTAGATTAATGTCATGTAGCCATCCTAAATAGTTACTGTACCAAGGCTGGTGTGGCTTAAAATAAATGGCCTAACTGAAAATCTAAGGGGTTGATGAAAATTGGATCTGAATGAATGATTCAGCAAAAGTAGATGTCAGAGAGACAAACAGCTCTGTGTTTACAAAGATTTAACTGTTCTGTTGATGCATGATTTGTCACAGGACCATGCAAAAATGTATTTATCAGGGTTTTGCCCCTGTGGTTCCTGGCAGGGCTACTCTCTGTGACACACACACACACACACACACACACACACACACACACACACACACACACCACCTTTAGGAGATTATTTGTTCAAACCAGGGGTAGCCAGATGTTTTTGAATACAATTTAGCCCTCAGCCAGAATGGCCAATGATCAGGGACAATGGAGGACACCTTATTGGCCACCCCTGGTCTATGCAGAAACACCTCTGAGATAGGTACTTAGCAAAATGCATTGTATAAAGCCATGATATGCATATTTATCTCAGACTCTTATATGCTACTCTTCAAAAACTTTCCTTAGGTAACCTACAGTAGAAATACACTAAATGTGTGTGTGCATGTGTTTCTCTCTGTGTGTAATACAATTTACCATAATAAAAGCAGATAATGAAAAGAACAATGGAGTTTAAAAGTAGCAGTTGGTACAAACATCATAAAAAGCAACAACTGGATATTTAAATCCACAATTTAAAGACCTGATAAGATAAAATAAAATAAACTACTATTCAGTGTTTAAGAGGCAACAAAGGGAACATCAGCCAAACCTGTGTGCCATAAAAGAGTGATTTTCTACAAGGTCTTAAGTATGGTTGACCAGAAATAATGGGATGGATCAGGAGAATACATTAGACTTGAATATATTGGAGACAGAATATCTGTTTATTGTGTAGGAGTGAGGAGCCTGGACTTCCAGATGTTTCAGGAATCCAATTTCCATCAACCCCAGCCATCAATGGTCTGGGATGATGGGAGAACAGCAACTTCAGTTTGGCCGCCCATGATCTAGTCCCATTGAAATCAATAGGATTTAGGTTAGTATTTGCTTTGAGAAATTTGACTCCTATAAATTTATAATTGAACTTGCCCAGGCCACACATCCCCGATCAATTCTTGGGCAGGACTTCATTTTTAAAATACCCTTCTGAATTCTGAACATACCAATACAGCTCTTTAAATTCTGACCTGAGGTTACATACCAAATAAATACAGATGCAATCATCACACATTCTCACGGAAGTAAATTGTTTTAAATATTGTTTTATGTTTTATTTTGTAAACAGCTTTGAGGTATTTTCTTTTTCAATCAAGTGGTGTATGAATTTTCATGAAATAAATAATAAGTAGATAACTGCTGTTCCAAAATTTCATCCACACGCCTGGGCTGCAGAGGTTAGGAGGCATGCTCTGCTTAGATGGGAGTAGGCTTGTGAAGGGAAAACAGAGGGAGTTGTTTGGGGACTTTGACAAAAGGATTGCAACACTTCTGCAGTTTCTTGCTCCACAATGCATTGCTCTGAGGAAAGATTCTGTGCAGTCATGCAAGGTGAGGCATTGTGCACCAGAGAGTCATAGGGGCACTTCTGACAATTTGCTACAGCAGCAATATGCTGCTGTATTGAAGAGAAGTTGTGTTTTTATAGTTTATAAAAACAGAAAGGGGAAATGGAGGGAAAAGCACTTGGTGCCAAGAACCGCCAATGGGGAAGAACAGCGGCATGCACTTAGCCTTCCAGCTCCTGCATTGCTGTGGCTTGTTATGTGAAAGAGTGAAGCGGCAGGGAGGTAGACAGATGTTTGTGAATGTGAACTTATGATATGGTTTACCTCTGCAGATCATGACATATGTAGGGGATCAAAAGGACCCCTGGTCAGTTAAGTTCAGTCGCAGATGACTCTGGAGTTGTGGTGCTCATCTCGCTTTATAGGCCGAGGGAGCCGGCGTTTGTCCACAGTTTTTCCAGGTCATGTGGCCAGCATGACTAAGCTGCTTTTTGCGCAACAGAACACCAAAACCGGAGCAGCACATGCAAACGCTGTTTACCTTCCTGCTGGAGCGGTACCTATTTATCTACTTGCACTTTTGGGGTGTGCCTTCAAACTGCTAGGTTGGCAGGAGCTGGGACCAAGCAACGGGAGCTCACCCCATCACGGGGATTCGACCCGCCAACCTTCTGGTTGGCAAGCCCAAGAGGCTCAGTGGTTTAGACCACAGCACCACCCGCGTCCCTAGGGTGTACGATATCAACATAGTTTTAATATGACAACAGATGCCCCACCTTGAACCTTCTGGTGACCTTGCTATAAGTCCAACCCCAGCCTAGTCTCCTGAAAGCCATTTAAGCATATCCTGAGCTCCTCACACTTTGAAAAGGTCAACAAAAGTGCCAGGTTTACTTTGCCTGTGCCTCCATACAGCATTGACCTCCCCACTGTCTCACCCATTCCTCTCTCCATCCTGGTAAGCCACACCAACTCCAGTATGGGGAAACAGGGGCACACCACAATCCCTCCCTGCTGGCCGCTCCTGCTCATCACTGTGTAAGTATCCTCCCACCCCAAAATGTTTGCCCCATCCCAAATCTTCAAGCCTTTCCCCAAACTTAGGTTTTCGACATCACCACTAATGGAAACCCTCAAATTTCAGAGGGAAAGCCCTAGGCAACAATTTTTAGTCCAGGTGCAGTCCAAATTTGCAGCTCTCAACAATAAACTTCAGTGCCTAGAAAATGTGTTTGATTAAATTACTAATCAAATCAATTGCCATATCTCCTGAGGGTCCACTCCAGCTGGTTGTTTCAGATATCCCAGGATGGTGGTGAAAACACAACTTTCCAGTGGAAAATGTGTTCAATGTTTGATCGTGTTAAACTTGTACATCAAAGAACTCTTTTCTTTTTTGCTTAAACAGCATGTCATTTGTTTGTGGATGAATTGATGTTGATATGTTCCACAACATAACTTTAAGATTCTTCACATTTTTTGCTCTTTCTCTCCCCCATTAAACGTTTGGCAAATTATTTGTTTAAAAATGCTTGCTTTTTGTTATAGTACTGGTGCTAAATTAAGAGTGTGACAAGAAAAAAAACTGTAACCACAAGGAGTCTTTGTCTAACTCAGTCACATGCTGGCTGGGTGCATGCTTGAGTTATGAGGAGCATATTTCCTTGCAAACATTGTCCTTAACTTTTGAATGGCAAGGGGTAGCCTGAGTTCATGGGGGGAGGTGAGTGTATGTAGTGGTATACATGAATAGCAAAGTCCTTATTCACATGCTACTCCTATGTAGCATATGAATATTTCCCCCAATCAGGACAACCAGTTATGCAGGTCTCCCAGTCATGTGGGAGTCACGAGCAGGTATTCACACATCGCAGAGAAAGCTCAAACACACACTGCACATGGTTCTTGCAGTATTGACGTAAAGGCAAGGCTAAAAGCATGGTCCTGCTGCTCCTTCAACACAGCAAAGCCCTACATGTGAGTGATGTGTGAATAGAGCACATGTGATGTTATATATCTGAGTGAGACTGAGGTATAGCTTTTGGTCCAAATGTATCTGTCCACTACTGCCAGTCCTTCATTGTGAACTAGAGATGTAAGAAGGCAGTCATTTTCGTTCCAACCTGTATTCATCACAATCTGTGTTTCCATCTCGCTGTGGTTCAGTTACCACCAAATACTCATTTACTCATCTCACAATCACTATTTCATGTAACTATGTAACTCATGTAACTTATATCACACTAAATGAAAGGATACATCAAAACAATTTGTTAAAGGTATTTCATTACACATCATTTGAGGACTTAAAGACAAAAATGAATGCCAATTTTATTTGATTGATTTCCATTTCCTGACCACAGATGGATCGTAAATGGCAATTTGAGATGTTCTTTTTTCCCTGAACCACAGTGGTACCACGTGCTACAAACTGTGCCCCTTATTAATTCTTCGGGTTACGCGCTCCGCTAACACGGAAGTAGATGTCCCTTGTTGCAAACTTTGCCCCATGATGCAAGTGGAAATCACGCTCCAGCGGTGCGGCAGCAGTGGGAGGCGACATTAGCGGAAGCGTGCCTCATGTTATGAGCAGTTTCCGGTTCTGAATGGATTAAGTTCATAACCAGAGGTACAGCTGTATAGGTACTAACCACAGTTTGTAGTTTCAGAAATAATAAACTGAAGTTAGTTCAATATTGGGTCCCCTCCTAACTGCAATAAATCCCAACGTTTGTTAATTTAATTTCAAGTCAAACTTCAGCATTGTGTCCAAATGAGGCCATTGTTATATGCTATGTTTTTATTGATCAGTAATATATATACTGATCAGATACTTTTAGAATAGTGGATACAAATTGAGCCGATAATAACAATGATGCTAACAAAAGTTAGAACTCTAGCAGAGGAAAAATCCTTGTTATGTGAACTTTGTTTTCAAGCAAATGTTGAAGAGGAAAAAAACTTTACTTAAGCCTTTTATGAAGGAGGACATACAACATTCTTGATCTCTTCCAAGATCTTTTCGTGAACATTTGCTACATTTTGCTTTGCTGCAGTGAGCAACTTTTCAATCTCCTCCTTGGAATAGCTCATCTTGAATGTAGAAAACTGTTCTCTGTATTCATGAATTTTATCTGAAAATGAGAGTTGTTGTGTATTAATGAATTAGAAGGAATTGAAAACACAACCCATTAACTGTAGGGGAAAAATACAACGCCGAGCAAGACTTCTTCTGGTTCCAGTGATCCTAGGAAGTGTTCATATTCTAATTCTGAATTTGCTCCCCACCATCACTAATGAAAATTGGAGTTTTGCTGAGCCAAATAAAATTAAATCTGTTTGGTGGGTCAAAGAGTTGTATGAATCTGGAGAAAGGAAGATGGTGTGGGAAATTCAAATGTTGGAACTGTAGAAACCTTGCTAGCAAAAGGAAGTAAACACTACAGGGAGATTGGTTCAGTTTAAGCATAAGGAAGGAATTCAGCACTAGAAGTATCCAATTATTTTGTCTTGGTAATTTTTTAACTCCACTATCTGATCAACTGCACACTTCCCAAATGGATCTCATCGACACATTACCTGAACAGTTGACTTTGTTGAACAGCGGACAGTGCACGACAGTTGGGACACATTCTGCATCTCCTCTGAAGATATAGCAATCCTTCAAATCATCCGTGTCCTGCAGCTGTTTCTCATCTATCTTGGGAAACGGGATTCCATGTTCCTCACAGTATTTAATGGCTTTCTTAATGGTCTGAACCGAAGGAGGAAGTCTGTAGTTAATTGTCATATCCACTTGGGTAAATAGCAGTTGGCTGAAAAGAATACTCATGGCTACTTCCTGGGTAGCAGTTAGGGACCCTTCAGACATTACCATCATGACATGGGAAGTGATACAGTTAGGCTCCCTCCTAAGCTGCTTTAGGAAGTCCCACTCTGGGTGGCTTTCAGCACATATAAAAACATAATGAAATGTCAAACATTAAAAAAACATCCTGGTACAGGGCTGCCTTCAGATGTCTTCTAAAAGTTGTGCAGTTCTTTATCTCCTTGACATCTGATGGGAGGGCACTTCTGATATCACAGAGTGGCATGAAAAGGAGTAATGCTGTGGTCGACACTGGTAAGGTATCTTCAGAAGGAAGTTTTAGATAACAACATAATAAATTTTATTTTATTTAAACCTAAAACATGGATACCAAAGTTTATGTAATATTGCTTAATGAATCCTAACAGAATTATCCTTTGACCAGAATTTTAGCCATGTTTGATTGCCCCTTTAAATTAAATGAATTTACCAGAAAAGGATCTCCGGCACTAAAGTCAAAGGAGAGGATCAGCTTCACTTTCCTCTGAGACTGAAGAAGTGATGGGTAAGCAGTGTTTATCAGCAGGCCGGCATCAATCAGAGAGACAACCTGTTTACTTGTCAAGTCAGGACATTCAACATCCGCTATGAAGTGAAACAGAGCATCGATATAAAGCTTTGGAATCAATATAAATCTGCTGCCTACAGTAGTTAGTTAGTAAGTTAGTTATTAAGAAGCCATACCAATATTACTACTGCTTACAGATGGACAAATCTGTCAATTTCAGTTTCCCCCACCCCAAGTCTTCAGTTTGTCACATTTCTGCATCGGAAATGTCTACACCCAACACCTTGCAGGCTGATGAAAGGTGGTGAGTGGATTGAGCCCATGTAAAAGATTTGAGATCTGGGCCAAGTGCACAAGTCCTACTAACATGCCATCAGCATCCCATATCAAGTCCACTCATCTATAGTAAAGGTACCTCCGACACAGATGCAATGAGTGGGCAACTTCTCAAACCATAACCCTTTGCCTGTGCTTTCCTTGGGGGCCATGAGCGATGTGTGCAATGAGCTGTGCTTATCCACGATACAGATTTCAAACTCTGCAGGTTATTCCATAATATTCATGGAGCTATGAGCTCACAACTCTGAAAATTCAGGCAAAAAGTGGCAGGTGTGAATAAGTGGCTGGTACATGTAAGTGCCAAGGCCTTGACTGGTTCACATAATTATAGCTAAGTACCTAGTTACTTACTGAACTAAGTACCTAGACATGAATGAATGAATGAATGAATGAATGAATGAATGAATATTATCAGAAAATGCTCCAGGAAGCAGCTATATATGACCACAAGCTGTCTCTTCCTGGGTAGCCATATTGGGGGCAGGGGGAGATTGCTGCAGCCCAAGAGCGTAACATTCAGAACAGTGGTATCCATATATAAAAATAACAATATCAATGCAACATATGCTTACAGCAGTGGTACAGGAAGTTATTAGTGCTTCCCCATGTCCAGTTCAAAAGGCACAAATACGTCTTTCTCACCACATCATGTAAAACATGGAGGGAATCACTGGCAAAACCTAAAATGGAATAAAATCCAGGGTCAAGAATAAATAATTTCACCAGTTTAATAATTTTGGAAAGGCAGTATCCAAACAAAATGACTGACTGGTTGACTTAACATGGAATGAATCTATTTTAAACCAATCAAGTGGTCATCCCAGAGTCTGTCTGAGATTTTAGCTCCTCGGATCATTTGGTTCTATAGCAGGGATAGCCAACATGGCGCCCTCCAGATGTTATGGACCACAACTCCCATCATGCCCTGACCATTAGCCATCCTGGCTCAGGCTAACAGCATCTGGAATCTAAAAACTTATGGAGGGCACCATGTTCAATTCTCTCAATTGCAAATCTTTTCACTCATTACAACTCTTTGGTGGTAAAATGGATTTCCAAGATCCAAAGAGTAGCAGATTTTTTGAATCCCATGCCATGCACATAAACCCCCACTGTTATTGTGGATAAGTTTTAAAACAAGGAAAAAAATGGACACTTGGGCATAAAAGGATGAAGAATAAAGAGAGGCACTCCTCCAGATTACATTGCACTACCAAACTGAGATATATTTGAGGAAACGTTGGGGAAGAACAGCTGCTCAAAGGCAACACATGGTTGCTATTACACTTACCTCCAAAATCCAGGTCCAATGCTTGACACAGTCTCATACAGTCTTTCTTTCTTGTTTCTGCATTAGCAGAAAACCAGGTCTTGCAGATCTCTCTAAGCAATTCAAAGCTTCTGCTGGTACCGTGGCCTTTTTTGCAGATAAAATGACATGGAGTGTTAAGGCAGGAAAAGAAAAATGAGCAATAGCTAAGGGTACATGAAATACTTTTACTTCACCAAAGCTTTATTAGGCATTACAAATATAATATATTAAACAAACTCATCTTAATTTGCAGCAATATTTGGGATTTTGTCTGACGTTCACTTACTTTCCAAAATGTTGCGGAGGTGGTCAAAATGCTTATCTGCTGCCCTTCCACCTGATGTTTCACAGAGGTGAAGCTCTAGAACGGACTGATAACCCTCATAGAGTGCCTTAAGTTTCTGGTCATCTTGATCTTGGCAATAAAAGAGCGTACAAAAGAGAGTTACAAATACTCCGGTCTGGCTCAAGGCATATTGCTGCTCGAGGCAGAACAGCATATGCAACTCTACTCCAAGTCTAGTGCATACTCTCTAAGACTGACCAAATTATTTTGGCACCTGCTTTAGATCTGGTTTAGCGATGCCCATTAGCTTAGAACTGCAGAGCCACTGAAGCCTCTCTGCTGCCACCTGCTGATAAAGTTACTCCTCCACCACCTCCTCTCAACTTCTGTGTCTAGAACAGGCACCCCCAAATTTGGCCCTCCAGATGTTTTGGGACTACAATTCCCATCATCCCTGACCACTGGTCCTGTTAGCTAGGTATGATGGGAGTTGTAGTCCCAAAACATCTGGAGGGCCAAGTTTGGGGATGCCTGGTCTAGAAGAACCCCACTCATTGATTGCACCCCAAAACAGACTTTGAGTAAGGCCTAAGGCCACAAACAACAAATAGTATAGCTGAACCTTGGGAGGAAATGGGACATTTCTAGACTAAAATCTATTTGTGTACCGTTTGATTCAGTGCTGTTAGTTGAAAACATACCATTGCTTGCACATGGGGTGGCTGTGCATTGTGGGACGGCTGCTACTCACACACCTTTTTCATGTCGTAAACCACCTTGCACATGGCTTATACTTTGGAAAGGTGGCATACAAATAAAATGATGTATGTATGTATGTAGAGCCCATCAAACTCAGTGTGATTTACTTATGAGCAGACATGTATAGGATTGTACCGTAAAGCAGAAGAATACTCATATAATACAAAATACTTCTATAGAATCATAGAATTGTAGAGTTGGAAGGGACCCCAAGGGCCATCTCGTTCAACCTATATATGATAGTCCATGCAGGAATTGCAGATAAAGCATCCATGACAGATGGCCACCCAACCTCTGCTTAATACCTCCAATGAAGGAGAGTTCACCACCTCCTGAGGGAGTCCATTTGAACATCGAACAGCTCTTGCCGTCAGAAAGGTTATTCCTGATGTTTAGTCAGGAACATTGCTTTTTTTCTGGGGGACGCAGGGGTACGCATTTTGTGAATCTAAGATTGACCTCATCGAGGGGCAATATTTCAATGAGAAGGAAAATGAGAGTACCCCTAAACATTTTTTAAAGGAAAAAAGCACTGCTCAGGAATATTACTATATTTATTAAACATTAATCCTTTTCTGATCCCATGATTAGGTGGAGGAGGGGCATGGGAAATGCTTTACAGTTGTCCTAGCAATACTTCACCAAGTTTGGAGGCTGATAGTGGCAATAACTGAATTCAACCTGAGGACTATTGAACTCAACCTGTTGAAACCCTTAGATACATATTCAAGTGATCAATGTGGTGCCCTCCAGATATTATTGGGCTACAACTCACATCATCCCTTGTCATTGGCCATGCTATCTGCGGGTGATGGGAATTGAAGGCCTAATAACATCAAAACAGCCACAGGTTTCCCATCACTTTGGTAGGGTATTCCAACAATTTATTTCGGGTGGGCAAAACTGATCTTGTCCCTTCTGCCTCTGTTTTTCCTCCCAAAAAATGCCCTGGGGGCACCACAAGCATTGCCATTCTTTTGTTTCATCCTTGATGGAGCAGACACTAATGTAGTACATGTAAAGGACCCCTGGGTGGTTAGGTCCAGTCTAAGGCAATTATGGGGTTGCAGCACTTGTAGGCCAAGGGAGTCACCATTTGTCCACAGACAGCTTTCTGGGTTATGTGGCCAGCATGACTAGTCTGCTTCTGGCGCAACAGAACACTGTGATGTAATCCAGAGCGCACGGAAATGCTGTTTACCTTCCCGCCACAGCAGTACTTATTTATCTACCTGCACTGGCATGCTTTTGAACTAGGTTTGAGCTAGGTTGGCAGGAGCTAGGACAGAGCAACGGGAGCTCACCCCATCATGAGAATTCGAACCGCCGACCTACAGATCGGCAAGCCCAAGAGGCTCAGTGGTTTAGAGCACAGTGCCACCAGCATCCTTACCTTTACCTTAGTACTTGTGCACCCTGTAACACTCTCTACATGTGGGTGGATAGCAACACAGTCTTATGCATGAGAAAAGCACAAACATAAATCAGGAAGATTGCAACACTATGAGTTATAGATATTAACACACACAGTTGAACTTGAAATCAAATGCAAGTACAAGGGAGACCAGGATATTAATGTCGGTTGCAACATCTTACCTAAGGTTGTTGAAGTTGAGGAAGACTCTCCTGATCTCTTTTGTTTTAGATAATTCAGCAAAGACTCTTGAAAAAGAAATGTGCATGTTCACACACATGAGAAGAGCCAAAGGGTCTTCTGATCCAGCATCCTGTTCTCACATTGGCCAACCAACCTGATGTCTAAGTGTTGGCTTGGGATATCTGCTTGCAATAGCACTCTCCCTACTCATGGTTCTCAACAACTGGTACACGGAGTCAAACTGCCTCTAAATGGTATGAAAGGCCATCTTTCTCAAATGCAACAAGTAGCAAAATAGCTGGCAATATTCAGATTTCAAAAAGGGAGGGGACAACCATAACATTGTTCAGAGTTTGATTTTTCCATTTCCATTTTGACAAAATATGGCGCCTCCTTACAACAATACCGTAATCACTAGTCAGCCTTTGTTCACCTAGAGCAGGCATCCCCAAACTTCGGCCCTCCAGATGTTTTGGACTAAAATTCCCATCATCCCTGACCACTAGTCCTCT
Source organism: Zootoca vivipara (assembly GCF_963506605.1). Classification (NCBI taxonomy): domain Eukaryota; kingdom Metazoa; phylum Chordata; class Lepidosauria; order Squamata; family Lacertidae; genus Zootoca; species Zootoca vivipara. Next base: position 27,573,424 of record NC_083288.1, on the reverse strand, counting down.
TAGCTAGGGATCATGGGAGTTGTAGGCCAAAACATCTGGAGGGCCGCAGTTTGGGGATGCCTGACCTAGAGCCTAGGTCCTAAAGACAAGATACAGGTTTAAAGATACTGCATTCACCACTTCTAATACTAAGTGAAGCTTTGAATCACTGCAAAGGGCTAGTGTCCTCTGATTTCCTTCTTCTTTGGCCAAAGTGAATGAAATATGCAGGCACCAGCCCACCTCCAGAGTGAATTAAACCTGCAAAATTGTATGCAGATGCACCACAGGTTTTCATGCAGGAAACCTTCCAAAAAACCCAAACCCTGATTCACTTTATAATTCAGAGTACACAGAGAGCCAATGCACACCCCATATATAAAAAAAAGAAGATAAAAGAGCAATACCTATTATAGTCCTATAGAGTTCCTGTTCGCTTCCAAGGGCACTTCCCCATAAACCTAAAAGTAAGAAAGCTGTGGCATTAACAATCATGTGTTGCACCTGGTGGCAGTAAAAGTAACGACAAAGTTAATATTTTATTTTCCTATGACATAGTATCAACACAGAAAGGGAAGGTTATGAATGTAATCACACACAGACCAAGCCCATTTTTGTGCAGATTGTTAGCACCAGGGCTTTCTGCTGTAACCCATCCCACTAGGGATAGACAAATCTGCTAAATTTGATTTCTCACAATTTCCCTTTTTCCAATGTTAAGCTCGGTTTGCCCATTTTTGCATACATTGTTGTTGTTGTTGTTGCTGCTACTGCATTTTTAAATTTACAGATATACATCATCATTTCTTCTTCATTTACGTACATAATCTGTTTACTCTTCTAAACTTGTTCATTGTCATAATACAATTATTTGACTTCCCCCTACCTCTTTACAGCTTCATCAACTCTCTTTATTTCATTTTCCTTTGTACTGTGTTCTAGTATTCTTTCAACCTTCTCTTTATGTAGGATATCTCATCCAGCTATATATTTATTTGGTGAAATTTAATCTAGGCACATCCAAGTTTTTATTTGGGAACCATGTTTAAACAGATTTTTTTTTAAAAAAAATCCCATTCTTTTTTAAAACCTTACATTCGAGTGATTTCTTATTGCTTGTGTCATTTTGGCTAAATCTACATATTTACACAATTTCATTTGCCACTCTTCCTTAGTGGTATTGAATCCCCTTTCCAATATTTGGCAATTAACACTCTAGCAGCCATTGTTGCATATAGAAATGCTCTTTTGCTTTGGGATGTTTATCGTCGTAATGCCCAGTAAGGCGGCTTCTGGTCTCTTAATAAATGTTTATTTTTTTAAAAAAATAAAGGATTTGCAAGAATATTTGTATGCATTCTCATGCACATTAATGCTACCATACCCAATTTTTAAACACAATTTTGTCTATTATGTGTATGTTTGTGTGCACATTTCATTAGTGCATGTACTTTTGTATGCATTGTTTAGTTGGGGAACTGTGTCACAAAAATCGGAAAGGGGCCAATTCCAAAGGATAGATGTGTTTTGTTTCATGAAGTACAAATTTGTTAGGTTCACATTAGCATGAGAACTGAACAGATTTGGAATAATAGAATAGAATAATTTATTACAGTGGTACCTCGGGTTACGAACGCGATCCGTTCCAGGTTGCAGTTCGTAACCCGAAAAGTTCGTAACCCGAAAACGCCATTTTGCGCATGTGCAAAGCGCTATTTTCGCGCTTTGCGCATGCGCAAATGCATGTGGCGCTTCTGCACACGCGCGCGGGGCGAAAATACTTCCGGGTTTGCGCAGTTCGTAACCCGAGTTGTTCGTAACCCGAGGTGTTCGCAACCCGGGGTACGACTGTATTGGCCAAGTACATTTTCCAACATACTTGGAATTTGTTTTGGCTACATTACATTTGTCCTCCATCTGTAGTCCTCACACACATCTGATGAAGGAGTGGCTGGTACATAGCTTATTTGTTTGATCTAGACATTCAGGAGCCTCCTCTACATTCCTATTCATTGGCCATGAGAACACAGAATCTGCTTGGAGTTTGGCATTCTGGGAATGGCATGCTCTTAAGATGCTGGAGGAGGTCAGGTACCTTGCAAATAACAGATATTTCTTTTCTTCTTTTCTTCAGTCAATTGCCCATTTTCAAATATGCTCCCAAAGTGCTTCATATCTACATATGCTCCAAGGCCAGGAACCCCAGCTTCGTGTGGGGTGAATTCAAACCAGGTGCCTGGAAAACAAACAAAAGATTGGAGGAAAATATATGAGAAGGGCTGGGTGCCCAGGGGACATATGATCAAACCTGCCACCAACATCTCCCTTACAACAACAAGAGAAACATCTGTTGGGATTTTGAAAGAAGTTGAAACAAATTTCAGTAAGATTACTAACCTCCCTCAGGGTGGTGAGTAAAGACTTCTCACATCTAAATGGTGAAATAGGAAGAGATGTGCTACTTTAACATTTACATCAGGAAGAGGCAGAATGACAGCTTACAGCACAATTCTAACCATGTCCACTCTAACCATGTCCTGTTGAAATCAGTTGACCTTGCTCCTGGAATGTGGGTTCTCCTTCATGGAGAGCACGTGTTGTGGTGGGGGCCTAACAAACTACCCCTGAGTTGCTGGAGTTGGGGCTATGAGTTGGCCTGGTTCTGATTGGACCCAGGCTGTTGTTGGGGAGAAAAGCATGTTTCAATTTCTGATGGACAGCCAGGGGTATAAAAGGCAAGCGTTCTTCGGATCATCCTCCCTCCCTCCCTATGTTTAGGCCTCTGTGTTGACCTTGCTGTGCCTATCATGGGGTCGTCTGCTTGGCAGGGGCCTGGTAGCAATTTTTCCATTTGGCTGATTGGCTGGTGCCATCTGGTTTTTGCCTACTGCATAGCAAATAGTCACAACTTGTAAGGCTGGCAGTTAGGCATTGGTTATTTTGGTTGTATGAGGGGTCTTGTCGACTGTGTTGGCCCCTCAGGTTAATGCCTGAGTGTTGGGAAAATTCCAGTCAGGAATACAGGTGCTCGATATGCAGTGTCCGTAACCTCCGGTCGGGGGCCAGGGAGGCCCTGGGAGCCTGAGGGGAGAGGGGAGGGCCAAGCACCCGGCTCCCTGTCTCTCCTTGTAGGGTTTCCCCTTGTCGACAAGGCTAGTTTAGTTCTGTCCTTAGGGGACAGTTGGAGAACCAATGCCTACGCAACCACTCACATATTTTGTATTTTAATAAAGTTGTGGCCAAATTCATGCCAAAAACCCAAAACAAAATTCTGTCTGTGGTGTGAATTATTTTGAGGGGTGGTTTTGGGGACCTCAACATGCAAATCAGCCATTTTAACACTCAGCAATTAGGTAAAATTGTTTTCTGTCCTGACACATTTGGCTATTTGCAGAACAAACATTTGGGTGTTGGGTAGATACGTAGTTATGGCCTCATCTGCACTATACATTTAAAGCAGTATCATACCACTTTAAAAAGTTATGGCTTCCCCCAAGAATCATGGGAACCATAGTTTGTCAAGGGTGCTGAGAGTTAAGATACCTCTATTCTCTTCACAGAGCTACAATTATAGAAACATAGATGAACGAGAGTTTGGAGATAATCTTGTTCAAGCCCCTGCTCAATGCAGGACACAACTGCTATCATCTCTGACAAATGGCCACCTGCCTGTTTCAATTTTCTTTGACACATATGTATGTCTGAATAGATATAATTACCTGCATGTTGTTGCTCATAGCTTTGCTTGTCCACAGCAGTATAGATCGGGTAAGGGTTTTTCCCATTCTCACAAGCTCCCCTGTGCACAGACAGTTCAGACTCATCAAGCTGAAATGGTTAAATTAATTTGGTTAAATTAATTAATTTAATACCTAAATGGCTTCCAAACTACCCCTGGCCCTCTTTAAAGGGAGCTTCAACCCTGGTCTTCCAAGAATGCTATGTATAACACAGCCTCAAACCACTTCTACCCACATGGGTGAAATAATATACTACTACTACTACTAATAATAATAATAATAATAATAATATACATATCCCTTCAATCCTTCCTAGGGATCTGGTCTTTCCACAAGCCACACCCCTCAACAGCCACTCCCCCACCCCCAAGTCATAGCTGCCAAGTTATCCCTTTTTTTAAGGGATTTTCCCTTATGCTGAATAGGCTTCCTCGCGAGAAAAGGGAAAACTTGGCAGCTATGCCCCCAAGTGCTTTTGCCATGCTGGGATGTGACCCTGAACTGTGATAGAGCCTCTCGTATTTGTTGCTTCACCCAGTTTTGGCTTTGGTCCTGCCCATCCTTGGCATGTAGCGATGGAAATGTGATCTCTCCCACCCCTGTAGAAGAACATGTGGTGTGTGTGGGTCTGTGTTACTGTTCTCCACTCACCTCGTTTAGCAGTTTATGCACGAGGAAATAGGACCAGAAATCAGTCAAAGAGTAACATTCGTCTTCTGCAGCCCCAATCACAGCTTTCATTGCCTTCTGAAATTCCCACTGGCCTTTGACAAGGGTTTCACGCTGACTTTTTTCTAAGGCCTCCATTTTTTCTGTCCAGTCTTCATGTTTGTAGAGAGCCGAAATACACCTTTTAATGAAGCAGAACATTTATGTTGCAAAACATGCAAAGGATTTCTATGATAGTCATTTGGAGTCTATTCAGTGCCATTTAGAGGTGGTTTAGAAGTAAAATGGCTGAAATGCACCTTTTAATGAAATAGAACTTTTATGTTGGGGAAAATGGAAGGATTTCAGATGTGGTGATCCTTATTAGGAATATATTTTGAAGGAATTTGTATGACCGGGCAATGAGAACGCTGTTGTCATGTGGTAAAACCAGCTTGTTGGCACATTAGCTTCTGTCAGTCACTGTGTAAGGTTGATTTCTTCCTGCAACACTGGAATTGCAAAACCACCCCAGGCCATAGCAGAACAGCATCTTGTTCTTACACTGGCCATCCAGATGTCTACGGGAAGACCATATATAGGATATGTTGCAATAGCAACTCTCTACTCCACCCTGGGTCCTCGGCAACTGTTATTCAGAGACTTTGGACCTCTGATACTGGAAATAGTGTTTAGCCATCATGAATAGAAGCTACTGATAAGCTTATCCTTCATGAATCTGTTTAAAAGCCACCCAAAGTGGTGGTAGCGACTGCACCTTTTGATAGAGAATTCCATAGTATGTGCAGTATTAAGAAGTACTTCCTTTTATCTGTCCTGAATCTCCCCACATTGAATGATCCTGGATTCTAGCATTATGCAAAAAAAAAAGAGATCTATATGAATTCTTAAACCTTAAACAACCATATCATTTACCAAAAGCTACCAAAAGACAGAGAGTCTTCTTGGTAGTGGAACGCCCTCCCATCAGATGTCAAGGAAATACTATCTGACTTTTAGAAGACACCTGAAGGCAGCCCTGTTTAGGGAAGTTTTAAATGTGTGATATTTTATTACTTTGTTTATTCTGTTGGGAACCTCCCAGAGTGGCTGGGGTATTATTATTATTATTATTATTATTATTATTATTATTATTATTATTATTAGAGTAGCTGGAGCTGTCAGGAGTTGTAGTTCAAAATAACTGCAGGGCACTGGGCTGTGAAAGGTGAGGCAAAACATATTTATGTATTTATAAATGTAACAGTTACTTGCCAAGATGGCTTCTAACTTGCCAAGATGGCCTCTAACTTGGTTTGATCTAGCTAGCAAGGCAAATGATTCTACCTTCTTAAGTCCTGTGTTTGCTCTCCCCTCTACCACTCTGCACTTACCAGGTGGAACCTGACACCCCGCCCAAGTACATCACACAGTCCAAGAGATTGTATTTCTTCAGCTCCGCTAGTGTCCCATAGAGAGCAATCATGGCCCGCACAGCTCCACCTGATCCCAGGACAGCAATGTTTGGGATTTGGTCCTAATGGAAGGAATGAAGATATACTCAGTAGGTAACCTCTGTAGGTCTAAATATTGTTTGACATCAACTTTGATGTCTTTGAATTAACTACGGGGTGATTAATAATGAAGTATACAGTTTCCAGAGGCTGTAAAACAGTAACCATTTTAATGCTTCTGTGCATGCGCAAGCGAAACCCGGAAAAATACTTCCGGGTTTGGCGCATTTGCATCCCGAAGTTTACATATCCAGAGGGATACGTAAGCGGAGGTACGACTGTATTTGGCAGGTAACAGTCAATGGCATTTAGTGTTTCCAATATCAGATGCTTTACATACTAACGTATTTACAGTTTAATACCAGAGAGAGATTGCAAAAAGTCTGAAGCTGCAACCATATACAAACTTGTCTGAGAATAAGCCCCATTGAACTCCTTTCCTTTGAGGCAGACACACAATGACCGTTTCCCCACATAAAGGGGAGGCGTATTATGCGCAGTCGCGCGCAGCCCCCTGAGATCCTTGAGGCAGCCCTGGAAGTTTGGAAGCCGGCACTGCCTACCTGGGCTGGATACTGGTGTTCTCCGCCCACTCAGTTAGCCGTCCAATCCAGCTCAGGGAGGCGTGCCGGGGGGATTGGCCAGGTAGGAACAGGCAACATTACCTTGCACACTCTGGAAGGTGAGCCATTCGTGGGAAGCAGCCGACGCGTTCAGAGCTCTCCCACCCTCCACTCCCTAATTTAATATTTGCATTACAGGTTATTTCCTTCCACAGGTGTACACACACGCAGGCGCTGCTACGACAAGGCTGCTGTTGAAGGGCCGGAAAGGAATTTCCCTGCATTGGCAGGTTTCGCCTTTCCCGTAGCAATTCGTCGCAACTTGGCAGATGCAGGCCTTGGGCTGGACAACCCTGGAAATTACCCCACCTCCGGCTGGGGACTGGGAGGGATATACGCCCAATGCCTGCGCCAAGGTCTCCCTACATCTGAAGTATTAATAAAGTTGTGGCCAATTTTAATCCCATCAAAACGTGGTCTTGTGTCATTATTCTGCTCAGGGGCTGCCCGGGGTTTTGGGGGACTCTGCCTGACTGCGCAAAACGAATTCCTACCTCATTATATGGAATCCCAAGCTTGCCAAGGCCTTTCTTCACCTCTTCCTTCCTGGCAGCTGTAGCTGCTTTTTCACCCTCTGAGAGTGTTTTAGAAATACGGACCTTAGCTTCTCCCTGCCAAAAAAATACAAAACAGATCCAACAATACACTTACAGTCACATGCCAACATGTACAAAGCAGAGCACTTGATACCATGTGTTGGCCTTCAACCAAGAATGCAATGTCTTAATTTGAAGCAATGATATCTGTGGCTGTGTTCCCCAGCTCTGCATAGTGGTATCCACGGGGTATTTCCCACCACACTGTTCCTTATTTGGGAGGTGTGAGATGCTTCCATTCAAATATCTGCTTTGCCATGTGGGAACAGTAGCAAATGAAGGTGTACACCAACCCTTGCTTGAGTCTACTATAATATACCGGTTCGGTTTTGCTGTTTGCCCAGCTCTCATCAGCCTTAGCCAGCATAGTCAATAGTCTAGGATAACAGGAGATATAGACCAATAACATTGGTCTCTCCCCCACACACACACACACAATTTGAGCAGAATTGCTGTAGAGAAGTATTCCTGTAGAAAGTATAGAGGTGGCAACAGGTAGTTAGGGTTACAAATGTGGGACTTTCCAAAATTCCCTTTTTTTAATAGTAGGGAGAAAACATTTTCGTTGTTGGCAGTTGATGGGAATTATGCTACATTTTTTCTATGTTTGCTTTAGCAGTCCAACTGATGAAGACAAAACATCAATAAACAACATTGTTCTGGCAACAACTTATGCTAAGACCTAACAGAATATATATGTGTGACAGCTATTAACAAATAAAATGGACTGACAGACAACAACTGCCCAGATCCCTGCTCATGGGCTAAGCTGGTTGGGGTTGATGGGAGTCTGAGTTCAACAACATTTTGAGGGTACCATAATGGCTGTCACAGAGACAGGTGCACTGCTAATTCTCAGAGGTATAGCTTACCTTCCCAGTTGCATTACTTGCCATCTCCTCTTCCCTATTTCTTCAAGGTCAGTTCAGTGCCTTTACACTCAAATGACGGCGTAGCCAAAGGGCTTCCTCTAAATGTCAGAGTTTTAAATTTCTGGCAGGCACTGAGCCTGCGGCGTTCCTCTTTTATTCACATTAAGCTGACTTCCTGCACGAGATTCATCATTCCACAGTTCTGCCCGGACTCTGCTACTGGCCAGTACTGAATGACTCAAGAGAGTGGGAGGGAATGTGTTTAGAAGTAATACGATCCCTTCAATCTTTGCCTTACAGCTGCTGCTCCAGGCTTTCTATTTGCAAGGCTGACAGATCTTACTAGGGTTGCCAGACTCAATAGAGGACAGGACTTCTGTGCCTTTAATTGCCCTGCTCTCTTTTGAGTCTGGAAACCTTAAAGAGAAACCAGCAGACCCTTTGTTTAATTTCCAAGCAAAGGGTCTGCTGGTTTCTCTTTAAGGTTTCCAGACTCAAAAGAGAGCAGGGCAATTAAAGGCACAGAAGTCCTGTCCTCTATTGAGTCTGGCAACCCTAGATGTAACTATCTGAAAGCTTCAGCTGTTGCAGTGATCCCAATTTTGCTGGTGTGGGTGTGTTTGAGAGGACTGCTATAGTTTGTTGGCTCATTTTCTAAGATCTTTAGCCTGCCACATTCTGATCCATGGAATGACTTAAAAAGCAGCATGGGCAAAATAGCTCCTCCATACTTTCTTGGAACTATTAGTCTCCCTTAAATATGGTGGCAGGGAATATCAGTTACTTTCAGGGGCAGGGACTGTCCTTGGGCGGGACAATCATCTGTCACCCAGGCATTACTGCACACAATGCATCCCTGTACAGGCATGATGGGGTTCATCTGTCTGTAGCTGGGAATGATTTATGGCTGACTTCCGTGTCAGTGGGGCTAAGAGATTGGTTACAGGTGTGAGTGGTTGGTGGAGAGCGCGGGTGCTCTCGTGGTGGATAGGCTCTGGTTCAGGTGATAGGAATGGGGGGGAACGCTCTCCCCATCCCTATGTGAAGGGTATTCTGTTGAAGGAATCAGTGGGACTCAGTGGTTTGGTCAACCCTGAGAGGGGTTGTGCCTGTGTCTGAGTCTAGGGGGGCATCTGGGTGGTGGACATAGCATGTCCCTGGCTTTCTGCCATTCCAGGTGTTCACCCTAGACTGATCTATGCTGGTGCCCCAGGTCAGCGGTACCTGCAATGGTGCAGGGAGCTAGTCGAACCAGAGCCTATGCAACCACTCACCTGATGTATTCAATAAAGTTGTGGCCTAAATTCTGCCAAAAACCAAACCAAAATTTGAGTCTTGTCTGAATTTATTTACAGTATAGGGGGAGGTTTAAAGGTCTAACACACAACAAAGAGTTTATTGATTACACATTTTTGAAATGATGGGCATCCAAAAGCAGGCACACCCAAGTTCAGTAAAACACGAGCATATATTTCCTTCAACCAAGCACAAGGTCCCTCTCCTGCCTCCCCGTTGGTTGGGGGCATACAGGGTTCACAGCCTATCACGACTGCCTAATTAAAATACTAAATTCCCTGCCTCTGTTGACATCCCCCATTCCTCTGAATTCAGAGACCATCACCCTTAATTACTTTTGGGCAAATAAGGAAGTGTGTTCCTATGCTCTTACACAATTACCCAAGTGATAAAGCCACTTCCCGACTGCCCCTTAGGTGGACACGAGTTCTGCCCTGCTGAATCAGGCTGAAATGTCTAGATAAACCACATTCTAGCAACAAACTGCCTGTTTCCAGGCATTCTAACCCCATGCCAGTAAAGGTAAGCTTCTAAGCAAGGTTGTGGTTACTTAGCTGTCACAACCTTTTCCTTAGCTATTGCAACTTGCGACCTTTGGGCCTTTTATGAAAAAGTGACATTTTCATTCCTTACATCCACCCCCCACAAAATTGCTCAAAACCTCTTGCATCTTTGCATGTTGTGGACAGGGTGGTGAAGCAGTGTGTGTGTGTGTGTGTGTGTCTCTGTGTGTGTTGCCTCATCATTTAGCTTAAGACCCACTGAACTGGTAGTCTGGAACGTACATGAATATCAATGGGGGAGTTACCGTAGGTATGCATATATCGTTTACTCAGTCCCTGTCCAATGTGCAAAAACCAGGTGTTTGTAGTTGTGGGAGGAAGGAGTGGCCAGGAGGGGCTTATAAAGAGGGTAAATGAGGCTACTCTGCATTCCTATGCCTGTCAAGCTGCCATAAAGAGCTAATGGCTTCCATTATAACCTGCCTCTTGTACAGTTGGGTTCTCCTACAGTCACTCACAGCAAGTGACGGTAAGGAATGCTCCATGTATAATTTTTGGTTCGTTCAACCTGAATTACTATATTGGTGATCTCCAATTCAGCAGATTTTATATAGACCTGGCTTGCATAAGTTATGTTCCCATTCTAGGCTGGAAACTCAGTGAGGTAATTCCTCCCCGTGGCATTTCGAACCACAATTGTGGCAGTTTTTCACATCAGAGAGAGGATGGGTATGTCTGGACCTGACACACACCATTTTTAGCTGTGATTTCTGCATTTCAGAGGATTGAACTGGATGAGCTTTTGAGTCCCTTCCAATTCTACAGTTCTGTGAATCTACGGTTCCCCTGTCCCAGCAACCCCACCTGTGCCTGTATGATGGCTGTTAGGGTGTATTGACATTAACATTGACTCTGCATGCAGTTTGCTAATCAGAATGAAGTTGGTCTGAGAAAAAACATCAAAGAAAAAACCAGCTGGTGAAAACCCAAATTGATGTATGCTGTGAATAAGTGTTAAAGAGAGGCTTTCTCTGGGGGAAGCAATAGTACAAGAGAAAGTGTGGATAGGCCCTAAGTGCAGTGGATATATGCACTCTACATTTTGTGTGGTTCGGCCATTTACCTTTAAAATGTGACCTTCTAAACATGTTTCTTAAAAACAGCAAGATACATTTATTCCAGGATGTTCACTTACAATACTGTTTCTCCTACTTCAGAATTTCCACCCATCTCTCTTAATGCAGCCTCTGAATTGCTTCTACCACTATTTTTTGTTCCCTCCACAGAACCCCTCCCTTGCAAATTCCCCTTCATTTACAACAAGAAATCCTACTCTGCATGTACCAGGGACGGAGCTGGTGATAACACATTGTGGTGTAGCACGACGGATAACTATGACAGGGACAGTAAATGGAAGGCCTGCGCCATTCAAGGTACGTTAACTGGGAACACGGGTGGCGCTGTGGTCTAAACCACTGAATCTCTTGGTCTTGGTGATTGGAAGGTCGGAGGTTCGAATCCCCACGATGGGTGAGCTCCCATTGCTGTGTCCCAGCTCCTGTCAACCTAGCAGTTTGAAAGCACACCAGTGCAAGTAGATAAATAGGTACCGCTCCGGCAGGAAGATAAATGGCATTTGCACCCGCTCTAGAATATGTCACGGTGTTCCGTTGTGCCAGAAGCAATTTAGTCATATAGGCCCCATGACCCAGAAAGCTTTCTGTGGACAAATGATGGCTCCCTCAGCCTTAAAACTAGATGAGCACCGCAACCCCATAGTAGCCTTTGACCAGACTTAACTGTACAGGGGTCCTTTACCTTTACCTATCTGGTGCAAGAATTTCCTTGTGAACTGCTTCCTGGGCAACAGCCAGGTGTGCAAGAAGGCAATGAATTCCATTTTGTCCTGTGTCTGCCACAATTAACAGCTGTTTCCATTCTGCTGCAGTTCAGTTTCTATCAAACGCTACATCATTTTCCTCACTGTCTTGAATCTAACGTAATTAAGGTGAGTTAGAAATTGAATATAATTTGAGGGTGTAATGCTTTCCGCAATATTCCTTTCAATGTAAAGGAAACATTGAAGTAATAATAAAGAGAAAGTTACTCCTTTTTCGAAATAATTCTCCACAATTTGCAAGCAGCTAAAGGACATACTTCAAGAGACTGATTGTTTGCAAATTAGCATGACTTTATTGTATTTGCAAATAAGATGCCCATACCAACACTGTCCCTCCTGTTTGTTAGAGATTTTGTGAAAGTACATTTAGGGGGGCATACGATTGTTATATTTCAGTAATTGGGAAACAATTAAGTTTACTCTCCCTTCCTTCCTTCCTTCCTTCCTTCCTTCCTTCATTCATTTATTTGCAAGTTTATATATGAATTCCTCAGTCTAAATAAAAGCCTACATAGAAAAAATATTCTTATTGTCTTTTCCTACGATATCTTTTGTTACATATGCTTACATGATGCACTTTTTAAAAAGAATTTAAATATGTAAAGCCATTAATTTAATTTGATATCACTTGTGGGTTTTTCAAAAAAGAAGGTTTTGAGCAATGACCGATTTCATTTGCCAGATTGATACCGATGATGTTAGCTGTATTTGTGTTCTGAACCAAGGATGAAAATGCAAACAGGGGCAATCATGCCTCATTTTCTGCTTTTAACGGAATTTTCCAACCATATGTCTATGAATCTACCAATATTTATTAATGTCGATCCATTTACTTTTGTGTTCTCCACATCTCCAGAATACGGAGGGAACTCCAATGGCCAGCCCTGTGTATTCCCCTTTGCTTACAAGGACCGCACATTTTAACCCTGCACCAATGAGGATGATCCACGTGGGAGCTTCTGGTGTGCCACTACGGGGAGCTATGATAAGCTCCAGAAGTGGAGCTATTGCGCTGATACAAGTAGGAATTCTTACAGATTTTTATTGTGTTCACCAAGCAAGTAGTTAGTAGACCAAGCAGAATGACCATGTAGGTTGTTGAGAAGTTGTAAACAGAAACTGGAATGGAACCTTACATTGTGCAGAAAGGTAGAGAGAGCATAGCACATGTGGTAGAGCACATAGGTTAAATGCCTCGTGTGCCAATTTCAGCCTGTCTCTTTTGCAGCTAATTTTTCCTTTAGGGAGCAGGGTTTGAAAAGATCCATGGAGAGCCACAACTATGCTGGAATAGGCAATGTTGGGCTCAGTGAATCAATGGTCCATCTCTGTATATGACAGCTCCATCTCTACATAGTGCATTAAATAACGTCATTCATGCTCATAACCAATAGTAGGAATCACTTCTTTGGAGTTGCACTACCTTCCAATTACACAAAACTCTAAAACTGACCACTATTTTACAGGTGAGAATACTGTGAGGCTGTAACCTCAATTTAGCCATGGGGGTTTAGTTCTTTAAAAAAAATTGAAATTGGTATTACAGGTATTAAGCAATTGAAATCTGAGACATCTGCAGATCTACTGCAAATAGCCTACAAATTTATCGATAGATCTTGGTCTCTGTTCTGACCCGCTTTGAATTACAAGGGAGGAGACAGCAGAGTATTTAGTTTCTCTGAACGAGAATTATTATTACAGGATTCCCATCTTTTCTGACCTACCCTGATTTCATCTTTTCCATCCAGGACTGAGTACAAAACCTACAGGGCCATGTGTGTTTCCTTTCATCTACAAAGGAAAATCCTATACATCTTGCACAACAGATGGGGAATCCGATGGAAAACTCTGGTGCTCTCTGACCAGCAACTATGATGAAGACCCAAAATGGACATACTGTGATCCTTCAGGTATGGGAAAAACAGAGAGGAGGGGAAGTTAGCCACACTTTTCGGTAGGTTATTCCCTGGTGTTTGGAACTCATATGGATCAGAAGAACAAGAGGATGGGACAGGCTGATTTAGTATGATGGATGAAAAATATCTCTTATTTTCTGGCCCTAGTGTTCAGAATGCCAGATGGTTTCATAGAAATACATTTGTCGCAGATTGTCAGACTGGGGGAAGGACTGAGACATGGGTGAAATGTATATAGCACTGCACATTACTAATGCTAAATAAATGTGTAGTATTAGCAATAATAAAAGTGATGGGAGTGGGAAGCTTCTTGCCTCTCCCCCATAGCTACTATTTGCTAAATCACATCTTTATAATGTCTTCAATGGCATCTACCTTTCCTCTGAACCTTGGGAGACGAAGTAAATCCTATAATATTTCCAAATCTTAGCTTTCTGTATGAGGAACGTGGGATTCTCAAATGTAAAAGCAGAATCTGGACTAGGGTAGGAAGCTCCAGCTGCAATTCTGCACACCTACGTGCCTCTGTTGAATAGGGCTTTAAATTGCAGTAGAAATACAAGAAGGTCAATAGTCTTTTAGTATTTCAACTGCAATTGCTTTTAAAAATTCTTATAAAAGAAATACAATTTATAAATTTAACGAACATTTCTAAACTAATGAGTTGCTTTCAAGTGTCTTCATGTGTTGTGAATTTCCAACACTATGTAAAAATAAATAAAAATGCTTTGTATAGAGGAAACGAACATATCTATGAGAAAGGTTATACCATTACATGTAAAGTGGGGGGGTGGGTGTTCTAAAAAATAAAATCAAACAAACAAATGTGGCAAAGCATTCAAAACATACAAAATTCAACTTGTATTACTAAGTGGAACAGTGCTGATAGGACCATATTGGGTGGCTGGCTTTGTGACTGTCAACGGGAGGAGAAAGAAAAAGTCACTAGCATCCTAAGCTAACACTAATCAAATTGCATTTCAGAATGACGTTGATATTCATCTGCAAACAGCATTGGGAGGAAATCAGTCAAGCCCTACAACATTCATCCTTCTGGGATTTGGCAATCTCCCTGGGTTGCGAATTCTCCTCTCCCTTTTATTCCTTGCAAACTATGCTTTGTCTCTTGTTGGAAACCTCCTAATTGTTTTACTCGTTGCAGTTGACCAGCATCTTCATACTCCCATGTATTTCTTCCTCATAAACTTGTCCTGCTTGGAGACTTGCTACATTTCAACCATTGTACCCAGGATGTTGGCTAGTTTCTTTAATGGGGATAGGTCCATATCCATTAAGGGGTACATCACACAATACTATTTCTTTGGTTTCTGTGCAGCCACAGAATGCTATCTTTTGGCCATGATGTCTTATGATCGGTATTTGGCAATATGCAAACCTCTGCACTACTCAACCATTATGAATGGTAGACTCTGCCTCCAGTTAGCATTCACGTCTTGGATGTGTGGCCTAGTGTAAGGGCGCTTGTTGGCTTCTCACAAGTAAGAGGCTTCAAACTCCATAGCTTGTTTTTACAGAGTTTTATTATATACATGACAGAGCTAAAAAGTCTATGACTGTCTAGTCTGAATCAGAATCTGGAAGTGGTGCATGTCTAGATTGGGGCCAACAAAGGAACCTGGGAGCCCTCAGTTTCAGCTTTTGCTCCCAACGTTTGTCCCCCCTGTGCTCCTGGGGTGAAGGGACAGGGACGTTGCCTCCCCCCCCCCCCCCGAACTGCTAAAATGTTGGGCAGGTCCTCTAGTTTCTGACACTTCTCACTCTACAGCACTCAGGTCCGACACTTTCAAACTTCCCCACTGCTCCTGTGATCTGTCAGCATCCCCTGGGCTCTCTTCCACTATGAGAGCCTCAGCACCACCTTCCGGGTGATGCTCTGAAGCAGCAGCGTCTCGGAGCCCTTCCACTGACCCGCTGGGCTCCCTGCTGACCCCTGGTGGTCCCCTGACACCTAGTGACCAATACTATAATTACTTCTTTTATGTTGGAGCTCACATTCTGTGGACCCAATAAAATTGATCATTTCTTTTGTGACATATATCCAGTGGCAAACTTATCATGCAGCAATACCCACTAAGTAAAACTTGTAACATTTATTCTAGGGCTTATGGGAACAGGTCCCCCTTTTCTACTAACTATAACCTCCTACATCTGCATACTTCTCACTGTCCTGCGAATTAAATCCAAAACTGCTCAGCAGAAAGCCTTTGCCACCTGCTCTTTCCATCTGATTGTTGTGACACTTTTCTATGGGTCAATATTCCTTGTCTATATAGTTCCTGAATCAGTAACACTGAGTGAACTACACAAAACCTTCTCCCTTTTCTACACCGTCCTGACACCCACCCTTAACCTGCTGATACACAGTTTGGGAAACAGAGAAGTGAAGGAAGCACTGTTCAAAACTGTCAGAAGATTCAGCAACAGGGTTTCATAGGTTCACAAAGAATAGCAGACCTTCCCAATGTCCCTATTTTCTAGGGACACTCCCAATTTACAGAAGCCACTCTGGTTTCTGATTTGATCCTGGAATATCCTGCTATCCTTTAGGATGTCCCTGTTTTCATCAGAGAAATGTTGGAGGGTATGGAGTTATGCAGCCCCTGTGCCAAGGATATAAGTAAATATACAGCATTTGGAAGACATCTAAACACAGCCCTGTATAGGGAAGTTATTAAATGTTTAATGTTTTATTATGTTTTTATGTTTGTTTGGGAGAGGGGAAATTTTTCCCTTTCCCTTGTCTCTCTCTTGAAACCTCTCCATACAGTGGTGCCTCGACTTACGAACTTAATCCGTTCCGAAGGTACCTTCATAGGTCGAAAAATTTGTAAGTCAAAAACACCATTGGAAACGCGATTCATTATTTCAAAGTTTCCACACACTCAAGACCTCACGTCCACATCTTGGATCTTTTTAAGAATATATGTAAGCATCCTAATGGACATGTCATGGGTATTACAAGGAACAAGTGAGACCTGCAAAAAACAAACACTGTGGGGTGCCCCTGTTCATGATTTTAGCTAGTCACCCACAACTTCTATCAGAATACCCGAATTCATTCCCTCCCACCCTCAGTTTTTTCATCCAGCTCAATAAATTTTGACGTTCCTCATTGGACTGTTTGGGTGATTTCTTACGTCCTGTACTGGTTTTTCCTCAACATTTTTGTGTTTCTGCAATCTCCCTTAAGTCTCCTTATACCTCTCTCTTGTGTGTGAAAGTTGCCATTTCGACTAAGCAAAGTCACACACTTTTAAGAATGTGTTTGCTGTTCGAAGAAGAACCACATACCTTCCAAGGAAGTGGTGAATGGGGCCTAACCTGGCCCCACAGATACGAGGTAGGAACATGGCACCTTCATACGTCACACATGCCTGTTTGTTTCGGCTTCAGCCGGCCACAGGGAGTGGGGGTGGGGTGACAGGATAGTTTGCCATGTTTTAAATTTAAATTGGCCAATAGTGGTTTGGGTGTGGGACAGGGTTTCAGTGGAAGACCAGAGAAACACAGGCTTCACTCTGGTCTGCCACTGGGGTATTTAAGCCGGCTGCACTGGGAGCCAGCAGCGTGATCAGCAGCTGGTCATCTCTCCCTCCCATCCACCCTACATATTGGCATTGCCTTTGAGGTAAGTGGGCTCTGCATATGGAGGGTTAAGCTGCATCTTGAGGTGACCCTAAACCCAGGCATGACCCTGTTCAGCGTTAGTCATCCAGCAGGAGACTGACCCAGTATATATACCCAGTGCTTAAGCCAATGCATACTAACATCTGTAATCAATATAGTTGTGGTCATTTTCAATTCCAGAACCTTGTTGTGTCAGATTATTCTTATGTTTCACCACCCCTTCCTGGCTTCCTGGGGGCTCACTGCGCATGGGCCTACAAGTATGAGATTATAGTGACAGTAATTATCATTTCTATGATCAAGTAGGTAAAGCTTGCACCAGTTCATCTTCCTCCCCAGGGAAAATAGGAATATTCCGGGATCAAATCAGAAGCTGGGATGGCTTTTGTGATTCCAGGGAGGCAGCATGGTGTAGTGGTTAAGAGTGGTGGACTCGTAATCTGGTGAACTGGGTTCGCGTCTCCGCTCCTCCACATGCAGCTGCTGGGTGACCTTGGGCTAGTCACACTTCTCTGAAGTCTCTCAGCCCCACCCACCTCACAGAGTGTTTGTTGTGGGAGAGGAAGGGAAAGGAGATTGTTAGTCGCTTTGAGACTCCTTAAGGGGAGTGAAAGGCGAGATATCAAGTCCAAACTACTACTCCTTCTCCTTCTCCTTCTCCTTCTCCTTCTCCTCCTCCTCCTTCTTCTTCTTCTTCTTCTTCTTCTCTTACATACCCTCCAACATTCCTCCAATGAAAACATTTCTCCCTGCCAACTGACCCTCCTCAACCACCCATTTATTTCACCCCACATCATTTCCTATCAGAAGAAGGGCGAGCGCCACCACTAATACACCAATGGGACACAGCGCATACACCCTCTACTGTCCTGAGAACACTCCTCAATCCCAATTTTATTTTATTCTTTTGTAGATTTACAACAAGGAAAACACACAGCAATAATAAATAAATTTTAGAAAGAGGCAAGATTAGATGCTGACCCACAAAGCATTTTTTTTTTAAAAAATCAAGATTCCACTCCCCCTTTCTTCATACCCAGGGCAGCCCTACCTTCTACCTGCCCCTAAGAGCCCGAGCGTTGTACGGGTCTGGGCCTCATCAGCGGCAACCTCTCCTCCTCCTTGCCTGCTCTCCAGCAGCTGCTATGAGCTGCCCGAGGGAGGAGCCAGCGGCCATGGCCATGGAGGAGCAACGGGATGCTCTCCTGTAGCTGGCACTGCCTTCATCTCCATCACTCAGGACAAGCACCGGTTCATCTTCCTCCCAAGGGAAAATAGGGATATTCCAGGATCAAATTAGAAGCTGGGATGGCTTTTGTGATTCCATGATGTCCCTGGAAATTCGGAAGACTTGAAGGGTAGGCATAAAGTGAGCTGTGGGTGTGTGAACTGACTAGTGCCAGCCACCCCTGTTGTTCTGCAGGTGGTGCATGCCAGGTCCCTAGCGCACCAAATCAACCAGCCTCCCAAGCTGGCCAACAATAGGAAGGGATTAGTGAAGTGTCCTTCACCCAGTCTGCCTCAGGGTGCACTGCTGACCATGCTCCAAGTCCCTTACCTGCCTGCACTAAATACCAATGAGCTTGGAAGGATCCCTCCCCAGCCCAACCCAGCTGCACTGCTTTTCACCTGCAAGACTGCTGGGTGGTTTTCCATGGTGAGAAGAGAAAGCATGTCATAAAGCAAAGTACTATCCAAAATAGGTAAACTAAAATTCTTTTTCAATAAAAATGAAAGATCTTATAGAAAAGCCACCATAGGTTACAGCTGGATTCTGATAAGATTGTAAGAGTGGGTGATTAGCTTTTTTCCATTTGTACAGACAATTGCAAACACATTAAACCTTCACACCTGTGTGAGAGGCAATTGCCCTCTAAGGACACCATCCCTATGGTGTGTTTTTTTCCTCCTTGAAGGAATGCCATTTCTCTCTCTCATTACTTCTTTAAGAGGCTTAACCCCAAAAGTGCTGCACTTAAAAGAAAATCTTGCCTACACAATACTTTCTGCTTTCAAGTAGCTGACGGCATTGCTTAGCTTTTAAATGCAGGTGTGAAGATTTCAGAGAAGGAGAATAGGAGGGAGAGAGAGAGAACGAAATATTTGGGAGATGTTGTTATACGCTATTACTCAGCTAAGATTCCCAAGGTCCAGTATAGTCAACATACTGCTCTTTTGAAGATTAGCTGGAGTGTATAAAGGATTGTACATGGTGATCTCCAAACCCAGAAATGGGTGAAGAAAGTACACACAGCAATCACCCCCCAGATGGAATCAACTTTGAGGTAAAGCAATTTTGTGCAATAGTTCTTCCTCCTCCCCCAACCTGTGGAGAGTGAGATTCCCTTTTCTATATATTTGAGAGAGTGCAACCATCACACCAAAGGACTTGTACTTGTACCTAATGGCACCTTTTGTTTTGACAGTGACCATCTGAGTCCTGTACCAAAGCATATAATCAAATTGTTTAAACAGCAGCAACTGTGCTTTTGGGTGTCTAATTGGCAGCCCATAAACAAGTAACATCCATTGTGATGCCCTCAATATATTATGGACCATAACGCCGATCAGCCCCAGCCAGTTTGGTCATGGGTCAGGATGGTGGGATTTGTAGCCCACAACATCTGGAGGGCACTATAAGGGGCTACCCTTGCCACAAATAATTTGTACCAAAAATTTCTTAAAAAGAAAGAAAATGCCCACTACTTGCTATCAAAGTTACCGGTATATACTGCAATGGAGAAAGAAGCCACATTTGTATGGGCAGTCACCCTCTCTTTGATATTCTATGTAATACTGTGTTGATAGATAGTTGGACTTCATGAAAGAGCTTGTTCAAATCTGGGACTGATCATGGTTTATTTCAGAACACATTTCTAACCTGCAAACCATTTATCTAGAAAACAATAGTGGCCTTCAAAATCTGCTATGTAATCATTTGCAATATGGTTTTTAACCTATTCATATGTACTGTACCTGCAAGCCACTGTGCTAGAGAAGGAGGATGGAATTCTGCATACAAATTGCTTGCATGCAATTGAAATAGGTTGATGGTATCCAGATATATCCATGTTAAGAGTACACCCATTCATATCAATAGGAATTAAAGTTATTGTTGCCATGATATCCTTACCCAGTTCTTTGTAATGACTTGCAATAACATAACCTTCAATATTTATCCAATGGAAATAGGGACATCCCGTTCCATAATGATAATTTTACTATTTATACCCCAGACAACATATTGGTTTTCCCCATCACTCTGGGCAGATTACAACATATATAAAACCGTAATAAAACATTAAACATTAAAAAAGCTTCCCTATACAGGATTACCTTCAGATGGCTTGGGGGTTGGATAACTCCATACCCTCCAAAATTTATCCAATGAAAATAGGGATCTCCTAAGGAAAAGGGGACATTCCGGGATCAAATCAGAAACCAGGACAACTTCTCTAAACAGGGATGTTCCTGGAAAATAGGGACACTTGGAAGGTCTTTTTTTCAAATATATTTATTATTTTGTAACAAACAAAGACAAAAAGAATAGACAAAGTACAAAATACAAAAAATACAAAAGACAAAAAGACAAAAAAAGAAAAACAAAATTCCAAAACTTCAATTTATATCAATTCTAGTGGATGTGACTTCCTCATGTCCCTTCCAAGTGTGTTACATTGTAAATCCTCTGTAGTAATTTCTAAACTTGGAAGGTCTGCAGTAATGGTTGTTCCTGACATAGCAATGCAAGCATGCTAATCTCAGTCAGCTCTGGACACTAGCTCAGTTGCAAAGAATGTGATGTTGCACCACTTCTGCCTTTGATGTTGACCTCTCTTGATTCTCAAGCAAAAGTTCTGGACAGTAATCTGCTTTAATCTCATTGATTTCATGGGACTCTAAGCAACCTGTGTGCACAGGGCTGCATCCCCATTCTCTAGCAGTGTGGATCTCAAGAAGAGCCCATAGGAACAAAATAGACCTTATTGCTAATGGTTGCCTCAAAAAATCCAATAGTTAATCTCCAACATAGTAAATTCTACAGAGTTTTCATTTCCAGTGAGAAATTAAGTGGAACTAACACAAGGAATATGGGACCCAGGTGGCGCTGTGGGTTAAACCACAGAGCCTAGGGCTTGCTGATCAGAAGGTCGGCGTTTCAAATCCCTGCGACGGGGTGAGCTCCCGTTGCTCGGTCCCAGCTCCTGCCAACCTAGCAGTTCAAAAGCACGTCAAAGTGCAAGTAGATAAATAGGGACCACTACTGTGGGAAGGTAAACGGCGTTTCTGTGTGCTGCTCTGGTTTGCCAGAAGTGGCTTTGTCATGCTGGCCACATGACCTGGAAAGCTGTACGCTGGCTGCCTCGGCCAATAACGCGAGATGAGCGCGCAACCCCAGAGTCGGTCAGGGGTCCCTTTACATTTTTTTAACACAAGGAATACCAATAGTGGTGAAAGGGGGAAATCACCAGAGAGGAATTCAAACAAATAGCCAGCACGTGTAGAGACAAAGTCAGAAAAGCTAAAGCACAGAATGAACTCAAGCTTGCTAGAGAGGTTAAAAGCAACAAAAAAGGCTTTTATGGGTGTGTCCGTAGCAAAAGGAAGAAAAAGGAAACAGTGGGGTCACTTAGGGGAGAAGATGGTGAAATGCGAACAGGGGACAGAGAAAGGGCAGAACTTCTCAATGCCTTCTTTGCCTTAGTCTTCTCCAAAAAAGAAAACAATGCCCAACCTGAAGAATATGGAGCAGATGATTCAGCAGGGGAAACATAGCCCAGAATAAGTAAGGAGGTAATACAAGAATACTTGGCTAATTTAGATGTATTCAAGACTCCAGGGCCAGATGAACTACATCCAAGAGTATTAAAAGAACTGGCAGAGGTGATTTCAGAACCGCTGGCAATAATCTTTGAGAATTCCTGGAGAACAGGCGAAGTCCCAGCAGACTGGAGGAGGGCAAATGTTGTCCCTATTTTGAAAAAGGGGGAAAGGGAGGACCCAAACAATTACCGCCCAGTCAGCCTGACATCAATACCAGGAAATATTCTAGAGCAGATCATTAAGCAAACGGTCTGTGAGCACCTAGAAAGGAACGCTGTGATCACTAAAAGTCAGCATGGGTTTCTGAAAAATAAGTCATGTCAGACTAATCTGATCTAATTTTTTGACAGAATTACAAGCCTGGTAGATGAAGGGAATGCTGTGGATATAGCCTATCTTGATTTCAGCAAGGGCTAGACAATGCTACCATTCAGTGGATTTGTAACTGGCTGACTGACCGAACCCAAAGGATGCTCATCAATGGCTCCTCTTCATCCTGGAGAGAAGTGACTAGTGGGGTGCCACAGGGTTCTGTCTTGGGCCCAGTCTTATTCAACATCTTCATCAATGACTTGGATGATGGGCTTGAGGGCATCCTGATCAAGTTTGCAGATGACACCAAATTGGGAGGGGTGGCTAATACCTCAGAGGACAGAATCACACTTCAGAATGACCTTAAAAGATTAGACAACTGGGCCAAAGCAAACAAGATGAATTTTAACAAGGAGAAACGTAAAGTACAACAGTTGGGCAAAAAAAAAAAATTTGAAAGGCACAAATACAGGATGGGAGACACCTGGCTTGAGAGCAGTACATGTGAAAAGGATCTAGGAGTCCTGGTAGACCACAAACTTGACATGCAGCAGCTAAAAAAGCCAATGCGATTCTGGGCTGCATCAATAGGAGTATAGCATCTAGATCAAGGGAAGTAATAGTACCACTGTATTCTGCTCTGGTCAGACCTCACCTGGAGTACTGTGTCCAGTTCTGGGCACCACAGTTCAAGAAGGATACTGACAAGCTGGAACGTGTCCAGAAGAGGGCAACCAAAATGGTCAAAGGCTTGGAAACAATGCCTTATGAGGAACGGCTTAGGGAGCTGGGTATATTTAGCCTGGAAAAAGAAGGTTAAGGGGTGATATGATAGCCATGTTCAAATATATAAAAGGATGCCATATAGAGGAGGGAGAAAGATTGTTTTCTGCTGCTCCAGAGAAGCGGACACAGAGCAATGGATTCAAACTACAAGAAAGAAGATTCCACCTAACCATTAGGAAGAACTTCCTGACAGTAAGAGCTGTTCGACAGTGGAATTTGCTGCCAAGAAGTGTGGTGGAGTCTCCTTCTTTGGAGGTCTTTAAGCAGAGGCTTGACAGCCATAAGTCAAGAATGCTTTGATGATGTTTCCTGCTTGGCAGCGGGTTGGACTGGATGGCCCTTGTGGTCTCTTCTAACTCTATGATTCTATTATTCAATAGCTAATAGTTTGACACACACACCCTGAGGGGGTGGGGCATAATGGAATTCCCATATGAAGCAGAACCTTTAGTTCATATGAATAAGAATTGCCTTGCTAGAGCAGACCATCTCAACCATCACTTTATTTCCAAGATTGGACAATCAGATGCTTCTTTAAGCTCTCAGAAGGAATGAATGTGATGATGACCACCACCTGTTTGTGATGTCTCTAATATCCTGTTACCAGGGCTTTTATATATCTACAGTATATACAGATAATTCTCAGCAAATAAAAAATAAAAAAATCCTTGCATTTCAGAGAAAATTATAGTATTTACAGATTCACTATGGACATAGTAGATTAAGGCCATGGAAGCAGTAAATACACATTATATTGAAAATATAGCTAACATAATACCTACCCTTCAGATGTAGGGGACTACAAGTCCTTGGGCACCTTCCAAAATTGTCAGTGGTCAGGGATGATGAGTGCCAGATTTCTGTTGAAAAGGGTGTGGAGCCACCTGCAACTTCTAGCTTGACATGAAGTAGGTCCTCTATTATTCTATTG
Source organism: Zootoca vivipara (assembly GCF_963506605.1). NCBI lineage: Eukaryota > Metazoa > Chordata > Lepidosauria > Squamata > Lacertidae > Zootoca > Zootoca vivipara. The sequence goes on along the minus strand of NC_083288.1, from coordinate 27,549,336 downwards.
TTAGTGCTGCTCTTTTACTTTTGCTGCTGTTTTCCATTTCATTATTTTGTGTTTTAATTCTTGGATTATTGGTGCTGTCATATTTACTTTTTATTTGTAAGCTGCTTTGAGCAGAAAAGCAGGATATACGAATCATATGAATCAATGAATAGTTATAAATCTGCTCTTTGTTTCATAACTTCCTTTCTTTCCCTGCAGCAACTGCAAAACAGAACAAATCAAACTACCATTACCAACTTCATTCTTCTTGGATTGGTTGATCATTACCCAGAACTGCAGCCTCTTCTCTTCCTGGCATTCCTAGCAATCTACTTTATTACCATGGCTGGGAATCTCCTCCTTGTTGTGCTAGTTCTGGCTGATCTTCACCTCCACACTCCCATGTACTTCTTCCTAGGGAACCTGTCTTGCTTGGAGATCTGTTACACATCAACCATTCTTCCCCGGATGCTTTTCAGTCTTCTAACAGGAGAGAGATCCATTTCTGCTAATGGCTGCATTGCACAATACTATTTCTTTGGTTCCTTAGCATCTACTGAATGCTATCTCCTGGCTGTGATGTCGTACGATCGATATTTAGCCATCTGCAAGCCACTGCGCTACACCTCTCTCATGAATGGCAGGTTCTGCCTATGGCTTATTTGTGGCTCCTGGATAAGTGGTTTTCTAAGTAACACCATCATAACCTCTCTAGAGTTGCAGCTGTCATTCTGTGGCCCAAATGAAATTGACCATTTCTTTTGTGATCTGGCCCCAGTGCTGAAGCTTTCCTGTAGTGACACCCATGTGGTGGAACTTGCAACTCTCATCCTGGCATCCATGGATACCATACCCCCATTTTTACTTACCTTGATCTCATACATGCTTATCATCATCAATATCCTCCAGATCCCATCCAAAGTCACGAGGCAAAAAGCCTTCTCCACTTGTTCCTCCCATCTCATTGTAGTGACCCTTTTCTTTGGGTCTCTCATCAGCGTCTACATGGCTCCCACAACTGACATACTGAAGGAACTTCATCAATACTTCTCTCTCTTTTATACTGTCTTAACCCCCATGGTCAATCCCCTCATATACAGCCTGAGAAATAGAGATGTCAAGGAGGCCCTATACAGAACTGTCAGGAAAGCTATCAATTTGGCTCAGTTACCTTAACCCAGGGGTAGGCAACATAAGGCCCGTGGGTCAGATGCGGCCCAATCGCCTTCTCAATCTGGCCCACGGACGGTCCGGGAATTGTGTTTTTACCTGAGTAGAATGTGTCCTTTTCTTTAAAATGCATCTTTGGGTTCTTTGTGGGGCCTGCCTGGTGTTTTTACATGAGTAGAATGTGTGCTTTTATTTAAAAATGCATCTCTGGGTTATTTGTGGGGCATAGGAATTCGTTTATTCCCCCCCCCCAAAAAAAAAATAGTCGTGGCCACCACATGGGCTGAGGGACGGTGGACCGGCTGAAAAAGGTTGCTGACCCCTGCCTTAGCCTATACTGGGTGGCTAATTATATCTGTTTCCTCTAACAGGGAAGTAAGGAGCCGCAGCAAAATTTTTGCACAGCATGACAGTATTACATAGGAAGCTGCCATATACCGAGTCAAACTACTGGTCTGTTTAACTCAGTATTTCCTACACTGAGTGGCAATGACTCTCCAGGGTTTCAGACACTACCAAGCTTACCTGGAGATGCTTGGGGTTGAACCTGGGACCACCTGCATGCATTGCATTCCCACACACCCCTCTTTGTACAATACGTCACCATGGAAGCTGTTGGAAGTAATGGTATAATTTACTAAAACAATTTTTTTAAAAATACTTCTTGTGAGTGCTTGTCCCACAGCTAGAGAAGTTGAAGAATTACAATGGAATTCCATTGCCTTTTTCTAAAAAATTATTTATTGTTGTGTGCTATCCTTGTTGTAAATCTACAAAAGAATAAAATAGGTTTGTGATTAAGGATTTCTCTCAGGGCAGTGGAGGGTGTATGTGCTGTGTACCATTGGTGTATTGGTGGTGTGGCCCTCACCCTTCTTATGACAGGAAATAATGTTGGGGGGGGGGCTAGGCCTCATTCACCACTTCCCTGGAAGGTAAGTGGTTCTTCTTCTAACAGCAAACACATTCTTAAAATGTGGGACTTTGCTTAGTCAAAATGGCAACTTTCACACACAAGGGGGATGCATTAGCATACTTAAGGGAAGAGGAGGAGGAGGAGGAGTTTGGATTTGATATCCCACTGTTTTCATCGGAGGAATGTTGGAGGGTATGTAAGAGAAGAAGAAGAAGAAGAAGAAGAAGAAGAAGAAGAAGAAGAAGAAGAAGAAGAAGAAGAAGAAGAGGAGGAGGAGGAGGAGGAGGAGGAGGAGGAGGAGGAGGAGGAGGAGGAGGAGGAGGAGGGGGAGTTTGGACTTGATATCTCGCCTTTCACTCCCCTTAAGGAGTCTCAAAGCAGCTAACAATCTCCTTTCCCTTCATCCCCCACAACAAACACCCTGTGAGGTGAGTGAGGTCACCCAGCAAGGTCACCCAGCAGCTGCATGTGGAGGAGTGGGGACGTGAATCCGGTTCCCCTGATTACGAGTTCACCGCTCTTAACCACTACACCACACTGGAAAAATGCAGAAACACAAAAATTGGGGGGGGGGTAATAATGTTTATTGGTTTTCAATGAAATTCCAATTATAGCCTCATTATAACAATGCCAAATTATAATGCAATTACTAATACCAACCATTCAAATACCAAATTATATCATTCAGGTGCCTCCCCCCAACATGCTAGAATTGATGGTTTGATTATTTATTTTATTTCTGCATTCCAGAATCTTATTAATTTCAATTACACTGCAGTCAAAATAACGATTCCTTATATAACAACAACTACAATATTAACAACTTCCATTCTTATTGACACATTAAATAATATATAAATCTACAAGTGAGGCACTCAAACTGTATCCTTGTTCTTCCTGTGTGTGACAATCTTTCTGTCCGTGATGTTTCTTCCTGTCCTTGTAAAATATTATGTCTATCTTTTCCTGGTTGTTGCGGTTTTCCATCATGCCTTGGGTATAGCTAATATTCCATTGTTGTTCCACAAATTCTCCATTGCTCTGTCCCATGGTTCACTGTTTTGCAACTTTAACAGCAGCTGCAAAAATCACACACACACACACACACACACACACACACACAATTAAACATTTAATAACTTTCCTATAAAGGGCTGCCTTCAGATGTCTTCTAAATGTTGTATATTTACTTATCTCCTTGGCATAACTCCATACCCTCCAACATTTCTCTGATGAAAACAGGGCCACCCTAAAGGAAAGCAGGATATTCCAGGATCAAATCAGAAACCAGAGTGGCTTCTGTAAATTGGGACAGTCCCTGGAAAATAGGGACATTGGGAAGGTCTGTTATTCTTTGTGAACCTATGAAACCCTGTTGCTGAATCTTCTGACAGTTTTGAACAGTGCTTCTTTCACTTCTCTGTTTCTCAAACTATATATCAGCGGGTTAATGGTGGGTGTCAGGACGGTGTAGAAAAGGGAGAAGGTTTTGTGTAGTTCACTCGGTGTTACTGATTCAGGAACTATATAGACAAGGAATATTGACCCATAGAAAAGTGTCACAACAATCAGATGGGAAGAGCAGGTGGTAAAGGCTTTCTGCTGACCAGCTTTGGATTTAATTCGCAGGACAGTGAGAAGTATGCAGATGTAGGAGGCTATAGTTAGTAGAAAAGGGGGACCTGTTCCCATAAGCCCTAGAATAAATGTTACAAGTTTTACTTGGTGGGTATTGCTGCATGAGAGGTTTGCCACTGGATATATGTCACAAAAGAAATGATCAATTTCATTGGGTCCACAGAATGTGAGCTCTAACATAAAAGAAGTAATTATAGTATTGGTCACTAGGCCACACATCCAAGACGTGAATGCTAACTGGAGGCAGAGTCTACCATTCATAATGGCTGAGTAGTGCAGAGGTTTGCATATTGCCAAATACCGATCATAAGACATCATGGCCAAAAGATAGCATTCTGTGGCTGCACAGAAACCAAAGAAATAGTATTGTGTGATGCACCCCTTAATGGATATGGACCTATCCCCATTAAAGAAACTAGCCAACATCCTGGGTACAATGGTTGAAATGTAGCAAGTCTCCAAGCAGGACAAGTTCATGAGGAAGAAATACATGGGAGTATGAAGATGCTGGTCAACTGCAACGAGTAAAACAATTAGGAGATTTCCAACAAGAGACAAAGCATAGATTGCAAGGAATAAAAGGGAGAGGAGAATTCGCAACCCAAGGAGATTGCCAAATCCCAGAAGGACGAATGTTGTAGGGCTTGACTGATTTCCTCCCAATGCTGTTTGCAGATGAATATCAACGTCATTCTGAAATGCAATTTGATTAGTGTTAGCTTAGGATGCTAGTGACTTTTTCTTTCCCTCCCGTTGACAGTCACAAAGCCAGCCACCCAATATGGTCCTATCAGCACTGTTCCACTTAGTAATGCAAGTTGAGTTTTGTATGTTTTGAATGCTCTGCCACATTTGTTTGTTTGTTCTTGTTTTTAAAACTCAACCCTGCTTTACACGTGGTTGTATAACACCATGATAGGAAGCCTGCTCATAAATATGCTAGTTCCCTCTGTACAAAGCATTTTGTAATGGGGAGAGGCAAGAAGCCTCCCACTATCATCACTTTTATTTTTTCTGCTACTACTACGCTTTTATTTAGCATTAGTAATGTGCAGTGCTGTATACATTTCACCAATGTCTCAGTCCTTTCCCCAGTCTGAGAATTTGCAACAAATAAAATACAGTGATGAATGGAAGCAACAAGAAGTAGATAATGCAGGATACGTTTGGATCAGGAAAAGGATGATGATGTTTTTGATGATGATGATATAGCATAAGGACATAATAAGAGCCCTGCTTCATAAGACCTAAGGTTGATGAACAATCCCAACCCAAACATATCTGCTGTGAGGTCAGTCTCACTGTATTCAACTGGGCTTATTTCCAGGCAAGTAAGCATAGGGCTGCATCCTTAGCCCAGTACCCAAGATTCACCAGCTGTCAACCATTGGGAAGCTGTTAAGCAAGTCATAGGGGCAATAGTCATCTCCTGTTGTTGCTCTCCAGCAGCTGACTGTCAGTGACCTACTACCTCTTGAAACCATGAAGACAAGAACATATGAAGAGCCTTGCTGGATCAGGCCAAAGGCCCATCTAGTTCAGCATCCTATTTTCACAGGGTCCAGCCAGATACCTAGGAGAATTCCGTAAGTAGCACATGAGCACAACAGCACTTTTTCCACTTAGGATTCCCAGGCAGCAACTAAAATTCGTGATATACATTGCTTCACACATTCTCCTAACTGTCATGACTAGTAGTCACTGATAAAAAGAAAATTCTCCATGAATTTGTCTAATTCCATTTTAAAGCCATTTCATCTAATGGCCATCACCATATTAACTCAAGACGCTGAACTCCTTACATTAAATGTATGTTGTACGACTAAGTGCTTTTTTCTTCCTATCCTGAATCTCCTCCCCATCATTTCAATAGATGATGAAACATTCTCATTTTAGAAATCGTGCTGTGCTGAATCCTGCCCCCAAATTCCTAGATAGTCTTTGCCAAGTCAAAAGAGGTGGTATGTTTGATTTCCTGCTTTTTTCTCCAGGTGCTTGAGAAATTCTTCTGTATTTCATTTTAACAGTTCACATTTACTTACAAGGTAGGCGCTGGGTGCATGATCAGTGGAGGCTGGTTTATTAGAGCTAAAGGGTCATTGCCTGAAGAACCTTAGTCTGCCCTAGGCAGTGTTCAGCGACACTCCTCCTAACTTACATCCTACTTAGTCTGTGTAGTGTTGTCTTTATAACAGCAGGAAGGTGAATGGGAACAAAACTAGAATTAGCTGGCTCTCTCTGTTGCTGGCTCTGTCTGCCCCTACTCTCTGCTTTCTGCCCTACCAGTCTCAATTGGCAGCAGCCACCACTGTGTGCGAGTGAATGTCTCCTTCCATTCTACAGTCACTTATTGCATGTCTTCAGCCTTACCAGATGGCACTTCCTCAAAACCCTAGGATACTCGTGGGTAAGATTTCCTGTAATTGCAGCCACCCTGGAAGTTTGCAAAATGCAGGCCAAGAGATACAATAGGTGATTTATAAAATGAAATAAAGGACATTCTCAGACACCTCTTGGCTACCTCAAAAACAGATAAGCAGGTAAAAAGAAAAAAGCATCCCACCCATAAGAATTACAATAAAATTCTCAATCCTTTGATAATTATCAAATGAAATTTCTTTTTCTCTATGCAGTTTTGAGGTTATAACCCACTTTTATAGTTGCTATGTTTGTAAACTAAAAATACCTTGGGCACATAAATCATGCCTGCTGACTCTAGAGAGGGAGGCTATTCGTGCATTTTTTTAATTAAAAACAAAAAATATACCAGATTATAGTGGGCTATGCAACACATTCATTCACATTCTCTGAACTTAACAGAGACATATCCAGTTTGTTGTGTAAATTGGTCCTTTTGCATCAGCTAATAGACATATTTTCCAGTTAAGGGAGTAAGCTTCAAATGTTGCCTTTTCCTCCAGAATGATATCACTGAGGCCACATCTACACAATTCATTTAAAGCAGTATTATACTGAGGACCCCCCCCTAAGAATCCTGGGAACTGTAGTTTGTTATGTGTGCTGTGAGTTGCTAGGAGATCCATATTCCCCTCACAGAACTACAATTCCAGGAATTCTGTGGGAAGAGGGATTAACTTTTAAACCACTCTGAAATTGTAGCTCTGTGAGGAGGGTGGCATCTCCTAAAAACTCAGCACATTTAACAAACTACAGTTCCCAGGATTCATAGGGAAGTCATGACCATTTAAGGAGCATAAGAGTGATTTAAATGCATGGCGTGAGTATTGCCTGAGTTCTACAGAACACTGTTTCCTCCTTGTTATATAAATTAAACTATGGATTAATATAAGCAGCTGTGCTTAATCAATGTTTGGCAGACACTGCAAGTTTTCAGATGGCCTCAAACAAGTTAAATGTTTGGCGTTTTAATCCTAGTTATATATATATAAATATTATAATCCAGAATATTTGGAGTTAAAGTGGCTCCTTGATTTCTGAAACCCCTCTGAGATTTCTCAGTTCTGCTGTACTTCTGAGAAATCCAAAAGACTGATACATTTATTCTTGTCCCAGGACATGGTCTGAGAGTAGATGGTGAAGCTAAGCAGATCTATGTCTGATCAGTGCCTGGATGGGAGCCCTTCTGCCTTGGGTTACACGGTGGAAGAAAGGTGGGATGTAAAATGTAATAAATAATACATTTTCTCTCTAAACAGCTTGCAAAATCCAAAAACTTGCTCCCAGAATTCTGAACATTGTAAAATTAATCGGCCCAGGAAAACATGTCAGTACGTGTATTGTATGCATTCTTGCCAAATCTATACCTTCCTCATAAACCATTAAACTGATGTTTCAAATGAAGACAGGACAGATCCTGTGAACATCATAGGTCTTATCTGTCTGGAAACAGATCAGATCATATTTGCAGGGCAGACCTTTCACTTCCAATCAGCCAGTGACAAGGTTTACCAAGAAAGCAGCAGAGTTGGTTTGTGTACTTATGAAACATTTAAAACTCACATGAAATAAAAATGAAATACCCTGCCCCAAATATAGCTGATGGGGATGAAAAGCTACTATGATAGATAACATGAATATTTACCTCTAAAATGATTATATTTCCAGGTGGAATCTCTGATGTGTTCCATCTGGGTTCCATCTGTAAAATAAGAGTTTCTTCAGTGCCTTCTCTATATTCTCCACCTGTTTTAGATTATGGCATCTTGTCTCATCTTGCTTCCATTCAGTAGCAAAAGATCCAAAGTACGATTGATTAAACGGTTTTGCTTACATTCAATAGCAAAACATCACCATGCCTACTTCTTTAAACTAAAACTGATCAAGGAGGATAGCGTCAATTCGGCAGCAAAATATCACTATGTACATTTAGCTAAACAATAAGTGCTCTGGTGGAAACTCTTTCTACAGATGGATATTCACAATGACTTGGGGGGGGGGAACTAAGCAGTCCTGCATGTGTTTGCCTTTCTATGCAGAACTAAGGAAACCCACATTTTCACTGTTGGTAGAAGAGGAGGAGTGGGAAAGAAGGGAACCTTTAACCTCAAGGACCCTGTTGCAATCTCAGCTGGCAGTTGTTGGGGTTTTGAGATACTTATAATACTGACCAGGTCTGAGAAAGAGAGAGCAAGAACAACAGCAAAAATTATGTGGGTTAGGTGGCATTCTATTTCAGAAATCTGTTCCACTTGGAATCTTTTAGTGCTTATGGTCTGGGGAGCTAGGGCTCTGCAAAGTCGCGCCAAATCCGATGCCTATCTTGTTCTTTTAAGATTCAAAATATCACATATTAAAGAAGTGCTGGATCCGTGATATTGATGGCAATCTTCCAGGTTCAGTCCCTTGATAAGAACAAACTTTTCAAAATGATGTAAAGTGTGACTCCGTAGTTTGGAACTCAATGTATCTACCCCTCCCTGCCTCACTCCCCCTTCGCCAGTTGTTGTTTTTAGCTTAACTGTTTGTTTGGTTAGCTTTCTATTGTCAAGCAAATCAATTGTGACTGATTTTGAATTATTAAAAACACATAATGTGGGTGAGGGTGGCGAGGAAGGTTTCTTATTTTTAGTGAGTGAGAATAATTTCCCCAAAGGATGGATCCCCCCCCCACACACACACAGTTATGAGCCAACCTTCCAGCACATTATTTGTACCCAAATGCCATAGTGTGAGGCTTGACCAGTGCATTAACTGAAAGGAAAATGCTAAGAATTGTGAAAGGTATCACACACATCTTAAACATTTTGTATCGTTATAGTATTGTCAACACAATCAGAGATCAATGATATTATAGAAACAAAGTTCTCAAATAGGAAAATTCACTCACTTCAAGTATCTGTTCCCTTCCTGGTACAGTGGAAACAAAAATTACTTTCCCACGTTGCTAGACACTAGCAACAATGGAATCTTTTTCTTAGATGTTCCAGCCAGAGTGGGAAGAGGGATTTTTTCTCTCTGATCATAACCCTCCCCACAACACAATGGACTGTATGCCCAGTATATATTCTTTTTTATAATATATTTATTAAGGCTTTTCTCAAACAGCAAAACATACAAAAGTACAAAACACAAAATGAGATTACAAAAAAACAGAAAACACAACAATGCAAGAAAAAATATAAAAAATGCAAGAAACAAAAATTCTAATTTATGATCCTTATTATCAATCTATTGACTTCCTCATTCCTCCTCCTTCTGCGATTTTTTACATATCATCCGTAGTAAACTCTAAATCTTATATAATTTCTAATTATTACTTTAATATAATCTTATTTCTCTATCTCTTACATCTTATCCTTTTATATTGTATCCAAATCTTACTTCTTAATTATCATTTACGTCTAACAATACTTATTTCACAACATTGTATTATCTACAACCTCTATTTTATCTCCCTCACTTCCAATAATTCTAGTCTATTATATGCTTATTCTTTAAATAAATTTTAAATTTCTTCCAATCTTCTTCCACTTCTGCTTCACTTCGATCCCGGAGTCTCCCGGTCAGCTCAGACAGTTCCATATATTCTATCAACTTCTGCTATTCGTCCACTGTTGGTATTTCTTCATTCTTCCAGTTCTTTGCAAGTAGAATTCTTGCTGCTGTTGTGGAATACAAAAAAAAAGTAACATCCTTCCTAGGTATATCATCCCCCTTTATTGCATGCCCAGTATATCCCCATGCACACGGATGTAATTATGAAGGGGGGGGAGCTGAATTAAAAATGAAATAATTCTGCACCGCACGAGGTCTTTACTACCAGATGGGGGATGCCGAATAGTAAGATCAAACAGCTGCAGATAAATAAAATACCCCATGGAGGAGCTTAATGTTGATATGAACATATAAAATTTATTGTGGGTGCCTAGAAGCAAAATATATAACCACATAGATATATGCATACACCTGTGTAGCCTGGCTTTTGATACTTGAGTTGAATATTTTTGGGACCCACCTTATTTCTGTGATTGTTGGATGTTTTAAGCTGCTTTTAATATTGTGTTTTATCATGGCTTTTCAAAAGAGTTTGCTTTAAAGTGTAGAAGATTAGCTAGGTGCTGATCTTCAAGACATCTCCTATAGCCTTGTTAATAGACGATGAAATATCTAATTTAGGACTAACTTAAACCGCCTTTGGAAACCACTTTGAGGTGTCTTCTACATTCAAACAGAAATAAATAAATAAATAAATAATAAACGTAAGGTAACTTCAGGTAACTTCAAACTTTGGAAAGAAGAGATAATAGGAATTCATCAGGACTGGGATCGGATTCAAAATTATGAGCTGGCAATGGGAAGAATGAAGACAGCCCCACCTATCTTTCAGAATCTTCACATAAGATCTCACTTGAGCAACAATCTGTAGGTCTGCAGATCTGGTATTTTTACAAGTCCCACATAATGTTTGTTCTGTATTTGCAGCAGTTTTGAAACACTGATTAAATATGCCATTCACATACCCTCCAATATTTCTCTGATGAAAATAGGGATGTCCTATTCCATCATGATTATGATGGCGATGTTTATATATTTATACCCTACTCATTTGACTGGGTTGCCCCAGCCACTCTGGGTGGCTTCCAACATATATAAAGACATAATAAAACATTCAACATTTCAGGTGGCTCAGGGGTTACATAACTCCATACCCTCCAACATTTCTCTGATGAAAATAGAGACGTCCTAAGGAAAAAACAGGACATTCCAGGATCAAATAAGAAACTGGGATGCCTTCTCTAAATCACGGACTGTCCCTGGAAAATAGGGACACTTGGAGGGTCTGCATTTGGGGCAGGGGGGTTGCTGTGTCTCCTCCTTCCCATACCCCACTCTTGATAGAACATGTTAAATAGGTTTTAAACCCTAATTAAAGATTAGGATTAGCCCCCAAATCAATTAAGAGCCTGGATCTTGGCCAGGTCATTCCCAGATCAGCCCAGGTCAGAGCCTCTTCAAAGTCCCAGATTGGGCCCAATCAGATTGCAGCACAATTACGATTAATTTCTGGGGATGAACTGCAGGAGAGGGCTCTTTCCCTCATGTCCTGCTTGTAGTTTCCCAGGTACATCTGGTTGGCCACTGTGCAGGGGTGCCAACTGGAACAAAATACTGAGGTGGGCCCAGATAAGCCCCACCCTCCATAATCGATCACAATATGCAGGGCACACACACCGTGTGAATGGCACTGCCTAGCAAAGGTAAAAAAAGGCAAAGGTCCCCTGGACAGTTAAGTCCAGCCAAAGGCGACTCTGGGGTTGTGGCGCTCATCTCGCTTTCAGGCCGAGGAAGCCGGTGTTTGTCCACAGACAGCTTTCCAGGTCATGTGGCCAGCATGACTAAACTGCTTATGGTGCAACGGAACACCGTGAAGGAAATCAGAGCACACCGAAACACCATTTAGCTTCCCGCCGTAGCGGTACCTATTTATCTACTTGCACTGACATGCTTTTCAAACTGCTAGGTAGGCAGGAGCTGGGACAGAGCAACAGGAGCTCACCCCGTCGTGAGAATTCGAACCGCCAACCTTCTAATCGGCAAGCCCAAGAGGCTCAGTGGTTTAGACCACAGCTCCACCCGTATCCCTAATGCCTATCAAAATAATAATAATAATAATAATAATAATAATAATAATAATAATAATAATTTATTGTTATTATTTATATCTGGCTGGGTTTCCCCAGCCACTCTGGGTGGCTTCCAACAGAAAAATGAAATAAAATAATCTATTAAACATGAAAAGCCTCCCTAAACAGGGCTGCCTTCAGATGTCTTCTAAAAATCTGGTAGCTGTTTTTCTCTTTGACATCTGATGGGAGGGTGTTCCACAGGGCGGGCGCCACCACCGAGAAGGCCCTCTGCCTGGTTCCCTGCAACTTGGCTTCTCGCAATGAGGGAACCACCAGAAAGCCCTCGGTACTGGACCTCAGTGTCCGGGCAGAACGATGGGGGTGGAGACGCTCCTTCAGGTATACTGGACCGAGGCCATTAGGGTGGGGGAGGGGACCCCTCAAATATTTTATTGTGAGGGCCAAAGGGACCTTGGGGCGTAGGAGTTGGCAGCTGTGCCACAGTGTGTGAGACACTGTCCTTCCACTGCAATATCACTATTGAGGAAGGCAAAGATTACAAAGGAATCCTGCAAAATTGACCCTCAACGGATTTCAAAGCAGACTGATCTAAATAGCACATTCCAACTAAATTATCTCCCTGGTCTCACTAGTCTCCATAGCTGACAATACAAATATGGTTCTTGATAATAATAATAATAAAAAGGACACAAATATGTTAAAATGTGTTTGTTTCTTTTTTAATCGTTTTGGAAATGGCGACTTGGGCTCCTAGGGTGGAAGGTGCAGACTTGATTTATATGTCTATGTGTAAAAAAAGTTCCTGCTGCTGTTCCCACTGTATGGAAGGGAAGGCAGAGTATTGTTTGAGGGTGGGGCTGGCATGGCAGGACTTTGTGTCCTTGTGGAATGTCCTTTTTTCTTTTCCTCAGCTCACTTTAGCCAGTGCTAATGCAACTCCCAAACTTAATGGAGCCCTGAAAAGAACATTCTTGTTAGGTGACACAGATCATTTTTTTAAAAAAAAAATCCTTGCAGGTTTCTGCTTGCTTGTTCTTCTTCTTGTTAACGTTCAAATCAAATATGTTTATTCGGCTGTACGCCCATCATAAAACACAACACAACAAAACAAATCAAATAAAAACCACAGACTCATACAAACCACAGATAATATAACACAATTCACAGCTCACGAGGACAAATATTAACAATTCAAAAAACATATCTTGAAGGTTTAAGATTAAGATTAAAAATTTAGGCGCCTAACTAAAATCAATATCTGATGTCATTAAAAAAAAAAATTCTTATAACTATCAATAATCAGCTAACATTCCATTCCGTCTCTTGTACGAGAGGACGGCTGTTAGGAATTTAGCAACCTGTAGAGTGATATAAGGGTCCACATCTTGAAGAACCCAGGCTAGCTGAAGGTCAACTGGATTATCAGCCATAGGCTGGATTATGGAGTTTAATATACTAGCACGAGCCGAACTGTACATAGGGCAGATAAACATAACATGGTGTAAAGATTCAGTTGATTTCATTTCGCAAGCACACATTGAAGAGACTTGGCCCTTAGTAAATCTATGTCTCAGCACATTAGTTGGAAAAACATTGAACCTAGCTTTAAGGAAGGCATATCGATGAGACGCGGCCGTAAGCGTTGTTAAGTAGGATGGAGTACGGTAAATAGGGGTTATGCCGATATTTAACGGTGAGCAGACTCCCCCGCCAGCTAGACAATTTTGGTATAGCTCCGCATCATCCAACCTTTGGTTTATACACCTTTTTGCTGCATTTAAATCCAGTTTGAGCAATTCAGAGGGAGAGATCTCATAGGACAACAATTTGGCATGGATTTTTCCGGTCCACAAATTTGTGAAGTCATCCCGCCACATGCATTGAATAAGATAGTGGTTCGGGAGTTTATGCCATAGGGATATCCAGTAAATCAAAACTCGCCTCCATAAGACTAACTCAACTGAAGGGATCTTCATTTCTAAACGAATAGCAGCATTACTTACGCATGTTGGTAATTTTAAGAGTCGACGTAAGAATTGGCTTTGAAGCGACTCTAAAGGTGAGAGATTTGCAAAAGCAGCCCATAAAAGGGCAGCATAGGCCATTGTAGCCAACACTTTAATGCTATACACTTTCAAGGCCGCAGGGATGAATAGGGCCCCCTCAGAAAAGAAAAAACGGAGGAGGGAGTGCGATAGGGCTTTTGTCTTGTTTTGAAGGTATTCAACATGCGCTTTCCACCCTAAATTATACTGAAAATAAATTCCTAAATATTTAAATTTATGTACTTGTTCGATTTTCGTACCCTCCAGTTTCCATGAATAAAGTTTACGACTCCTTGAAAATATCAGTACTTTGGACTTGGTGTGGTTGATAGACAGATGATTAAGAGAGCAATAAGTTGCAAAAATCTTTAGTGCCCTCCTTAAACCCACTCTGGAGTAAGAGAGTAGCACCGCATCATCTGCATAGAGAAGTAATGGACAACGATAATCAGCTATTCGAGGGGCATGGATAAATTTTTGTGAGTCGGCTAATGGGTTCCTCATATCACTGATAAATAAGTTAAAAAGAAGTGGCGCTAAGATACAGCCCTGGCGTACTCCCTTATTTACTGGCACTGGGTTTGTTAGGTCGCCAGCAGGGGTTAATCTCACCCTGGCCACAGACCCGGCATGAAGTTGGGAGATAAGCCACAGAAGTCTTCTATCTATACCCCAACGGGCAAGTTTATCCCATAGTAATTTCCTTGGGATACTATCAAACGCAGCTTTCAAATCTATGAAAGCTGCGCAAAGTTGGCCCCGTCGAGGTGACGAGTATTTCCGGGCTAAGTGATGAAGAATAATTGCCTGATCTGTTGTGGAACGGTTTAATCTAAATCCAGCTTGCTCGTGCTTAATCAGGTCAGCCTCAACTGACCACTTCATCAACCTTGCGAGCAAAAAACGGGCATATATTTTCCCAATGGATGATAGCAGACTAATATTCCGGTAGTTCCCTGGGTCACCGGGGGGGCCTTTTTTATAGATAGGAATTATAATGGCCTCCTTCCATGTTTCTGGTATTGAGCCCGTGGCATTTATGGCGTCGAAGGTTTTAGCTAAAATCCCTGCCCACCATGCAGAGTGTAGCTTTATAGCCTCAACAGGGACCAAATCCGACCCGGGCGCCTTACCAGTTTTCAGCTCAGCTATCAATTCTAAGATTTCAGCAGGGTCGGTGTTGGGCCAGACAGGAAGGGGATTAGAGGAAGGTCTCCAGTGAGTGGTCGGAGCTTCTGCCACTGAGAAATATTTTCTCAGGAACTGCTCCCACGTAGGGGCCGGGATCACCGTTAGGGGATAATTCCTCGTTCTTCCCTTTATTAAAGACCAAAATTTCCGGGAGTTATGAGATTTTGAGGCAGTAATTATAGTCTGCCAACGATTTAGTTGCCATTCCCTTTTGGCCGATTTCTGGGCCTGTTTGTATGCTTTTTTAGCCAGGGGATAAGATGGAGGTAAGGCAGGAGCACCGGAGAGTTTATAGTCATTATATATCGTGTGTAGATGGAGTCTGGCTTGTTTGCAAGAGGAGTTGAACCAAGGGGCGCCAAATTTAAAATAATGGTTTTTAACTCCATAGGCTGGAGAAGTAAAAAAGCGAGTTAAAACTACTATCAGGCAAGAAAAAAACCTCATACACTTAATTGGATCATGCGGGGCTATTCCTACGTCTGGCTGGTCGCCAGGAAACTTTTCTCGGATAAAATCCCTATATCTATGGGCAAGGGCAGGGGACCATTTAATCCCCTTTATTTTAGTAGTCGACTCCTCAATCACCGGGATTGGGTGGGAACGGTCGAGCAACTGCCAGTCAACACATAACTTGGTTGACAGGGGAAGATGGTCACTAAATTGAGCATTGTCAATTTTAAAAGAGGTGACATTCAAAAATAGATCCTGGGAGACCAATACATAGTCAAGGACACTGTTTGATTTTAACCCTAGATGGGTAAATTCTCCTGGAATATCTGGAGGACATCTACCATTTAATATAATTAAATTTAGGCGTAAAGTCATCTGATAAAGCATCACTCCCGCCTTATTGACTTTTACATCCTTTGATATTCTAGTGGGGATATATACTGGATCGTATGTTTGAGTGCCGGGGTCGACCCACCATTTAGACTTTATAAGAGCCTCCCGATTTGAAGCTATCCGAGCGTTAAAATCGCCTCCAATAAGGGAAGGGACATTTGGAAACTTAAGATAGCAGGAAAGTAAAAAATCCTCTAGGGATTCCCATCTAGAAGTCAGATCAGCTGCTAACCCTCCCGGGGGGAAATATACATTTGTAACCAATAAGGAGAAGTTTTCACCAGAGATCAGTCCGGTAATAGCATAAGGCGGTAATGCATGCACTAGTGAAAGTTTAGCCCGAAGTTTAAGAGAGATACCAATTGTAAGGCCACCTTTAGGGCGGCCACCACTCGCTGACGGGCTAGCAGGCAGACATATAGACTCAAAGCCATTTATCTCAATTTCCTCCTCCACCCAGGTTTCTTGTAATAATATGATAAGAAAGGAATTAATATATTTTTGGAATTCTGGATCTAATATTTTACTTTTCCATCCAGCAATGTTCCAACTTAATATTGTAGGCTGGGGATTCCTCTCTCTTCTGAGTAACTGTCATTCAGAAGGTTGGTTCAACTTTAATACTGGAAGAGGGGAGCCACTAAAAAAATCAGTTATTTTCCTCTGATGAAAAATCCCTTGCAAAAGCTGAATGGGAGGATTTGCAAAGTTATCTGACTGTTGAACTTGGCCACTCATACCTCTAGGAGTAGGACCTTGGGCAGGGGAGGTCCCCTTTTCCAGAGAGGTTTGGTGGGCCACCAAATGCGATCCAGCTATCTCGTCAGACGTTTGGTCTCTCTGTGGCCTGCTACTGGTCTTTTGGACTACTTGATTTATGTGGCCTGTTGGGTCTTCGATCAGTTCCGTCTCTGGTCTTGCTGTTGAATCCATAATACTCCGCAATGAGGGATGAGGCTGGGAGAGTGAGCTGTTTGGGAAAGTTAGCAAAGGCACCTCTTCTCTTGTTTGGTCAGTGCTATAAGAAGGTTCCAGGTCGGGCATCGATGAATGTGTAGAAGGGGATTTTACCTGTTGTGATATGTCATGAGTGCTTTCTTCAGGAATATTTTTCGAGGGTGAGTCTTGTAAATCTATTAAGAGCACGGCGGGTTGTTCTGCTTGGACGGAAGGGCCAGTAGTTACTACTTGGGGTTGTATCTTATCCTCCATTACCGACATACATTTAGCATTTGATATTTCGAGTTCCATATGATCTGATTCTTCTAGGATGTCATGTTCGCTATATGTGGGTGTTCTTGTGCTGAGCTTCCTAATAAGTTGGAGTTTAAGCGATTCCAGCCTATTAATAATTTCTTTTTGTTCCACCGCTGGTAAATCTGCAAAGGAGGCAATGAGTTCGATCTCTTCTGAAGGTGTCAGGCCACTTACCAGATGGTCATTGTTCTTTTTCAGAGGAGTGGAGGCCACATAACTCTTCTCCTGAGGTAGAACACCTACTCTGTCATCCACTAGTGGATCAGGATTAGCAGATTTTGAGACCTCTTTGGTTATTGCCTCCAACAATAGGGGTTTAGGCGTAGGGTCTATGAAGGCTCTCGTTGGTGTTATCCCACAGCGAGACAAAAATGCTTTCCTTCGTAATATGATAGAGGGAATTCTTGTAGATTGAAACGCAAGCAGGACTCTCTGGGATTTGTGGTGATGGGCAAGGGGGAGGACTGCACAAAGGTCAATTTGTGCTGCCTCAATATTTAAAAGCACCTTCAGGAGTTCCTTAGCACCGCCCAGAGTTCTCCATCTTGGGTCCCCATTTTGTATAGTTAGGCTCACTTGCCTTGGTTTTAGAATCAAGGATTGATGACCTAATTGAAGGTTAAGGTTGTATTTAGATTTGTCAGTACATTTGTTATTTAAGGACAAACTCCTCGTCGCCTTTCTCTCTTCAAGGGACTTAACGCCGGCTGACGATAGTGTAGTAGTAACTAGCTTTTGTTGAAGACTGTGCAGCTGGGAGGAAAGATCATCTATTCTTTTGAATATACAGTGCAAGGTTTTAATTATTAAATGTAACTGTTCAAATGTCATATGATTGGCTGCGTCAACGACCAATTCCTCCTTCTGAAGAGAGACTACACTTTTGCTGTTGGCCACATCGCTTGTTATTTGTGGCATAAATTGCTCTTCGTCTTTAAGTACTGGCGTGTGATCAATCAGGGGGTTGAAGCGGTTCTGAGTTTCTACCGTGTAGGAACATTCCAGTAGATTACTCCCTTCTTTAAAGTGACATGATTCAACCCTTGTTTGCTTTGATCTTGGGAAGGAAGAGGGAACTGTCTCCTCGGAATCTCTAAGACGTTTCCCATATCCCATAATTCAGATTATCAAGAAGAGGGGGGATAAACTCAGGTAATAAATATTTCCTTCGAGGCTACCAGCACTTGCAGTGAGGATATGTTTCACTGCCTGTTCGTATGAAAGTCGGCGTCTTCACCTTCACCCCCACAGCCCGGCAATTTAGTTCTTTGGGGGGACTAAGCGTACCTTATCCAAGCCAGAACCAAGTCTCCACAGCAATGTATTAATCCAAGTTTTTAGCCAGTAGAGAAAACAGCAAGTCATTCACAGCAACAGGCTTCATCAGGCATCCGTTGTTGCAGTAGGACAGATTGAGCAGTAAAACAATAAAACAATAAACTAAAACAATAAACTAAAACCAAGGAGAAGCGATGAGGTAGTAAAACAGCCAGTAAAACGTTAAAACTGTGAGTTTAAAATAATGAAGTGGCTAAAAACTACTTAAAAGCTTAATTGAAAGCAGGAGAGTCTGACCAGGCTGCTGTCTCCGTCGCCATCTTGAAAGCTCACCCCTCTTGAAAGCTCACCCTCTTGTTAACGTTATCGTTGACGTTATCAGTGCCATTGGCTCTTTGAGTATCATCCTATAGAAAATGAATCCCAGGCCAAAAGAGTGTTAATCATTTCTCAGTGATGAGAGATAGGCAAGCCTGTTAATGGGAAGTTTTACACTTTTGCATGTTTTTCCATCCATACTTCCATTCCATTTTCACATTGCTTTGAAAAACATTTCTTTTTTAAAAAAAATCATCACACAAAAGGAATTTAAATATATCTTTGAAATGTATTGTTTCCTGAATATCTGCTTTCATTCATGTACTTCTAATAGCTGAGAACTGCATCACAACAACAAGAGCTGTACAACACCTATTGAATACTTAATGCAAATAAGAACATTAGCCTGAGAAGTTTAGATAAAGTTTTTTTCATTGAGGAATATAAGAAGATTGAATGCAACAAGCAGTTGATGACAAAATCATTCTCAAAACTTAATTACAGCACTTTATGTTTTTGCATATTTTACCAGCTCCATGAAGAAACCATGAAACTATGAAACCCTATTTCTGAATTTTCTGACAGATTTGAAGAGAGCTTCCTTCACTTCTCTGTTTCTCAAGCTGTATATGAGGGGGTTCAATATGGGAGTCAAGACGGTGTAGAAGAAAGAGAACATTTTATGAAGTTCCTTTGAGGTTTCTGTTTCAGGGACTACATAGACTAAGAATAATGAACCATAGAAAAGTGTCACAACAATCAGATGGGAAGAACAAGTGGTGAAGGCCTTCTGCTGAGAAGCTTTGGATTTGATTCGCAAGACGTTGAAAATAATGCGAACATAGGAAGCCAAAGTCAGTAGAAAAGGGAAACCTATTCCCATATACCCGAGAATAGAAGTTGCAAGTTTTACTAGGTAGGTATTGCTGCATGAAAGGTTTGCTAATGGATATACATCACAAAAGAAATCATCGATTTCATTGGGTCCACAGAAAGTTAGTTGTACTAAAAAAGAAGTTATGATAGTGTTGGTCATCAGGCCACACATCCAAGAAGTGAATGCTAACTGGAGGCAGAGTTTACCATTCATAATGGATGTGTAGTGCAGAGGTTTGCGTATAGCCAAATACCGATCAAAAGACATCATGGCCAAAAGATAGCATTCTGTGGCTACAAAGAAACCAAAGAAATAGTATTGTGTGATGCACCCTTTAATGGATATGGACCTATCCCCAGTAAGGAAACTGACCAGCATCCTGGGCAGGATGGTTGAAATGTAGCAGGTCTCCAACCCTGATAAGTTCATGAGGAAGAAATACATGGGAGTATGAAGATGCTGGCCAACTGCAACCAGTAAAACAATTAGGAGGTTCCCAACAAGAGACAAAGCATAGATGGCAAAAAACAATACAAAGAGGAGTATTCGCAATGCAAGGAGATTGCCAAATCCCAGAAGGGTGAATGTTGCAGGGCTTGACAGGTTTTTCTTCATTTCTGTTTGGTGTTGAATCTCAGCATCATTCTGAAATACAATTTTAAAAACATTACTGAGCTTGGAAATCCATCTCATTATTATTATTATTTTCCTCTGATTGATTTTGGAAGTCACATGGGACATCCACCCTGGACCTCTGCATTCTATACTACTTAATAATTGAACATTTTTGGGAATAAGAGCCATACCTCAGTAGCAGAACATTTTGGTTTTCATCTCCAGATAGAACTGGGAGAGAACCTTGCCTGGATCCATGCAAAGCCACAGGCAGTCCGTATACAGGATACTAAGCTAGATAGACTGACTGTGGCTGACCTCATATAAGGCAGAGGCTCATATACTTAAATTAGGGTTATGACCTGGATTTCTGTAGGGTCTGAATAATGAGGCAGATCAGGGTGATGCAGGGGTCTTTAACCCCATGCAGTTCACAGTGTGACAGGGGAGCTGACCCAGGTTATGTGTTCCCAGTATGCATGCACACACTCCACCCTACCCCGACCTCAGAACCTGACTTTGAGACCTCAGAAGTCGCATGGGGCCCTGTGGTGTGGGTGCTTTTTGTGGATGCTCAGGCATCCAGAGCCCCCTAAAGCTGGTGCTCCTGCACTGTGCTGTTAATAAATCTTGTGTTGGATCAGATCCTCCGGTTGTTCTATTGTTGCTGTACTTTTCAGTTCTACAGAGCTCTAGCTTTTCCTAGCTCTCTGTGTTTCTTTAGACCCCTGGGCACTGCAACAAATGAGACCATCCCAACGGTTGTCTTTCAATCACTAAGGAGCTCTGGATTTTATTATATTTTTCTTTCCTCACAGTAGTTGAGGGTTTGTTTGATAAGTTGAAAACTTCATTTAAGTTGTGTGTGTGTGTGTGTGTGTGTGTGTGTATCCTACACTGCTCTGATTTAACAAAAACACCCACGTCCGCTTCAGAACTCCACAGGGAGAATTCTAGATAGTCTCATGTTATAATCTCAGGCTTGAAAACTCTGTTGAAGGGCACAAACAAGCACTGAAGAGGCCATTACGAAGCTGTGGAATTTAAAAAATGTAAGAACCAAGTATACATAACACTTGGCCACTCTTAACCAACTTAAGAAAAGTAAGAACATAGGACAACCACCCCCCAACATGCACATCCAATAAGGAAATACGGAGGAAGATTATTCCTTTTTACTCCACAGGAAGAAGCTCTTGGACATATTTGCCTGCAGTTTGGGAAATTTAAATTCATTTGGGTGGGACTTCTGCACCTTTAACATTCATTCAGGTTGACTGAAAGGCGGGGGGGGGGGAGAGAGAGTTAGAGCTGGTTTTTCAGATTCCCCATTGCAGTGAATGGGGAAGGCAGAGCATCTTATTATACAAAGCAGATTAAAAGCTTAAACACAGATCAAAGTGTAGGAGGCACAGAGCAATTCACAAACAGATTGAAATTTGCAAATAATGCATAGATACGAAATCAAGGGGAACCTTGAGAACAGTGAAGACCACAAATTCAAAACTCTTCCATGTTTGTTTTTAAACACAAGCTCCTTACACATGGCAGCACACAGCACCTATAAAAACTCCAGCCAAGGATCTGGCTAGTTAACTAAGGGCAGAAGTAACAATTTTGTTTGCTTTTTTTTTTCAGAAACATTGAGTGCTACTGCTCCCCTGAAAGGAGAATTGGAGAGGGGTGATTTGCAGAACAGAAGCAGAAGGAGAGAGGAAGAGTGATTAACCCTTTCTGATTTCTTGGTTTCTAGTGCTGCTTACCCCACCCTCCAAGATGTGGTCCCAGACCTGTGGTGCTAGAATATGGTGCTAGAATCCTGAGCTGGCAGAGCGGGTGTTCCTAGTTTTGTAAAAAAAATTGCAGCTTGTACCAATGAAAAAAAGCTCAATACTATTCTAGTTTTCTACTTTCAATTCATTTTTTTAATGAAGTGGTCCCTGACTAGCATTTAGTTCTCTTCTACATGCTTACGACTCTACTGCATTAACAAAGACTATTATAGCCAAGTCCTTCAATACTTGTACTGCTTCTTTTGTTTGCAATATTTTTTTAAGTATTCAAAAATGTAATTCCCCCAACTGAAGTCTTAAGTAGCATCCTTGAACCTACCACCTCAGCATTTGACCACCTTATTGAGCTTCACACACCAGGGCTTCTAGTCCATACCTAGTAAAAAGTGTTCAATGGCACCAGGCACTTGTTCCTGATTATAAAATGTGCGTACATGCACACATACACACCCAGATAGTTGTGAAACTGTGAAAATGATTTTTTGTTCAATTTTCTCTCCCACACACGCTAATGGGCACATTCTCCAATGGGGGACAGAGCTTCATGTAAACATTTATTTCCCTTCCAGAATTATCTCAATAAATCAAAGAGTAGAACTTCAGACAAACAGTGCAACTTTCCACCATATTATGTGAAGGGTGCTGTTTATGAAAATAGGCAGCTGAACTTAGTAATGCTTGGTACCTTAATAGCATGTGAGTTCTCAGAGGAACTTGTTTTTAAAAAGTTCAATATTGGGAGGTACAAACCCAGTTGAGCCAAAATGTTTTGATTTAAGCTGGCTCCTTGACATTACTGTTTTCTGAAACCTCTGACAGTTTTCTCAGTTCTATAGTACTTGTAAGAAATCAAAATATTAATAAATTGGCAGGAGCTTTATTATTGACTCAAGGCATGATATGAGGGCATGCTAAAGTTAAATCAGGCTAGATGTCTGAATGAGGGACATCGGGGAACCACTTGTACACCAGTGTTGGGGGGGATAGGATAAAGATATAGTACATTCAATGAATAATATAATTTCGTCTTCCTGAATGTATTCTGTGAACTCCAAAAAGTTAATCCTAGGATCCCAAATATCCTAAAATAATTTGGCTCAGTGAAAAAAATATGGTATTTCTCCCTCTCTTTTTCTTTTTGGTATGCATATCATAAAAAATTACCAGTTTCCTCATAAAGCTTGAGAGTGACCTATGGAAGGAGGAAGACCAATATCAGATAGGTTAGATTTACAAAGCCCAATTTCCAATTCCTATCATCCAGTTTACCAAGAAAGTGGTATTCTTAATTGGTGTACGAACCATTTAAAACCCTCATAAAAACAGAAAACCATGTCTATATGTAGTACATGGAGACAAAACACTAATAGGAGGGATTAATAAACATTTACCTCTAAAATGAGAATACTTACAGGTGGAAAATCTGACGTATTCCATTCGGGCTCCATAAATAGGATGCAAGTTTCTATTCCCTACCCCTGTTCAGTTCCAATCATGTCATTCCAATGTTGGCTCTGGAAACTTGTTTCCAGTTAGCTAACTGTTAGTCTGCTCACTTACTGTATTTAAAGTATAAATGATCAAGTTGCCATGCTTTTATTCAGCAGCAAAATATCAGCAGGTAACCTTACTTCAACATGACTAAATCATCAAGGACATACCATTTCTACAAATTAATATTTCACTATGTCTAGGGGCAAGTGATAAGCAGTTTGGCAGGATTTGGCTTTCTATATTACAAATTATAGGAGTAATGTGAAGCATCATAAACTATTACCATAGTTAGGCTCACATAATGGGGCATCAGTAACATTACAGACAAACATGCTGGAGAAAAGTTCCCAAACCCTGAAAGCTATATGCTCACTCATGCCTTGGGGAAGTCGTTAGACTCTTCCAAAGTCAAGGCTCTTAATTAATACTATCTCTTCAGTGCTATGAAGGTACTCACAGCCTGTCCTCAACAAGAAATGCCGCCTTACTTCTACTGAAGTTTTATTTATTAAGTATAGAGATATTAAAATAAAGGAGATGGGGTTTGGACATATTGTAGACTTAGACCCCAGTGGTCATCTAGTACAACACCCTGCAATGCAGGAATCTCAACTAGATAACCATCCACCCTCTGAGGAACAAGACTCCACAACCTCCCGGGGGAGTCTCTTCCACTATCTAATGGCTCTTACTGTCGGAAAGTTCTTCCTGATGTTTAGTCAAATTATTCTTTCTTGCAATTTGAAGGCATTGGTTCAAGTTCTACCCTCCAGGGCAGGAGAAAACAAGCTTGCTCCATCTTCCATGTGATAGCCCTTTAGAAAGTTGAAGATGACTAGCATATCCGCTCTCAGTCTCCTCTTCTCTGTGCTAAACATACCCAGCTCCCTCAACCATTCCTCACAAGGCTTGGTTTCCAGACCCCTGATCATCTTGGTTGCCCTCCTCTGCGCATGTTCCAGCTTGTCAATATCCTTCTTAAATTGTTGTTTCCAGAACTGGGCCTAGTATTCCAGGTGTGGTATGATTTTCAGAAAAATATTTTGTGTCAAGATATCAGTCTCAGAGGGCTAGATCCAGACTTTATCATGCTTAGACTCATCAAATAGAGTTATTTATGCACATGAGGAATTTGGTCAAGACAATGTCTGGAACCCTGCACATAGTGTACTTGCCTAGCTGTAAGTTTCACTGAACTCTACAGGAGGCACTGTTTAAATATACATTCCACAAGGTTGTGCTTGCATATCAATTAATTCATTTACTGCACAAACATTAAAATATAAGCATTGCTTATTATAATGCACAATAGAACAATTTCATTTAAACAACATAGCAATTAAAGAGCAGTTTAGGCTAGTTGATCCTGACTAAGGCTGCAATCTTAATTCCTCTTACCTGAGGAGTAAGCCTCACCGAATTCAATAGGACTTATTTCTGAGTAAATGAATTTATGACTGCACTGCAGGTTTCTGCTTGTTTTATTCTTTGCCTTGTTACATTACCAGTGGCAGTGGCAGTTTGAGTATCATTTTGAAAAGACTGAATCCCAGCCCAAAGGAATGTTATTCAATGGCAAGGGATGACCCAATCTTTCTGTTTATGGCACATTTTACACGTTGTGTGTGTGTGTGTGTGTGTGTGCTTTTCCACACTTCTGTTCCATTTTCAAATTAATTAGTAAAGTTCTTTATTATTATTTTTAAAAATCACCACAAAAGAGGTATTGAAATATGTTTTGAAAATGTACTAATTTTTTTTTTCAAAATATGTTTTTTATTGATGCACTTTAATGACTATGTGAAAACTTAATGCCTCAAGCAACCCAGTTAATGACAAAACCAATCTTTATCTCCCTGTATACTTCGCCCAGGTTATATATGAAAATAAATTATCTCTTTACTATCCTAGTTTTCCGCTTGCAAAGAGGTGTTTTATGAAGATGTGGTCCTTGATTGGCAGTTAGTTTTCTACTACTAGCTACTACTAGCTTAGGTGAGTGCCTGGATATGGAATGTCAAGGAGCCCACAATGAAATTAAGATGGGCTGTAAATGCACTAACTTAAATAAATAATAGCACCTATTTTCCTTGAATATATTCTGTGAAATCCAAAAAAGGTTGACCCTGCAATGTCAAAGATCCTTTAAAAAAATGCCCAGTGATAAAATATGTCATTTAATTTCTTTTGTGCCTGCAAGCTAACAACCTACCTTTTCTCTCACAAAACATGAGACTGGCCTACAGAAAGAGGAAGCGTGGGATCAGATTAGTCAGATTTACAAAACCCAACTTTCCCTCCCTTCTTATCAGCCACTATCAGTGCATATAAACCATTTAAAACCTTTGTAAGAATGAAATACCATGTCACAGATATAGTACATGGAGACAAAAGATTAATAGCATGATTGATAAATATTTACTTCTGAAACTGTTACAGTGGTACGTCAGGTTACAGACACTTCAGTTTACAGATGCTTCAGGTTACAGACTCCGCTAACCCAGAAATAATACCTTGGGTTAAGAACTTCAGGATGAGAACAGAAATTGTGTGGCGGTGGCAGCAGCAGCAGCAGCAGCAGGAGGAGGAGGCCCCATTAGCTAAAGTGGTACCTCAGGTTAAGAACAGTTTCAGGTTAAGAATGGACCTCCAGTTCTTAACCCGAGGCACCACTGTATATTCCTAGGTACGTTCCATTCAGTTTCCATATGTAGGATGGAAGCTTCTCTTCTCTATCCCTGTTCAGGTCCAAACATTTCATTCCAGTGGTGACTCTGGTGTCTGGTGCTCATTTGGTAGCAAAATATTACTGTACTCACTTATTTAATGTACAAATGATCAAGTAGCCTTGCTGTTTATTCAGCAGCAAAATATGAGAATGTAAACTTATTTGTGCCAGAATATCATACTCAAAGGACTTCATCATTCTTTGTGTATCTAAATAGAGTGAATTCTATGGTGATAACTTCTTAGATACTCAATTCACAGGGTTGTGCTTGAATATGAATTAATTTGTATACTGCTTAATGTCAAAATAGACTTCCAAGCAGTTTACAAAATATAAAAGCCACTTACCCAAGCATTAGAATCTGAACATCCCTTATTACAGTGCAGAAAAACAATTCCATTAAAACAACACAGCAAATAAAAGAGAAGACTCCTGGTTTAGCCTAGTTAATCCTGACTAACATTGTACTCCTAATCCCTTTTACCAGAGAGAAAGCCTCATAGGATTTAATTTTTGAATAGACGTATTTAGGATTGCACTTCATGGCTGCAATTTGTGGCGAACACCCATATGAATAAGGCTCATTGAACAAAACATGACTTACATCTCCGTAAACATCCACAGGGTTCAATTGTAAATGAAAACAACTGAAAAGGGTTGCAACTGAGATTTCAGCAATTTATTTATTTGAGTAATTACTTTATTTCAGGAGTTCATTGAGACGTTATCTTTCTTGCTGCGGCGGAGTACATAATCATTATGTTATTCCAAAATATTTATTTTCAATGCGAAAGCAACAATGTGAATTGGAAGGGAAGTAATCAATTGCATATTGTTTGCAGACTGAAAACAAGAACAGCTACATTTTGGCACTAGGGCCTGAGATTCTCCGCCTGTTTAAAATCATTTATATTCCAGAGTTACATTTTCAAAACTTTGCTTTTTAGCCAGTGGATCCCATGTTGTGGAACAGAAACCTGGGATACAAACATCTCAACATATCAACAAACTTTTCCAACTGCTTCTAGTACAATACCTTATACTTCCACAATATTGATTCAGAAAGTACTACTGCTTGTAAGCTCCACAACTCCTTTCATGGGAAAATTGTATCCTTCCAGAGGCTGTTGGACTCCAACTCCATGCCATTCAGGTGGAGCTGATGTGCTAGAGAAGGATTTGGGTGTAGAGCCTCAGGGGCACTGCGTGAGCGGCAAAAGGGGCGCCGAATTTTGGCATCACACAGGGAGCTGCTGAAAATTTAGATCCCAAGATCCGCCACTGGATTTGTGATGGACTTCAGCAACTTCTGGAAGACCATTGGTGCCCCATCCCTACTGTATTTTCTTGAAGGAAATGTATTGTGTACAATAAAGTGCATCACACACTGTAGAAACTGTTAGGCAAAACAGGGATTCATTTATTGAAATCAGTTAGGACAGTACATTTTTCGGCATCCTTGCAAAATGCGTCACCTTACTGCAAACTCTTCTTAGGGCTCTATGTACTTCTTTATTTCTTAAACTGTAGATTAAAGGATTGACGAGAGGTGTCAAGACCGTATAGAAGACGGAGAAGACTTTATTGAGGTCTCTCAGAGTAGGTGTATCTGGCAGCATGTAGACAATTATTATTGTGCCATAAAAAATGCAGACAACAATCAGATGAGAGGAGCAAGTCGAAAAGGCCTTTTGCCGTCCAGTGGTGGATGGTATCTTTAGGATGGTGGTGATGATGCAAACATAGGATGTGAGGGTCAGTAGAAATGGGGTGATGGTGAAAATGAAGGTTGAAAGAAAGGTGACAAGTTCAATCATGCTTGTATCACTGCAGGAGAGTTTTTCAAGCGGGGTGAAGTCACAAAAGTAATGATCCATGACATTTGGGCCACAGAAGGATAACTGGGCCATCAGATATAATATTACACAATTAGCCAGCAAGGAGTCGACCCATGCACCAACGTTGAGCTGAACACATGCATGATAGAAGTGTAGTGTAAAGGTTTACATATCGCCAGGTAGCGGTCATAGGACATCGCTGCCAGGAGATATGTCTCTATACCTACACAAGAACCAAACAAATAAAATTGGGACAGACATCCACTAAAAGAAATGGACTTCTTGCCACTTATCAAATTGGCCAACATTTTGGGCAAGATAATAGAGCTATAGCAGGTCTCCAGGCAAGACAAATTGGCCAGGAAGAAGTACATGGGGGTGTGGAGGTGTCGATCAGAAACAACTAGCAAAAGGATAAGGAGATTCCCAGTTATTGTCATAATGTAAATCACTAGGAACAGTACAAAAAGATGGGGCTGGAGATCAGGGAGATTCCCAAATCCCGAGAGGATGAATTCTGTGATGATAACTGTCTGGTTTTCCTTCTCTGTGTTCCACATTGATTTAATCAACTGCAGGTCACATCAACCCTAGAAAATAAAACCAGAAGAAGATGCATTTTGATATAAAGACATCCATCAAGTTTTAAAAGCCCCCCCCCCCCAATATCAGCAGCACTGGGAAGCTGTTTTGCAATAGGAGTAGCTCAAACAAAGTTTAGTGGATTATAGTATGTGGGACAGATTTTGCTTACCATCTCTGTTGCAGCTTCCAGTATGATTACAATCCTCATATTGCAGTCCTACCTATTAAAACCGGTCCCGCAGTACCACTACGTAGCATCATCACAAAGCCAATTCAGAATGAGGGTGGTGCTTCTTGCTATCACTATGGCACCTTGTGATTAAGCATCTGGATGCTCAGAAAACAACTGTGGTCTTTTCCTGTCCTAACTTCATGCACCAGCTCTGCATAGTCCTGAGAAGATGAGACCCGGCCACTGTAAGCTATCCCTTTGCAACATGCATGAACACGTGCATTTTTATTATTAATGGTTTCTTATCTGAGTAACACTCATTTTAAAATTTGCAGTGCAGAGTCTGCTTCTATTTTTACTGCTGTTGCTTTTAAGTGGTGTAAACCCCCCACCCACCCGACCCACCCCAGGCAATGTAAATGCTTTGGAAGGGTGGAGTATAGTTTTTCTAAAACCAATCAGTTAATAAATTCCAAGCACGCTTAGTCAGACGTTCACTCCACTGTTATCACTGGAACAAAGTACTTTCCCAAGCAAGTGTGTGCAGGATTTCAGCCTAAGGCAATGTGAGTGCTGCAATGCTAAGCGAAAACACAACATGAGTATCTTTGTCCCAAAATGAGCTGAGCTTTCTTTTTCCAGTTGGAGTAGTGAATGAAAAGGGGAGTTTGACATAGAAATGTTTTGATGAACTGGGTGAATTTGGGAAGGCGGTTGCCATTTCTCCCCATTTGTCTTCCTGACTAAGTGTAGAGATGGGAGACCAATTCAATTCAGATAGCATTTAAAGGTGATTCTACCTACCTTACACATTCCAGAATGATATGTGAACCGAAATACAGCCATTCCCTAGAATCTTATTTCAGCACTCCTGGTGGGGCATCCTCCACGGTACCAGAAGACAGGAGGCTAACTAAGGTAAGGTTAACAGATGTCCCCGTTTCCCGGGGAGAGTCCCCAGATTTACAAATCAGTCCCCATACAAAATCCATTGAAGTTGCAAAGTGTCCCCGGATTCATTGAAAAAAATCTGGTAACGTTAAACTAAGGGAACTCGGGGGGGGAGGGCCCCCCCAACAGCATCTGCCACCAGAGGCAGCTGTCTCGTGGCAGGATCCTCTGTATGTATTTCGTCCTTGAACTTACATTGATATAATGGGTTATATCAGGGTTGATTAGTCCAGCTGAAGGATTAGTAAAATAAATGTGGAAATTAATTATTTAACTTGACATGGCCTTTCCAGAAACATCCACAAAGGTAGTTTGGACCATGCATTTGAATTAACAGAACTTCACATACAACTGGAAAGAAGAGAAACGGAGAAAAAAATTTATTGACCTATCCTAACACTGGTAAAAACAAACTATCGTTTAGAAAAGCTCTTGAAATATGGTACCTCACCAACAAAAGAATAGCATCATATGGGATTAGCACTTCCCTTCAACCAATTTCTTTGATGCGCAATGATATTCCAGGATTCAAAACCTGTAGTAAAAAACATTAAGGAAACGCAATAGGCCCTGAGCAAGCTGGAACTGCCACATTTACACAGAACTGTTAGTGATAATGTTTATAACCCTAATGGGTTTACATCCTTCTCCCTTAAAATAAGTAATCCTGGGGGACTTTGCTGCAGATTGGCTACCTGGGGAGGGGGGGGGGACCATTTATCTTGCAACTGACTTCCTAAACCCTAAGGGGATTCTTGTATTAATTATTGCTTTATGGGATTGCTTTCCTGTCTGGATGAAACATAGGACTGGAATTTTACAGCCTTCTGGTTTCAAGTTCAGTTGTGTGGGGCAGGGACGGATGAAGGGGGTGTGGTGGGGATGGACCGCCCCGGGTGTCTTCACTGAGGGGGTGACATTTGGCGCGCCACCCTTCTGTGACTCCCAAACCTATCCTGAGTCGTTGGGGTAAAGGGGGAGCTGCACTGTTTTGCTGGCAGCATTCCCCCCCTTCCCCCTTTGTTTTGACAGCTTGGGGGAGGCTTGGGAGTCTCAGGCGGGCGGGCGGTGCGCCAAATGTCTGCCATCGGCAGCTCACTCCGCCCCTGTGGGTGCCTTGCTCCACCCCCGGCTGCAGGGCGTGAGCACCGCTCTGTGCACCCAAGTGGCTATCTTGCGCCTGGGAGGGCACCCTCCATGCCTCGTGCCCCTTGGGAGCATACTCTGCCCCCCTTGGGAGCACGGCCACCCTGGGTGGCACAGGTACATGCTCCACCACTGGTGTGGGGCGTATGATTTTATAAACGAAATCGTAACAAGATACCTGTTTTAAGACAATTGATTTATATACAGTGGTCCCTCGACTTACGAATTCCTCGACATCCGTAGGTTTCGACTTACGAATGGGACAAATGGCCGCACGCTTACGAATTTTTCTACATCCGAACGGAAACCGTTGGCGGCTTTAAATGCAGGTTTTTTCGACTTACGGATTTTCCCAAATATTTTTTTTCCCCTATGGGAAGCCGCATTTCGACTTCTGAACTTTTCAACCTACCAGTGTGCATTCGAAACGGATTAAGTTCATAAGTCGAGGGACCACTGTACATAAATAGATTGCCTTCAGCTGCCCTCTAGTGTTCAAACATCCTGCTTGACAGCAGCAGCTTCCCATAGTTTATGCCCGGATTGATTTTATAAACAATAATGGAAAAATAGCAGGCTTTTCGCTGTGATGTTTATTTTTAAAAAGTATATTGGCAATGCCACATTTATGATTTCACAAAATGAGAATCCGGTTATTTTGTTTGTTTGTTTGTTTGTTTTAGTGATGGACAACGCCCTCATGACTTGATTTGAAATCAACTAAGTATTTATGAACTTTCTCATAGTACTCTCAAGGTGATGAAAGCTCACCTACCGTAGGAGTGCTCTGAGACCAGGGCAGTTTCGAGCAGGTCATGTGCCCTGGTGCTGAGGGGCGGAGGTCACTCCGGCGCCCCCGCCCTCGCAGGGCGCAGCATGGTTTCCGTGCGGCTTTGCTGCGCGGCGCCCAGCTTACCGGCCCGGCGCCCTGCCACACCGCACCACTGGGGGGGCTACCTAGAGCCGGCCCTGTCTGAGACAGCTCAGAATGTCATCACATATGTACAGGATATTATTATTTATCCAGTTCTGCTCCAACTGTCTACCGATGACATTATACCGATGCTTTCATTTGCTCTGGGGAAAGGTGAATAAACTGAGGCTCAGTCCAGAGAAGAGACAGGTGGTGATTGGTGGGGGGACTACTCAGCAGGGGTGCCAACTTGAATAAAATGTGGGGGCGGGGTCCAGGTAAGCCCTGCCCCACATAATCGATGACATGATGCAGCACACACACACACTATTTGAATGGCAATGCCCATTTATTTTGGGGGGCCTGGCCCCATCAAATATTTTAGGGGGAGGTGAAGGGACCTCGGCACTCAGGAGCTGGTTCCTGTGCTACTCAGTATGTACCCTTGATAAGATCACAATTCCTCTTTAAAAGGCATAGGATTACACAATGATAGCTCTATCCTGGAGTAACTTTTATCAATGCTACTTCATCTGCTTGCTGTGTATACTGCTGGGGGAAAGGGAGCTGGTTACTCATACCCTGACAGCTTCTATACTACTGTTGTTCGTTAATTTGGTACCTTCCAGTTTAGATTAATTTAACATGCTTCAATTGGAACTGTCCTTAAAAGTTCACTTAATTCAGAATGCAGAGACTGCAATAGTCATGATTAGAATAGACCCATTAAAACCAATGGGAGTTATAATGTTAAGAAATCCAGTCTTTTCTCATGCCTTATGCCTGTTAGAGTTTGCTCTCAATAGAGCAGTTTGGGCACAATCCTTAGTGTAAAGATTATAAGATCAGTAAATAAGTTCCATTGATTCCAATGGGATTACTCTAAATATGGCAGTGGATCCAGCTCTCAAGTATGATATATTTTTTCAGAAAATCCACAAGGACACCATGATCCAACTTTATTTCATTCATTCATTTATACTCCTACACTTGAAAATTAAAGTCTCAATGTAGCTTGGCTATTCTACTTCATCCTGTTGAGACAGTGTGTGTGTATGTTAATATCGGTTTGGTGCCATTAATTAAATAGACATGGCCTTGAAAGAGGACGGAAAATTCCTCTTGACATGAGTGAGCATCTAACTTTCCCTGTTTGAGAACTTCCCCCCTCTTTGTCTGCAATATTGACATCCCATTATGTGAGGTAATAGTTTAACAGCTAATGCTAATGGTTTAAGACTCTTGGCATAACTCCCAGAATAACAAATATAGGTAGCCAAACACAGGCAGAAACTGCTTAGTGATTTCTCCCACTCATTGCAAACATCTAGTGACTGAAGCACTTGTATTTGATTATTTAACTGTGTTTTAATAAGTGTACCTACTGATATTTTGCTACTAAATGAAAGTCAGACTTCTTGAACATTTGAACTTTAATAAGTGCACATTGATATTTTGTTAGTGGATGGGAGCAAGATTGGAACAAGACTCCACAACATCCACCTGGAACAAAACTTGGGAGCACAATAAGGAATCAGAAGAGTTGTGCATCCTAAGAATGGAAACTGAGCTGAACACATCTAGAAACACAATAATTTTGGAGGTAAATATGCAGTGTTTCTCATCCCCATGTGCTATCCTTGGAACAGGGTTTTTTATTTCATGAGAATTTAATATGGTTTATATAGGCACCATACTTCTATCAGGTGTGTACAGATACCATTTCAAACTCATGGCAACTCTTATCAATTTCATGGTGAACTGTGAAAGGTGGGTTTAGTAAGTCTGATCTGATTTCTGTTTAGATTGTTCAAAAATTGAATGTTATTTTTTCTAGAAAAATAGGTGCTGGTACTCACCATGAAATTGTTACTGTAAGTGTCACACTTATCAACAACAAAAAGAGGTGCCAGTACAGCATAGTTTTGAGTACCCCCTGGAAAAACGCACTGGTTCAGATCAATTGCATTTATTTAAGTTGCCTTCCTCTTTATAGGTCAGTCACAAGGTTTATTAGGAAAACATGCATACAATGTATGAAAAGCCATCTTTTACTGGACAGATCAATTTTAGACTCTTCAGACGACCGGGGATAACATGTTGGATTTCTCAATCCAATGCTAGGTACTCATAGTTTAAATAATATTTCATGACATTTGAATATTTTGAATGTACTGCAGTTCTGGCTCAACTGAGTTTGTAGTTTTGACAGTTACATTCTTCATCTTCATTTGGAATCTCACAATCAATGAAGTTTCCAAGCTGCTGATTTTTACCCAGAATTCTGTTCACTTAATATAGGTAATAAGGATCTGGAGCTACCTTGTTTGATTCCGTGAGACTGTTCTGGAAGAAAAATCAAAATCTAGATGTAGTTTACTTTGGGATTGGAGAATGTTTCCTAAGCTAGTGTAATAAAAATATTGATAATTTTTACAACAATCAAGGTATTGGTTCAGCTACTTTTCTCTCTCCCCTCCCATTTCATTTATTAATCACTTCACATGAAATATCCTGGATAATTAACCATAAAACTCCATAGAAGGATGAGATTGTGTGGATCATTTTTTAAATTGGAATATTTTTGCTCTCTGTAGTGAGGAAGGGGAGGAAGCAAATGTCCAGTCACCACTAAACACACACACACACCCTCTCTATCTCCTTCAACTGTATCCAGCAATCTCACTTTCAGGTCCTTTCATCCTTCATATTTTCCTGTAGCGTAGGAATAGATCATGT
The DNA here is from genome assembly GCF_963506605.1 of Zootoca vivipara. Lineage (NCBI taxonomy): Eukaryota > Metazoa > Chordata > Lepidosauria > Squamata > Lacertidae > Zootoca > Zootoca vivipara. The sequence continues at coordinate 27,514,778 of NC_083288.1, read as the reverse complement.
GGGGCTCTCCAGATATTGTGGACCACAACTCTCATTATCCCTGACCCTTGGCCATATGTACAGGGGTGAGGGATACATGAGTCTTTCCATTTCAGTTTCTCTTGGTTTTTCATTTTTATACTCTTAAATTTAGTTCTCAACATTTCCATAGCAATTTGTGATTTTTTATCATGACATTTCTTTAATATTTTTCTAGAAACATATCTTTCGGAGGTGGGGGGGGTGAGGAATGAATGCAGTTTTAACAAAGATGCTCATTTTTGCATTACCATGACACTTTCCTTTTAATATACTGTATTACTTGGTATGAGAACATGAGAACCATATTGCAAAATATGGAGAAGTGTGAACTTTGAAGGACAGTTGTGTTTTTGTTGTGTGTGTGTGTGTTTTTAAAAAATTGAATTAGGTAGTTTCTCGTTAAAATCAATTTTCTCCTCCATATCTAAATGGGGCTGATAAGAATTGTAGCCCCAAACCTCTGGTGGACAACACATTGTCTACATCAGATTTATTGCTATGATGTGCTTTAGAACAGCCCCCCTTTCTATGGTCAGCAAGTTTCTTTCATGTGATCAGGTTCTTGGAGTGTTTAACCTATACCAGTGCCCTGCATATGGGCTTCCATATAGCTGAAGCATTGCACTGGACTAGGGCTACAAATGTGTGTCCTCTAACCCATTTAATTCCATTTCAGACTGCAGCTGTAGAAATCATATTAGGAAGAATTGCATTGAACACCAATAATAGAATCAGCACACCACACAAAGGCCATGTTTGGAAATAGAGATGTGATGGGTGTCTTCAAACATCTGCATAGTTATATCACAGAAGTTAGTCCAGTATTCTGTACTGTTAGGGGTGTAGAATTATTATTATTAGTAGTAGTAGTAGTAAAATAATAATGATAAATAAATAAGAATAAAAATGTGCACCCCACCACCGAGACCATTCCATTGTAACTATCCAACCTCCCAAAATTTCAACACCTCTTGCAATGGCTTGACCCCTTTCCGTTTTAACAGTACAAATTATTCAAACACCCTCCATATCTCCTTAAAACCATTTCTCCTGCATATTCCCTGTCTTACCTTAATGGTACATGTTAATTCATCATTAATACCTACCGTATATCCCACACTTCTTTATACCATTCTTCCATTTTATATTCAGTTTGCTCCTTCCACTTTCTGACTATAATAATTCATGCAGCTGTCAATAAATTTGTGAGGAAGTCCTTCATAGCTTGTGAACGTTCCACCCCATCGTAAATTGATAATAATGCTACCTCTGGACTTTTGGTCAGCTTTAACCCAGTGATTTCTGTTATCTCCTTAAACACCCTTTGCAAAAAATAAACAAAATCCATTATTCCATACTAGTTAGGGGTGTGGACTTTAAGGTAACTCCCAACTCTACAGTTCTGAGATTCTCTGTTGTGTTAGATTTCTTTATTGGGGGGACATACAAAGCAATATCCCATACATATAATATGTATGGGATTCCCCAATCTTATTCTCATGATTCCATTTCTGTCACTATTGGGAAGAGAAATAGCATGGGTTTCAAATCCAAGAAGCTGTGATCATGATTGGGTTGGGGGAGGAAACATGAGAAAGGAGCGGGTAGGAAAAGGTCCAGCACCCTTCTTTCCAGCTGCTTCTCCACCACAGATCTTCCCTTCCCAAAGCCATTGTGGAGATGCAGATATCTCTTTAAATACAAATACAAATGTGGCAACATTAGTTTGCTAATTTTTTTAAATTGTGTTTTAGAATGATGTTGTCAGTCATCACCAGCAAACAGCAGTGGGAGGAAATCAATCAAGTCCTTCAGCATTCATCCTTCTGGGATTTGGCAATCTACTTGAACTGCGAATTCTCCTGTTCATATTGTTGCTTGCAGTCTATGCTTTATCTCTAGTCATGAACTTCCTGATTATTTTTCTGGTTGTGGTTGACCAGCATCTTCAAACTCCCATGTATTTCTTCATCATGAACCTGTCCTTCTTGGAGACTTGCTACATTTCAACCATCCTCCCCAGGATGCTGGCCAGTTTCCTTACTGGGGATAGGTCCATATCCATTACGGGATGTATCACACAATACTATCTCTTTGGTTTCTTGGCAGCCACAGAATGCTATCTTCTGGCAATGATGTCCTATGATCGGTATTTGTCAATATGCAAACCTCTGCACTACACATCCATCATGAATGGTAGCTTCTGCATCCGACTGGTGATCACTTCTTGGATGTGTGGCTTGTTGACCAACACTATTGTCACTTTACTTATGCTAAAGCTCACATTCTGTGGGCCCAATGAAATTGATCATTTCTTTTGTGATGTATATCCAGTGGCAAATCTCTCCTGTAACAATGCTTATCTCGTAAAACTTGCAACATTTATTTTAGGAGTGATAGGAACAGGTCCCCCTTTCCTACTAACTTTGGCATCCTATGCCTTTATTATTTTCACTGTCTTACAAATTAAGTGTAAAGCTGCCCAGTGGAAGACCTTCACCACTTGCTCTTCTCATCTAATTGTGGTGACACTCTTCTATGGATCATTATTCCTTGCCTATATAGTACCTGAAACAGAAACACTGAAAAGACTACGCAAAACCCTCTCTCTGTTCTACACCATCCTGACTCCCATGCTAAACCCCCTCATATACGGTTTGAGAAACAGAGAGATGAAGGAAGCTCTGCTTAAATCTGTCAGAAAATTCAGCAATAGAGTTTCATAGCTCCAAAATGACTTGATAAAGAAGTTGAAGGATACAGAAACGTGGGGGAAGTCCTGAGAAAGAATTTGACATTATCAAGGATGTTTGATGATGCCTGAGGAAACTATATGTGCCAAATTCATCATTAAGATTTCCTGATTCAAACCGTTCAAGTCTAATGTGTCAATTGTGGTTTAGCTGTTTACCAGTTTCCCCCACTTCTCCAGTTGTTGTGGCATTATTCCAAGTAGATGAATCTGATGGATGTCTTCATGGATCTGGTGAAGCATACAGAAAGATTTTGTAATTGTGAAACAATTGTAGCCTGTTGTGACATGGACCCATAATTTTTAGAAATGTGAACTTTGTATTGCACCATGATTGCTATCGACAACAAATGACTGGGACAAAGCAATGGGAGTTAACCCATTGCACAGATTCAAACTGCCAGCTTTATGATTGGCAAGCCCAAGAGGCTCAGTAGTTTAGACCACAGTGCCACCTGCGTCACTGGGGAGAGGATGCAAATGGACAGCAGAAGCAGATTCTGGAAACTCTTATGCTGGATCAGACACCTATATTTCAAGGTTGGAAGGACAAACATCCACCATCTTCAGTGATCTGAAGACCTCATTGCCCCTTTTATGATTGAGCACAAAGCTTCTAACTGTCAGTCTTGTTTAGATACCTTTTTGGACACATGGATTGTGTATGTTAATCTATATGTTTATATTAGGATTGGTTAATATGCTTATTGTCAATGTCAGATCCTGCTATCTTTATTTTTTACTTCTATTCATGTTGTTATATTTGCAAAAAATAAAAATAAAATAAAAATAAAGAAAACAAATCTGTTTGGTAACATCAAGACCAGGCTTTGCAAGAGTAACATGTAATCAATAAAATGAATTCCCCCTGGCATAAGTGAACCTGTAACTTTCCCCATCTGAGAACGTTTTTCTAGTTCATTTGGTTGGACTAGCGTTGATATCCTATTATGTGAGCCTTACCATGCTAATAGTTTTAGATGTTTGGCATAACTCCCAGAATTACTGATACATAGAGCCAAGCATAGAAAAAAATTGATCAGTGCCATCCCCCCAGTAACTGCAAGTATCCATCTGCAGAGAAAAATGTGCTTGATTATTTAACCATATTTGAATAAGTACATCTGCTGATACTTTTCTAATAAATAGAAGCAAGGCAAATTAGGAGCTTGTAGAAGAGCACACTGATATTCTGATACTGTAAGGAAGCAAGACTCCATAACATCCACCTGAAGCAAAGATTGTTAGGCTAGAGAAGCAGCAAAACAGAGACTTGTCTTCTAGCAATGGAACCTGAATCTAACACATCAGAAATTCCACCTAGAAATATAATCATTTTTGAGGTAAATGTTTATGCATTAGCTTTTCATCCCTATGTGCTGTATTTGGAACTGTGGAGCTGTCTGATGGGAAGTGAAAAATGTGCTCCATATATCTGTTTGTTCTCATTTTTGTTCAGATTGACATTTACTCAATGTACCTTCCCCTTTCTTTCTTTCTTTCTTTCTCCCTTTATTATTTTACAAAATATAATGTATATTATACAATAGTGTTGCTGAGTCCTAAAGTTTATTAAGAAAGCCACAGAGTTGGCAAGCATATGAAATGAGATATTTTACTGAAGCAATTAATTTTAAACTCTTTGGAATATTGGAGGCAACACTTTGAATTTCACAGAAAACAACTCCAGGACTAGGTGCTCAGAGTTAAAATAATGAAAAGAATGTAAATGTTAATACAATAGTGATTGTATTAATGCAATAGTAGTATTAATAGAGATGACAGCAGTGGGACTTCACTGTTTACCAGAGTTTCCCCCCCCCCAATGGCTGCATCACACCAGGCCCATTTTCTTTCATTCTCCAATTCCAGCCAAAAAAGAAGAGGTTGGCTATTGCCTGGCTACTGTATGTTTAACACTCACTCCAAGTGATTGACTAGAAATCCTGTAGTGCACATGTGGTTGAACGCTGCCTGAAAAAGAAAAAGAAAAGCAGGGAAGATGTGATAGCTCTCTTCAAACGTTTAAAGGTATAACACAGAGACAAGGGAGCAGAATTGTTCTCCGTTGTTCCAAAATGTAGGACCAGAAGTAATAGAAATTACAGGGAAGAAGATTTCAGCTAAACATGAGAAGAAACTGTGAAATAAGAGCTGTTTCATAGTGGAACATATGTACCAACTTCAATATTTAGCTTTGTGGAATGTGCACTGTTGAAGGTGCTAAAGAACATGTGTTCCATACTTGTAAGAAATCAATATTGTAAAAAAATATAGAGCAGCGGCTATACTTTGGAATGCACAACCTACTTATATCTGACAGGTATCTGTGCTATACTCTTTTCAATGCCTGCCTAAAATTTCTTTGTTTAGCCAAGCCTCCTCAGATATGTAGCAAAAAAAGGTGTCTTCTTTTTTAGCTATTGATGATTTCAGTCATCTTTACACTGTTTTTAAATACCTGCTTTTAGCTGTTTTACAGATAATCTTAATGTTTTATTTCATGCTTTTGTAAACTGCTAAGAGGTTGTCTTACAATCAAGCAGTATGCAAAGCCTATTATTGATTGATTGATTGATTGATTGGAAAATTTAAAAACAAACAGACTGCCATGGGAAATCCTGCTCTATCCTGTATTTTTTAAGCACAGACTGGGCATACATCTGTTGTCAATGCTGTGCTTGCATCCTGTGTAACAGTGTGTGTCCTAATACTTACTGTGAATATCAGCACACTGTTACCAGCAAAGTTTGATTACAACATCCTGTAGGAAAGTATGGTGTTCCACAGAGAAAACACTCCCTTATTCTAAGGTAAACTTGTGATTCAGGAAACATAGGTAGCAAGTTAGTCATTTCTCACTAGGGTCATGTCCTTTCAACTACCAACTGGCCAGGGTAAACTAATGAAACTGTCCCTTTCATTTCATGCAATAAACCAACCTTTCTTCATTCCTCTGGTGCATGAACATCTTGGGGTATACAGTTAAGGGTAGAAACACATATTCACAGCAAAAGCATATTTTAACTTCAACAGAAGATCCTAAACCTCTTTGGAGTGTATGTTGGAAAACATATGAGTGCTGGGAACACATGTGAGTTCGGACACACACTTTGTAACATCTGCATTGCAGATCTTTCCCTGATTGAAGGTGTGGTGGTGGACTAGGTGATCCGCAAGGCAATCTTTGCAACAGGCATGACCAAAATTGGCCCTCCAGATGTTTTGGGACTACAACTCCCATCATCCCTGACCACTGGTCCTGTTAGCTAGGGGTGATGGGAGTTGTAGTCCCAGAACATCTGGAGGGCCAAGTTTGGCCATGCCTGCTTTACAAGCTGGTGATTTCCCATTGTCTACTTCCAGGGAAAATATTTTGTATTATCTGGAAGCACCAAAACAGTACACACACACCCTCATACTTTTGAAGGAGATACAACCCCTTATCAGGATTGTACAGTCTTACTTTCTCATTACACCACTATCCCTAGTGGGAAGGGTAGCAACATAGGTCTGGAATCCCAGCTTTGGGAATATTGCCTAGTTTCAGGGAGGAAACAGGGGAAAGCCACAGGTAGGAAATGATTAAGCAGGAGTGTAGGAAGATAGGGGCAGTAGGGGCGGGCCGCCCCGAGCGGCAGGCTCCAAGGGGTGCCATCGCAGGTGCCCGCCCCATCTCCAAAATGTTCGCCCCCACCCCAGAACGCGTGTCACGCCCCTCCGGGAGGCGTGCCACACCCCGGAATGTACGCTACAGCCCTCCGGGAGGCGCGCCCCCTGGAACGTGCGCCACGGCCATGAAACGCGTGCCCTGCCCCTTCAGGAGGCACGCTCCACCCCGGATTGTGCACTCCGTCCCTCCGGGAGGCGCGCCCCACCCCTGGAACGCATGCCCCATCCCTCCAGGAGGCGCGCCCCGCTCCCAAAATGGGCACCAGCCCCGTCCCTGCCCCTGGGGCCAGAGCATGAAGCTCCACCACTGTTGTTAAGCACTATCCTTCTCTCCAAATGCCTCACCTCTACAAATCAGCCCTTCTTACTGGCCCTAACTCTAACCATTTCTGTGCGAGAAGTACTTCAAAGTAAAAGAAGTAGGGTCATGACAGAGCTTTTAAAACATATGATACTCCATGACCATTATTTTTAAATAATACAGCCTGTGTAAACCATATTGGATGCCTGTATCCTGCCAACTTTAGATCCAAACATCAGTGGATGGTGAAACGGGAGGGGTTGGTGTCCAAACTCACTAAAACTTGTCAAATTTTATTTCAGGATGATGTTGAAATTGATCATCAAAAAGAAATAAAGAAAAATATGTCAAGCACTACAACATTCATCCTTCTGGGTTTTGGTAATCTCCTTGAACTGCGATTCTTCCTCTTTGCATTGTTTTTTGCCATCTATGCTTTGTCTCTTGTTGCAAACCTCCTAATTGTTTTTCTGGTTGTGGTTGACCAGCACCTTCAAACCCCCATGTACTTCTTCATCATGAACCTGTCCTTCTTGGAGACCTGCTACATTTCAACCATCCTCCCCAGGATGCTGGTCAGTTTCCTTACTGGGGATAGGTCCATATCCATTAAAGGGTGCATCACACAATACTATTTCTTTGGTTTCTTGGCAGCTACGGAATGTTATCTTCTGGCCATGATGTCCTATGACCGGTATTTGGCAATATGCAAACCTCTGCACTACTCAACCATCATGAATGGTAGACTTTGCCTCCAGTTAGCATTCACTTCTTGGATAAGTGGCCTGTTAACCAACACTATCATAACATCTCTCATGGTAGAGCTCACATTCTGTGGGCCCAATGAAATTGATGATTTCTTTTGTGATGTGTATCCTGTGGCAAACCTGTCTTGTAGCAATACCCACATAGTAAGAACTGCAGTTTTTATACTAGGGCTGATTGTGACATTACCCCCTTTTCTACTAACATTGGCTTCCTACAGCTGCATTATTTCCACTGTCTTGCAAATGAAATCCAAGGTAGCGCAGCAAAAGGCCTTCTCCACCTGCTCTTCTCATCTGATTGTTGTGTCACTTTTCTATGGGTCAATATTCCTTGTCTATATAGTCCCTGAAACAGAAACACTGAAGAAACTACACAAAATGTTTTCTCTGTTCTACACCATCCTGATTCCCATGCTGAACCCCCTCGTATACAGCTTGAGAAATAGGGAGGTGAAGCAAGCTCTGTTCAGATCTGTCAGAAAATTCAGCAGCAGAGTTTTGTAGCTTTGCAATGCTGTGCCGGAGCTGGTGAAGTATGCAGAAATACACATAGTTGAAGGGTTGAGAAAGGATTTGCCATTAATGGGGATGTGAGGATCTCACATTTGCAAATACCTCTGAGCTCCTCACATTAATGTGCATATTACAATTCAGTTCTTCAGCATATATTTTTTTCCACTTCTGCAGTTGTTGTGGCACACTTTTCAGCAGGTGGATCTGATGGGTATTTTCATGGACCTGTTGATCCATAATCAAAATTATTATGGAATAATTGTACGGTAGCTCGTGAAGATATGAAATCAACCATGGTTTTTTAAATTGTAGAATGTGTATTTGCCATGGCTGTTAATAGAACAACACCAAATTACTTGCATTAACCTACCATGCCTGCCAAGTCGCCTGCTGAAAAATGCGGGATCAGCAGCGGCGCGGCACCAGAAGTTGCGTAGAAGCAACTTCCGGGGCCGCTCTACCCATGTGTGGGCACCGGAAATCGGGCAGAGCAGCACCGGAAGTCACTTCTACGCATGCCCAGCAGCCATCTTGGTGGTGGCCGCATGGCGGCGGCCATCTTGGTGACGGCCGCCGCCATGCAGCCGTCACCAAGATGGCTGCCGGGCATGCGTAGAAGCGACTTCCAGTGCCGCTCTGCCCGATTTCCTGTGCCCTAGCGGCACCCAAATTGGAGGCTACCTGGCAGGTAGGACATTCGGGGGATTTCCGGGATTTTTCTCTATTCGGGAGAACAGTGGGAAATGGATTAAAATCTGGGGGTTTCCCATGAAAAACGGGATACTTGGCAGCTAAGTTACCTACTGAATTGGCCTCCATCTCTATCAATGCTAAAGGACAGTGGCTCTCTAGATATTGTTGACCAATATGGTCTCGAATTGGAAGGGTTTTAGTCCAACAACATCTAATGGGTCATTCATACCCTACCACTGAACTAAACCAATATGAAAAATTTCAAATGCCAGCCTAAAAGGCCATATCTGTGTGCCATTTCAATCTCTCATTCAACCCTTATTCATCCCCACTATGTGGTTATGTTCTCTGTTATCATGACTGCAATCTTGTGCCAACTTACCTCAGAGTAATCTCCGCTGAATTCAATGGAAATAACTTCTCTACTCATTTGTAAGACCTCCTGGCATACACATGCATAGGATTGTTCTGGAAGGATCCAATCCTGTGCACACTTTCCTGGGAATAAGTCCCCTTAAAGTCATTGGGGATTTTGATTATATCAATATATTAATAATATTTTTAGTATATTTATTTATATCCTGCCTTTTCCCCTGACAAAGACTCAAGGTGGCTTACAGATAAAATAATAACAGCTAAAAACATAGGTGAGGGAGAACATTTTTTTTAAAAAAAAAACATTACTAAGATTAAAATTATATCTGGCACGTCTGTGCTCATGTCTGTTTGTGTGTGTGTATTTTAATCAACACATATTGGCACATTTCTATGGAAAGCCAGAGTAGTGTTTGCTTTTTACAAGAAGACAGAGAGATTTGACATGCAGAGTTTGATTTTGCAGGATTTCCTCCAATATTTCCTGAGTATTCTCAGGTAGAAGCAATAAATTTCACATGGTTCAAGAACATTCACTATACATTATACACTGAATGGATGGGATTTAATCTGAAAGGGAGGGTGAAAGCTGAATTGCAATTTGGGCTAGCCAAGTTACTTGATTGTGTAGGTCTAGGTGGTCCTCCATCTGCACTTCACACCTTTCTCTGAAACTTGTCTCTTTGGAATATGTTGCCATGTATTGAATGCTGTAATAGGCATAGTGATCTAATCCTCCTCCCTTCCATTTAAAGCTGTTGCTTGTCCCAATTTATAGTCCTCAGCACAAGAAATACTGCTGGGCTCCATCTCACCTAGAGAAAATTATGTTAATAGGTTTCCCACTTTTAATTAATTAAATTTGTATACTGCCCTATACCCATAGATCTCAGGGTGGTTCACAACATAACATTTCAACAAAAGTATGACTCTGAAAGGCAAAGATGAAATGTCTAATGAATGCAAGCTTGTTTGTCCTCTAATTGCAGGCAACATGTGCTGCAGTTCTGGGGCAGTCTGCCATGTGCAGCGCTTAAGTAGCAGTCCCTCAAACTGCTTTGACTGGCGTCCCACTAGCCCAATTGTTCCCAGATTCGAGGGAACAGCATTAGGGTGTTGTTGGTGCTCTAATGATCCCACCCACAACACAAGGCCTGATTGCCGGGTTCCACCGCAATGCATGCCCTCTGTTTAGGGAGGACCCAATTTGCCTGGCAGTGGAAGGTAGAGTGAGCTAACATGAGGCAGAAGATTAAACTGCTGAATGAAGCTCCAATGTTAATGTGAATGTTGGGATATACAAGCCCAGACAGACCCTCCTTTTGTTCATTTACACATATTACAGCAATCTACTCAGGGCTACAAAGATAAGATGGGATCCAGGTTTTGTTCCTTATAACACAGATGACCTACATTCTATTGGTTTTATACATAAAACCAACACTTTGTTGCTCAGCCAAAAGTCATAACACAAGAGCTAGTAAGAAATAAGAAATGAAGGTACAGTCAGATAAACTAGTGGACTCACAACATGCGATAATGCTAGCAACGCATATTGAGTCAAAGGAAATGAATGGAGTAGTTTGGCACGTATGCCTCACAACTTTTGACCAGCTTTTAAACGTAAGGAAAGGAATTGAGTCAGGTGAATTCTTGCAATAAATAGTAACATGCTATGAACAGCTCTTGGGGTTTTGTGAGGAGATTCCTCAAGGGAGTCAGGACAGTGCAGAATACTTTACTAAGCTTTCTCAGATCTGGGATGTTGGGTAACATGTGAAAAATTATTACAGTGCGATAAAAAATGCAAGCCGAAATGAGAAGAGCAGTCCAAAAAAGGGTTTTGCCTCCCAAGTGAAGATCGGTATTTATTTAGGCTGATGGAACTTTTCTTCTGTAAACAGCCTTGCTGTAAACACTCCATTACACAGCCTCTCACATCTTACTCTCATAAGCCATGGCCAAGGGTCTTCAATGGCTGGTGAACTTAAAGGATGGAGGTAAGCAAAGTCTTGAATGAACTGTTAATCTACCAAATACAGTCTTTAAGGCTTTGTGAACTTCTTTGTTTCTCGAAGTGTAGGTGAGAGGATTGATTAAGGGATTTAGGATGGTGTAGAAGAGTGAAAATACTTTATTGAGATCTCTCAGAATCGGGGCAACATGTACACAATTATTAGTGACCCATAAAAAAATGCAAACCACCATGAGATGAGAGGCAGGTCAAAAACACTTTTTGTCTCCCAAAAGCAGGTGGAATCTTCAGGATGGTGGTGATAATGCAAACATAGGATATGAAAGTCAGCAGGAATGGGGTAAAGAGGTAAAGGAAGGCCAAGAAAAAGGTGAAGAGCTCAGTCCTGCTAGTGTCACTGCAAGAGTTTCTCAATTGGGGCAAGGTCACATAAGTAATGATAAATGACATTGGGCCCACAAAAGTATAACTGAACCAGGAGGCATACTAATATGCAGTTAAAGGACAGACCGTTTCTCCATGTCCCAGCCATAAGCTGACAACATAGTTTTCCATTCATGATGGAAGCATAAAGCAAAGGTCTACATATTGCCACATAGAAGTCATAACAACAACAACAACAACAACAACAACAACAACAACAACAACAACAACAACAACAATTTATTTATACCCCACCCATCTGGCTGGGTTTCCCCAGCCACTCCAACAGAATAATAATAATAATAATAATCAATTAAAGATTAAAAGCCTCTCTAAAGAGGGCTGCCTTCAGATGTCTTCTAAAAATCTGGTAGCTGTTTTTCTCTTTGATATCTGATGGGAGGGTGTTCCACAGGGCGGGCGCCACTACCGAGAAGGCCCTCTGACTGGTTCCCTGCAACTTGGCTTCTCGCAATGAGGGAACCACCAGAAGGCCCTCAGCACTAGACCTCAGTGTCCGGGCAGAACGATGGGGGTGGAGATGCTCCTTCAGGTATACTGGACCGAGGCCATTTAGGGCTTTAAAGGTCAGCACCAGCACTTTGAATTGTGCTCGGAAACGTACTGGGAGCCAATGTAGATATTTCAAGACCGGTGTTATGTGGTCTTGGCGGCCGCTCCCAGTCACCAGTCTAGCTGCCACATTCTGGATTAGTTGTAGTTTCCAGGTCACCTTCAAAGGTAGCCCTACATAGAGAGCATTGCAGTAGTCCAAGCAGGAGATAACTAGAGCATGCACCACTCTGGCAAGACATTTTGCAGGCAGGTAGGGTCTCAGCCTGCGGAACAGATGGAGCTGATAGACAGCTGCCCTGGACACAGAATTAACCTATGCCTCCATGGACAGCTGTGAGTCCAAAATGACTCCCAGGCTGCGCACCTGGTCCTTCAGGGGCACAGTTACCCCATCCAGGCCCAGGGAGTCCTCCACATCTGCCCGCCTCCTGTCCCCCAAAACAGTACTTCTGTCTTGTCAGGATTCAACCTCAACCTGTTAGCTGCCATCCATCCTCCAACCGCCTCGAGGCACTCACACAGGACCTCCACCGCCTTCACTGGTTCTGATTTGAAAGAGAGGTAGAGCTGGGTATCATCTGCATACTGATGAACACACAGCCCAACCCCCCTGATGATCTCTCCCAGCGGCTGCATGTAGATGTTAAAAAGCATGGGGGAGAGGACAGAAAAATAAGGGATCGGCAGACTGGAAGTAGCGCTGCCACCATTTTGGAACTGGGCAGAGCAGCATCGAAAGTCGCTTCTGAGCATGCTCTGCCCAGTTCCAAAATGGCCGCCGTGCTGGAAGTCGCGCTGTGGCCATTTTGGAACTGAGCAGAGCAGCATTGAAAGTCGCTTCTAAGCATGCTCTGCCCAGTTCCAAAATGGCCGCCACGCCAGAAATAGCTTCTGTGCATGTCCAGAGACTCCAGACATGCGCAGAAGGAACTTCCCCCAGCCGGTAAGTAAACCGGGGGGGAACAAAAAAATGTGTTTTTCCAGCTGGGAACAGCTGGAAAAACGGGGGTTTCCCGGGGAATATGGGGGAAATGGCAGCTATGGAAGGTGCTGATCAGCCACAACTTGCAAAATGATGAGGAAATTCCCTGTTAGCGTCAAGACATAAATCATGAGGAAGAGGGACAAAAGCAAAGGCTGAAGCTCAGGCTGATCCCCATATCCCAAAAGGATGAATTCTTTGACTGCTGTCTGGTTTCCTTCTTCATTCATCCACATTGTCTTTATCCAATTGAGGTCAAGCCAGCCCTATAACATAATCAGAGCACTGATATTAATACAGAGGTGCACATTGAGAGTGAAATCCATGGGTGGAGGGTAGGAATGGCGTGGAAATTTGATTCGTTTCACATTCAATGCTAAATTTATCAAATTCACACTTTCTGGTATAATATGAAAATCAACACATAGCCATCCTCCCATACCATCCAAATTTTGTGATGTGGTCATCCAAACGGTGTTCACAAATATGCACGTATTATGGTAAAGTGTGCAAAAAATAATAATGTAGATTTGTGGAAGTACCATACACAATTGCATTATATTGCTGGCTGAAATGTGTCTATAAGAAATAGACACAAAAATGCAGAACAATCTTCATGGGGATTTTTCTTAAGAAATACAGATTGCTGCAGATATGTGGTGAACTGAATGTAAAAGTGGAAAAATTAGAAGCTGAGAAAACCAAATTAGACAGATTCTTCCATCCTTAGCAGTGTCTAGCCACTCCTGCTTCCATCCAAATTTTGCCCCCCTCCCCCATAATTGTTGCTCCAATATCAGACAAAGCAAAAAAGGAGGGCTTCTGGAGTCGTGTTGGAAATGGATCAGGCTAAACTCTGGTTCCAAAGTCCTCCCATTCCCCTGAAGTATAGGTACACAAAATACAAACACATTGCCCTGGATGCAAGTACAAGCTATCTCTACACATGTACAGGTGTTTGTGTGAAAAAGTGTACACTTGTTAATTTTGTACAGCTCGTGTACAAACATGTGTACATGTGGATAACTGTATATGTTTTCAATTGTTGTTTGCACACACACATAGGTTGTATAGTCAATGAATCTGTATCTGCACTCCCCAACACTCACATCAGAACTGGGAGGAAAGCACATCAGTCTTGGAACTGGTTTATGTATTTTCCTTACTATTGAAACCATTGGGGAGGAGAACTTTTTAAAACAGCTCCCCAAAAGGGGAACAATGCCATGCACATGATCTTCCACCCTGTATATAATTGCACCCTAAATTAACAGGAGCCACATTCCACTTCTGCTATCTTTTCCAAAAATTTTGGATTTTGGTTCTGAATGTTAGTCAGGGTTTTGAAAGATAATTAAGATAAAGTGTGCAGATATAGTACTTCCCTTATTATCTGCATTCAATGATTAGTACCAGGATTAGTACAGGTACCGTACATGGGCGTAGGCAGGGGGGCAGGAGGGGGCAGCTGCCCCCCCTAGAAGCAAAATATTATTGTATTTTACAGACCATAACCAGCACTTTTCCCCTCCAAAAACTGAAGTGGAAAAGGCTTTGCTTTAGCGAGAGCAGCTCTCCACTTGCTGGGGGGGGGAACACAGCTGTAACAAAAACACATCAAATAAATAAAGCAAAGTGGCTACCGGTACTTAAGCAGTTAAGACAATGGAGCAGAAAATCCCTTCAGGCAAGGTTTGATAGCTGACCAATTCACCCTATTGTTCTTCAGTGGTAGTTGTTAATGAGCATTCAGGGATCGCATTAAGAGTTCTATTGGCGATTTAATGAGGGTGCATTGATTAAGGTGGCTCTGCAAGGCTAAAAGGAAATGAATAAGAAAAGGGGGGGCTGTAGCTTTTGATAGACACAGTGATGTTTATAAAAATCAGAGGTGTTCCAGTCTGCCCCTCCTCCTGCATCTGTATACTGTAAATCAGGGGTGGCCACCTCCCAAGAGACTCTGATCTACTCACAGAGTTAAAAACTGGGAGTGATCTACCCCCTTTTGGGGGGGTTCAGGTCAAAGCTGTTGAGTTTTTTTAAGGAAGGGAAGCCCTGTTTTTTTGAGTTTGGGTCAAACTTGTTGAGCTTCTTTTAGGAGGAAGGGAGGCCCGTTTTTGTTTAGGGCTTCAGGTCATAGTTCAGCTTTGTTTAGGGAGGAGGAAAATTTTGGGTGAGCTTTTTTAAGGGGTGCCAGTGATCTAGCAGTGATCCACCACAGACATCCAGTGATCTACTGGTAGATCACAGTCTACCTGTTGGACGTGCCTGCTGTAAATCAAGCAGAGAGAAAGCTGCTTGCAAGGCTCCTGTACAGGCGTACCAGTATCTTCCTCTTGCTGCAGAGTTCCAGCATCACAGCGTCACCCAGAGGCACCCACAAATGTGAGTTATCCCTCTCTCTATTTCTTCCTTCCTTCCCTCCCTCTTCCGTCCTTAATAAAATACAGGGGGGCAGATAAGCCCCACATAGAAAGCCCATCAACATGGGGGGGGTGACTCTTTAAAATACAGTATTTACCAGTAATTGGGGGGGGGCGGCACCTAGGCCTCTAGGAGTTGGCTGCTATGCCTAGGACAATTCAAGAAAGCAGATTGATGCATATGTTATGGTAATATATCAATAGAATCATGGAATTGTAGTCGGAAGGGACCACAAGGGTCATCTAGTCCAACCCCCTGCAATGCAGGATCTTTTTCCTAAGGTGGGGCTTGAACCCACGACATGGTTGAAATATTATGCTGATATGCAGCAACACCTCGGAGCTGTCGTGACTGCGGCCGTGCCTTCCCTCGCCCTCGTCCGCCCTGCCACCCCCTCTCGCCTGCCCGACCCTCCCGTCCTCTTACTGCAGAGTTCCAGCATCACAGCATCACCCAGAGGCACCCACAAATATGAGTTATCCCTCTCTCTATTTCTTCCTTCCTTCCCTCTTCCATCCTTAATAAAATACGGGTGGGGGGGCAGAAAAGCCCCACATAGAAAGCCCATCAACATGGGGGGGATGACTCTTTAAAATACAGTACAGTCGTACCTCGGGTTGCGAACACCTCGGGTTACGAACATCCCGGGTTACGAACTTCGCAAACCCGGAAGTATTTTCGCCGTGCGCGCGTGCGCAGAAGCGCCGCACGCCTTTGCGCATGCGCAAAGCGCAAAAATAGCGAAAATAGCGCTTTGCGCATGCGCAAAGCGGCGGTTCGGGCCCTTTTCGGGTTACGAACTTTTCGGGTTACGAACTGTGACCCAGAACGGATCGCGTTCGTAACCCGAGGTACCACTGTATTTACCAGTAATGGGGGGGGGAGATGCACCTAGGCCTCTAGGAGTTGGCTGCTATGCCTAGGAGTAGGACAATTCAAGAAAGCAGAATGATGCATATGCTATGCCTATATATCAATAGAATCATAGAATTGTAGTCGGAAGGGACCACAACGGTCATCTAGTCCAACCCCCTGCAATGCAGGGATTTTTTCCTAAGGTGGGGCTTGAACCCACAACATGGTTGAAATATTATGCTGATATGCAGCAACGCCTTGGAGCCGTCGTGTCTGCGGCCGTGCCTTGCCTCGCCCTCGCCCGCCCTGCACCCCCTCTCGCCTGCCCGACCCTCCCGTCCTCTCCAGCCAAGCAGGGTAACCGCCGATGCTGCCAGCCCCAGAAGCACAAGGTGGCCACTGCCGCTGCCACCGCCACGATATCATCAAGCCAGCTGGCCCTGTAGCCCCGCCCACGTTCCCACTTCGGGGCCCCGCCCCTGAACGACCATGGCTTGCCCCCCCCTAGTTTTGATCCTGGCTACGCCCCTGGTACCGTAGGAGAGGATTTCTCTGAATTTGTGTTGAAAAACAACGAGCTGTAACTTCATTGTCTCAGCTGCAAAATGAGTGCCTCTGAAGCAGCTTCTTTCAATAGCTTAAAAGAAGCAAGTCTGGGGACGTGCTTCTGATTTTCTGGTTGTGTAGAAAACATTTATGATGCAACCAACCTTCTAAACCCAAAGGAAATCCTGATATTAATTCCTCCTCCATGAGACTGCAGTCACCTTTCCCCTGTACTCCAGAGTTTGATGCACTTGGGATCTCTGTGTCTTTTCATCTACCTTTAAGTCTTACACACAAATTGCCTTCCGCTCCTCCTAGCGGTCACTTCTCTCACTTGCATGCATCTTATTAGCTGCTCCCTTTAAAATTCAGCTACTACCGGTATGTATTATAGCTGGGCATCAGTTTGTACTATGAGACCAAGGTAGGGCAGGAAGATGAGGATATTGTTGGTAGCTGGTATGGGAATAGAAGCAGCAAAAAATACAAATGGAGATTGAGTCTTGTATTGGGAGCAGAGAGAGGCTATCCTTTCTTTATTGTTGTTTAACAAATTTATATCCTGTCTTTCCAGAGAAACACATCCAAGACAAGCAAATACAAATAATCAATTTTAATAAAAGATATCATAATATAAAAGATAAGTATAATATATATAATATAATATAATATAATATAATATAATATAATATAATATAATATAATATATAGATCAATTTCAATAAAAGATATAATAATATTAATAAAAAGAATCACATCCATGAATGCAGCAGCTAGATTAAAATAATAATAATAATGAAGGGATACAAAGCAAGAAAAAGCTCATCATACGAATTATAAACATGGTTAGCTTGTCATTCAAAAAACAACAACAATGCTCACACCATAATGAACCCTAAAAACACATGTCTGTAAAACATCAATATGCAAGAGAAAAGATGGCAGGTACTATCACTGACACTGATAAACTTTGCAGATCAAATGTCTTGTAGGTAAGAAAAGTCATTACATAACACTGGAAGGCCAAGTAGCGGAGGGAAGAATGAACTTCCCCAGGGAAGGAATGTTAAAGCTTGGACATAACTGGGAAGTTTCTCTGCCATATTCGTGTCCCAGTCCAATGGAACTCAGAAGTTAGTAAGGCACGAAGGAGAGAACTTTGAAGGGTATATGGGTCACCTAAGTCATGGTTGTGTGCCACATATAGGAAAGAGGTAAGAAGACACGCACGCACCAGACTACAGAAGGAAGCTGCAGCAGTTGTTGATAGACCAGGTTGAGAACTCTTATTCTTTTCCTATATACCTGGGGGTTACCACCTTTTCCTTCTCCTTGAGACTGATGATTTCCCATTCACTTTTCTCTAAGTGATCACTGAACCCCAAGTCACAGAAGAGCTCAAGAAACTGCAGAATTGCAAATATCAGGAACACCAGTTCCTGAAAGAAAATGATCATGACAAAAAATGGACTTGAACCCAACATTAGTTCTGAGAAGAAATATATTAAAATTAATGAATCTGACAGACTTACATCCATTAATTTCAGTGGATCTATTCTGAGTAGAACTTGGTTGGATTCAGCCTATTAAAAAGACTGCAAAATATGGGAGTACATTTAGACAAACAGGGATATGACTTGAGTGTGCATTTCTGTGAAAAAGAAATGATCTTTTTTTTTAAAAAAAAAAACCACCTAAATAAAACTAACAGCGAACCTAGATCTGATGTATATTGCATAATTTGCTTTTGTTGAGTAGTTGATAATTCTTTAACAAATAGCTAGCCAGACAGGAAAATGGAGAGCAGAAGATCAGGACCAGAGGATGATGTGAAGGAATCCGAATTTGCTCCTGCACTGATCCTAATTATAATTCACACACACACACACACACACACTATTCACAGCAAGAAGAAAGTTCCCACTGGAGCCAGGTTTCTGCATACATGAATACTTTGACTAGCTGATAAATTTATCATAATTTAAATTTAATGGAAAGGAAAGAGTTCAGATCATGCCTTCCAAGAGATGGTCAATTTCTTCCAAACTCATCTTAGGGCTCTGTGAACTTCTTGGTTTCTCAAGCTGTAGATGAGAGGGTTGACCAAAGGATTCAAGATGGTATAGAAAATAGAGAATACTTTATTCAGACCTCTCAGAGTCGGGGAGTCAGGCAACATGTAGACAATGATTAAAGTGCCATAAAATATGCAAACCACAATTAGATGAGAGGAGCAGGTGGAGAAGGCCTTTTTTCCTTCCAGTGGTGGATGGGATCTTTAGGATGGTGGCAATGATGCAAACATAGGATGTGAGAGTCAATAAGAATGGGGCAACATTAAAATTGAAATTAAAGAAAAGGGCGGTGATTTCAACCATGCTTGTGTCACTGCAGGACAGTTTTACAATTGGGATGAAGTCACAGAAGTAATGATCTATGACATTGGGACCACAGAAGGATAGCTGAGCCATCATGATGATCACAATGAAGTTAGCCAGCAAAGAATTAACCCATGTTGCAGCCATGAGCTGAACACAGAACCTTCCATGCATAATGGTGCTGTAGTGAAAAGGTCTACATATAGCCAGATAGCGGTCATAGGACATTGCTGCCAGGAGATAGGTTTCTATAGCAGCACACAAACCAATGAAATAAAATTGGGCTATGCACCCACGGACAGAAATGGTTCTCTCTCCAATTATCAAACTGGCCAACATTTTGGGTAAGATAATCAAGCTGTAGCAAGTCTCCATGCCAGATAAATTTCCCAGGAAGAAGTACATGGGAGTGTGAAGTTGCTGATCAGCCGCAATGAGCAAAACGATCAGGAGGTTCCCAGTTAGTGACATAATAAAGACAATCAGGAAGAGGACAAAAAGAAGAGGCTGCAGTTCAGGGAGATTCCCAAATCCCAAGAGAATGAATTCTGTGATGGCTGTCTGGTTTTCTTCTTCTCTATCCAACATGGGTCTTGTGTCAAACAAATGAGACATCAACTATAAAATATAAGCTGAAATAAAGACATTTTAGGAGAACCATGAATTATATTTTGTGCGTGCAATTTTCTTGTAAATGCAACAGGGATGTCAGTGAAATCCATCAAAAGTGAACAATGAAATGGATTTATTTCAGTCTGTTTGATCCCTAGCTTGGCACAGATGGTTGCTATAAATGTGTTTTGTTTTGTTTTTTCTATTTTTCTCCAGCATAAAGTTGTTTGGTTAGTTTGACATGAGCCCATTACCCCCAAATAGATATGTACATTATTTTGAAATTTTTGTTATTTACATATCATCTGCTGTATAATAACTGCTCTCCCAATTTCACAACGGCGGCCACGCTGCTGCTCTCGCATCTTCTCCTATGGTGGGTTCATTGCTTATGTGCTGGCAGAGGCAAGCAGTGGGATTGGCTAGGGGTGGACATTTACAATGCTAGAGTGAACTAGGAAATGTTGCACCTGTTCAGTTACCCCCTCCCCAAGCTAATCACAATGATTCTAGGCAGTGTTCCTCCTCTACCTCAGAGAATCTGTTAGGGAGAGAAACACCCATCCACCCTGCAGGATGTGCAGAGGGAGAGCTGTGAGCCACAATGATGAAGAGTTCTGAACTTTGTGTGCAGCAGTTAGCAGGAGGCAGAAGCAGATAGTGGACTTGAAGCAATTGCATTGTAGTTAGAAGCTGATGGGATGGAAGGGGGGAGTTTGTGCAGGTGGGAGGGCACCACCCCATTTTGCCCTAATGACTACATCCATGGCCAGTCCTTCTTGACACCCTCCTGTTGTTGGCATGCTACCAAGGGATCCGGGGGCAACTGGCAGGCCCCCAGCTTAGGCATTAGATGTCTGAGCATGCTATCTCAGCAGAAGAAGAGTTTGGATTTGATATCCCACTTTATCACTACCCAAATGAGTCTCAAAGCAGCTAACATTCTCCTTTCCCTTCCTCCCCCACAACAAACACTCTGTGAGGTGAGTGGGGCTGAGAGACTTCACAAGTGTGACTAGCCCAAGGTCACCCAGCAGCTGCATGTGGAGGAGCAGAGACGGGAACCCGGTCCCCCAGATTACGAGTCCACCGCTCTTAACCACTACACCACACTGGAGCACTGTGCAGCAGAAACCGGCACGAGAGGCTTGTGTGAGCTTATTTACAAGCAGTTTATTAAGCATAAGTGAGGACAAAAGGAAAACATATCCAATCTCCTTCTTCTCCAAGCAAAAACAGAAAATATACACAAACGGAAGTTCCCAGCATGCAATGCTGGTGTGTGTTTCAAACATGTGACACGCAACAGTCCCACATCTGCCTTAAGGTGGAACGGAATATCCAAACACTTTACCCTTTCTTTCTGATTCAAATGTGTGCTTAAACCCTGATGATGCTTTTTGCTTCTGGACCCCTACAGCGTTGCCCAAAAATAAAATGTGACCTTTAGAATGAAAAAGTTTCCCTACTCCTGGTGTAGATAAAATCCAATATAACAAAAGCAACATGAATGCAACCCAAAGATATACATTTAGTTCTATTATAAGTCTGCATTATTCAAGCTCTCAATAGGACAACATGGAATATTTTGCCAAAAATGAGCTCCACTTCTCTAAATTGGGCGGAGGAGGGAGAATTGGATTGAGATATGAAAACATGTTAGTCGATTGCCTTCACCTCAGAGCTAGACTCCATATTTGCTACTGATGTTCATCCAAATATCCTTGAATTAATGAACTAATGTGTCCCAAAGACATATAAGAGTTTTAAAAATAGCATCATGCTGCAGAGAATAGCAGTTTTGGAAAATTTACCTGCATGAAATCTTTGTTATATTCAAGGATATCCTAAGTGTCTGTAGCATCATTTGTCCAGATCATGCTAAAAAACTGAAGTCTTCTGAGCTATGAAGAAAGAGTGATCTTGAAACAGCTCCACATAAGCATTTGAAAGAAATGATCCTGGGAGAGTTGCTGCTGGTTAATAATGCAGTGAGCCTCCTAAACCCAAGAGAGGTGCCTACATTACTTCTTTCTCCATTGGATATTCTCCATTGTACAATAGGGCAGTTCATTTATATATATATATATATATATAAATACCCTTTTTTTAAAAAAAAAGCCTGCTCCAAAGGACTTATCTTACTGCACTAGGGATTATATAGCTATATATGAAATTTCATGCATATCAGTTAATATCTTGACCCTCCTCCATGAAAATAGCTGTTTACTTGGCCGTTTTCCTATGTCATGAAGGCTGAAATTTCAATTCAGTGGAGCAGGATCAAGCTATTAACTGATATGCATGAAATTTCAGATATAGCTATATAATCCCTAGTGCAGTAAGATAAGACCTTTAGAGTAGGCATTTTTTTTTAAAAAAAAATGTTTTTATGAACCGCCCTACTGTACAAAGCATCACTCATCTCCAGCTAATGCATATTCTTCTAAAACTTCCTTGGAGAAAAGCCAGTGTTGTAGAGTGGTTAGAGCAGATCTCCCTGACCTGGTTCCATGAAGAGGATTTGGACTGAAGTTCTCATCAGCCCCAGCCAACACAGTGCTCCAATGGGAGTGGGTTTAGAGCATGATGCTTATGCAGAGGATACCTGGATTTAAATTTCCACTCAATCCTAAAGTTCAGCAGATGACTTTAAAATGGGGGACCTCCCAGAACAAAGAAAAAAAACTGCATGGGTGATTTATATACCTGAATGGGAACTGTTACACTTTCCCTAAGTGCCTGAAAATCTGCGCCTTTTCTTCTTCTTGCGACTAGTGGCTTCCCATATGCCGTTATCTTAGTGTGCCACTTA
Source organism: Zootoca vivipara (assembly GCF_963506605.1). Taxonomy (NCBI): domain Eukaryota; kingdom Metazoa; phylum Chordata; class Lepidosauria; order Squamata; family Lacertidae; genus Zootoca; species Zootoca vivipara. The sequence goes on along the minus strand of NC_083288.1, from coordinate 27,492,098 downwards.
CCCCAAGTCACACAGCAGCTCAAGAAACTGCAGAAATGGGAGGCCAGTTCTTGGAGGAAAATCATTAAGACAAAAGTTATTGGCAATATCAGCTCTATTCAGAGTAAATCCATGGAAAGCTACGAATATGACTAACTGAGGTCCAATCATTTCAATGGTTCTGTTCTGGGTAGAACTATATCTAACTGACTCAGCACATGAAGAAGACCAGAAAATATGGTGCTTTCAATCCCTGGGGGTTATAATTATGCCACCCCACCCTGGGCATACATGGGGACCATCACCATACCTCAATTATATTCCTGAGTTCGTTCAGGAGCAGAATTTATGTTTAATCATAGTATAAAAAAAACCCAACACCTCAAATTATAATCCCCCTGCCATTCACTGTGAGAGGAAAGATCCCAATGGACCCAGGGTTTTGCAGACATGGATACTGTACTTGAACTACCTGATAAACATAAAGAAAATAGAAGAGTTCAAATCACTCATTTGAAAAAGAAATTGTCAGTTTCTTCCAAACTCGTCTTAGGGCTTTGTGAACTTCTTGGTTTCTCAAGCTGTAGATGAGAGGGTTGACCAAAGGGGTCAAGATGGTATAGAAAATGGAGAAGACTTTATTCAGACCTCTCAGAGTCGGGGAGTCAGGCAACATGTAGACAATGATTAAAGTGCCATAAAATATGCAAACCACAATTAGATGAGAGGAGCAGGTGGAGAAGGCCTTTTTCCTTCCCGTGGTGGATGGGATTTTTAGGATGGTGGCAATGATGCAAACATAGGATGTGAGAGTCAATAAGAATGGGGCAACAGTAAAAATGAAATTAAAGAAAAAGGTGGTGATTTCAACCACGCTTGTGTCACTGCAGGACAGTTTTACAATTGGGATGAAGTCACAAAAGTAATGATCTATGACACTGGGACCACAGAAGGATAGCTGAGCCATCATGATGATCACAATGAAGTTAGCCAGCAAAGAGTTAACCCATGTCGCAGCCATGAGCTGAACACAGAACCTTCCATGCATAATGGTGCTGTAGTGTAAAGGTCTACATATAGCCAGATAGCGGTCATAGGACATTGCTGCCAGGAGATAGGTTTCTATACCAGCACAAGAACCAAAGAAATAAAATTGGGCTATGCACCCACAGACAGAAATGGTTCTCTCTCCAATTATCAAACTGGCCAACATTTTGGGTAAGATAATCAAGCTGTAGCAAGTCTCCATGCCGGATAAATTTCCCAGGAAGAAGTACATGGGAGTGTGAAGTTGCTGATCAGCCGCAATGAGCAAAACGATCAGGAGGTTCCCAGTTAGTGACATAATAAAAACAATCAGGAAGAGGACAAAAAGAAGAGGCTGCAGTTGAGGGAGATTCCCAAATCCCAAGAGAATGAATTCTGTGATGGCTGTCTGGTTTTCTTCTTCTCTATCCAACATGGGTCTTGTGTCAAACAAATGAGACATCAACTATAAAATATAAGCTGAAATAAAGACATTTTAATGTAGGAGAGCCATGAATATTTTGTGCATGCAATTTTCTTGTAAACGAAACAGGGATCTCAAATCCATCAAAAGTGAACAATGAAATGGATTTATTTCAGTCTGTTTGATCCCTAGCTTGGCACAGATGGTTGCTATAAATGTTTTTTATAATGAGAGGAGCAGGTTGAAAAGGCCTTTTTCCTTCCAGTGGTGGATGGGATCTTTAAGATTGTGGCGATGACGCACAAGTAAGACGTGAGAGTCAATAGAAACAGAACAGTGACAAAAATGAAAATAAGGGAAAGGACGAGGAGTTCAATCATGCTTGTGTCACTGCATGACTTTATTCCAATGGGAAATAATCACATAAGTAATGATCTATGACACGGGGTCCACAGAAGGATAGCTGAACCATGGAAATCAGCACAATCCAATTAACCATCAAACCATTTATCCATGCTCCTGCCATGAGCTGAAAACATAGTTTTCTATGCATAGTAGTGGCATAGAGCAAAGGACTGCATATTGCCAGGTATCGGTCATAGGACATTGCTGCCAAGAGAAAACTTTCTATCGCTACACAGCAGCCAAAGAAATAAAACTGGGCTATGCATCCACTAACAGAGATGGAACTGACACCACTTAGCAAATCGGCCAACATTTTGGGCATGATGATTGAGCTATAGCAAATCTCCAGGTAGGACACATTCCCCAGGAAGAAGTACATGAGGGTGTGCAGGTGCTGATCTGCCACAACCAGAAAACAGATCAGCAGGTTCCCAGCTGTTGTTACAATAAAAACAATCAGGAAGAGCAAGAAAAGAACAGACTGCAGCTCAGGGAGATTGCCAAATCCCAAGAGGATGAATTCCGCGATGACTGTTTGGTTTCCTTCTTCTATATCCAACACTGTCTTTTTATCCAACAAATGTCACACCAACTTTAAAATCTAACCGGGAGGACATACATTTTAGTGCAGGAGAAACATCAATAGCATTTTGTACATGAGCTCCAATTGTAACTGCACAGTTAGGTTAGTCAATTTTGTTCCCTGAACTAGGAATGAAACTATAGAATGTGATTGGTGTGAAGGTCACAGCTTGGTTTAAATATGAAGACCTGCAGTTGAAGTCAGCAATTGAAAGTACAGGCATCCTTAACTTGTCCCCTAGGGAAGGAGAAGGGCATTTATATCTACAACAAAATATTGCAGTGTGGAATTCTCCTGTTCCATGTTCTAACCAGCCATTCCATGCCTCGTTTCAGGATACTGAATTCCCTCCCCATGGTTTCCCATTCACCATCACCAACGGGCAGTCAGCATTCTAAGGCCACTGAATGAGTCAGGTCAAATATAAGGAGAGCATATATTTGTTTTCAAATGATTCAGCCTTATTATCAGGGTAAAGCACATTCCAAGGTGGCATAGAATCAAATCGGTGGCTTGGATCTAAACCTAAGGATTGTATTGTGCCTTACTCAGAGTAGACCCAGGGAAACCATGGACTAGGTTGTGCCCACTCCAATGGCTCTACTGAGGGAATGACTTAGTTGGATATAATCCAAAATTAGTGGGACTTCATTCCCACTGAAGCTGAGACTCCAATACTTTGGCCACCTCATGAGAAGAGAAGACTCCCTGGAAAAGACCCTGATGTTTGGAAAGATGAAGGGCACAAGGAGACGGGGAGGACAGAGGATGAGATGGTTAGACAGTGTTCTCGAAGCTACGAACATGAGTCTGACCAAACTGCGGGAGGCACGAATGCCTGGCGTGCTATGGTTCATGGGGTCACGAAGAGTCGGACACGACTAAACAACTAAACAACAACATTCCCATATAAATCATTGGGTCTTAGTTAAATCATGACTGCGTTTTTCATGGGTTTCAAAAAGCAACTTAGTCTATAATAGATGCAATCCATTATGATAAAAAATAACATTAAAGACCTGTGTGTTCATCATAAGTCTTCATCATTCATGCTCTCTATATGATCATATTTTGTCAAAAAATGAGCTCAACCTTTTTAATTGGGATAAAAAGGGAGGAAAGCAACACAGTAAACTACATTAGCTTGAGAGCATAATCTTCACTTTTTTTTTTACTGACAGTCAATTTAAAAATCATTGAATTAATAAATTTGTTTGCCTTAAAGTCAAAGAGGGCCTTGAAAGATGCTATCAAGAATAGCAGCATTCAAGAATAGCAGCATTCTAGAATTACCTGTAGTAATAGGTCATTTTAAGGACGGAATTTTTTTTTCCCGAATTTGCTCAATGAGGGGTTCTAAAAATATGTTATTGCACATGAGGAATCCAAATCTGCAATTATTTTTATGAATGGTTGATGATTAGCTTGGTAAATTGAGATCTGTTTGAAATACACTTTTAAAAAAAGCCAAAAACCCGCATTTTGAAGCGAAGTTAACGTTTTTAATCATTTTATACAAGCAAAAATATAAAGAAATTTTGTTTCCAGCTGTAACAACATATCATTACTTTATCTTATAACGTCCTATTATAGTAAAAAAAGATAAAAGAATAATAAATGAACAACTTCAAGGGCTGGTGTCACATGATCATGTATCTGCTGAGGGCCCACATCTGAGCAGGAAAGTCAATGGCAGAAGCCCCCTGGACTATGCTCTTCAAAAGAAGTGTTCACTGTTAAAATTTGATTCCTATAGAATCTAAAGGCCTGCTCTTGATCCTCACAAAGATGGTGTCAGACTTAGAGAAACCATATTCCATGCAGGTCAAGACTTCTGTTCATTTAGTGGTTCTGAAGCAGGAGAATATATAGTATTTCCATCCTTTCATCACTGTGATATAAGGGTTACCATAATGCTTATTATCCATGCTACTATTGAAGGAACTAAAATCTTGTCTTTCTTAAAATGTGGCAATCCTTCTCTTAAGATTGGGTGCCTGTCCAACAGCCTGAATCCTACACTATCAGAATGCTGTTTTCGCACCCCCAATTTATCCAATATGGAAAGACCGTCACTCAACTGAACTTTGGTAGCTCTACTTTACAGTGTATTTTTAACACCTCCAAGTAGTTTATCCAGTCCTCTGCATAGACTTCATTATCGTGTTTATCATCATAGCTATTCTTCAAAGAAAACATGCTTTTCTCCTTCATGGGAATAAAATTCTGTTTGCAAAGGGTGGGAGTGAGCAACAAAGGGACACAATTCTCTGCTGAATATAGTATATATCTATAGAGTATAGTATAGTATAATAAAATGATGTTGGTGGGTGAGGATCCCAGCTCCTTTGATGACCACACAATTGTTCTGGTACCAGAGATGCTCTGTAACATATTCAAGCAAGACCCCAGCCCCCAGTCTCCAATGCAACACAGAATACACTTGCTAGGGCTGGTTAGATGTCCTCATGCCACCCCATTCTGTCTATCTCGAATAGACGATAAATCTACTTGTCAGAGCATTTCAGCTTTGAAACCCCAACGACCTCAGTGGGTGGACTGGTGGTAGAAAGCAAAGAAGATATCACATACTGTTGTATAATATTAATATTAATAGTACAGATAACTACAATACATATATAAGAGAACTACAATACAGTGGTACCCCACAAGACGAATGCCTCATGCAATGAGTAACTCACAAGATGAAAGAGTTTTGCGTTGCGCGAGGTGACTCGCAAGACAAAGTTTCCTATGACCGTGCTTCACAAGATGAATAGGAACGCATTAACTAAATGGGTAGACCGGGTAGACCAGGAAAATTTTAAACCATGCTTCGCAAGATGAATTTTTTGCTATACAAAGCAACTCACAGAATGAATTGTTTTCATCTTGCAAGGTACCACTGTATCTTATAATCAATTTTAGGCACTTATCAACATCGGTTTTCATCAAAATTGGGGAATAACCTATAACTTTAAATGACAGATTTTTTAAAAAAAAATGTTAAAAAGTAGGAACTTTTCACATAGAGATTTGCCAAGCAAGACCTCAATATTTACAAGTAACCAAAATAGATTTCAAATTACCTCATCATACCACAACTTTTTAACACCCCTCAAATCAGGATTTTTAAAGGTGGGAAATTCAACACGCCCTACTGTAGTAAGTCGCTGTCACAATCACAGATGTCCCAGGATTCATTCGCACCATTTCTCCAAATCCTTTATAAAGAAATTGACATATCCTCACCTATTGTGAATGAGTGTTCATAAAACAGCTTCTCATAAGCACTTAAAGGAAATGATCCTGGGAGAGGGAATGCTAATTTTCTGGCTTTCTGAGCTTTATGAATGATGCAACCAGCCTCCTAAACCCAAGAGAGGTGCCTGGATGTTTTGCTGTGCCATGGGATTGCTACATTGCCCAAAGCCTAGCACTTCTGAGGGCTGGGCTTAAAATCTCCAGGAACTCAATTCTGGGGGGTCATAATGTCTGATTTATACAGAAATTATAATGTACGAACTAGGGTGAATATTGCAAAAAGGACCCTCAGAGATGGATGTGTCCCCAGCTTAATACAGAGGCCCCAATTGGAGCCCCAATTGGAGCACAGTGCTCCTTGAGGAGGAGCATCTCACACTGGAGATTACACCACTAGACGCGCAACCATCCACTGCCAGTTCCTCTTGTACCTTCTGTCTCCCTTTCAGAAATGGGGGGATGTATTTGGGGGGAGAATGTAGCAGGTGGCAGAGGATGCTAACTGCCACAAGTCAGTGGCAAGTGACAAATGGAATATATTTTTTCCTGTTAAACTGTGTAAACGGGCCACACAAAGCCTTTCACCTTCATCCCTAAACAGGATTTGACTAGATATCCAAATACATAAAATGGTTTTAGTTAGAATTATTCATTTATGGGATATTAATATTTACACTGAGCTGGATATGTTTTTGGCATTACAGTCAAACCTTGGTTTTCGAACATCTTGGCTGCTGAACGATTCAGAAGCCGAACACCAAAAACCCAGAAGTGAATGGTATTTTTCCCCATTGACTTTGCAGCCAATCCTTTCATCCGCAGTTTTCGAACGTTTCGGAAGTCAAACAGACTTCCAGAACAGATTACGTTCGATAATCGAGGTTCCACTGTATTATTGTTTCTTATCTAGGCATGGACAGAAAAATATATCCGCCACCAGTGTTTACATGGGGCAGCCATGTTTTTGCCATACAATTCCCCCTGACAGTGACACAATGGCATCAAGTCCCATCTATCCCAGGGTGATTGCTCTATGAGTAAGTGTGTGGCAGCAAGGACCACCACGTGATGGCTGCCTAGATAGATCTGTGGAAAGATAGATATTCTTATTTTAAAGTGTTAAAGGGAAAAGGGGATAAGGATGAAGGCAGTGAGAAAACTACTGAGCCACCTGGTAAAGTCATCCACTATACCACAGATTCTGAATGGCCAAAAGATCTGTTCCATGTTGTGATTGATCCTGTTTGGATCAACTGTGTCTGCTTTGAATTTGAGAAAGGTGGATTCCTCCTCCATCCCTCTTCTTATCTGCTCTTACCTATTATAATTATTATAATGTTTTGGGAAGGGTTGTTTTAAAGCTGAGATAAATGTTTTTAAATGCATTGTCATATAGTTTGGGAAGAAAGTCTTAAGGACCTAGATTTTTTAAAAAAACTTTTCCAAAATTATTTTTCTGAGAAGTCCCAACAGAGAGGCTAGAAGCAGAAGTGTTGCCCAGCTGCCACCGAGTGGGCCCAGAGGTGCATCCGGAGTGCAGTGGCCAAGAAGGTTTTGTTGCCAAACAAAACTGCCAGAGTGCAATTGCCAAGAAGGACGGTTATATATTCAGTAAGTAAAAAAAAACCTAGTTTCTTTCTGCATGAGGATATTTTTAGCTTGTTCTACAGGACCCAAATATGTCCAAATTACAAAAAAAGTCAGGTCCTTATCTGAATGAGATGCTTCAATAAATTGTTGTACTAGAGGAGCATCTATCACATTGTTTCTAATCCTAGAACGGTGCTCTGATATTCTTACCTTTATAGGTCTGAGAGTATGACCGACATATAACAAACCACAGGGACACCAAATTACGTAAATTACACATGGATAGCACATTTGGCAAATGCCTGTAAAACGAACTTAAAACCTTCTTTATTGGAAAACTCTTTTACCTGTAGAGCATATTTACAAGGGGTACAATGCCCACATCTAAAAAAAAAACCACGTGGAGGACTGGACAACGTACGTTGTGTGAGTGTGGATTTTAAATCCGTATGCACCAATATATATTTAAATGACTTTGTGCATCGTTTGGCAAAGAGAGGGATGTTATCACACCCCAGGATATCCATAAGATTATGCCAATGATGCATAATGATTTTCTCAATTTCAAAAGTCATATGGTTATATTCTAGGGAATCATAAATACACAAAAATCTTGTATTAACATGTGGAACAGATGTAAGAAGGGTCGACCTCTCTCTTACGTGTGTTTTTTGGATGGCAGTTGTTATGACTGAGTTTGGATAACCTCAAGGTAATAAGGATGCAGAAAGTATTTTTGAATGGGCTTTATAGTCTTGTGGGCCCAATGAATTGTGTTTTAATCTTAGAAACTGACCTAAGGGAAGGTTATCACGGAGATGTTTGGGATGGTTAGATCTGTAATGTAACAAGGAGTTTCTATCTGTGCTTTTCTTATAGAATCGCACTTTAATTCTTAATTCATCCACAAATATTTCTAGATCAAGGAAAGGTAAACAATGTGGACTCGATGTACCTTCAAAGGTCAAGTGTGGACTCGCACTATTAACCCAACGGTTGAACGGTTAGAAAATATCCTCCGAAAATATAAATATCAAGTCATCTATATACGGGTCATAAAACAGGATGTATTCACTGAATGGGTTATTATGAGTAATATGTTCTAAATCAAAATTTCTCATAAAGATATTGAGCACACTGGGAGCACATTTAGAGCCCACGGCAACACCTTGTTTTTGAATGAAGTCCAATGAACCAAACCTTTATAAAACATGCCCTTGCTCTTTCTCCCACTCTTGCCCTCCCCTTCCACCCCCCATGGTTAACTGTTAGGGGGAAGTCTGTGCTGGGGGAAAAGGAGAGAGGAGGGGGCCATCTGGATTTAGGAGAGGATGCACACTGGGGAGAGGGGCAGGACTGGACAACAGGGCAGGCGCCACCACTGAGAAGGCCCTCTACCTAGTTGGCAGACTGTCTCTCCAGAGTGGTGCATGCTCTAGTTATCTCTCACTTGGACTACTACAATGCGCTCTACGTGGGGGCTACCATTGAAGGTGACCCGGAAATTGCAATTAATCCAGATGTGGCAGCTAGACTAGTGACTGGGAGTGGCCACCGGCCACATAACACCAGCCCTGAGAGATCTACACTGGCTCCCAGTACGATTCCAAGCACAATTCAAAGTGTTAGTACTGACCTTTAAAGCCCTGTATACCTGAAGGAGCGTCTCCACCCCCATCATTCAGCCCAGATACCGAGATCCAGCAACAAGGACCTTTTGGCGGTTCCCTCATTGCAAGAAGTGAGGTTACAGGGAACCAGAGAGAGGGCCTTCTCGGTAGTGGCACTCTCCCTGTGGAACGCCCTCCCAGCAGATGTCAAGGCAATAAGCAACTATTTTACTTTTAGAAGACAACTGTAGGCAGCCCTGTTTAGGGAAGTTTTTAATGTTTGATGCTGACCAATACCAATAATGTTTTATTGCCTGACCAATAATGAATGGAGTACAGTGGTACATCAGGTTACAGACACTTCAGGTTACAGACTCCGTGAACCCAGAAATAGTACCTCGGGTTAAGAACTTTGCATCAGGATGAGAACAGAAATCGTGTTCTGGTGGTATGGCGGCAGCGGGAGGCCCCATTAGCTAAAGTGGTACCTCAGGTTAAGAACAGATCTCCAGAACGAATTAAGTTCATAACACGAGGTACCGCTGTATGCTGAATCAGACTTGGTCTGATCCAGCAGTGGTCATTTTATGTTTTGTATGCACTATGATTTGCAAATGACCAAAATAAAAAGTCAAATGTCATGCATCCTTCTGCCTTAACAGGTCTCTTTGCCATCCCCTCCTACCGTACCATGCAGGGGGAACTTCGTGTGGGCCACTGGCATGGCACTGTCCTCACAGTGACTGCTGCTTTTTAGTCCTTCTCCTCTTCAGTCACTTCTCACTCAAGAAGGCAGTGGATGGGGATGAGAAGAAACAGAGCAGAGAGTGTACCTATATGGGCCACCAAAGGAACTGGAAGGAATGGGTCAAGGAGATACAACATGGTTCCTCAGAAGCCACACCTGTCAAGCTCAGTAGCAAAAGAGACATTGCCTCCTCAGCCCATAGCACCACTATTCAGCATTACATAACACTTCCTGCTCAGTATTGCCCTGATTCTTCTTTCAACTTTGCTCACTGGCCTTGTTCCACAGCCCAGGCAAGGAAAGCATCTTCTGTACCTAAAACAAATGCTTCTTTTCCACTTCTACCCTATATATACTAACAGTACAATCCTATGCAATCTTATTCAATAGTAAACCTCACTAAATCTCCCAATAAACAGATGAGAACATGATATTGCTCTTTTTTAAATACAATAAAAAAAGTTTCGATACTCCATACAACTGAGTGCCACCAGGAAAAAATCATTGCGTCTGAGTCAGCATGTTCTCCACAGCTTCTCTCACAGGACAGGAGCTTCCAATCTTAAAGTAAAGAAGCAGGAAAGAAGAAAACGGAAGGAGGGAGATAGTTCCTGTTGTGCAGTGTTGGGGAGGCAGAAAGAAATTCTTACCTGGACGGGCTGCACTGAAGGGTAAAAACAGGACCCAGGTACAAACTAGGAGTTGAGTGATGAACCACATAGTCGCTGATCACTCCAGAGTTTGAAATCCCTGTGCTTCTTTGTGGTGTCCTCTTTTTAGCACAGTCTCCACACACCGTTAATTACGGTTGCAAAACACTGCACTCCATAAATAGGCATGACACTCATACCAGACAAAGGAATCTCAAATACTAAATATAGTGGTGCCTTGCTTAACGAATGCCCTGCTTAACCAAATTTCTGCTTAACAAAAGGTTTTTTCGAGCGGAGGTTGCATCGCTTAACGAATGGTTTTTCCCCCGGCTGCGACTCGCTTGACGAATTTTGTCCCTTATTTTCCCCGGCCTCCGAAGAGACCTCCGAAGTTGCGTTCCGTGTCAGGGGAGGCGGGCGAGAGGCAGCGGCGGGAGAAGGTCTTCCCCGCCCCCGCCTCTGGCCCCACACCCCGGCACGGAGCACAACTTCAGAGACCTTCGGAAGAAGGCAAGAGGCGGCAGCGGGAGAAGGTCTTCCCCCGCCCCCGCCTCTGGCCCCGCACCCCGTCACGGAGCGCAACTTCGGAGACCTTCGGAGGCAGGCAAGAGGCGGCAGCGGGAGAAGGTATTCCCCCGCCCCCGCCTCTGGCCCCACACCCTGGCACGGAGCGCAACTTCGGAGGTCTCCGAAGTTGCGTTCCATGGGGAGGGAGGCGGGCGAGAGGCAGCGGTGGGATAAGGTCTTCCCCCGCCCCCGCCTCTGGCCCCGCACCCCCGGCATGGAGCACAACTTCGGAGACCTCCGAAGTTGCGTTCCGTGACGGGGGAGGCAGGCGAGAGCCGAAGCGCACCGATATGGGGGCTGGAGCCAAAGCGCGCCGATACGGGGGCGGTTTTGCCGGCTGCCTTCCCCTTGGCTTGGGGAAGGCAGCCAGCGAAAATGTCCCCACACTGGCGCGCTTCGGTCCCATCACCCAGAGCCGACGTGCGCCGTTTTGGGGACGTTTTGGCTGGCTGCCTTCCCCAAGCCAAGGGGAAGGCAGCCGGCAAAACCCTCCCCACACCGGCGCACTTCGGCCCAGTCACCGGGAGCCGAAGCATGCCAATTTAGGGACGTTTTCGCTGGCTGCCTTCCCCTTGGCTTAGGGAAGGCAGCCAGCTAAAATGTCCCCAAATCGGCGCACGTCGGCCCCATCACCCGGAGCCGATTTGGGGACGTTTTCACTGGCTGCCTTCCCCAAGCCAAGGGGAAGGCAGCCGGCAAAACACCCCCGCACCGGCACACTTCAGCCCAGTCACCGGGAGCCGAAGCGCACCGCTGTAGGGACTTTTCGCTGGCTGCCAAAAGCCATGCTTTCCCCTCACCCCGCTGGACACAGCGCAGATTGGAGGAGGCTTCTCCTCCGCTCCGCCCTGTGTCCGGCGGGGTGGGTGGAAAGCTGTCGGCGGCAGGGGGAGAGGAAGGAAGAGAAAGGGCTGCTTTCTCTTCCTTCGTTCCTCTCCCCCCCCCCCCGCCGCCCAACAGAGCCCGCGTCTGACGGGGGTTCGGAAGCCCTGTCAAATGCCGGCTCTGTCAGGCAAGGCGGTGGCACACACCTCTCTTGGCTCGGGGAAGGCAGGCAGGCAAGAGAACAAGCGCCTGCCTGCCTTCCCCGAGCCAAGAGAGCAAGTACCGCTGTCGCCGCCAGGCCCCCGGAGCCCATAGGAACGCATTAATTGACTTTTAATGCGTTCCTATGGAAAACGGTGCCTCGCTACACGAAATATTCGTAGCACCAATTGAGTCCTGGAACAAATTAATTTCGTCTAGCGAGGCACCACTGTACTGGGAGAAGAAACTCAAGAGAGGTGTGTATGTGCAATTCAGCTAGGCTGGGCTATGAAAAATTAGCTCTGGTCATTTCTCCCCTTTCCTGTATCCCTGCACTGCTTTGGCATGGGATTTCCCACATACGTAGTAATTCTGAAATTGCAATGAGCAAATCATTATTGTTAGGTCTGAGCTTCCTGCAAAGTCCTGAAGGCAACACCTCAGCTTCAGAAGCACCTCATTGTCATTCTGAATTGGGAGTGGGGAGTAGGGCCTTTTTAAAAAACTGGAAATCACCCAGGTGGGCGCCAATACCAATATAAGAGAACAAAGGAGATGTTCCTTGTGATTTCCAGCACCACTTTTTTTAGAAAAATAGCACCGGTGAGGGTGGGGGTGGGTTATATTCCTGACAAACTGACTCTCCACACTCCCTTCAAAGACCTCTATCATTGCTGAAAACTATTAGCAATTCCAAGACATGTAACCATGGGTGTAGCCAGGGTGGGGGGTGGAGGGTACCACTCCTAAATTAAGTAAAATTAGAAATCATCAGAATATTTGAAATTGAAATGCTTGCTGAAGTCACTTGGATGATCTTGTGGCGCATTCTAACAACACAACTGGCAACACAACTGAGAGATAGGGCATGGTTTCCACCAACTGATGGAAATATTTTCTGCGTCCATTAAAAAAAAAAAAGATTCTGCTCGTCTCTGGGGTTGCTACATTTCAAAAAGTAAAAACCAGGACACCAGTGTAATTGAAAATGGGAACAGGGTCCAATTTTGTTCTCAGAGCACCCTAGTGGAATGAAGTGAAGCTTGGAAAAGCAAACAGCAGGAGAGATTTGTGTCTGGTTCTGTAAAAGTGTCTGAGTTTTCTAACAACTTTTTTGCAAAATGAACAATTCCCTGCCCCTGGAAATGCAGGCTCTCTGAAACCATTTAATTGACTCATGCAACAGTTCCTGCTAATCTTGTTGATCAACAACAAACTAATCCTTGTTATTAATCTATGGGCTGTGTCACATATTACATTCTGTAGGTGCACATTTAAAAAGTTTTACATTCATATATACAAATATAAAGTAGGAATGCAATAAACATATGAGTCATAACCTGGGAGCCAGGACTAGCACGGTTCCAAGTTGACAATAAACGCAATATGCTACAAGTTCTATGAAATGTTCTTTCTATTCATGATGGTTAGTCACAAATATGTGCAAATGAGAAACTATTATACATACTGCGCATATGGTATTTTTGCCACCAACATTTCTCATAGTGAAAGAAGTAAATGTTGAGGTTTTAATCATCAAACATGAAATCCTTCGAAAGTGGCTGTCCAAGTTAGGAGTGGATGACACCATCAGCCTGCATTTTTTAGTACAATACAGTATTGATTTGATGAGTTTGCATGAAGTTCTATCCAAGGAGAGGGGCTGGGAAGGCAGAAGGAAGTGACAACAGTTGAATGGGGTGGCAGGACTGTCCCCTTCAGGGCTGAGGGCATTGGCTGGGCATGAGAGCTTTGCTTGGTTGATGCTGGCTTTAACTAGGATATCGCTGAATACTGAATCATACTAAGTTTATCTACTACAGATATTTCTTTGACATGAACCAGTGAAAGCTAAAGACCACTTGGGAAGCTTTTGGATGTTTGGGTGAAGTGTGTGATAGAACACACAAACTCTCACATACAACCAGCCACATGTACATATTTTCATTCATCCTATGAAGACTATGCAATCTCATTGATTCAGTTGCAAAAACTTTCTCCCGCACTCATCATATTTCATAGTGATCACTCGTCATACATTTTTTTATGCTGCCCAGAAATGTTTTATTTTTGTAGCACAAAGATACAGTTTGACAAAGATTAATAATCTCCCACTGTCACATATTATTTATATTTAGGCCACATCACAGGGTAAAGGCCTCCCAAGACTTCATATATCGGTAGCAGGGTCATCATTCTTATAAATTATTTGAAGCACAACCCACTTAGCAAGGCTTCTAGTCGGCACACCCAATGATCTTTCTTTTACCCCCTCCACCTGATGTTATCCAAAAAGGGAAACTGGAATCGCGGTCTTTCATTCAGGTAGACGCCACTTGGAATTCCTGGAAAACAAGAACAGAGTAGTCAAAATATCATTAATGTTGAACAGTTCCAATGAAACCTATAGCCTAAATTATTTAAAAATAGAAAGGATTCTTCCAACTAACAAGTTCTGGGAAGTACAATAAATTTACTTCATAACTATGAATTTATATCTTCAGCAAACCTGTGGACACTGTGACCCAGAATTCTCTCCCCATGCTAAACATCAGTGACTCATCATAGCCTTGCCTATTAGCATTTCCAAAACTTGCTTTAGAGTCATATTGGAAGCACCATACATAAAGTTTTAAGCATTTGTGGAGATTGGGCTTTTCCCAGAGCCATCCCAGTTTGATCAACTGACATCTACTGAATGCTCAATACTCACTGTACATTGTCAACTCATTTCTACAAATGTTAGTCATGCTCAGAGAAGACCCACTGAAATTAATGGGCTTGGCTAATTTCAGTGGGTATACTCAAAGTACATGTCAGTGGAATATGACCCACTGCACTACTAGATGCATTTATACATAAAATCTTGAACAATGAAGAGAATTTTGGCACTATTAGCCATAGCCCACATACAATTATGTCACCACAAGGCCTAAATTGTTGGTTTCTATTCCTCTCACTGTGTTTATAAATTCAAGCAAAGATTGTTGGAATCACAGGAGCTAATGTCTGCTGTATTCTGTTTTTTAAGGAAATCATTAGTTTGCACCAGGCGTACTATTGGGACGACCCTGTTTTCTGAGCATGTTCTGAAAGCTGGGCAATAGGGGCAGTACAGGATTCCTTTTGGTGTACAGACCTCCCTGCTGCACCAAGGATTCCCTGCCTGAGCTGCTTCAGGCCATGGCGGATGTGCTCCTGGAGACCCCTAGTTTGGTTGTCCTGGGGGATTTTAACATCCTTGCCGACACAAAATTACAAGGGGCTGCTTGGGACTTCATGGAAAGCATGGCCTCCATGGGGCTACCCCTGAATAAGTTTGGTCCAACTCATAGCTGTGGACATGCCTTAGACCTGGTGTTTACCTCTACAGATGTTGGAGATGTGAAACTAAGTAAAAGTGAAACAAAAGAAGTGCCATGGACAGTTCACTTCCTGGTGCAACTGGACTTCTCCACGACCCTTCCTTTCTGCAGGGAGGTGGGACCGATTCGGATGGTCCGTCCCTGCCACTTAATGGATTCAATTGGCTTCCAGAGAGTGGTAGGGGATGTTTTATCCCATGTTGATGGCCTGTCAGCTGATTCCATGGGGGCCTGCTGGAATGCAGAGTTAACCAGGGCTATTGACTGTTTGACTCCGAAGCGCCCTCTCCCACTGCATGGAGCCCAGACAGCTTCATGGTTTGCTCTGGAGCTGAGGGCAATGGAACAATTGTTGAGATGGCTAGAGCACTAGTGGTGGAAAACTCATTCTGAATCAGAACAGACACAGGCTAGAGCTCAATGTCAAGCCTACCCAGAGACAATGGTGTTGGCGAAAAGGACCTTCTTCACTGCTTCTATTGCATCTGCTGAAAACAGCAGCAGGAGACTCTTTCAGGTGGTTCACAGTCTATCGGAACCACCTTAGTCACCGGGGCCTGGTAGGGACCCCAAGATCTCCTACAATGCTTTTGCAAAGTGTTGGTTTGTTTTTTTCAGATAAAGTCCCTCAGATTCAGAAGGAGGTAGGCTCCACAGTGGGAGCAGGGCCAGGGCGGGAGAGTGCTAGAGTCCTGTCTAGTCATGTTATATGGGATCAATTCCAAACTGTTACCTCCGAGGATGTGGACAGGGTGCTTGGACGAGTGAAACCGACCACCTGTCTCCTTGATCCTTGCCCATCCTGGCTAATAAATGTGAGCCAGGAAGGGCTGGGTGATACGCTCTGCAGGGTGATGAATGCTTCCCTCTGTGAGGGAGCCTTCCCAGACCCGCTGAAAGAGGTGGTCATTAAACCACTTCTTTAACAAACATCTTTAGACCTGGCCACTATGGCCAACAATCGCCCAGTCTCAAATCTACCATTCTTGGGCAAGGTGATTGAACGGGTGGTTGCTGAACAACTCCAAGCACACCTGGAGGATGCGGACTATTTGGATCCCTTCCAATTGGGATTCAGGCCTCACCATGGGAATGAAACTGCCTTGGTTGCACTGGTCAATGATCTCTGGCAGCTAGGGACTAAAGTGAGAGCTGTTTCCTAGTTCTGCTGGATCTCTCAGCAGCCTTTGAAACCACTGACCATAACATCCTTCTTGACCGGCTAGAGCAGGCACCCCCAAACTTCGGCCCTCCAGATGTTTTGGACTACAATTCCCATCATCCCTGACCACTGGTCCTGTTAGCTAGGGATCATGGGAGTTGTAGGCCAAAACATCTGGAGGGCCGCAGTTTGGGGATGCCTGGGCTAGAGGGGCTGGGAGATGGTTCCGTTCCTTTCTCCTGGGCCATGTCCAAAAAGTGGTTTTGGGGGATTGGTGTTCTCACTTGTGGGGTGCCTGATGGTCCTGTCCTCTCCCCCGTGCTTTTTAATATCTATATGAAGCCGCTAGGAGGGATCTTCAGGGAGTTTGGGCTGGGTGTTCATCAATATGCAGATGATACCCAGCTCTACCTCTCTTTCAAATCAGAACCAGGGAAGGCAGTGAAAGTCCTTTGTGAGTGTCTGGAGGTGGTTGGAAGATGGATGGCGGCTAACAGGTTGAGGTTGAATCCTGACAAGACAGAAGTACTGTTTGTGGGGGATAGTTGGTGGGCAGGTGTGGAGGACTCCCTGGTTTTGAATGGGGTAACTGTGCCCCTGAAGGACCAGCCTGGGAGTCATTTTGGTGCTCCATGGGCAGCTGGGAGCTGTCCATGGAGGCTCATTTTAATTCTGTGTCCAGGGCGGCTGTCTACCAGCTCCATCTGGTACGCAGGCTGAGACCCTACCTGCTCGTGGACTGTCTCACCAGAGTGGTGCATGCTCTGGTTATCTCCCGCTTGGACTACTGCAATGCGCTCTACGTGGGACTACCTTTGAAGGTGACCCGGAAACTGCAATTAATACTGAATGCGGCAGCTAGACTGGTGACTGGGAGTGGCCACCGGGACCACATAACACCAGTCATGAGAACTCTGCATTGGCTCCCAGTACGTTTCCAAGCACAATTCAAAGTGTTGGTGCTGACCTTTAAAGCCCTAAACGGCCTCAATCCTGTATACCTGAAAGAGCGTCTCCACCTGCATCGTTCAGCCCGGACATTGAAATCCAGCGCTGAGGGCCTTCTGGCGGTTCCCTCATTGCAAGAAGTGAGGTTACAGGTAACCAGACAGAGGGCCTTCTCGGTAATGGCACCCGCCCTGTGGAACGCCCTCCCATCCGATGTCAAAGAAATAAACAGCTATCCTAATTTTAAAGGACATCTGAAGGCAGCCCTGTTTAGAGAACTTTTTAATATTTAATACTGTATTGTTTATAACACTCAATTAGGAGACGCCCAGAGTGGCTGGGGAAACTCAGCTTGATGGGTGGGGCACAAATATATTATTATTATTATTATTATTATTATTATTATTATTATTATTACACTGTCTTTTGACTAATGTAGCTGAATCCAATATCATTTCTTTTTCTATAACTTCTACCGCACCACTTATTCTCATATAAGCTCACAAAGCTATTATATACTGTGCACCAAGCTATTACATATTACATGTCTACCACTCTTAACCACTACACCACAGAAAGCTGACATAGGCTGGATCAATACACAGGGGGGAAATGCTATAAACAAGTCATAAATAAAATCATTATGACAAAAGAGGAAAAACTATGTAAAATTGCACAAAGTTTTGTGCTCCACAAAGCCAACTGGTGTCACATGCTTATAATGCAGTTATTGCATTATAACATGAGCAATGTAGCTGAGTCCAAACTGAGTAGGATGCTAGATCCATCTAGCTTGGTGTTGTCTACTTTGACTGGCAAGGACTCTCTTCCAGCCCTACCTGGAGATTAAGGGGAATGAAATTTTGATGTTTTGCATGAGAAGCAAGTGCCCCCAATGTGGTGCCTTCAAGGTGTTTCACATCAGTCTTCCCCCAACAAGTATGTCCACTGGTCAGTGGTTATGAGAACTGAGGTTTAAAATGTCTGGAGAGCACCAGATTGGGGAATACTGAATTTCCCTCTCACTCTCACTTTAAACTGACTTATGTGGGGGAGGGAGACAGTGGTCCTGAAGGTAGGAGTCTATCAAATGCTGAAGATGATCATCCAAATGTCAAGGACCAAATGGAGCAAAGAGCACGCAGACCTAGTGGTGGGAGGAAAATATCCTTAAATAAGAGACATGGGGGAATGATCAATGGTCTTCAATGTCTGTATACTAATGCACAGAGCATGGGAAATAAACAAGATGAACTTGAGCTCTTGGTACAGCAAACTAAATATGACATAATAGGCATCACTGAAACCTGGTGGGATGAGTCTCATGATTGGAATGTAGTAATAGAGGGATACAATCTATTTCAGAGAAATAGACCAAACAGGAAAGGAGGAGTAATAGTGTTATATGTCAGGGATGTGTATACCTGTGAAGAGATCCAGGATTTAAAACTTCAAAGCCAAGTTGGGAGTATCTGGGTCAAAATCAAGGGAGAGAAAAATAACGGTGATCTCATTGTGAGAGTTTACTATAGATCCCCAAGCCAAACTGAGGACACAGATGATGCCATCCTGGAACTGATGGCCAAGCATTCAAAAGGAAGTGAGATAGTAGAAATGGGGGATTTCAACTAGCCTGATATTTGTTGGATGTTAAACTCAGCCAAGAGCATAAGGTCGAACAGATTCCTCACTGGCCTTGCAGACAATTTCATTGTCCAGAAAGTGGGAGAAGCAACAAGAGGATCAGCCATTTTAGATCTGGTCCTAACCAATAGTGATGACCTGGTTAGTGGGGTGGAAGTGACCATGCTCTTCTGGACTTTATTATACAGCGGAAAGGAGCAAGCAAGCATACTAAGACTCAAATTCTAGACTTTAAGAAAGCTGACTTCAGAAAACTTAGGGAAACACTGGGTGAAATCCCATGGACAGTAATACTAAAAGGGAAGGGAGTTCATGATGGTTGGGAGTTTGTTAAAAGGGAGATATTAAAAGCACAACTTCAGGCAATACCAATGAGACAGAAACATGGAAGGTGCCTAAAGAAGCCAGGGTGACTATCTAAAGAACTTTTAACTGACTTAAGATTTAAAAGGGATATGTACCAAAAATGGAAAAGGGGGGAAATCACCAGAGAGGAATTCAAACAAATAGCCAGCACGTGCAGAGACAAAGTCAGAAAAGCTAAAGCACAGAATGAACTCAGGCTTGTTAGAGAGGTTAAAAGCATCAATAAGGGCTTTTATGGGTGTGTCCGTAGCAAAAGGAACAAAAAGGAAACAGTGGGGTCACTCAGAGGAGAAGATGGTGAAATGCAAACAGGGGACAGAGAAAGGGCAGAACTCCTCAATGCCTTCTTTGCCTCAGTCTTCTCCAAAAAGAAAACAATGCCCAACCTGAAGAATATGGAGCAGATGATTCAGCAGGGGAAACACAGCCCAGAATAAGTAAGGAGGTAATATAGGAATGCTTGGCTAGTTTAGATGTATTCAAGCCTCCAGGGCCAGATGAATTACATCCAAGAGTATTAAAAGAACTGAGAGAGGTGATTTCAGAACCACTGGCAATAATCTTTGAGAATTCCTGGAGAACAGGCGAAGTCCCAGCAGACTGGGGGAGGGCAAATGTTGTCGCTATTTTCAAAAAGATGGAAAGAGAGGACCCAAACAATTAACGCCCAGTCAGCCTGGCATAAATACCAGGAAAGATTCTAGAGCAGATCATTAAGCAAACGGTCTCTGAGCACCTAGAAAGGAACGCTGCGATCACTAAAAGTCAGCATGGGTTTCTGAAAAATAAGTCATGTCAGACTAATCTGATCTCATTTTTTGACAGAATTAGAAGCCTGGTAGATGAAGGGAATGCTGTGGATATAGCCTATCTTGATTTCAGCAAGGCCTTTGACAAGGTGCCCCATGATATTCTTGTAAAGAAGCTGGAAAAATGTGGGCTAGACAATGCTACCATTCAGTGGATTTGTAACTGGCTGACTGACCGAACCCAAAGGGTGCTCATCAATAGCTCCTCTTCATCCTGGAGAAAAGTGACTAGTGGGGTGCCACAGGGTTCTGTCTTGGGCCCAGTCTTATTCAACATCTTCATCAATGACTTGGATGATGGACTTGAGGGCATCCTGATCAAGTTTGCAGATAACACCAAATTGGGAGGGGTGACAGAATCACACTTCAAAATGACCTTAACAGATTAGACAACTGGGCCAAAGCAAACAAGATGAATTTTAACAAGGCGAAATGTAAAGTACTACACTTGGGCAAAATAAAAATAAAAATGAAAGGCACAAATATAGGATGGGTGACACCTGGCTTGACAGTAGTACATGTGAAAAGGATCTAGGAGTCCTGGTAGACCACAAACTTGACATGAGTCAACAGTGTGATGCAGCAGCTAAAAAAAGCCAATGCAATTCTGGGCTGCATCAATAGGAGTATAGCGTCTAGATCAAGGGAAGTAATAGTACCACTGTATTCTGCTCTGGTCAGACCTCACCTGGAGTACTGTGTCCAGTTCTGGGCACCACAGTTCAAGAAGATTACTGACAAGCTGGAACGTGTCCAGAAGAGGGCAACCAAAATGGTCAAAGGCTTGGAAACAATGCCTTATGAGGAACGGCTTAGGAAGCTGGGTATGTTTAGCTTGGGGAAGAGAAGGTTAAGGGGTGATATGATAGCCATGTTCAAATATATAAAAGGATGTTATATGGAGGAGGGTGAAAGGTTGTTTTCTGCTGCTCCAGAGAAGCGGACACGGAGCAATGGATTCAAACTACAAGAAGGAAGGAAGCTTCCACCTAAACATTAGGAAGAACTTCCTGACAGTAAGAGCTGTTCGACAGTGGAATTTGCTGCCAAGAAGTGTGGTGGAGTCTCCTTCTTTGGAGGTCTTTAAGCGGAGACTTGACAGCCATATGTCAAGAATGCTTTGATGGTGTTTCCTGCTTGGCAGGGTGTTGGACAGGATGGCCCTTGTGGTCTCTTCCAACTCTATGATTCTATGATTCTCCCTGTCATACAAAGTGCCTTGACTAATTATTCATCCATCCAACCACTTCTGTTATTCCAGGCCCCAGCATCATGCTCACCGATATCAGGACAGTAGCTCCATTTTTTGTCCTTGTCATAGCTCCCTGTTGTCGCACACCAGGAGAAAATTATCTGCGAATTATCATTGATGCAGGTATGGAAAGTTTGGCCCTTGTACACAAAGGGGAAGAAACAGGGTCGTCCACCATCGTTACCTCCATACTCTAGAACCAAACAGTGTTAGATTTTATGCATTGAAACATATTAGTGCTGATCACAAAATACAAAAAAATAAATAAAACAAAAAGAGCACAGAAAGAGTTCTACTGCATCAGACCAAAGGCCCATCTAATCCAACATCAGATGCCAATGGAAAACCCACATCTAGCTTTGAATTCATGAGGAGGATCTATTTACTTTATTTCCATAAAATGGCTATGCATATGTGTGACATAGGAAACCAGAAATAGAAGAAAAAACAGGTCACCTCGAACTGTACAATGTTTCCAGCCATTCATCCTTCTTGTGCCATGGTCAACTGATGTGGCACACCACGGTTCAATATGATGATCCATGGGGCAAGTGTAATAAGTTACACCATGGTAAACAAATGGGAAGACACAGATATTTTGAACTGAAATGGAAACAGGTATAAGAATAAGAACTACAAGCCATCAACTGGAAACGGTGCAGTTATCATCCATGCAACAGCTGTCTCAATTTCCACTTAATCAGCATTCAGTTTTCTAGTCAAATTGAAGCTGGTTTAAGAAAACCACACACCAAACAGCAGAAACTACAGCATCAATATAGATCGTGGCTGATACCATGTGAATGTGACTTCAAAAACTAGCAGCGAGCGAGCAAGGGATACAGAGCAAGCCACTGCTTCTCATTCTGTCTCCTGTGGGGGGCTGGCATTCCCCCTCCCCAGTGTGCCAAAGACTGGTACCATATGTAGTCACTGGAGCATCCCACCCAACCTAGGCTGTGGTAGAGGCACTTGGGACCAGCAGCCATGCTTTCTCAATCCAAGTCTGATTGCTTTTATTTATTTATTTATTTTGCCCACCACTTTCCCCGGAAAACCCAATCTTTATCACTGAATCGGTTCGAATTGCAATTCGGGTTTTCCATGGATTGCCATTTGCTCCAATTCAGCGGTAAAGAGTGGGTTTTGAGGGATGCCAGCTCCAAAAACAAGCAGGCAGATGTGGACCTGGAAAGCCGGGACCTGTGCCTAGAAATGTGGAACAAAGGTAGGTATTGTTGAGCCTATTATTATTATTATTATTATTATTATTATTATTATTATTATTATTCTTAACACTGTTTTTTGACTAATGCAGCTGAGTCCTATATCATTTGCTTTTCTATAAATTCTACAACACCACTTATTCTCATATAAACTCACAAAGCAATTATATACTGTGCACCAAGCTCTTATATAATGTGTGACTAGTGGTTCATCAAACTAATCCTTTTTTCACTGTTCTGAAGCCTATTTACTCAGTTCTCTATGGTCCTATCCAAACCTGTCATCTCAGATGTCCTGGTCTGAACCTGGAACTGTGCTCAGGAATGCTAAGACTAAGCAAACTTTTCATCAGAAGATAGAAAGCTGACATAGGCTGGATCAACACACAGGGGGGGGGGAATGCTATAAACAAGTCATAAATTAAATCATTATAACAAAAGAGAAAAATCTGTGAAATTGCACAAAGTTTTGTGCTTTATAGAGCCAACTGGTGTCACATGTTTATAATGCAGTTATAACATAACATGAGCAATGCAGCTGAGTCCAAACTGAGTCAGACGCTAGATCTATCTAGCTTGGGGTTGTCTACTCTGACTGGCAAGGACTCTCTTCCAGCCCAACCTGGAGATTCTGAGGAATGAAATTTTGATGTTTTGCATCCAAAGCAAGTGCTCCCAACGTGGGGCCTTCCAGCTGTTTCACACCAGTCTTCCAAAAAAAACCCAACTATGGCCAATGGACAGTGGTGATGGGTACTGCAGTTTAAAATGTCTGGAGGGCACCAGATTGGGGGATACTGAATTTCCCTCTTACTCTCCCTGGCCTATAAAGTGCCTTGACTAATTATTCATGCAGCCAACCACTCCTGTTATTCCAGGCCCCAGCATCATACTCACTGGTATCAGCACAGTAGCTCCATTTCCCGTCCTTGTCAAAGTTCCCTGTTGTCGCACACCAGTAGTCCTTCTGCCTCGCATCTTGCTGGGTGCAGGTATAGTGAATTTTGCCCTTGTACACAAAGGGGAAGACACAGGGTAATGAACCATCATTACCTCCATTCTCTAAACCCAAACAGAGTGAGATTATATGCATTGAAACATACTAGTGATGATCAGATGATACAAAAATAAAAATAAAACAAAATGGTGAACAAGTCACATATATATACACCTTGCCAGGGATCTCCTTTGCAGAGGCTTAGAAAGATAGCTACAAACCAAGGACAAAAGAATTGGTCAGGAGCCTGTGAGAGCAAGTGACAATTGCTCAATTGACAATAATGTTAAAGAAACAAGAAACTATAAAGAAAGATTAAGTGACTGAATTCAGTTATACTAGATATAAAACAAGACATGAGGATAGTTGGCATTTATGCCAATGTAATATCAGTAATATTAGAAAAGATGACATGTGACTTTTATGGTCTATGCAATCTATCAATTATTAATGGTAAATATTTGTATAAAAGCGCCTCTTAGGTAAATAGTTTGAGCCATATTTTCAAATTAACATACTGGTTATTTCTTTCCTTTCTTCAGAGATCTTGTTGCTTGAATAAAATTTTATCCAATCATTGGAAGCAGATTTGTAATAGTTCGGGCATAAGGAAGATCTATACAAGCTACAGATGGTAGTCCCAAACCTGTTTAAGAGCACAGAAAGAGTTCTGCTCTATCAGACCAAAGGCCCATCTAATCCAACATTTTGTTTCCACGATGTCCAATCAGATGCCTATGGAAAACCCACATCTAGCTTTAAAGTTCATGAGGAGGATCTGTTTACTTTATTTCAGTAAAATAGAAGAAAATACAGGTCACCTGTAAAGTCACATGATCTCCAGCTCTTCATTTCTTTCGTGCCCATGTGAACTGATGTGGCACACCACATCTGATAATAGTGATCCTTGGTACAAGAGTGATACAATTTACCCTTGTACTTAAATGGGAAGACACAGGGATAACCAACTGAAATGGAAACAGGGGACAAAGGTGTAAGAATAAGAACTGCAATTCATTAACTGGAAACAGTGTAGTTAACATCCATGCATGTACGACCCCTGTCTCAATTTCCATTCAATCAGCATTCAGTTTTCTAGTCAAATTGAAGCTGCTTTAAGAAAACCACACACCAAACAGTAGAAACTACAGCATCGATATGGATCGTGGCTAATACCATTTGAATGTGGCTTCAAAAACTAGCAGCGATCGAGCAGGGGATACAGAGCAAGCCACTGCTTCTCAAGCTGTCTCCTGTGGGGGGCTGGCATTCCCCCCTCCCTACTGTACCACAGATTGGTACCATATGTAGTCACTGGAGCATCCCACCCAACCTGGGCTGTGGTAGAGGCACTTAGGACCAGCAGCCATGCTTTCGCAGTCCATGTCTGAGTGCTTTTATTTTTTTTATTTTTTTTTGCCCACCTGTTTCCAAGGGAAACCCAGTCTTTACCGCTGAATTGGATCAAATGGCAATTTGGGATTTCCATGGACTGCCATTTGCTCCAATTCAGCGGTAAAGAGTGGGTTTCCAAATATGCCAGGTCCAAAAAGAAGCAGTCAGATGTGGACCTGGAAAGCCCGGACCTCTGCCTAAAAATGTGGAGCAAGGGTAAGTATGGGTGACCCTATTATTATTATTATTATTATTATTATTATTATTATTAATACCTCACACATCTGTCTGGGTTTCCCCAGCCACTCTGGGTGGCTCACATCACATACTAAAACATCAAACGTTAAAAACTTCCCTAAACACGCTGTCTGCAGATGTCTCCTAAAAGCAGCAGAAAACCATGCCCCATTTTTTTCAAGCAAATGATGTGGTGGTTTTTAAGGGGAAGGAATTTCAGTCTACCCTTAGTTATACATGCCTGAGGTTTAGTTTAAGGGCTATAGAACCTCTATGAAGGCTGCAATCCTGTGCACACTTACCTGTGAGTAAGGCCCAGGGTTGTTTTTTCAGCCGGAACTCTCCAGAACTCAGTTCCAGCACCTCTCAGGTAGGTGCCATTGCTATTATAACAGAAGAAGGGAGCTGTTCATGTTGAGTTCCAGCACCTCTTTTTCTAGAAAAAATAGCACTGGTAAACCCATTAACTCAGTGGGACTTACTGATGGGTGGACAGACTGTAAGTCATCTTTTCCCCACTAAGACAGGACCATATCTAAACAGATGTTTATGCAAGTGATTGCTAGCTGTCAGAGATCCTTTGAAAGCAGAGATCAATGATCCACTAGCCTCATTAAGATGAATCAGAAACAATTCATGGAATATTTCTTACCCACAGCTTCAGGTAACAATAGTAAGAGACCACAGGTGAGCAAGTAGAATGCCATGATGGAGCCCATCTCTTCTCTAAGGGACTCTGACAGGCATAATGCGGGACAGGTACCCTTTTTTTAAGCCCCACTTTGCCCTTCCTTCCTCCAACTACAGGTGTCTGATGTTGGCACAACCACAAGAATTGGCATATGTTTATATTTCCCAACAGCAGCTCAATGTACCTCATTATTTTTTGCATCCTCTTTGTACACAATGCCAAGACCAAAGGGAAGTGGATCTTATCTTGCAATGAGTAAATCAGGAGGCTTCCTTAGAAAAGGATTACATCTGACCTGAAATCGAGAATTATTCCTTCTATGCTCCAGGAATGATGTATCAACAGACAGACAAATATGTGTTCCATTAGTCATCCTGCCACATCTTGCAGAATTAAGCGGCCCTTTCGAGGGGCAAGGAGAGGATCCCAGCAGGAACAGAAGGCAGCCTCTCCTCAAGCAGTTTCTCCACAAGGAGTTTCTATCTGTGCTTTTCTTATAGGGTCACACTTTAATTCTTAATACATCCACAAAGATTTCTAGAGCAAGGAAAGCTAAACAATGTGGACTCGATGTACCTTCACAGTTCAAGTGTAGACTCACACTATTGATCCAATGGTTGAATGGTTCAAAAATATCCTCCAAAAATATAAATATCAAATCATCTATATACCGGCCATAAAACAGGATGTATTCACTGAATGGGCTATTATGAGCAATATGTTCTAAATCAAAATTTCTCATAAAGATATTGGCCACACTGGGAGCACATTTAGAGCCCATGGCTTTTGAATGAAGTACTTTGAACCAAACCTGAAAAAATTAGATAAAACTAAATCCAGAATCTCCATTAAAAATTGTACTGGTGGTGAAGAGTGATTATGATCCATTAGCAGTTCTTGGATTTGAGATTTTACTGTGTCCTGAGGTGCATTAGTAGATAGGGATGACACATCCCATGTAGCAATTATACTAAGTGGAGTACCATGCAAATTTTCAATAAGGGTTTTTATATGTTTTGTATCCTTAATGTAAGACTGGTGTTTTTTTAGTGAAGGGGTGTAGAAATGTGTCAATATATTGTGCACAATTTTCCAACAATGATCCTAACGCGGATACAATAGGTCTACCCGGTGGTGGGAGCACATTTTTGTGTATTTTTGGAAGTGTGTAGAATATTGGCACCCTAGTGTGATCGGGACATTAAAAATCCACTAAACTTTCATTTATATAGCCTAAGGACACAGCTTCATTAAGAATGATCTGTAATATTTTTTTTTAACTGATGTGGTATGGTCACTAGGTATAGTTAAGTAGAAATTTGGATTACTTAGTTGTTTCTGGATTACTTAGTTGTTGATATAGTCCAGGCATCCCCAAACTTCAGCCCTCCAGATGTTTTGGACTACAATCCCCATCATCCCTGACCACTGGTCCTGTTAGCTAGGGATCATGGGAGTTGTAGGCCAAAACATCTGGAGGGCTGCAGTTTGGGGATGCCTGATATAGTCGATCTTATTCATTAGTACAATGGTTCTTCCTTTGTCCGCTGGTATTATAATTAGATTTTTTTCAGCAGTAAGTATGTTCAGGATTAAAAAATCCTGCTTACTCAAATTGTACTGCCTGCTACTCCTTAACTTCTTCTCTCTAATTTTTAGGTCATGGTGTACTAAATGTTGAAATGTTCTAATAGGGTGGTTGTGAGAAACTGGAATGAAGGTACTTCCATTTCATGCGGCTCAATGTGGTGCCTTCCATAGTTCTAGTTACAGGTAGGTAGCCGTGTTGGTCTGAGTCGAAGCAAAATAAAAAAATTCCTTCAGTAGCACCTTAAAGACCAACTAAGTGGTGTATCTGAAGAAGTGTGCATGCACACGAAAGCTCATATCAAAATATAAACTTAGTTGGTCTTTAAGGTCTTAGTTGGTCTTTAAGGTGCTACTGAAGGAATTTTTTTATTTTGGAATGAAGGTAGATATTCGTTTAAAAGGTTCTGGCATCCAAGGAGCGTTGCCAAAAAAATCTTTTCATTTGATCTGACAAATTAGTTTAAATAAATCTATTCTGGTTTGAAATGCGGAGGACTTGGGAGTAGGAACAAAACCTAGACCTAATTTTAATACTCGAGATTCCTCTCGTGTCAATGTCTTGTCAAATAAATTAACCACTAAAGTGGTATCTTGATGTTCAGGATGATTTCCTCCGGTAGGGGCATCTGGTGCGCCATGTGGAAAAAGACTGGTACATCTGACCAGATCTAAACCTAAGTTCTCAGTCTTCATCCCAACCGTTGGCACTAGATAGGCTAGAGTGCTCAAAATCAGTAGGAGTGGTTGAAAGGTAAGATACAGTGGAACACAAAATGTAAGCATTTAGTACAATTTATACCTAAGTAATTAAGTATAATGTGATGTTTTGAAGCAACACATAATATGAGTGGTGTTTTATTGTTTATTGTTTATGTTTACTTGTTTACTACACCGTTTGCTTAATTGTTCCATATAATTTGTTCAAAACCATTGGTTTTTCATGTAAATTATCAACATGTTTTATCTTAAATAAATAAATATTGCAGAAAATAATAGTATGCAACTATTATTGCTCTACATAAAATCTAAAATTTATGTTTATTAGTTCACAATGTAACATACTGAGAATAAATTAGTCAAATTCCTATGTTTTCATCACTCGTAGTGAGGCAAAATTTCAATCTGTAGGAGCAGGGTCTAAATATTAACCGATTTGTCCCAAATTTGAAATTTGAGTATGTTTATACCATACGCCTGATATAAGATCAAGGGAGGAAACATTTTCCGAAAAAAGTTTTTTATGACCCACCCTACTGTCCACAGACACAGAACTCTCAACCATTTATTTGGAAAACTGAAAGTTTAACTTAACTGGGAAGCTCAACTGGGACTGACTCAATGGGACTTATTTCTCTTGCTTTCCTTCTCCCTCCCTCTGACTTCCTTCCTTTCTTCTTTCTCGCTTTCCTTCTCCCTCCCTGAGAAATCCCTGCCCCCTCCTGCTTCCAGGCAAGTAGCAGTTTTGATCAGGGCTGCTCCGACAGGCAGCATGAAGCCTCCCTCCACAGCACTGGGATCAGGGAAGGTGGAGGCAGACCGGAGGCTCCATCTTAGAGCCCCTGCACCACCATCATATGGCGACTTCCCATTGCCTTGGCCACCTCCTCCTCCTCCCCCTTCCCCCTCCGTCCTTTATTATCTTTCTGCAAGACCTGGACATTCAAGAAGGGGAGTGTGTGTGTTTTGGGGGTTTTTGCATTGCACAGAGCGCACTTCTCTGGGTCCCCCCCCCCAAAAAAAAACCAGCCTTCATGATTTTGGTTTATTATTTCATTACATGATCGACGCTCGCCCTCCTCCTTCCCCAGCTGCTGCTGCCACCGCCACTGTAAACACATTCTTTTCCAAGCCCCCTCCCCTCACTGTGCCTTTTTCCTCTTTATCAATCATCATCTCGCACTGTACAAGAGCTCGGCTGCTGCCCATTTTGCAAACATGCCCTTGCTCTTTCTCCCGCTCTTGCCCTCCCCTCCCCCCCATGGTTAACTGTTAAGGGGAAGTCTGTGCTGGGGGGAAAGGAGAGAGGAGGGGGCCATCTGGGTTGGGAGAGGATGCACACTGGGGAGAGGGGTGGGACTGGACGACAGCGGGGAAGAGAGATATTATTTGCAAAGTACAAGTTCCCTGAGAGCACCAAAAGAAGGGAAAAGCCCAACTTCGCTTCTGAAAAGTGCCTGCTGGAAAATTTCCACATAGAAAAAAGGGGGGGCGGAGGAAACAGAAAAATGGCGGGCGGTGGTTTGCCCCGCCCCGGGTACAATTTAGCCTTCGATCGTCACTGTCTCAGCCCATAGCTGCCAACCCTCCCCCCCCTTTTTTTTTTGCAGGAAACTCCTTATTCCAAGCCACAACTGTCAACTTTCCCTTTTTTTGCTGGAATTCCCTTATTCCAGCGCTGTTTCCCGCTGCTATCCTAGATTGTTAGATATAGCGTAGATTGTCCCCAGGACAGGTGAGGCTGCTGATCCCTTATTTTCAAATCTGAAAGTTGACAGCTATGGTCTCAGCCTAGCGCCCTTCAAAGCTCGGTGCCCTGGCGCCTTGAGCCAATTGAACCAGCAGGTAGAGACTTCCCTGAATTCAACCATTTTTTATTTAAAGTACTGGTAGTTCCATTGAAATTAATGAGCCTGAGTTAGTCATGGTGATTAATTTTAATGGGTCTACTCAGAATAAAAAATAGATAAGTGCAATCTACTGCTTTTAAAACTTCTCATTATTCTGTCTGCAAAAGAGGTCCTTGGAACTTTCATGTCTGCATAATGACGAAAGGAAACTTCTCCTTTCCACTGTGGATTATACTTCACCTCTGGTCTTTTGCTGTGTGAAGGAGGCCTGGGGAGATTTGTTTCCCTCACTATGTAATTTAAATTAAGCAGAGTAAAAAATAAATCCATGGGGAGCTTTGCATCCTTAACTACCACCTTGGAGAACTGCTTGCTCAACATGATGTCTTATACAGACTGCCAGGAGAAACTATACTGCAGCCTTCGCCAATGGCTGGGGCTAATGAGAACTGTAGTCCAAAACACCTGGCAGGAACCACATTGAAGAAGGCTGCTTTACAGCTAACGAGAAGTAAATCTCCTCTGTTCTGTTCATTCCTTGAGGCAGATTTGAACGATCATTCACACACACACACACTCCAATCTGTTCAGCAAGAGATTCCTCAAAACTCTTCCTCTTCCACCCAGCAACACTGGTGCTTCTATGTGTGGATACAAATTGTGTGTCAACATGTGTTTTAACTGTGCAATCCTAGATTTCCAGTATGCATTTGAATCCGTTCCACAAAATACACATGTTGTGAAGGTAACCCAGGTCTTTTCAGGAAAGGAAGAAAAGCCATATACAGTGGTACCTCGGTTTTCAAACATAATACGTTCCAGAAGGCCGTTCTACTTCTTAAACGTTTGAAAACCAAGGAGCAGAAAATTCAGAAAAATACAGTGCGTACACTCTGCAGAAACCATTTGACTTCTGAGGCACGTTCGAAAACGGAAGCATTTACTTCCAGGTTTTTGGCGTTTGGGTTCTGAAACGTTCGGCAACGGAGATGTTCGAAAACCGAGATACCACTGTATTCAAATTTCAACACAAGCTTTTTGGGGGCACAATAAACTGCAACCCCAACCTGCTCAGGGCCTGTTGAAATGAATGGGAATTTGTGAAAGTATGGCACAGTTCCAGCTCAATTTGATGAGGTTTGTTTCAAGAGAAACTCGTGGTAGCTTGAAAGAAATAGGACACACATTTATCAGGTATTAATCTACAGAGTTATTGAAGGGATTTCTGGCATTAGAGATACAGGCTGAGGACTAGTGAAATGGCTGGAGGGCTAGCCTTGGATTGGACATATCTGAGTTCAAATTTGTCCTCAGCTCTAAAGATTACTTTGGCATATCATTCTCTCTTAGCCTGATCCACTCTACAGTGTAGCTGTGAGGATACATTTGTGTGTGTTTGGGTGGGTCCCTTGACTCCTCTAAATTACTGGGTCTAGTGGGTGTTGGTGTTTAATTTCTGCTTGGAGTACTGAGATTGGCTACCACACACTGAATTTAGCAGTGTCAAAATACAGGCCAAACCAGTTTCTCCATACTCAGGAAATCATCATGGAGAACAAAAGGAAGGTAATGGGAGATTAACCAAGCAGATACTCTGTGTCTGGCAGTAGATGGGTGTGACAGATAGCAGAGTCAAAGCACAGATGGCTAGCCTGTGGGCTAGAGAGAAAAAGTGTCAGCCTGTTAAAGCCAGCAAGTTGAGCAGGGGGACAGAGAGCCATGTTTGATTTCTTTATGGATCCAAGGCTGAATCAATGGGAGAAACAGCACCCTATTGGAGTGCAATGCTTTGAACCCCTCCGCCATACGCTCAGGCTGCATATATGTGTAAAAAAAAGCCATACATAATAAATACACTACCATCTCCGCTATGCTTCATTTCCAAAGGAAACACAAAACATGACTAAGTGTCTAGACCCCTGGAATTTTGCACTGCTCTGAGATTGGGGTGGCATGTAATGCACGCACATAGTTGCCTTGAGCTGCATGGATGAACAATGAGATAGAGATGAGACAGACTGATGGTTAGAATCCAGTGATCATCAGCAGCTTGCAAATCACTACAAAACCACATAAGAGAAACTGAAGACACTTTGCCAAGATGCCAAAAGATGTTTTATGCACTGCATTTTTGTTAGTTCATTTTAAGTATATAAAAGTAATTAAAATTGTTGTAACACTGATAACACAGCTGACAAATGGGGCTTAAATCTCGCTCAGTTTTCTGGAAAGAGATGCACAGAGCCATAGCAAGGAGATCCCTTTTTGCTAAACATCAGCTAGGTGGACGAAAGCAGGGACTTCTCCATTCCCCTGATAAGAACCTGGCCCACTGAATCAAAAATAATCAGCTGGGGCAGATGAAGGAGTCTGGGTGTGCTACTGTACTGTGGAAGAACTAATAAAACAATCCAGTATAGACCCACTACTAATGCACTATGATTATTACACCAACAACATGCTGCAGAATACACCGGTCTGGTGAGGCCCAAAGATTGCTTGTAGGTTGCAGCCTATATCAGCAATATGACCCTCATTCTATGTTTTCTTGAGGTGCACAGAATCACCACCCACTGGCGGACGAAGGTGAGGCGGGGGGAGTGGGCCGCCCCAGGTGCCATTCCGGGCGGGTGACATCGCAGCAGCGCCCCCCCCCCGGATGCCCGACGCTCGCCACGCACCCCCAGCATGTGTGCCACATGCCCCCTGCCCCACGACGCACAACGCGTGCCCCCACAATGCACACCAGTCACGCCCCTGCCTGTTCGCCGCTCCGGGTGCTGGAGAACGTTGCTTCACCACTGTCCCCACCACCACCACCACAACTTTTCTGCTAATTTGAAAGCTCCATACTGACAGCCAGCAAAGGAGCTTGAGAAGAATCAGAAGGATGAGGCAGGATCTTGGATTGTCATTTCTTGATCCTTTTCATGATCTTCATCTCTACTGTATTCTTTGGGCAGGATGTTTCCATGCTTTCCATTATCTAACCTTTTCAGCCCCCTGGAAGCTACAAGGCAATGAGGATCTGTTGGGAAAGAAGAAGCAAAATGTTAGACTCGTGATTTATTGATTTATTGATTTGGTCTCTTTGTTATTCATTGGTGTGTTGAGAGTTTGAGAGAATGCTTAGACCAGGGGTAGGCAACCTAAGGCCCGTGGGCCAGATGCAGCCCAATTGCCTTCTCAATCCAGCCCACGGATGTTCCGGGAATCAGTGTGTTTTTACATAAGTAGAATGTGTCCTTTTATTTAAAATGCACCTCTGAGTTATTTGTGGGGGCTGCCTGGTGTTTTTACATTAGTAAAATATGTGCTTTTATTTAAAATGCATCTCTGGGTTATTTGTGGGGCATAGGAATTCTCCCCCCCCAAAAAAAAAATTAGTCCGGCCCACGAAATGGTCTGAGGGACGGTGGACCGGCCCATGGCTGAAAAAGGTTGCTGACCCCTGGCTTAGACAGAGGAGGAATTTTTTCACCAGAAGACCAGAGTGTGTGAACAAATTCCTGGAGGACAGAGCAGAGATGACTATGAGGCAACAGGAGGCAGCCACATTGGATGGAAGACTCTGGGCATCAGGAAAGAGATTTTTTGTTGTTGTTATCTGTATTTTTCACCTTCTGTCTCTTAAATTTACTATAACCTACCAAGACAATTTCTGTGGTGAAAGACTGTGCTACATGATACACACTTGCCAGTTAAGAATAATGCTCCATGCACCAGTTAGAGTCAAGTTTATGGAAATTCATGTCATAATTAATTTGTCATTCCTTAA
This sequence comes from Zootoca vivipara, assembly GCF_963506605.1. Taxonomy (NCBI): domain Eukaryota; kingdom Metazoa; phylum Chordata; class Lepidosauria; order Squamata; family Lacertidae; genus Zootoca; species Zootoca vivipara. The sequence continues at coordinate 27,458,196 of NC_083288.1, read as the reverse complement.
AATGTCTCAGGACTCTTAGCTGTTTCTGTTTTTTGCTGTAGCAGGCTACTGCTCTTACACTGTAAGTACATTTTTATCAAATACCACATTATTATTAATTTTTATTCCAAATGGTTTAAATTATAAATGTAGCTCAAAAGTATTTTCCAAATGTTTTTTTTTTGTATTTTCCAAATGTTGTTATCCAGTTTCCTTGTTATATTCTGAAAATATCTCCAAAATATAAAAATTCCTTGGTATCTGAAGAAGTGTGCATGCACACGAAAGCTCATACCAATAACAAACTTAGCTGGTCTATAAGGTGCTGTTGGAAGGAATTTTTTTTATTTTGTTTCGACAATGGCAGACCTACACAGCTACCTACCTTTTTCTCCAAAGTATATCATTTCATAGATTTCTGTCCTTTTCTGAACTTTGCTCCCTGATTCTGTTTTGAGACGTGCACAGCCTGAGAATAAGATACTGGAGCCAGTCACAGCTCACAGCTATAAACAATCTGGATCCAATAGCTGGGATAGTGGAAGCACGCTGGGCTTTTCAATTAATTTCTTGCATAAGAAGAACTCTGCTGAGTCAAATCAAAAGCCTATCTAGTCTAGTTTCCCAAAGCAGCCATGCTTTCATGTTCTTACCTGCAGGGTCACAGTAAGCCCTTTCCTGAGTCACATCAGATTTAGACTTCCCAATAACTACTAAAAATGAAAGAAAGAGATCAACAACAACAACAGCAACAGCAACAACAACAACAAATTTATTTGTACCCCGCCTTCCCCAACCAGAGCCAGGCTCAGAGCAGCTAACATCATATAAATAACACAGGATACATAAAAACAGGCATCAATTAATTAAAATACATCTTAAAATTAATTCAGACAAATTAAAATCTGGACAAATGGCAGTTATCAGGTTAAGATTGAAAGAGGTTAATACTTTCCAGGACCAACTGTTTTCACTGATCATATAAGGACCTGTGAACAGGCTGGGAAGCCTCCTTCATGCTTGTTCTTATACAAAGGAAAATATCAAAGGCCAGGATGAGAGATATTTAAAGGGAAGAGATATTTAAGGGATAAGATATATTTAAAGGGAACGACCTGTATGACCACAACGTAGTTTCTGCCTTATCATCTTAATGTACAAGATGGGTTGAAACGGTTGAAAAGAACTTTGTTTTTTTATTTAAAATATTTCATCCTGTTTTTCATTCCAAGATCTCAGGGTGAGGAAGAATAAAACCTCATCGCTGGCTGGGAGCAGCAGCATGTCCCTTAAATCACCATGAACTCATAATAAAAGGAAACCAAATAAGCATTAGTTTGGGGTGTCCTTCAGATATGGTTGGGCTCCAAATCTTATCTTCTCCAGCCAACATTGCCAATGCTCAGGGATGATGTGAGTTGTATCCCAACAACTGTGTGTGTGTGTGTGTGTGTGTGTGATAGGTTGCTTAAAGGTAAAGGTAAAGGGACCCCTGACCATTAGGTCCAGTCGTGACCGACTCTGGGGTTGCGCACTCATCTCGCATTATTGGCCGAGGGAGCCGGCGTACAGCTTCCAGGTCATGTGGCCAGCATGACAAAGCCGCTTCTGGCAAACCAGAGCAGCACATGGAAATGCCGTTTACCTTCCCGGTGTAGCGGTTCCTATTTATCTACTTGCATTTTGACGTGCTTTCGAACTGCTAGGTTGGCAGGAGCTGGGACCAAGCAACAGGAGCTCATCCTGTCACAGGGATTCGAACCGCCGACCTTCTGATCAGCAAGCCCTAGGCTCAGTGGTTTAGCCCACAGCGCCACCTGGGTCCCACGCCTTCTTTCTAGGCATATGCTATATCTTGCTGGTCTTACTTAGACCAGCAGTTACCATCTGCTGCTTGTTGCTTTGCTTTGCTTCCACTCTAGTAGTGCAGAAGGTTCCTAACCATGAAGCTGGTTATTGTGGGCAGGCTTACTAGTATCAGCACAGTAGCTCCATTTTCCATCTATGTCAAAGCTCCTCGTTGTTGCACACCAAAATTTCCTGGGCATGACTTCTTCATCTGTGCAAGTATAGAACAGCCTCCCCTTGTAAACAAAGGGGAATACGCAGGGCTTTCCATGAGAGTTGCCACCATACTCTGTTTGGAGAAAAGAATTATATGAGGCAAATGTTATGACACCAGTTTAATGCAGAGTCTATGCGCTTCACAACACACTGGGACAAACAGATTTCAGCATATTTCGGACTGTGCTGAATTATGACTACAAATGTTTCATTGGTAGTTTGGCATAAACTGTAGACTGAGATGGGTTCATAGTTGCACCCAACATTCATAGATAGCTAAGCTGGGAGGACCATTACACATAATATTCTCCAAGAGAGGGCTGATGTTCTCCAAAAGATTAGGCAGAAGTTGAAAAATAATATATTCTAAAATTGACCAGACTTTTTTTCCCGAGAAATTGCAACTCAGATCTAGGTAATTGTGGTGGTTCACTCCACCTGCACAGAACCCCCAGACGTTTGACGGTCCGTTGGTGCCTGCACCAACCACTGATCAATTACCTGCTGCCACTAACTAGTATATGCCTGATAATCTCTTCATTCACTCCAGTCAGGGATAATGTTGGAACAGACTGTGTTTATTGAAGTTCAGTACATAAGCACGTGGTTTCCAAATGAATAGTTCTTATTATCTTTAATAACAAGTCTTATACTGGCCTATACCGACAGTTTTTAATCAATCACAGTTCCAGACTATCTCTCCCTTCTTCTTACCTCACTACCTCTCTCTCCCCTCAGACTCTCTCCCCCTGCCCCTCTCAGAACTCCCTGCCACCCTTCCTCAAACCTCCAAAAAACCAAAAATAACCCTCCTCTTCCCAGGGTGGGTTTATATAGTCCTCCTAACTCCGCTCCCATGGGTTCTAACTGGCTAATCCCTTTAACTCCTTCTATGCTGTCCCTAAATTTGGGGGTGATCGTCACAGTAATACCTTGTGTATCTTCTGCTAACTCCTTGCATATGTTAACTGAGATTGCTAAAAGATATAGTTGTAAACAAGCAATGGGAACTGATAGTAATCTTATTACTTCTGCCAGAGATGAATTAGCATACAAATGAAATAGTATGGAAGATTTGCAGATAGATATCTGCTTAAAATGCCTGTTGGGTACATGTTACAATGAAGCTCAAAACACTGTGGCCTGGTTCTCACAAAAAGCAAACAGTAAGCCTGTTTATTGGCTGTACCACTTCAGACTAATTGAGCCCAAATTACATCATACTAAAATTAACCAAAGTCATTCAGCAAATTGCAGAAACCAGACTTGCATAGAAAGTTCCATTCTTGGGCAAGTTCTTCTGAACTTACATTGGATTCTCAAACCAAAGTGTTTCTGGATGATATAAAACTAAATATAATTAAACAAGCCCCTCTCTCTAATGGCTGTCTGCAACACTGCAAACACCACTTGCTTTCCAAAAATCTTGGTCACACCGCCAGCCTAATCTGACTGTTAATTATCTTGATGCTGCTCTTATCCTATTCATATAATTAGCTTTTGTTTAATATATTTTTATCACATTGTTTCACATTGTTTTGAGGTTGTTTTGTTCCATTTGTTGTGGGTGAAACAAGAGGAGAGGAGGAGAGCAGTTCTATGCACACTTAGCAGATCACTTTGCTCTGCAGTAGAGGGTGTACTGCAGATACCATCTCATCAGGACTTCCTTTCCATATGGTATAGAAACCAGGCCTTTAGGGGAGTGATACCTATCCTTTGGAACTCTTCTCTTGTGAAATATTGGACTGCTGTCATCTCTATTGTCTTTCTGCTGCCTATCGAAGTGATTGTCTTTATCTGTATCAAAACGTGTCTCTCTCATATTGGTCTCCAGAGCCATAGCAGGCAACGTAAGCTCTCCCAACGGTTTGACTTCATCCCTGAATTCATGGTGTCTTCCATGGACTCACGAGACAGACGAATGCCAACAATAAAAATCTGCATTAGATTTCAAATGGTTCTTAAATATATGGAACAGTTTTAAATTATTTGTATAAATGAAATTGTATTAGTATTTGTATAAATGAAATTGTTTGTACATACGGAATTGTTTTTAATTGTTGATTATTTTTATTTGAAATTGCTTCAACATCTTTTTAGGGAAGCTGCCTGATGGGCAGAGTATAAATCGTAGTAGTAGTAGTAGTAGTAGTAGTAGTACAGTGGTACCTCGGTTTATGAACACAATTGGTTCCGGAAGTCTGTTCATAAACTGAAGCGTTCATAAACTGAAGCGAACTTTCCCATTGAAAGTAATGGAAAGTGGATTAATCCGTTCCAGACGTTCTGCGGAGTACTTAAACTGAAGCGTTCATAAACTGAAGCGAACTTTCCCATTGAAAGTAATGGAAAGTGGATTAATCCGTTCCAGACGTTCTGCGGAGTACTTAAACTGAAGCGTTCATAAACTGAAGCGAACTTTCCCATTGAAAGTAATGGAAAGTGGATTAATCCGTTCCAGACGGGTCCGCGGAGTACTTAAACTGAAGCGTTCATAAACTGAAGCATGGGTGTAATTGGTTCTGGAAGTCTGTTCATAAACTGAAGCGTTCATAAACTGAAGCGAACTTTCCCATTGAAAGTAATGGAAAATGAATTAATTCGTTCCAGATGGGTCTGCGGTGTTCATAAACCGAAAATTCATAAACCGAGGTGTTCGTAAACCGAGGTTCCACTGTAATTCAAAAATGAAGTCAAATAAATAAATCCCATTGAACTCAGTAGAATTTACTTCTTAGTAAATATGTGTGTGTGCATATGCTTCCTTCACTGAGTTTTTCACACTCTGGCGATGTGCTTACCTGTCTCATAGCAAGACTTCCAGTGGTGGTCTTTGTCATAGGAACTGGTTGTGGCACACCACAACCGATGGAGCTTGGATCCATCCTTGGTGCAGGTATGATATGTCTTGTTTTTATAGATAAACGGGAAGACACAGGATGAAACGTCTGAAACAGTTGAAGAAAATGGGTAAAGACCATTGTGATTTAAATTTAGTAGGTCCTATTATTTTAATGGTGTTTTCCACAACTTTGTAACCCGCAAAAAAAGAGTATGGTGTTGAATTCCAGATATTAAAGAATTTTTGTAACTGGCCCTTGAACGTCAGTATCATTTTTACTGAACCCTGAATAATTCCTTCCTCTTCAAAAATTGGAAAAAAACACACCATGAAACATACAATGTAAACTTAGGAAGTCACAAGCATTTTGGGGGGGGGGAGTTCACTGACTTTGGGAAGATAAGAAGCTGTTCCACTGCACTGAGCCAGACCACAGTTGCATCTAGCTCAGCACTTACTAGTAGTCTCTCTCAAGGATTCCAGGTGCAGGTTTCTCCCTGATCTACCTGGAGATACTGGAGTCTGGACTCAGAACCTTCTGCATGCAAATCAGATGCTTTACGGCTGAGCTATGACCCTTCCCAAATGACATTTCTCACAATTAATTAATATTGGAGCTGTGGGGTAGTAAGCAGCATTTGTATACTAATATATACAATATATTGTATATATTAAAGGTAAAGGTAAAGGGACCCCTGACCATTAGGTCCAGTCGTGACTGACTCTGGGGTTGCGCGCTCATCTCGCATTATTGGCCGAGGGAGCCGGCGTATAGCTTCCAGGTCATGTGGCCAGCATGACAAAGCTGCTTCTGGAGAACCAGAGCAGCACATGGAAACGCCGTTTACCTTCCCGCTGTAGCGGTTCCTATTTATCTACTTCCACTTTGACATGCTTTCGAACTGCTAGGTTGGCAGGAGCTGGGACCAAGCAACAGGAGCTCACCCCGTTACAGGGATTCGAACCGCCGACCTTCTGATCAGCAAGCGCTAGGCTCAGTGGTTTAACCACAGCGCCACCTGGGTCCCTCAATTAATTGTAGATAACAATTCATTAATTGTAGATAACAATTAATTAATTAATTAATTAATTAATTGTAGATAACAATTAATTAATTGTAGATAACAATTAATTGTATATATTAATTAATTGTATAAATTAATTAATTGTAGATAACAATTAATTGTATATATTACTCAGTGCTTTTTGTCGGGGGGAGGGGGGACACAGGGGGACGCATACCCCTAAACATTTTGTGATTCTAACAGGAGAAGAAACTAAAAATATATATATTGTTTCTTCTCTAGCACGGTAAATCATCAGTTCCTTTGCTACTCCCAATGGTTGCTTCATTTCCTTTCCTGGAGTTTCCTGAGTCTCAGACGGAAGTGAGCATTTAATGTATGAGCAGTGTGGAATGTGAATGTGTGGTGTTTTACTGATGAAAGTCAGGAAGATGTTAATGTACACAACCTCATGCCAATGTGGAAGTTACTATGAACTGTCAGCTGTGTAATATGAGGAAATGCAGGTTCTTTGTACTTCTGTCCATTTACTGTATTTATTTTTCCCAATTTGAACTATAAAATGGTGGTTTTCTTGAGTCACAATGAGAATATCCCTAATTTTTTTTTTAAAGAAAAAAAGCACTGGGTCTACTGACGGTAACTTGCCAGGCTTAGGGTCATGACAGAAGGAACAATGAACGTGTCCATTCAGAGCACAAAACCAGTGTAAATCCCACACTAGACATGACTAGGAAAAGTACATAAACATAATAGCCATTATCATAAGATATGATAGCCATCTCTAAAGGGCTGTCAGGGAAGGTGGAACAAGCCTGTTTTCTCCTGCTCCGAAGGGCAGGACCTGAACCAATGGGTTCAATAGAGGAGATTCTGATGAAACATCAGGAATAACTTTACGACAGTAAGAGTTATTTGACAGAGCTAGCTGCCCCCGGCCCCCAGGCTGTGTACTCAGGGGGCGGGGCTAGCCATCCGTGGAGGCGGGGCTAGCTGCCAGCAGGGGCGCCCCCCGCGGCAAGCCATGAGCGTCTATGGGGTGCCGCCCGTGGTAAGCATCCCAGGGGGGCGGGGGCAATGTCACCCCCCTCTCAGGGATGACACTTGGGGCGGCCTGCACCCACAGCGACCCCCTTCCTCTGCCAGTGCTCCCTGGGAAGGTGATGGACTCTCCTTCATTGGAGATTTTTAAGCAGAGGCAAGATGGCTCATGGTTGAGATTCCTGCAATGCAGAGAATTGGACTAGAATACCTTCAGCTCTGTTCCAGCTCTACAATTCTATGATCCAATGAATGCCTTCTCATAAAGCTATGGTATAACTGCATTTGCATATAGTATCAAAAATGATATTGTGGAAAAGTTATTGGTGGACTCCAAAAAAGAAGTCCAAGAATTCAGAGGATTCTACATTTTTATTTTGATTATTATGTATGTGTGAATGTAAAATCAAATGGTAAGATGGAAAAAAATATATAAAATAAAATAAAAATGATATTGTGGACCTGGGAAAGGTATGGGAAAGTGCCTGCAAAACTATCCTTGGGGAGGGGGGACTCCTAAGTGTTTGGAGACCTTGAGACAACAAAGAAGGAGATAGAATAAACATTATGTAGAATGTGGAAACACAGGATAGAGAGCAGTTTTAAATCTCTCCTGTATAATGCTACGTAATACTCAGGGTCATCCAATGAAAGTGATTGGCAGGAGTTTCAGGACAGATAAAAGATAGCACATCATTATATCAAGCATAATTAATTTTACAAGGTGATAGCCATTAACTTCAATGACTTTAACAGGAGATTAGACAAAGGTGATGGAGGGAAGCACCACCAACTACTTTTAGCCATAACAATTAAATGGTGGGGAGTACATGGATGAGAAAAGGGGGCTCTCTGCATGTTCCACCCATTGCCTTATGAAAAACAATTGCCTGACCAATACTGAATGGAGTACAGTGGTACCTCGGGTTACAGACGCTTCAGGTTACAGACTCCGCGAATCCAGAAATAGTACCTCGGGTTAAGAACTTTGTTTCAGGATGAGAACAGAAATCGTGCTCCGGCAGCGTGGCGGCAGCGGGAGGCCCCATTAGCTAAAGTGGTACCTCAGGTTAAGAACGGACCTCCAGAACGAATTAAGTTCTTAACACGAGGTACTGCTGTATGCTGAATCAGGCTTGGTCTGATCCAGCAGTGGTCATTTTATGTTTTTCATGCACTATCATTTGCAAATCAGCAAAATAAAAAGTCAAATGTCATGCATCCTTCTGCCTTAACCGGTCTCTTTGCCATCCCCTCCTACCGTACCATGCAGGGGGAACTTCGTGTGGGGCACTGGCATGGCACTGTCCTCACAGTGACTGCTGCTTTTTAGTCCTTCTCCTCTTCAGTCACTTCTCACTCAAGAAGGCAGTGGATGGGGATGAGAAGAAACAGAGCAGAGAGTGTACCTATATGGGCCACCAAAGGAACCGGAAGGAATGGGTCAAGGAGATACAACATGGTTCCTCAGAAGCCACACCTGTCAAGCTCAGTAGCAAAAGAGACATTGCCTCCTCAGCCCATAGCACCACTATTCAGCATTACATAACACTTCCTGCTCAGTATTGCCCTGATTCTTCTTTCAACTTTGCTCACTGGCCTTGTTCCACAGCCCAGGCAAGGAAAGCATCTTCTGTACCTAAAACAAATGCTTCTTTTCCACTTCTACCCTATATATACTAACAGTACAATCCTATGCAATCTTACTCAATAGTAAACCTCACTAAATCCCCCAATAAACAGATGAGAACATGATGTTGCTCTTTTTTAAAAAAAAAGTTTTGATACTCCATACGACTGAGTGCCACCAGGAAAAAGGCCATTGCTTCTGAGTCAGCATGTTCTCCACAGCTTCTCTCACAGGACAGGAGCTTCCAATCTTAAAGTAAAGAAGCAGGAAAGAAGAAAACGGAAGGAGGGAGATAGTTCCTGCTGTGCAGTGTTGGGGAGGCAGAAAGAAATTCTTACCTGGACGGGCTGCACTGAAGGAGGGTAAAAACAGGACCCAGGTACAAACTAGGAGTTGAGTAATGAACCACATAGTTGCTGATCACTCCAGAGTTTGAAATCCCTGTGATTCTTTGTGGTGTCCTCTTTTTAGCACAGTCTCCACACACCCTTAATTACGGTTGCAAAACACTGCACTCCATAAATAGGCATGACACTCATACCAGACAAAGGTATGAATCAAATACTAAATACTGGGACAAGAAACTCAAGAGAGGTGTGTATGTGCCAATCAGCTGGGCTGGGCCATGACAAATTAGCTCTGGTCTTTTCTCCCCTTTCCTGTATCCCTGCACTGCTTTGGCATGGGATTTCCCACATACGTAATACTTCTGAAATTGCAATGAGCAAATAATTAATGTTAGGTCTGAGCTATAATTCATTGCTAGCTGCAAAGCCCTGAAGGCAACACCTCAGCTTCAGAAGTATGGCACTGCCATTGAGAATTAGCAGTTTTGTTCTGGGAGTGGGGAGTAGGGCCTTTTTAAAAAACTGGAACTCACCGGAACTGAGTTGCAGCACCTCCCAGGTGGGCGCCAATGCCAATATAAGAGAACAAAGGAGATGTTCCTTGTGATTTCCAGCACCTCTTTTTTTGTGGAAAAATAGCACCGGTGGGGGTGGGGGTGTGTTATATTCCTGACAAACTGACTCTCCACACTCCCTTCAAAGACCTCTATCATTGCTGAAAACTATTAGCAATTCCAAGACATGTAACCATGGGTGTAGCCGGGGTGGGGGGTAGCACTCCTAAATTAACTAAACAAAAACACTTAACTAAAATTAGAAATCATCAGAATATTTGAAACTGAAATGCTTGCTGAAGTCACTTGTATGATGTTGTGGCGCATTCTAACAACACAACTGGCAACACAATTGAGAGATAGGGCATGGTTTCCACGAACTGATGGAAATATTTTCTGCTTCCATTAAAAAAAAAAAGATTCTGCTCGTCTCTGGGGTTGCTATATTTCAAAAAGTAAAAACCAGGACACCAATAAAGATGTTGAGCTTTTTTTCTTATGAAAGCACCAAAATTGTTGAGCTTTTTTACAAAAGCGCAAAGAAACCACGATTTTTCAGCCATGCACCACTTGTACAGTATAGTGGTCATTCAGTACCTTGCAGAGCACAAAGATCTAGCTAAGGTCGACGATGGCAGGGGAACATCTCAATGGGCTATGCTTACTGAGTGTTTACAGAAAAATTGCATTGTTACAAATGAGGAGTTTGAGAAGGAAATGCTGAAAAGGTTTTCAGCAAATCCAAGAAAACTTGTTATATAACAAGCAATGCAATGATGCAACAAACTTGACATAATTAGAATGAACTCAGTTCCCTCAAAACCCTTTAATTGAAAATGAGACCAGGGTCCAATTTTGTTCTCAGAGCACCCTAGTGGAATGAAGTGAAGCTTGGAAAAGCAAACAGCAGGAGAGATTTGTGTCCGCTTCTGTAAAAGTGTCTGAGATTTCTAACAACTTTTTTGCAAAATGAACAATTCCCTGCCCCTGGAAATGCAGGCTCTCTGAAACCATTTAATTGACTCATGCAACAGTTCCTGCTAATCTTGTTGATCAACAACAAACTAATCCTTGTTATTAATCTATGGGCTGTGTCACATATTACATTCTGTAGGTGCACATTTAAAAAGTTTTACATTCATATATACAAATATAAAGTAGGAATGCAATAAACATATGAGTCATAACCTGGGAGCCAGGACTAGCACGGTTCCAAGTTGACAATAAACTCAATATGCCACAAGTTCTATGAAATGTTCTTTCTATTCATGATGGTTAATCATATATATGTGCAAATGAGAAACTATTATACATAATACGCATATGGTATTTTTGCCACCAACATTTCTCATAGTGAAAGAAGTAAATGTTGAGGTTTTTATCATCAACCATGAAATCCTTCGAAAGTGGCTGTCCAAGTTAGGAGTGGATGACACCATCAGCCTGCATTTTTTAGTACAATACAGTATTGATTTGATGAGTTTGCATGAAGTTCTATCCAAGGAGAGGGGCTGAGAAGGCAGAAGGAAGTGACAACAGTTGAATGGGGTGGCAGGACTGTCCCCTTCAGGGCTGAGGGCATTGGCTGGGCATGAGAGCTTTGCTTGGTTGATGCTGGCTTTAACTAGGATATCTCTGAATACTGAATCATACTCAGTTTATCTACTACAGATATTTCTTTGACATGAACGAGTGAAAGCTAAAGACCACTTGGGAAGCTTTGACATGATGTTTGATGTTTGGGTGAACAAACTCTCACGTACAACCACCCACATGTACATATTTTCATTCATCCTATGAAGACTATGCAATCTCATTGATTCAGTTGCAAAAACTTTCTCCCGCACTCATCATATTTCATAGTGATCACTCATCATACATTTTTTATGCTGCCCAGCAAACTAAAAGTAATGTTTTATTTTTGTAGCACAAAGATACAGTTTGACAAAGATTAATAATTTCCAACTGTCATATATTATTTATGTTTAGGCCACCTCACAGGGTAAAGGCCTCCCAAGACTTCATATATCGGTAGCAGGGTCATCATTCTTATAAATTATTTGCAGCACAACCCACTTAGCAAGGCTTCTAGTCGGCGCCCCCAATGATCTTTCTTTTACCCCTCCACATGGTGTTGGGGGGGGGACGACAGAAAAATGGTGGGCGGTGGTTTGCCCCGCCCCGGGTGCAATTTAGCCTTCGATCGCCACTGTCTCAGCCTAGCGCCCTTCAAAGGCCCTGGCGCCTTGAGCCACTTGAACCAGCGGGTAGAGACTTCCCTGAATTCAACCATTTTTTATTTAAAGTACTGGTAGTTCCATTGAAATTAATGAGCCTGAGTTAGTCATGGTGATTAATTTTAATGGGTCTACTCAGAATAAAAAATAGATAAGTGCAATCTACTGCTTTTTAAACTTCTCATTATTCTGTCTGCAAAAAAGGTCCTTGGAACTTTCATGTCTGCATTATGACGAAAGGAAACTTCTCATTTCCACTGTGGATTATACTTCACCTCTGGTCTTTTGCTGTGTGAAGGAGGCCTGGGGAGATTTGTTTCCCTCACTATGTAATTTAAATTAAGCAGAGTAAAAAATAAATCCATGGGGAGCTTTGCATCCTTAACTACCACCTTGGAGAACTGCTTGCTCAACATGATGTCTTATACAGACTGCCAGGAGACACTATACTGCAGCCTTCGCCAATGGCTGGGGCTAATGAGAACTGTAGTCCAAAACACCTGGCAGGAACCATATTGCAGAAGCCTGCTTTACAGCTAACGAGAAGTAAATCTCCTCTGTTCTGTTCATTCCTTGGGGCAGATTTGAACGATCATTCACACACACACACTCCAATCTGTTCAGCAAGAGATTCCTCAAAACTCTTCCTCTTCCACCCAGCAACACTGGTGCTTCTATGTGTGGACACAAATTGTGTGACAACATGTGTTTAACTGTGCAATCCTAGATTTCCAGTATGCATTTGAATCCGTTCTACAAAATACACATGTTGTGAAGGTAACCCAGGTCTTTTCAGGAAAGGAAGAAAAGCAATATGCAGTGGTACCTCAGTTTTCGAACATAATACATTCCGGAAGGCCGTTCTGCTTCTTAAACATTTGAAAACCAAGGAGCAGAAAATTCAGAAAAATACAGTGTGTACACTCAGTGGAAACCATTTGACTTCCGAGGCACGTTCGAAAACGGAAGCATTTACTTCGGGGTTTCGGCGTTTGGGTTCTGAAACGTTCAGCAACGGAGACGTCCGAAACTGAGATACCACTGTATTCAAATTTCAGCACAAGCTTTTTGGGGGCACAATAAACTGCAACCCCAACCTGCTCAGGGCCTGTTGAAATGAATGGGAATTTGTGAAAGTATGGCACAGTTCCAGCTCAAGTTGATGAGGTTTGTTTCAAGAGAAACTCGTGGTAGCTTGAAAGAAATAGGACACACATTTATCAGGTATTAATCTACAGAGTTATTGAAGGGATTTCTGGCATTTAGTCATTTAAAGGAGATCCAGGCTGAGGACAGGCGAAATGGCTGGAGAGCTAGCCTTGGATTGGACAGATCTGAGTTCAAATTTGTCCTCAGCTCTAAAGATTACTTTAGTATATCATTCCCTCTCAGCCTGATCCACTCTACAGTGTAGCTGTGAGGATACATTTGTGTGTTTTTGGGTGGGTCCCTTGACTCCTCTAAACTAGTGGGTGTTGGTGTTTAATTTCTGCTTGGAGTACTGAGATTGGCTACCACACCCTGAATTTAGCAGTGTAAAAATACAGGCCAAACCAAAAAGCCTGTTAAAGCCAGCAAGCTGAGCAGAGGGACAGAGAGCCATGTTTGATTTCATATTTCATAGTGATGACTCATCATACTTTTTTTATGCTGCCCAGCAAACTAAAAGAAATGTTTTATTTTTGTAGCATGAAGATAGAGTTCTAGAGAAATTAATAATCTTCCACTGCCACATCTTATTTATTTTTAGGCCATGTCACAGAGTAAAGCCATCCCAAGACTTTATACATCGGTAACAGGTTCATGATTATTCTAAATTATTTGCAGCACAACCCACTTAGGAAGGCTTCTAGTCAGCGCCCCCAATGATCTTTCTTTTACCCCTCCACCTGATGTTATCCAAAAAGGGAAACTGGAATCGCGGACTTGGATTCAGGTAGACGCCACTTGGAATTCCTGGAAAACAAGGACAGAGTCGTCAAAATATCATTAATGTTGAAAAGTTCCAATGAAACCTATAGCCTAAATTATTAAAAAATAGGAAGGAAGTACAATAGATTTACTTCATAACTATGAATTTATATCTTCAGCAAACCTGTGGACACTGTGACCCAGAATTCTCTCCCCATGCTAAACATCAGTGACTCATCATAGCCTTGCCTTTTAGCATTTCCAAAACTTGCTTTAGAGTCATATTGGAAGCACCATACATAAAGTTTTAAGCATTTGTGGAGATTGGGCTTTTCCCAGAGCCATCCCAGTTTGATCAACTGACATCTACTGAATGCTCAATACTCACTGTACATTGTCAACTCATTTCTACAAATGTTAGTCATGCTCAGAGAAGACCCACTGAAATTAATGGGCATGGCAAATTTCATCGGTTATACTCAAAGTACATCTTAGTTGGATATGACCCACTGCACTTCTGGATGCATTTATACATAAAATCTTGAACAATGAAGAGAGTTTTGGCACTATTAGCCATAGCCCACATACAATCATGTCACCACAAGGCCTAAATTGTTGGTTTCTATTCCTCTCACTGTGCAGTCACAAGATTGTGTTTATGAATTCAAGCAAAGATTGTTGGAATCACGGGAGCGGATGTCTGCCGTATTCTGTTTTTTAAGGAATTCATTATTTTGCACCAGACGAATTATTAGGATGACCCTGTTTTCTGAGTGCATGTTCTGGAAGTTGGGCAATAAGGGCAGTACAGGATTCCTTTTGGTGTACAGACCTCCCGGCTGCACCAAGGATTCCCTGCCTGAGCTGCTTCAGGTCGTGGCGGATGTGCTCCAGGAGACACCTAGTTTGGTTGTCCTGGGGGATTTTAACATCCATGTCGATACAAATTACAAGGGGCCGCTTGGGACTTCATGGAAAGCATGGCCTCCATGGGGCTACCCCTGAATAAGTTTGGTCCAACTCATAGCCGTGGACATGCCTTAGACCTAGTGTTTACCTCTACATATGTTGGTGATTTGACACTAAGCAAAAGTGAAACAAAAGAAGTGTCATGGACAGTTCACTTCCTGGTGCAACTGGACTTCTCCATGACCCTTCCCTTCTGCAGGGAGGTGGGACTGATTCGGATGGTCCGTCCCTGCCACTTAATGGATCCAATTGGCTTCCAGACAGTGGTGGGGGATGTTTTATCCCATGTTGATGGCCTGTCATCTGATTCCATGGGGGCCTGCTGGAATGCAGAGTTCACCGGGGCTATTGACTGTCTGGCTCCTAAGCACTCTCTCCCACTGCATGGAGCCCAGACAGCCCCATGGTTTTCCCCGGAGCTGAGGGCAATGAAACAATCGTTGAGATGGCTAGAGCACTGGTGGTGGAAAACTCATTCTGAATCAGACCAGACACAGGCTAGAGCTCAAAAACGTCGAGCCTACCCAGTGGCAATGGCAATGGCGAAAAGAACCTTCTTCACCGCCTCTATTGCATCTGCAGAAAACAGCAGCAGAAGACTCTTTCAGGTGGTTCACAGTCTATCAGAACCACCTTCATCATCGGGGCCTGGTAGGGACCCCAAGATCTCCTGCAATGCTTTTGCAACAGTTTTATTGCAGATAAAGTCACTCAGATTCAGAAGGAGGTAGGCTCCACAGTGGGAGCAGGGCGGGGGCGGGAGAGTGCTAGAGTCCTATCTAGTCATGTTATATGGGATCAATTCCAAACTGTTACCTCCGAGGATGTGGACAGGCTGTTTGGACGAGTGAAGCTGACCACCTGTCTCCTTGATCCTTGCCCATCCTGGCTAATAAATGTGAGCCGGGAAGGGCTGGGTGATGGGCTCTGTGGGGTGGTGAATGCTTCCCTCTGTGAGAGAGCCTTCCCAGACCCGCTGAAAGAGGTGGCCATTAAACCACTTCTTTAAAAAACATCTTTAGACCCGGCCACTATGGCCAACTATCGCCCAGTCTCAAATCTACCATTCTTGGGCAAGGTGATTGAACGGGTGGTTGCTGTACAACTCCAAACACGCCTGGAAGATTCGGACCATTGGGATCCCTTCCAATCGGGATTCAGGCTTCACCATGGGACTGAAACTGCCTTGGTCTCACTGGTCAATGATCTCTGGCGGGCTAGGGACAAAAGTGAGAGCTGTTTCCTAGTTCTGCTGGATCTCTCAGCGGCCTTTGACACGATTAACCATAACATCCTTCTTGACTGGCTAGAGGGCCTGGGAGATGGTTCCGCTCCTTTCTCCTGGGCCATGTCCAAAAAGTGGTCTTGGGGGATGAGTGTTCTCACTTGTGGGTTCCTCAGGGTTCTGTCCTCTCCCGCATGCTTTCTAATATCTATATGAAGCCGCTGGGAGAGATCTTCAAGGTGTTTGGGCTGGGTGTTCATCAGTATGTGGATGACACCCAGCTCTACCTCTCTTTTAAATCAGAACCAGTGAAGGTGCTGAATGTCCTGTGTAAGTGCCTGGAGGCAGTTGGAGGATGGATGGCAGCTAACAGATGGAGTTTGAATCCTGACAAAACAGAAGTACTGTTTTTGGGGGGCGGGGGGGGGAGACTCTCTGGTCCTGAATGGGGTAATTGTGCCCCTGAAGGACCAGCCTGGGAGTCATTCTGGACTCACAGCTGTCCATGGAGGCTCATTTTAATTCTGTGTCCAGGGCGGCTGTCTACCAGCTCCATCTGGCTGAGACCCTACCTGCCCGCGAACTGTCTCACTAGAGTGGTGCATGCTCTAGTTATCTCCCACTTGGACTACTGCAATGCGCTCTACGTGGGACTACCTTTGAAGGTGACCCGGAAACTGCAATGAATCCTGAATGCGGCAGCTAGACTGGTGACTGGGAGTGGCCACCGGGACCATATAACACCAGTCATGAGAGCTCTGCATTGGCTCCCAGTACGTTTCCAAGCACAATTCAAAGTGTTGGTGCTGACCTTTAAAGCCCTAAACAGCCTCTGTCCTGTATAC
This sequence comes from Zootoca vivipara, assembly GCF_963506605.1. Taxonomy (NCBI): domain Eukaryota; kingdom Metazoa; phylum Chordata; class Lepidosauria; order Squamata; family Lacertidae; genus Zootoca; species Zootoca vivipara. The sequence continues at coordinate 27,441,524 of NC_083288.1, read as the reverse complement.
CTGAAAGAGCATCTCCACCCCCATCGTTCAGCTCGGACACTGAGATCCAGCGCAGAGGGCCTACTGATGGTTCCCTCATTGCGAGAAGTGAGGTTACAGGTAACCAGACATAGGGCCTTCTTGGTAATGGCACCCGCCCTGTGGAACGCCATCCCATCAGAAGTCAAGGAAATAAACAGCTATCCTAATTTTAAAAGACATCTGAAGGCAGCCCTGTTTAGAGAAGTTTTAAACATTTAATGTTATATTGTTTATAACACTCAATTGGGAGCCGCCCAGAGAGGCTGAAGAAGCTCAGCTTGATGGGTGGGATACAAATAAATTATTATTATTATTATTATTATTATTATTACACTGTTTTTTGACTAATGTTGCTGAGTCCCATATCATTTCTTTTTCTATAACTTCTACAACACCACTTATTCTCATATCAGCTCACAAAGCTATTTTATATTGTGCACCAAGCTATTACAGATTGCATGTCTACCACTCTTAACCACTACAACACAGAAAGCTGACATAGGCTGGATCAATACACAGGGGGGAATGCTATAAACAAGTCATAAATTAAATCGTTATAACAAAAGAGAGAAAAAACTATGTGAAATTGCACAAAGCTTTGTGCTCTACAGAGCCAACTGGTGTCACATGTTTTTAATGCAGTTATAGCATTGTAACATGAGCAATGTAGCTGAGTCCAAACTGAGTCAGATTCTAGATCCATCTAGCTTGGTGTTGTCTACTCTGACTGGCAAGGACTCTCTTCCATCCCAACCTGGAGATTCTGGGGAATGAAATTCTGATGTTTTGCATGCAAAGCAAGTGCCCCCAACGTGGGGCCTTCCAGGTGTTTCACATCAGTCTTCCCCCATCAAGTATGGCCACTGATTAGTGGTGATGGGAACTGCAGTTTACAATGTCTGGAGGGCACCAGATTGGAGAATACTGAACTTCCCTCTCTCACTCTCCTTGGCCTACAAAGTGCCTTGACTAATTATTCATCCAGCCAACCACTCCTGTTATTCCAGGCTCCTGCATCATACTCACTGGTATCAGCACAGTAGCTCCATTTCCGGTCCTGGTCATAGCTCCCTGTTGTCGCACACCAGGAGTAAATTATCTGCGAATTATCGTTGATGCAGGTATGGAAGGTTTGGTTCTTGTACACAAAGGGGAATACACAGGGTCGTCCACCATCATTACCTCCATGCTCTAGACCCAAACAGAGTGAGATTATATGCACTGAAACATTTTAGTGCTGATCACAAAATACAAGGCGGGGGAAAGGTGAACAAGTCACATATATATAAACCTTGCCAGAGATCTCCTTTGCAAAGGCTTAGAAAGATAGCCACAAACCAAGGACAAAAGAATTGGTCAGGAGCCTGTGAGAGCAAGTGACAATTGCTCAATTGACAATGATGTTAAAGAAACGAGAAACTATACAGAAAGATTAAATGAATGAATTCAGTTATACTAGATATAAAACAAGACATGAGGATCACTGTAATATTAGAAAAGATGACATGTGACTTTTATAGTCTATGCAATCTTTATCAATGATTAGTAGGAAATATTTGTACAAAAGCGCCTCTTAAGTACATAGTTTGAAGCATATTTTCAAATTAACATACAGGTGATGTGTTTCATTTCTTCAGAGATCTTATTGCTTGAAGCAACTTTTATCTGATCCTTGGAAGGAGATTTGTAATAGTTTGGGCATAAGGAATATCTCTACAAGCTACTGATAGTAGTCCCAAACCTCTTTAAGAGCACAGAAAGAGTTCTGCTCAATCAGTCCAAAGCCCCATCTAATCCAACAATTTGTTTCCACGATGTCCAATCAGATGCCTATGGAAAACCCACATGAAGCTTTAATGTTCATGAGGAGGATCTGTTTACTTTATTTCCGTAAAATGGCCATGCATAAGTGTGACATAGGAAACCAGAAATAGAAGAAAATACAGGTCACCTTCAGTTTTACAATTTTTCCAGGCATTCATCCTTCTTGTGCCATGGTCAACTGATGTGGCACACCACATCTGACCATGGTGAGCCGTGGTGCAAGAGGAATGGGATACATCCTTGTAAACAAATGGGAAGACACAGATATCACGAACTGAAATGGAAACAGCGGACAAAGGTGTAAGAATAAGAATTGCAATTCATTAACTGCAAACGGTGTAGATATCATCCATGCATGTGCGACAGCTGTCTCAATTTCCACTTAATAAGCATTCGGTTTTCTAGTTGAATTGAAGCTGGTTTAAGAAAATCACACACCAAACAGCAGAAACTACAGCATCAATATGGTTCGTGGCTAATACCATGTGAATGTGGCTTCAGAAACTAGCAGTGAGTGAGCATTCCCCCCCTGCCCAGCGTGCCAAAGACTGGTACCATATGTAGTCACTGGAGCATCCCGCCCAACCTGGGCTGAGGTAAAGGCAATTGCGACCAGCAGCCATGCTTTCTCAGTCCATGTCTGAGTGCTTATTATTATTTATTTATTTTGCCCACCAGTTTCCCAGGAAAATCCAACCGTTAGCACTGCATCGGATCGAATGGCAATTTGGGTTTTCCATGGATTGCTATTTACTCCAATTCAGCAGTAAAGAGTGGGTTTTGAAGGATGCCAGGTCCAAAGACAAGGAGTCAGATGTGGACCTGGAAAGCCCAGACCTGTGCCTAGAAATGTGGAGCAAAGGTGAGTATGGGTGAGCCTATTATTATTATTACTATTATTATTATTATTATTATTATTACACTGTTTTTTTACTAATGCAGCTGAGTCCTATATCATTTCTTTTTCTATAGCTTCCAACACAAGACTTATTCTCATATACAGTACCTGTAAACTCACAAAGCTATTATATACTGCGAACCAAGCTATTATATAATGTGTGACTAATGGTTCATCTAACAAATCCTTTTTTCACTGTTCTGAAGACTATTTACTCAGTTCTCTATGGTCCTATCCAAACCTGTCATCTCCGATGTGCTGGCCTGAACCTGGAACTGTGCTCAGGAATGCTAAGACTAAGCAAACTTTTAATCAAAAGATAGAAAGCTGACATAGGCTGGATCAACACACAGGGGGGGGGGGCTGACGCTATAAACAAGTCATAAATAAAATCATTATAACAAAAGAGAAAAAACTATGTGAAGTTGCACAAAGTTTTCTGCTCTGCAGAGCCAACTGGTGTCACAAGTTTATAATGCAGTTATAGCGTTGTAACATGAGCAATGTAGCTGAGTCCAAACTGAGTCAGACACTAGATCCATCTAGCTTAGTGTTGTCTACTCTGACTGAGAATGGCTCTCTTCCAGCCCTACCTGGAGATTCTGAGGAATGAAATTTCGATGTTTTGCATGCAAAGCAAGTGCTCCCAACGTGGGGCCTTCCAGGTGTTTCGCATCAGTCTTCCCCCATCAAGTATGGCCACTGATTAGTGGTGATGGGAACTGCAGTTTAAAATTTATGGAGGGCACCAGATTGGGGAATATTGAACTTCCCATCTCCTTGGCCTACAAAGTGCCTTGTCTAATTATTCATCCAGCCAACCACTCCTGTTTTTCCAGGCCCCTGCATCATGCTCACTGGTATCAGCACAGTAGCTCCAGGTCCCGTCCCTGTCATAGTTCCCTGATGTCGCACACCAGAAGTCCCTGTTCTTCGTATCTTGATTGGTGCAGGTATAGAGGTTTTGGCCCTTGTACACAAAGGGGAGGACACAGGCTCGTCCACCATCATTACCTCCATTCTCTAGACCCAAACAGAGTGAGATTATATGCATTGAAACATTTTAGTGATGATCAGAAAATACAAAAAACAAAACAAAATGGTGAACAAATCACATATTGTCAGAGGTTTTTGTGGCTAAACTTGAGTAACAACGCTCCACTCTTTAAGGTGTTTTTATTGTGCATATTATTTACAGTGCAAAGAGTCTGGCAAACATGTCTGTTTAGTCCAAGTGAGAACCTCGCAACGGCTTCTTCCTGTTTCACGCCCAACATAACAGCCTGGGAACCCCAAAGCGCCTCTCTCTCGCCCTACGGGGTGCTGTGCGCCTCAATTCAGGCATCGGGGGGGGGGGAGGGCTGTCCTTCTGACTGCTCTCCAGTGGCCGATCCTGTCATTTCCTTCCCAGCTGCTTCCCTCTCTACCCAGTGCTGAGGCTCTCACATGCTGTCAGAGCCTCTCACCTCCCTCTCTACTTCCTGATTCCTGTAATCCGATCCGCTACTGGACTTGCTGCTCTGCGAAGGGCTAGACCTGAGGAGGGGGGGCTGTTCTCTATAAGCCTTGTCAGGGATCTCCTTTGCAAACGCGTAGAAAGATGGCTACAAACCAAAGACAAAAGAATTGGTCAGGAGCCTGTGAGAGCAAGTGACAATTACTCAATTGACAATAATGTTAAAGAAACAAGAAACTATAAAGAAAGATTAAGTGACTGATTTCAGTTATACTAGATATAAAACAAGACATGAGGATAGCTGGCATTTATGCCACTGTAATATCAGTAATATTAGAAAAGATGACATGTGACTTTTATGGTCTATGCAATCTTTATCAATTTTTAATAGAAAATATTTGTACAAAAGCGCCTCGTAGGTAAATAGTTTGAACCATATTTTCAAATTAACATACTGGTGATGTGTTTCATTTCTTCAGAGATCTTGTTGCTTGAAGCAACTTTTAAGAGCACAGAAAGTGTTGTGCTGCATCAGACCAAAGGCACATCTAATCCAACAGCTTGTTTTTACGATGTCCGATCAGATGCCTATGGAAAACCCACATCTAGCTTTAAAGTTCATAAGGAGGATCTGTTTACTTTATTTCAGTAAAATAGAAGAAAATACAGGTCACCTGTAACGTAACATGTTCTCCAGTTCCTCATTTGTTTCGTGGCAAGGCGAACTGATGTGGCACACCACAACAAATTATGAAAATCCATGGTGCAAGAGTGATAGGATTTACTAGCGTAAGTAAATGGGAAGACACAGGGATTACCAACTGAAATGGAAACAGGGGACAAAGGTGTAAGAATAAGAACTGCAATTCATTAACTGGAAACAGTGAAGTTATCATCCATGCATGTGCGACCACTGTCTCAATTTCCACTTAATTGGCATTCAGTTTTCTAGTCTAATTGAAGCTGGTTTAAGAAAAACACACACCAAACAGCAGAAACTACAACATCAATGTGGATTGTGGCTAATACCATGTGAATGTGGCTTCAAAAACTAGCAGTGAGTGAGCAGTGGATACAGAGCAAACCACTGCTTCTCAAGCTGTCTCCTGTGGTGGGCTGGCATTCCCCCCTCCCCAGTGTGCCACAGACTGGTACCATATGTAGTCACTGGAGCATCCCACCCAGCCTGGGCTGTGGTTGGTAAAGGCACTTGGGACCAGCAGCCATGCTTTCTCAGTCCATGTCTGAGTGCTTTTATTAATTATTATTATTTATTTATTTTGCCCAACAGTTTCCCACGAAAACAAAATCTTTACCACTGAATCGGATTGAATGGCAATTTGGGTTTTCCATGGATTGCCCTTTGCTCCGATTCAGCGGAAAAGAGTGGGTTTTCAGGGATGCCAGGTCGAAAAACAAGCAGTCAGATGTGGACCTGGAAAGCCCGGACCTCTGCCTAAAAATGTGGAGCAAAGGTAAGTATGGGTGAACCTATTATTATTATTATTATTATTATTATTATTATTATTATTATTATTATTACCTCACCCATCTGGCTGGGTTTCCCCAGCCACACTCGGTGGCTCACATCACATACTAAAACATCAAACATTAAAAACATCCCTAAACACGCTGCCTTCAGATGTCTTCTAAAAGCAGCAGAAAACCATGCCCCATTTTTGCAAAGGCAGTTTTGATTTGTTTTTAAGGTATCTTTATTGATTTTTTTAAAAAAGGTATAAGACACACAAATGCAAACACAAACACACACCTACATACAAATACAAGTACAAACACACACTTACACAAAACCAACATATAGATCATAAACACACCTAAATTGTTCTTTCTTCTGACCTTTCGTACATATTGAACAATAAACATAAACCAGGCAACCCCAAACTGCGGCCCTCCAGATGTTTTGGCCTACAGCTCCCATGATCCCTAGCTAACAGAACCAGTGGTCAGGGATGATGGGAATTGTAGTCCAAAATATCTGGAGGGCCGAAGTTTGGGGATGCCTGACATAAACCAAACTAAAATTCATTTCAAATTTCTACTATTTACACTTTCAGCTGACCTCCAATTAAACTTGCTGTACTTTTTCTGCTGATTAAGTAATATCGCACGATTTTTATACATATTATCCTTTTTTCTTTTTCTTTTTCTTTTTTCCCTTCCTATTCTCTTTCATATTTGTAATATCAATTAATATTATACCAGGCTCAGTCTAATTTTGCCAGTGGAGTTCCTTTTATGTTGTTATTTTTTAAATATTCTTCAAATACTCCCCATTCCTCATAGACATCTTGTTTCATCTGCCCTCTCACTCTACCTGTCATTTTTGCTAACTGCATATATTCTACTATTAATATTCACCAATCCTCTACTGTGGGTACTCTTTTATTTTTCCAGTTTCTTGCTATTATAATTCTTCCCGCCACTGTTCCATACATAAGCAATGTTTTCTTTAATCTTCCTATTTATGTTGGCATTAGACTTAATAGGAATAACTCAGGGTTTGTTTGTTTTTTGAAATTACGCTTCAGTATTTTCTTTAATTCTTCGTATATACTATTCCAAAGTTTACTGACCTTGCCGGTCCACCACATATGCATATATGAACCGTTTTCTTTTTCACATCTCCAACATGTGGGGGACCTATTCTTGTAAATTTTGGACAGCTTTTCAGGAGTTATATGCCCTCTGTACATCATTTTTAGAATATTCTCCTTTAATTTGTAACATGCCGTAAACTTAATATCTACCGGCCAAAGTTTTCCCCATTGATCTATCATGATGTTATGCCCCAGATCTTGGGCCCATCTCACCATCGTTGACTTCGTTTGTTCCCCCTTCAACTCCCACTCTAACAATATGTCATACAATTGTGAAATGTATTTCCCTTTGCTTTGTACCACTGCTTTCTCAAAATTTGATGTTTCCTCGGCTATTCCTATTTTTTTTATCTGTCAAAAATATTTGTCTTATTTGGAAATACTGGAACCAATCTGATATATTTTCTTTAATTTTCTCATATTTTTTCAATCTTAATTCTTCTTTCGTCCTTTCTGTAATTGATCTATAAATTACCCAATCCCTTTTCATGTTTAATTTTTTTGACTGCTGTGGCTTCCTCTGGAGATGTCCACATCGGAATCTTTGGTTCCAGTATTCCCTTGAATTTTAGCCAGATGTTATAAAGCGATTTTCTTACTAGGTGGTTTAAAAAGCCCTTATGTACTTTAACTTTCTCATAAACTAAATAGGAATGCCACCCATACCATTTCCCGTAACCCTCCAAATCCAATATCTCTGGGGTTTTTTAGTGTGACCCACTCCTTCATCCATAATAACCCTGCAGCTGCATGGTATAGTTCGAGATCGGGTAGGCCAAAGCCTCCTCTCTCTTTCCTGTCCGTCAGCAATTGATGTTTAATTCTCGGCCTTTTACCATTCCATATAAATTTCGCCAAGTCTTTCCTCCATTCTATAAAACATTTCATCCCCCCTAATATTGGAATGGTTTGAAATAGGTACATCATTTTAGGGAGGACGTTCATTTTAATTGCTGAGATTCTACCCCGAAAAGAGAGGTATAGTTTACTCCATGTCTCCATGTTTTTTTTAATTACCCTCCATGTTTTAACATAGTTGTCGTCATACAAGTTAATACTTTTATTTGTAATCCACAACCCTAGATATTTTGCTTTATTCTTTACCTGTATACCCGTTAGTTCTTGTAATTCTTTATTTTCATCTGCATTTAAGTTTTTCATTATTAATGTGGTTTTTTATAATTTATTTTCAGCCCAGCCACTTTACCATATTTTTGGATTATCTCCAATGCCCTCGATATGTTTTCCTTCAGGTCCTGTGTAGTAATTATTAAATCATCAGCAAATGCTCAGACTTTGTAGGATCTCTTTCCAATTGTTATTCCTTTTATTTCTGTTTCTTTCCTAATGTTTTCTAATAAAATTTCCAATACCATAATAAATAGTAGTGAGGAAAGTGGGCATCCCTGCCTTGTCCCCTTTGTTATTTGGAAACTGTCTGTCAAGTTCCCATTTACTATTAATCTCGCTTTCTGCTGTTCATAAATGGCATCTACCGCTCTTTCTAGTCTTCCATTTATTCCCAATATCTTAACTTGTGCCTTCATAAACTGCCATGACACATTATCAAAGGCCTTTTCTGCGTCCAGCAGTAAAAAGGCTGCTTTTTTGTCTGGTTTGAATTCAAAATATTCTATTATTCTATTATATTTCTTGTATTATCTGATATTTGCCTTCCTGGCAAAAAACCAGCCTGATTGTGATGTATTATCTCTTTAAGTATCTGTTTTGGTCTATTTGCAATTACTCTAGCAAAGATCTTTGCAAGGGCAGTTTTTAAGGGGTAGGTATTTCAGTACACCCTTAGTTATACATGCCTGAGGTTTAGTTTAAGGGCTATAGAACCTCTATGGAGGCTGCAATCCTGTGCACATTTACCTGGGAGTAAGGCCTAGGGTGCTTTTTTCAGCCAGAACTTTCCAGAACTCAGTTCCACCACCTCTCAGGGAGGTGCCATAGCCATTATAACAGAAGGGAGCTGTTCATGTTGAGTTCCAGCACCTCTTTTTCTAGGAAAAAAAATAGCACTAGTAAACCCATTAACTCAGTGGGACTTACTCAGGTGAACAGACTGTAAGTCATCTTTCCCCCACTAAGACAGGACCATAGCTTATCAGAAGTTTATGCAAGTGATGGCTAGCTGTAAGAGATCCTTTGAAAGCAGAGATCAATGAACCACTAGCCACGTTAAGATGAATCAGAAAATATTCATGGAATATTTCTTACCGACAGCTTCAGTCAACAATAGTAAGAGACCACAGGTGAGCAAGAGGAATGCCGTGATGGAGCCCATCTCTTCTCTAAGGGACTCTGACAGGCATAATGCAGGACGGGTACCCTTTTTTTAAGCCCCACTTTGCCCTTCCTTCCTCCAACTACAGGTGTCTGATTTTGGCATAACCACAAGAAATGGCATAGGTTTATATTTCCCAACAGCAGCTCAATGTACCTCATTATTTTTTGCATCCTCTTTGTACACAATGCCAAGAACAAACGGAAGTGGATCTTATCTTGCAATGAGTAAATCAGGAGGCTTCCTTAGAAAAGGATTACATCTGACCTGAAATCGAGAATTATTCCCTCTATGCTCCAGGAATGATGTATCAACAGACAGATTCCTGCTATACCTTTACTACCATCATGATCTGGGAAGTGGGGGGGGGCAGGTTAAAAGCCTTTAATAAGCAATATATACATTTTTATGACATTTTTTACACAGAACCTTATCTCTCCTTAAAAGTCCACAAAGGAAACACATACAACAAAAGGAGGTGGTTGTTTCCTAATGTGGTCAAAATGCTGGTAGAAAAATACAGATTTGGAAAGTTACTCATTTTAGCCTATATCCCTGCAAACTGAAAATTATCACAGCAGAGAAAGGGCTAAGTCCCCATTTTCCTCTCTGGTGTGGGAAATCACCGGACTAATTGACAACAGGACAGGGGATATGGATATGGGGGAATTCAGATGGAAATGGAAACAGAGGTGGAAATTGCTGCTTATGTAGCCCATGTCTGAAGCAGAAATCCATCCAGTTAATATCAGTTGGTATTTGCTGCTGTGGTGGCTTTCATTCTGCCAACAATATATAATCATTGACTTCCTCCACCCCATTTAAATTGTTTTTCCTTTTACTGTACATTGAAATGAATGGCCTTTTCGCTGACAAGTATAGTGAGGAAATAATTACACTGTTAATTATGTAAAATTAATAATACTGTATATTCCTGCATATAAGATTACTTTTTAATCCAGGAAAATCTTTTCTAATGTCGGGGGTCATCTTATACGCTAGGTCGTATTTCTTATACGGCGAGTATATCCCATACTCTATATTTTAACTGGAAATGTTGGGCGTCGTCTTATACACCCAGACGTCTTATACGCCAGAATATACAGCATTTGTAAATTACATAAATAAATTAAATAGCAGACAAATAAGACAAATAATTTCATATTTGGCAAAAACTAAACTACAACAGATGGGAACAAGATTACCTTGACAGGTCAGAATAGAAATTTCTTGTTCTTACCTCCCTAAGCAGGGGTAGGACAGCTCAGGGCTGGCCCTCCAGGGACTCACCCAATTGGCAGGTCCCTCAATGTTGGGTTCAATCTGGCCAATGGAGTGCAGTCCAAATGAATCAAGGGACCTATATATACCCATGCACGTGACCCAGAGCTTCCTCTTTTGTGTCCTCTGTGCGACCGAGAGAGATTTACCTTCGACGGATCGTCCTGGTGATCGCCTTCCTTTATTCCCCCTATTCCCCTTGATTTTCCCAGAAGTTATTCTTCCCTCCTTGGTTAATTCCTTTCCCTTCTCTACCCTTCCCTTCCCTTCCCTTCCCTTCCCTTCCCTTCCTTTCCTTTCCTTTCCCACCCCCCAGAGGGACTTTCGACCCAGGGGGCTTCGGCCCCTCAAGCGTTCCCGGTCTGTCGAGCTTGCCGCTGCCTGTTTAATTGCCGTGGGCTTTTGCACAGCAGCTTTTCATTCTCCCGGCTGCAGCTGCAGCTTTGGTGCTTGAAAATTTTATTGGGCAGCCAATCGCTTTTGGGTATCACGAGGAGTTCCCTCTCTGAGCGATTTGCTTTTTGTTATGTTTTGCTTAAGGGGCTGGTGGGGAATTTCCAGGCCTGGGAACCCCCCAAAAACCCTCCCTGAATTAACGTGATCGCCATTTTGTACCTTTTTCGAGTAGGGGAGGTCTTCACCCAGCTAATTTGGGCGGGAATGCCATCTTGTTTTGGCGGGAGCGCCATTTTGATTGCAGGGTGCCATTTCAATTCCATTTGTATTTCTGTAATTCTCCTTGTTTTAAAAAGAAGGTTTTGGGATGCCTATCAAGAGGAATCCCAGACCTGCTCTCCCTTCTAAAAGGGTGATAAGAGGCCCGTCTCAGTCACTGCATTCAGCGCCTCCCCCAGCGGTTCCCCAGCATACGCTGGATCGCTTGGGTGCAATTATGGCCGATATCAGATCAGATCCTGCGGCCGTGTCAAGGTTTAATACTTAGCTGGAATCTTTGGCTCAGCAGTTTGGAAGGCAGTCTGTTTCTCAGCCTGGCCCTTCCACGTCTTCTACTCTTTTTGAGGCTCATGGTCCTTCAGATGTGAGTGAAGGGAGTGAGGCTTTTGATTCTTCTGGTGCCTTGTTCTCCCAATTCCAAACTTCCAGGATCCCAGTCCCACCTTTTTGTGGCTTAGATTTTCTGAATAAAGACACGAGTCGTAACCAGCTGCACTCTTGCACTGTATCACATAAATGTCAACAGAAATGAGTCATAAAATACAATTAAACAAGCAAAAGACCCAGTGGATCAGTTCATATGTAATCAGTTCATGGATCAGGTCTAGAAATTGTTATGTGTCTGTTCCACCTGCATCAGTACATGAAGTTCCAGCAATAACAAGTAGTTCCAGTTCCACAGAATCCTATTCCAAAGACAAGGATTTCCAGAATATAAACCTTGTTTTGCCGTCCTGGGCTTTATCAGTAGTACAGGTTCTGGGTGATGCAAATAAATGCATTGTTGTGATGTCACACTCGTTTTTACAAAAAGAATAATATAAATACCATAAACAACTGTACATACCAAAAGTGATGTAACGAGATAGTAGTTCTGTATCATAGCAGTAGCTGCGATAAACACAAACTGTTACAATGTGAGGTTATATGGACAAACACAGTATTGATTTCAATTACAGGTGTTGGCAATTCACAGATACAAAATTTCTTTCTTAAAGTGACCCTTGTAGCCAAGCAGAAAGTTAAAACCCAAATTAAACCATGCTTAAGTGTTATGTATGGGTTCTGTTTGATGCAAATAAATGCAATGTTGTGATGTCACACACCTTTTTACAAAAATAATAATATAAATAACATAAACAACTGTACATACCAAAAGTGATGTAACAAGATAGTACAGTCATACCTCGGGTTGAGTAGTTTCTTTCTGCATGACGATATTTTTAGATTGTTCTTCAGGACCCAAATATGTCCAAATTACAAAAAAGGTCAGGTCCTCATCTGAATGAGATGCTTCAATAAAATGTTGTACTAGAGGAGCATCTATTACATTGTTCCTAATCCTATAACGGTGCTCTGATATTCTTACCTTTACAGGTCTGACAGTATGACCTTCATAAAACAAACCACAGGGACATCTAATCACGTAAATTACATGTGGAGTAGCACATTTGGCAAATGCCTGTAAAACGAACTTAAAACCTTCTTTATTGGTAAACTCTTTTACCTGTAGAGCATATTTACAGGAGGTAAAATGCCCACATCTAAAAAAAAAACACATGGAGGACTGGACAACGTACGTTGTGTGAGCGTGGATTTTAAATCCGTATGCACCAATATATCTTTAAATGACTTTGTGCGTCCTTTGGCAATTGAGGGGGATGTTATCGCACCCCGGGATATCCTTAAGAATATGCCAATAACGCCTAATAATTTTCTCAATTTCATATGGTTTCTCAAGTCATATGGTTATATTCTAGGGAAGCGTAAATACGTGAAGGTCTGATATTAAAATGTGAAAGAGATGCGAGACACGTCGACCTGTCTCTTACGTGTGCTTTTTGGATGGCAGTTGTTATTGACTGAGTTTGGATAACCTCGTGGTAATATTTTTGAATGGGCTTTAAAGTCTTGTGGGTCCGATGAATTGTGTTTTAATCTTAGAAACTGACATAAGGGAAGGTTATCACAGAGATGTTTGGGATGGTTAGATCTGTAATGTAACAAGGAGTTTCTATCTGTGCTTTTCTTATAGGGTCGCACTTTAATTGTTAATTCATCCACAAACATTTCTAGATCAAGGAAAGGTAAACAATGTGAACTCGATGTACCTTCAAAGGTCAAGTGTGGACTCGCACTATTGATCCAACGGTTGAACGGTTCAAAAATATCCTCCGAAAATATAAATATCAAATCATCTATATACCGGCCATAAAACAGGATGTATTCACTGAATGGGCTATTATGAGCAATATGTTCTAAATCAAAATTTCTCATAAAGATATTGAGCACACTGGGAGCACATTTATAGCCCATGGCTACATCTTGTTTTTGAATGAAGTCCAATGAACCAAACCTTTATAAAATTTTAAGATTAAAAAAAAACCTAAATCCAGAATCCCCATTAAAAATGTACTGGTGGTGAAGACTGATTATGATCCATTAGCAGTTCTTGGATTTGTGATTTTACTGTATCCAGAGGTGCATTAGTATACCGGGACAACACAAGCCCACTAGCAATTATACTAAGTGGAGTAACATGCAAATTTTCAATAAGGGTTTTTATATGTTTTGTATCCTTAATGTAAGACGGGGTTTCTTTAGTGAAGGCGTGCAGAAATGTGTCAATATATTGTGCACAATTTTCCAACAATAATCCTGACGCGGACACAATAGATCTACCCGGTGATGGGAGCACTTTTTTGTGTATTTTTGGAAGTGTGTAGAATATTGGCACCCTAGTGTGATCGGGACATAAAAAATCTGCTAAACTTTCATTTATAGAGCCTAAGGTCACAGCTTCATTAAGAATGACCTGTAAAGCTATGGAGTTGAACCTTGAGATCAGAGAGTGAAAAGGGAGTTCTAGTGGAGCTGTGAGCTTCCCAACAATTGGAAATCTGTAGTGCATTATAGAACTATTAAGGATCATGACATAGGTCAGGTGTGATCCTCCTTCTACTTCTACCTCTTCCCCCACCCCACTTCTGTGCCTAATAGTAAGTTGGGAGAGGAGAATTGAATGAGGGTTTCAGATAATGTTTTTGGCATGTGCCCAAGGTGTGAAAAGAAAGTGGACCCCCCTGAGCTGACAGACCCACCCTATCATCCGGTCCAGAAATAGGTCCCTAGAGCTCAGTAGGCTTAAGCTCACCACATTGCTTCGATTAGTGGAATTAGTACTACTACACCACATCATACTCAATTGTGATTTGTATGAACTTAATTGTTTAGTGTGGCAGCCCCTGCACTTTAGAACTCGCTGTCTATTGATATCAAGCAGGTGCCTTCTGGGTACACTTTTCTTTTATTTTTTTACAAAGCAAAACAGAAAACATAGGGAAAAAAGAAAAAGAAAATACAAAACAATACACAATACTGTACACAATAACATATGCAGACTTATATACATATTTTCCGCAATACTTTCTGAAAAGATGATAGCTAAAGAATAAGAAGAGAAAAAAGAAGAATAGAAAGTGGATAAATAGACATATGATATAAGGGGAGAAAAAGAGAAAGGATAGAAAAATAGAAGGAGAAAAAGAAAAGAAAGGAAAGAGACTATGTACTCTTTTCAGTACCTCCTAAAAACATTCTTTTTTTGACAAGTGTGCCCAGATGCTTAGAAAATTGAGGTCATTTTAATCTCTTTTAGTATTTTAACTTTTGTGTGTTTAAGGTTGCATTGCAAACTTTTATCCAGTTTATTGTTTGGTCATTTTTGGAATCTGCTTTGAGGTTTCTGACAATCAAGTGCCGTATACATTTTATGAAGTAAATAAATGTAATGAAATCATTGAGATACTTAATTGTGCAAGTCCCTGATATGCATCCATAATAGCTCCTTTCAGGCGTGGCACTGAACTCATGGAGATCATGGAGTCAGGGTTCGTAAGGATATTCCTGAGGCCCAACAGCCCAGCAGGCCAGGAATTTATCCTTGCCCTGGACACCAGGACAAGCAACGCTATTGGTCCGTTGGTCTCCTGTTTGGGGGAACGCCCTCTAATTCCTGCCATCATTGGCCAATTTGGCGGCAGGGAGACGATCTAGCCTGCAATACACCGGTTCACAGAGGAGACCCGGAGCACACCTGCAAAGCTTCCCACCCAAGAAGAGGGAAACGCACTTCCTGTTTCTCTCTCCACACATTCAATGTATAGGTGGAAAAGAAATGGTTTAAAGGGGGTACAGACACCAGGGGATCTCCTTTAAATCAACGGTACTTGAGATTACGAAAAGCCAATGCATGCAAGTGTTCTTCTTTTTCACACAATGTCACTGATCGTGTCAGATGTGTATGTCATGCATAATATAATCAATGTATTAGCAGGCAGGGTCAAACACAAAAGGGTAATCACTACTAGTATGAAGGGGGAAGACTGAACTTGCTCCTCATATACAAATTGCAGATATTCCAGTCTAACTGGAATGGAGGGAAAGATGATTAAGAGCTAAATAATTATTACATGTAAACAAAACATGCTGCTCATATCAGAAGTAAAGGATTCTTTTTGGAAAGAAATTTGCTTACACCTATGGAGGATAGCAAACAGAAGTGTCTCCCCCACAAGGACAGAGCTGCAATGCTAGATTCCTGGCAGCTACTTACTGGGAGGGGTAGAGATGAGGTTGGCAGAGGTTTATGCAGTGCAGGTCCATGGGCAGAGCAAACTCTCCACCACCTCACCACATCCTCCTGTCCTTCCTTGTAGGTAGCAGCAACACCATTTTCAGGAACACCATTGTGTCTCCATCCTACTGGATAGCAAGAAAACGTGCTGGAAAAGGAATGATACTGTTTTCCTCACCAGCATATTCCATCTCTGGTTTGCAAAAAAATAAAAAATAAAGACACTCCACTTCTTTATATGTGACTGTGGCAGGCATGAATATACCAGCACTTTAATTTGTCACATCCCCGCATATACACAACCCTTCACACTTTGATTTTTTTTGCATAATTTCTATCCATTTTCCAATTTATAAAATAATGGTTGCAACACAAAAATGGGACCAATAATCAGCCAAGAACTACTATATACAGGTTGTCTATAAAGCCAAACCTACAACACTGGAAAAGAAAAAGGGGGAAGCTATTTGCCATTACCAAGGAGGCAATCCAATATGAATGCCTTTTGGGCATTACAACAGTATTAAGTAGGGTAATATGTGTGTGTGTGTGATTTTCCCCGAAGGAAAATGTAACATCCTCAACCAGGAGTAAAATCAACTTCTAGATAAACAAGCATATTAAACGATGGCTCTGCATTCTTTCCCAAATGCAACATTTAGTAAATGTTTTTCTGAAGGCTTCCTTGACCTCTCTATTTCTCAGGCTGTATATCAGGGGATTGAACAAAGGTGTCAGGACTGTGTAGAAGAGAGAGAAGACTTTGTTGAGGTCTCGCAGGGCATCTGTTTTGGGCAACAGGTAGACAATCATGATTGTGCCATAGAAAAGGGACACCACAGTGAGGTGTGAGGAACAGGTCGAGAAGGCTTTCTGCCTCCCTCTGATGGAGGGGATTCTCACAATGGTAGATATGATATAGACATAAGATGTCAGGGTCAACAGGAAGGGAGGCAAGGAACATATCGCAGCTAGGAAGGTGGTTAAAAGTTCAATCATGTGCGTGTCGCTACATGAGAGCTTTAATATTGGATTGAAATCGCAAAAGAAGTGGCTGATTTCACTGCGGCCACAGAACCTTAACTGGTGCATTAAATATATAGTCATGTTAATAGCCAATGAACCACTGATCCAAGATGCAGCTATTAGCCGGAGGCAAACTCTGCCATTCATCAGTACCGTATAGAGCAGTGGCTTACATATTGCCACATACCTATCGTAGGACATTGCTGCTAGGAGGTAACATTCTGAGGCTGCCAAGAAGCCAAAGAAGTAATATTGGATCATGCACCCAGTTACAGAAATGGTTCTTGGACCTCTGTCAGAGAGACTGGCCAGCATGATGGGAAGGATGTTGGAGCTGTAGCAGGTCTCCAGGCAGGACAGGTTTCCCAGGAAGAAGTACATGGGGGTGTGAAGGTGGCGATCAGCCACAACCAGCACGACAATGAGAATATTCCCAAGCACGGTCACAACGTAGATCACTAAGAAGAGCAGGAAGAGAGGAAACTGAACATCTCCTAGATCTCCAAAACCCAGCAGAAGGAATTCAGTGAGGACTGTTTGATTTCCCAATTCTGCTTTTGCCATTGTATTAGCTTCACACCTGGAAAGATTACATAAATTCTACTTTAGATGGGTGGAAAGGATTAATATACAATAGCTCTTTCATTGGCACCCATAAGATTTAGATGTTGACAGTTATACAGCAGGTATTCAACTAGAGAGAGGTAGAGAGAGGAGGATGGGAGGAGGTTTTCCAGGACTACTTTCCAAGTCGTGAGTGAACACAACTGGAGGGCTGAAACAAATAATTTCCTCTCCATCACTAGGATTCCTTAACAGGACCTAGGTTGGCCACGATACACATTATCCTGAATAATATATTTGCTTTTTTATCTTTCATTAATAGCAGCAAACACTAGGGCTGGACAAACCTCACAATTTCAGTTTCTCTTTGTTTTCCTTTTTTCCCTTATATTTAGTTCACATTTCCATGCAATGAAAAAAATCATACTTTTTGTGCACATTTCACCTAACATACACTTGCCTGCACACAAGACAACTAATCTAGAATGAGGCTGCCAGACTGATGACTGGGAGCAGCCGCCGGGACCATATAACACTGGTCCTAAAGGATCTACATTAGCTCCCATTACATTTCTGAGCACAATTCAAAGGGTTGGTGCTCAAATTTAAAGCCCTAAACGGCCTTGGCCCTGTGTACCTGAAAGAGCATCTCCACCCCCATCATTCAGCCCCGTCACTGAGGTCCAGGTCTGAGCATCTCCCTGTGGTTCCTTCACTGTGAGAAGTGAAGTTATAGGAAACCAGGCAGAGGGCCTTCTTGGTAGTT
Source organism: Zootoca vivipara (assembly GCF_963506605.1). NCBI lineage: Eukaryota > Metazoa > Chordata > Lepidosauria > Squamata > Lacertidae > Zootoca > Zootoca vivipara. The sequence goes on along the minus strand of NC_083288.1, from coordinate 27,423,466 downwards.
GCAACCACCCTGTGGAACACCCTCCCATCAGATGTCAAAGACATGAACATTTATCTGACATCTGAGGGCAGCCCTGTATAGGGAAATTTTTAATGTTTGATGTTTTATTGTGGTTTTATAATTTGCTGGAAACCACTCTGAGAGGCTGGCAGGGACAACCCAGTCAAATGGGTGGCATATATTATTATTATTAATTATTATTTTTATGTCACTGGTTTAATGCCCATACAGGACAACTGCTTATTCCTGCATTGCAGGAGGTTGGATTAGATGATCCTCTGGGTCCCTTCCAACTCTATAATTCTATAATTTTATTTATGACATTTGTCCTTATGGACAAATGGCTTATAATGCCCATTTGTGCCTTTAGAGTTTCAATCGAAGCACATGGCAACTTCTTGCCAGCCATGTCCAGATGCTTCTATTTCTTTCTCCCCTCCCCCCCTCCTCCTATCTCATTCTCACACATCAATGGAAAAACCAGTAGTTTGCTTACCTTATTCCTCATTATCGCTGTTTTTATGTCTCAGTTGACTGTAATGACCTTGCTTTGATTAATAATATTTTTAAAATGTATAGATTATAACATGCCTATAGTGTTGGCATTCAGTTTACTTCTTCTGCTGTATCTCTGTTCTGAAAACAGTCTCTTCTCATTTTTCCCATCTCATTCCTGACCTCGATTCATTCTTGAAATTAAAAAAGGCATTTCTGTTTTCAGTGTTTCTTCTCTCCATATATATTCCATCAGAATGATTATCCTTCTTGATGCATTGCATCTCTCTCTCTTCCCACAGGGAAATCACAGTCTCCTCTGACATCATTTTAATAATAGGTGTTTTAAGGCTAGAAGCAGCAAACTACTTATGACCTTAAGCATATTGCAATTAAACTACTGACTTCAAAGCTTGCTCCATTTTTTTTTAAAAAAATCATATAGGAACATAGAAAACTGCCTCATAATGAGTCACCCATTGGTCAATTCAGTATTGTTTGCACTGACAGAAGCTCCCAAGGGTTTAAGGCAGGGAGATGCTATGTGATGAATCTGGAACCTTCTCTACTCAAGGGAGATGCTCACTGTCACTGAGCTATGGCCCTTCCCCTTTCAGTTTGACTGGAAGAAATCAACAGTAAGCAAACTGAGCAAACAATGGCTCAGAACAGAAAGAGGCAAATTAATGTATTTTATGCTCTAGTGTAAGTGGGCATACAGGAATGTGCATACTGGAATTTGTCCACACTTCGTACACATCATAGTTTGGCTGTGGCAGCATGAGCTGTTGAACCAAGGAAGGGAAGAGAGTTCTGTAAATGAGCTAACCCTGTGCCCCTCCTTGTAAAATTATTGAAATGTATAAAACTGAAAATCATTAATAAAAAAATAAAAAATAACAGTTTTATGACAGAATACCAAAATACAAAAACCCACAACTTACTGAGCAATAGTTCATATCTCTGTGTGGTTCTGAGTCCTTGTTCCGTGAAATGGGTACCTTCATTTGTTGTTGTTGTTTAGTCGTTTAGTCATGTCCGACTCTCCGTGACCCCATGGACCATAGCGCGCCTTCATTTGTACAAGGAACTAAATGGAATGGAAACCCAATGTGAGAACATGTTTTCCTCTGCTGCAGACTATATGGACAAAACACTTTACTGTGATCAGGGCCGTCTTAACCGTTGGCGCTAGGTGTGCACAGCACCCAGGTGCTGGGCTCTCAGGGGCATCAGGCCAAGAGTCCGGGGCCAAGCGTTAGAGTCCGGGGAAGAGCTGCCAACAGCCAAGAGGAACAGAGCCCGTCGGAGTGCCACGGGCTCTTCTGCTGCCCAGAGCGCTCTGTAAATTTGTGGACGCTGTGTGATGCATCCTCTTCCCTGGACTCCAGCGCTCACCCCCAAACTTGTGCCAAGCCGCCCACAGCAGAAGAGCCCATGGCGCTCCGACAGGCTCTGCTCCGCTCGACTGTTGACTCTTGCCCCAGCTGCATAGTGGCTAACTCTTTCGGTGCCATGCCCAGAGCGTTGTGTAACGTTGTGGACACTGTGCGATGCATCCTGTTGCATGCGCCGAGCTGCAGGTTCCTTTGCTGGCTTTTCCGCTGTTGGCGCACGCTCCCAGCACTGCCCATCATGAGGTGCCAGTGCAGAACGACAGGGAATGCAAGCGGCAGCAGAGGAAACATCTCCAGGCGGGATCCATCACGCGCCGACAGTGCCGACGTCAGCAACAAATCCCAAATAATAGGAGCGTGAGATACCCGTCTGGACAGTTAGGTGCCATGCAGTGGGAGGGGGAGGCAGCGGGCAGACAGCATGGTGACTGTGCCACCCAACATTTTGTTCCCCTCCCAGCATGGAACCCGCACCCACCTTCATACGCCCCTGTGCATGTGGTGCTGGCACGCCTGTTGGTTGGTGCTGTGAGTCCCTGCATCCTGCAACCGTTCTAAATGTAAACAACTATTTCCTTTAAAAAGGTCGACAACTCTGGGCAACATAGGGGCACCAGGCGGATCTTTGCACCCGGGTGCCACATATGCTTAAAACGGCCCTGGGTGTGATGTGGTAATTAAGCCATCCTCATCAAGGGTTTCATAAGCTGGGCCAACTCATTTCCACCCCAAGCTTTCCCCTAAAGATTGTCATCCTTATGGAAACACTTACCCTGAGCCCACTGATACCTCCATCCTGAATGTGTGTGGCTGATTTGCTTACATTAGCAACAACACTCATCACCTGAGCATTGGCCATAGAAGGAATGGCATAGCAGTCATCACAACACTGTTTTTTAAAAGTGAACGCTTGCCATGAAGGCTGCTCCATTGCAGCAAATGGGGCACTGCCACACCAACCTCATTCTTCCCTCAACCAGTCCCCAACTGCCTGGCTTCTTACACCTAGTCCAGGGGATGGCACTTCTTATGGCAGCTTTCTTCTCAATGTTATCAATGTTGCCAGTTGTAGAACATCAAAGGGAGGTGGATGGGGAAGAAAGCCAAATTCATTGGCTCTGCTCATCATTGGCTTTGGCTCCACCTCCTGTTGGGATCACTGCCTTCTTCCCCATGAGTTCCAAAAGTCATCAGTCGCCAATGTTCGTTTGAAAATGCCATTTAGAACAACAGTGACAACAACAAAAATGATATCTCCTCTTTCACTAGAGTGTCTAGGGGATAACTGGCCTTCCTTTGGAAAAGATATTTTTAAAAACATGGGGCAGAGCATTTAGAAATACAAACATTCATATTTTAAATATATATATAAATTCATTGCAAATTTTCATAAGTACAAACACCAACACAGAAATATAGACACATTTACAAAGACAAATACCACCAATTACATAATACTGTAAATTACATACATCAGTATCATTTTCACTTATTACCTTTCTTATTTCTTTCCTTGTAAGCTTAAGAAAAGAAAAGAAACAACAACAAAACCGTTTATTGTGAGGACCATGCCTGTACACAAATATTAACACAACAATAATTAAAAATGTTAAAATTCATTACATACTATCCCAACAAATCCTTCATCCCACAAAATAGGAAGAGAAGGAAAACAAGCAACGAGTTAAACCTGGCTTCCCCAAACTGCAGCCCTCCAGATGTTTTGGCCTACAACTCCCATGATCCCTAGCTAACAGGACCAGTGTTCAGGGAAGATGGGAATTGTAGTCCAAAACATCTGGACGGCCAAAGTTTGGGGATGCCTGAGTTAAACAGACGATGAAGGGGTCTTTGCTTTATCATCCATAAATCTTTCCCTGGCTTTCATGGCCTTCATCACAAAGACCGCTACCACATGGGTAATTCGTGGGTTAGCATCAACTAACAAAAATTTTACTCTATCTTCAGGATTGATTATAGAGTTGGGTATAATTTGCAGCATTGCGTCTCTAAAGCCCGAGTAAATGGGGCAATAGAGGAGGTAATGTATAAGATCCTCTTTTTCATGAAGCAAGGGCATAAACGGTGTTCTGCTGGGATTTTTGTAAATCCACCCGTTAGGTATGAAGTTGGCAATGTTTGAAACCGGGCCATAGTGAAAGCTCTCCGAAGGGTGGGATCAGTGATATCCACCAGGTAGTTGGCACAGATTTTGACTGCTTTTACTTGGGGAAACCAGTAGGAAAACCCAAATTTTTAATCTTCGTGGTGTCTAAAAAGGCATCTTTTTCAAAGATCCATTCCCGAACTTTATCAGGGCTCCACAGTTTGAGAGTATTAAACTCGGGTAGATTGTATCTGGATAGAATGTCTAATAGGTTTTGACGCCAAGTAGTATTATGTTGTAAAGATACAAAGGCTTGTTTAGCCAATAAGGTGTTTGAGGCATTTGCGAGGTTGAGGAAAAAACGCAGAAATCTTAAGTGGGCCCTGGCAGACACAGAAGGTAATCCTACTTCCACTCTTAAGAAGGCTGCCGGAGTACCCTGAGGGAGGCCTAGAATTCTTCTGAGATAAATTTTTTGGAAGATGGAAGATTTGAAGAAGAAGAAGAAGAAGAAGAAGAAGAAGAAGAAGAAGAAGAAGAAGAAGAAGAAGAAGAAGAAGAGGAGGAGGAGGAGGAGGAGGAGGAGGAGGAGGAGGAGGAGGAGGAGGAGGAGGAGGAGGAGGAGGAGTTTGGATTTGATATCCCGCGTTATCACTACCCAAAGGAGTCTCAAAGCGGCTAACAATCTCCTTTCCCCTCCTCCCCCACAACAGACACCCTGTGAGGTGGGTGGGGCTGAGAGACTTCAGAGAAGTGTGACTAGCCCAAGGTCACACAGCAGCTGCATGTGGAGGAGCGGAGACGTGAACCCGGTTCCCCAGATTACAAGTCTACCGCTCTTAACCACTACACCACACTGGCTTTCTAGCAGCTTCTGATTCCATCCCAAAGAGATCTACCCCATATAGCATCTGCGGAATCACTTTTCCAACAAAAGCTTTTAGTGCCGGGATCACCAGTTGCCCTCCCCTTGTATAAAAAAAACTGAGCAGAGCACCTATTGTCCTACGTGTTAGAAGGGTTACAGCCTTGAAGTGGGCAAGCCAGCTAGGTGTAGCTTGGAAAGTGATACCAAGATATTTTTAAAAAGGACACTAGCTGCCTCTGGCCCCCAGAGTACACAGAGTACACACGCTGTGTACTCAGGAGGCGGGGCTACCCATCCATGGAGGCGGGGCTAGCTGCCAGCAGAGGCACCCCTGTGGCAAACAACGAGCGTCCTGGGGGCGCCGCCCGTGGTGAATATCCCGGGGGTGGGGTGAGCAATGTCACCCCCCTCTCAGGGATGACACTTGGGGCGGCCTGCACCCACCGCGACCCCTTCCTCCGCCAGTGCTCCCTGGGAAGGTGATGGACTCTCCTTCATTGGAGATTTTTAAGCAGAGGCAAGATGGCTCATGGTTGAGATTCCTGCAACGCAGATAATTGGACTAGAATACCTTCAGCTCTGTTCCAGCTCTACAATTCTATGATCCTATGAATGCCTTCTCATAAAGCTATGGTATAACTGCATTTGCATATAGTATCAAAAATGATATTGTGGAAAACAGTTATTGGTGGACTCCAAGAAAGAAGTCCAAGAATTCAGAGGATTCTACATTTTTATTTTTATTTTAATGTATGTGTGAATGTAAAATCAAATAGTAAAATGAATAAAAAATTATAAAAATAAAAAATGATATTGTGGACCTGGGAAAGGAATGGGAAAGTGCCTGCAAAACTATCCTTGGGGAGGGGGAACCCCTAAGTGTTGGGAGACCTTGAGACAACAAAGAGGGAGAAAGAATAAACATTAGGTAGAATGTGGAAGCACAGGATAGAGAGCAGTTTTAAATCTCTAATTTATAATGCTATGTAATACTCAGCGTCATCCAATGAAAGTGCTTGGCAGGAGTTTTGGGACAGATAAAAGATAGCACATCATTATATCAAACATAATGAATTTTACAAGGTGATAGCCATTAACTTCAATGACTTTAACAGGAGATTAGACAAAGGTGATGGAGGGAAGCACCACCAACTACTCTTAGCCATAACAAATAAATGCTTTCCTTCTGTATTCCACTGTATACCAGTTGTTGGGGAGAACATGGATGAGAAAAGGGGGCTCTCTGCATGTTTCACCCATTGCCTTATGAAAAACAATTGCCTGACCAATACTGAATGGAGTATGCTGAATCAGACTTGCTGTCACGAAGCTGGGGGAGTCGACCTTGGTACATCCGAGAATTCACGGCACCAAATGTTGTAACCAAAAAATGGCTTATCTTCAGAGTTAGCCAATAAAACTCAGGCAAGAGGAGTTAGGAGTCCATTATGTTTATTGCAAAGCAATAAGGTTACAGTCGAATCTTTTCGGAAAACTGCAACCCCACCCAAAGGTCGGGCAGGAATTTATAACATTTCAGACAAAGGATTTCAATTTAACCAATCACATAAATCATTACATCATTTTATATTTATTATTCATCATTACCTCATTTCATATTTAATACGTATGTCATTACCTAATCTAATACGCATGCGCAATAAGCATTGCTAGCTAGGCCAAGGATTGCTAACTAGGCCTTTGATTCTCAATAATATGTTACATTGTGAGATAATATGCGTGTTGGGAACCTGTGTTACGCATACCATGTAATAATTTGTGTTCTAGTTTATGAATTGCTTCTTTGTGATTGACGTATTAGCTGACCTTCTATCCCAGTAGGGACGGCTTCTTGCTGAATCATCAGTTTCTTTAAAGCAACAGGTTACTATAATTCACTAATATAAGCATATTTCAGGATTTATAGGGATTTACATTATCACCTTAATTGGGGCCCTTTGGGCCCCTGCTACAGCCCCCCTTGTCTCTCACTGCTCCAGCCCCTTATCCAAGGTGCCGCTGGACTCCGCGGAGAGGACAGGGCGCACTTCCCCACACTTCTATTTTAAACTTGCACAGGTCTCACGCTATGCTGCCACCACTGAACACCCCTTAGGGTCGTTCAGACAAAAGTGTGAGCAGTCTAGGACCAGATTCAGCTTTGCAGCCTAAAGCAACAAAACCCAAGACAAAACGTCTTTTTACTTATTTATTCAAAAGGTTAAACAAGGTTAAACAAGAATGGTTATGCAGTTCTCAACAAAAAGGTTACCATTAAAACAACAAAGATATAAACTAATTAACTTACACATACATATGAATCTAACAGAAGAAAATCTGGCTATGTCTTTTCCCATCCGGCAGGACACAGCACGAGCACATAATGTTACATTGCCCAGGTTAAAGCGGGACAAGGCTTCAGCTCCAGCTCTGGCTCTCACTCTAACAATTTGCATTTCCCACATTTAGCACAAGTGTGGACTGCAGTGTTAAGCCAATCCCCAGCTGAGGCAGATACCCAATTAACATGTAAATCAAAAGGGAAGGGGGCTGACAGGTGAGATTCTTCCTTCAGGGCAAAAAGACAACTCCTCCAAGAACACAGGTTTTTTTCTCTTAACTCATTCCCAAGCTCCTTTTCAGACCATCCCAGTATGTACTGCGAGGAACCAAAGTTTAACACAGATATGGTATATTGCTTATTCCATGACACTTGGTCTGATCCAGCAATGGTCATTTTGTTTTGTATGCACTATCATTTGCAAATGACCAAAATAAAAAGTCAAATGTCATGCATCCTTCTGCCTTAACAGGTCTCTTTGCCATCCCCTCCTACCGTACCATGCAGGGGGAACTTCGTGTGGGGCACTGGCATGGCACTGTCCTCACAGTGACTGCTGCTTTTTAGTCCTTCTCCTCTTCTGTCACTTCTCACTCAAGAAGGCAGTGGATGGGGATGAGAAGAAACAGAGCAGAGAGTGTACCTATATGGGCCATAAAAGGAACTGGAAGGAATGGGTCAAGGAGATACAACATGGTTCCTCAGAAGCCACACCTGTCAAGCTCAGTAGCAAAAGAGACATTGCCTCCTCAGCCCATAGCACCACTATTCAGCATTACATCACACTTCCTGCTCAGTATTGCCCTGATTCTTCTTTCAACTTTGCTCACTGGCCTTTTATTATTATTTATTATTTATACCCCGCCCATCTGGCTGGGTTTCCCCGGACACTCTGGGCGGCCTCCAACAAATGCAAAAATACATTAAAATATCACAGATTAAAAACTTCCCTAAACAGGGCTGCCTTTAGGTGTTTTCTAAATATCAGGTAGTTGTTCATCTCCCTTGTTCCACAGCCCAGGCAAGGAAAGCATCTTCTGTACCTAATACAAATGCTTCTTTTCCACTTCTACCCTATATATATTAACAGTACAATCCTATGCAATCTCACTCAATAGTAAACCTCACTAAATCCCCCAATAAACAGATGAGAACATGATGTTGCTCTTTTTTTAAAAAAAAGTTTTGATACTCCATACGACTGAGTGCCACCAGGAAAAAGGCCATTGCTTCTGAGTCAGCATGTTCTCCACAGCTTCTCTCACAGGACAGGAGCTTCCAATCTTAAAGTAAAGAAGCAGGAAAGAAGAAAACGGAAGGAGGGAGATAGTTCCTGCTGTGCAGTGTTGGGGAGGCAGAAGGAAATTGTTACCTGGACGTGCTGCACTGAAGGAGGGTAAAAACAGGACCCAGGTACAAACTAGGAGTTGAGTGATGAACCACATAGTTGCTGATCACTCCAGAGTTTGAAATCCCTGTGCTTCTTTGTGGTGTCCTGTTTTTAGCACAGTCGCCAATTTGCATTTATGGTTGCAAAACACTGCACTCCATAAATAGGCATGACACTCATACCAGACAAAGGAATCTCAAATACTAAATACTGGGACAAGAAACTCAAGAGAGGTGTGTATGTGCCAATCAGCTGGGCTGGGCCATGACAAATTAGCTCTGGTCTTTTCTCCCCTTTCCTGTATCCCTGCACTGCTTTGGCATGGGATTTCCCACATATGTAATACTTCTGAAATTGCAATGAGCAAATCATTAATGTTAGGTCTGAGCTATAATTCATTGCTAGCTACGGTACAAAGCCCTGAAAGCAACACCTCAGCTTCAGAAGCGCCTCATTGTCATTCTGAATTGACTGTTCTGTTCTGGGAGTGGGGAGTAGGGCCTTTTTTTAAAAAACTGGAACTCACCGGAACTGAGTTCCTGCACCTCCCAGGTGGGCGCCATTTCCAATATAAGAGCACAAAGGAGATGTTCCTTGTGAGTTCCAGCACCTCTTTTTCTAGAAAAATAGCAATGGCGGGGGGTGTTATATTCCTGACACACTGACTCTCCACACTCCCTTCAAGGACCTCTATCATTGCTGAAATCTATTAGCAATTCCAAGACATGTAACCATGGGTGTAGCCAGGGGAGTGGGGGGTAGCACTCCTAAATTAAGTAAACACATACACTTAACTAAAATTAGAAATAATCAGAATATTTGAAATTGAAATGCTTGCTGAAGACACTTGGATGATGTTGTGTCGCATTCTAACAACGCAACTGGCAACACAACTGAGAGATAGGGCATGGTTTCCACGAACTGATGGAAATATTTTCTGCGTCCATTAAAAAAAAAATCTGCTCGTTTCTGGGTTTGCTATATTTCAAAAAGTAAAAACCAGGGCACCAATAAAGTTGTTGAGCTTTATTTCTTATGAAAAATTGTTGAGCTTTTTTACGAAAGCACAAAGAAACCATGATTTTTCGATTGGCGTATCTGTCTTCCTCAGCCATGCACCACTTGTACAGGATAGTGGTCATTCAGTACCTTGCAGAGAACAAAGATCCAACTAAGGTCGATGATGGCAGGGGAGCATCTCAATGGGCTATGCTTGCTGAGTGTGTACAGAAAAATTGCATTGTTACAAAGGAGGAGTTTGAGAAAAAAAATGCTGAAAAGGCTTTCAGCAAATCCAAGAAAACCTGTTATATAACAAGCAATGCAATGATGCAACAAGCTCAACATAATTAGGATGAACTCAGTTCCCTCAACACCCTTTAATTGAAAATGGGAACAGGGTCCAATTTTGTTCTCAGAGCACCCTAGTGGAATGAAGTGAAGCTGGGAAAAGCAAACAGCATGAGAGATTTGTGTCCGGTTCTATAAAAGTGTCTGAGATTTCAAACATCTTTTTTGCAAAATGAACAATTCCCTGCCCTTGGAAATGCAGGCTTCTCTGAAACTATCTTATTGATTCATGCAACAGTTCCAGGTAATCTTGTTGATCAACAACAAACTAATTCTTGTTATTAATCTAAGGGCTGTGTCACATATTACATTCTGTAGATGCACATTTAAAAAGTTTTACAAATATAAAGTAGGAAAGCAATAAACATATGAGTCATAACCTGGGAGACAGGACTAGCACGGTTCCCAGTTGACAATACAGAGGTACCTCGGTTTATGAAAACAATTCTGTTCATAAACTGAAGTGAACTTTCCCATTGAAAGTAATGGAAAGTGGATTAATCTGTTCCAGATGGTCCGCGGAGTACTTAAACTGAAGCGTTCATAAACTGAAGCGAACTTTCCCATTGAAAGTAATGGAAAGTGGATTAATCCGTTCCAGACGGGTCCGCAGAGTACTCAACCTGAAGTGTACTTAACCCAAAGCATGGGTGAAATTGGTTCCAGAAGTCTGTTCATAAACTGAAGCATTCATAAACTGAAGCAAACTTTCCCATTGAAAGTAATGGAAAGTGAATTAATCCGTTCCAGATGGGTCTGCGGCGTTCGTAAACCGAAAATTCGTAAACCGAGGTTCCATTGTAAACTCAATATGCCACAAGTTCTATGAAATGTTCTTTCTATTCATGATGGGTAGTCACAAATATGTGCAAATGAGAAACTATTATACATTCTATGCATATGGTATTTTGTGCCACCAACATTTCTCATAGTGAAAGAAGTAAATGTTGAGTTTTTTTATCAAATGAACCCATTTCAATCAAGGTTTAGGCCTGATTTGGGCACATAAACTGCTTTGATCGCCCTCTACGATGACCTCTGTCAGGAGAGAGATGGGGGAAATGTGTCTCTGTTAATTCTCATTGACCCCTCAGGGACTTTCAATACCATCAGCCATGATATCCTTCGAAAGTGGCTGTCCGAGTTAGGAGTGGATGACACTGTCAGTCTGCATTTTTTTAGTACAGTACAGAAAGTATTGATCTGATGTGTTTGCATTAAGTTCTATCCAAGGAGAGGGGCTGAGAAGGTAGAATTTTCAAAGGAAGTGACCACAGTTGAATGGGGTGGCAGGGCTGTCCCCTTCAGGGCTGAGGGCATTGGCTGGGCATGAGAGCTTTGCTTGGTTGGTGCTGGCTTTAACTAGGGTATCTCTGAATACTGAATCATACTCACTTTATCTACTACAGATATTTCTTTGACATGAACCAGTGAAAGTGAAAGACCCATTGGGCAGCTTTTGGATGTTTGGGTGAAGTGTGTGATAGAACACACAAACTCTCACATACAACCAGCCACATGTACATATTTTCATTCATCCTATGAAGACTATGCAATCTCATTCATGCAGTTGCAAAAACTTTCTCCCGCGCTCATCATATTTCATAGTGATCACTCATCATACTTTTTTTTTTATGCTGCCCAGCAAACTAAAAGAAATGTTTTATTTTTGTAGCACAAAGATACAATTTGACAAAGATTACTAATTTTCCAATGCCAAATCTTATTTATTTTTAGGCCACCTCACAGGGTAAAGCCCTCCCAAGACCTTATATATCGGTAACAGGGTCATGATTCTTCTAAATTATTGCAGCACAACCCACTTAGCAAGGCTTCTAGTCAGTGCCCTCAATGATCTTTCTTTTACCCCTCCACCTGATGTTATCCAAAAAGGGAAACTGGAATCGCGGACTTTTATTCAGGAAGGTGCCACCTGGAACTCCTGGAAAATGAGAACAGAGTAGTCAAAATATCATGAATGTTGAACAGTTCCAATGAAACCTATAGCCCAAATGATTAAAAAATGGAAAGGATTCTTCCACCTAACAAGTTCTGGGAAGTACAATAGATTTACTTCATAACTATGAATTTATATCTTCAGCAAACCTGTGGACACTGTGACCCAGAATTCTCTCCCCATGCTAAACATCAGTGACTCATCATAGCATTGCCTTTTAGCATTTCCAAAACTTACATTAGAGTCATATTGGAAGCAGCATACATTAAGTTTTAAGCACCTGTGGAGATTGGGCGTTTCCCAGATCCATCCCAGTTTGATCAACTGACATCTACTGAATGCTCAGTACTCACTGTACAATGTCAACTCATTTCTACAAATGTTAGTCATGCTCAGAATAGACCCACTGAAATTAATGGGCATGGCTCATTTCAGTGGGTATACACAAAGTACATGTTAGTGGGATATGACCCACTGCACTTCTAGATGTATTTATACATAAAATCTTGAACAATGAAGAGAGTTCTGCCACTATTAGCAAAAGCCATAGCCCACAAACAATCATGTAACCACAAGGCCTAAATTGTTGGTTTCTATTCCTCTCACTGTGCAGTCACAAGACTGTGTTTATGATTTCAAGCAAAGATTGTTGGAATCACGGGAGCAGGTGTCTGCTGTATTCTGTTTTTTAAGGAATTCATTAGTTTGCACCAGACATACTATTGGGAAGACCCTGTTTTCTGAGTGCATGTTCTGGAAGTTGGGCAATAGGGACAGTACAGGATTCCTTTTGTTGTACTGACCTCCCCGCTGCACCAAGGATTCCCTGCCTGCGCTGCTTCAGGTCGTGGCGGATGTGCTCCTGCAGACACCTAGTTTGGTTGTCCTGGGGGATTTTAACATCCATGCTGACACGAAATTACAAGGGGCCACTTGGGACTTTGTGGAAAGCATGGCCTGCATGGGGCTACCCCTGAATAAGTTTGGTCCAACTCATAGCCATGGACATGCCTTTGACCTAGTGTTTACCTCTACAGATGTTGGTGATCTGACACTAAGTAAAAGTGAAACAAAAGAAGTGCCATGGACAGTTTACTTCTTGGTGCAACTGGACTTCTCCACGACCCTTCCCTTCTGCAGGGAGGTGGGACCGATTCGGATGGTCCGTCCCTGCCACTTAATGGATCCAATTGGCTTCCAGACAGTGGTGGGGGATGTTTTATCCCATGTTGATGGTCTTTCAGCTGATTCCATGGGAGCCTGCTGGAATGCAGAATTAACCAGGGCTATTGACTGTCGGGCTCCGAAGCGCCCTCTTCCACTGCATGGAGCCCGGACAGCCCCATGGTTTTCCCCAGAGCTGAGAGTGATGAAACAATCGTTCAGATGGCTAGAGCACTGGTGGTGGAACAGGGGCGTACCCAGGATCAAAACTAGGGGGGGCAAGCCATGGTCGTTCAGTGGCGGGGCCAAGGCACGGGAGGGGAGGGGCCACAAGTGGGAATGTGGGCGGGGCTACAGGGCCAACCCCCTAAACTCTCTCACACAAAATCCCCCTGCTCTGAAGCAGGGCCATCTGTAGGCCCGGGTCCGGTGGCGCGGAGCACCAGGGCGCCAGGCCACCAGGGGCGCCACTGCGCCCGCTGAGAGGCGCGGTGGAGGCCGACCCAGGCGTGCCTCTCAGCTGTTCAGCGGCTTTAGGCTGCTTTCCGGAGAGGCGCGGGCCTGGGGGTGCCTCTGCTGTGCGCAGGGGCGTCACAACAGAGGGCGGGCAGCACCCCCTGGCCCAGGGTCGGCCCTACGCCCAGGCTGGGTTGCGCAGGGCTCCGGCCCTCCAGGCGGCAGCCACACAGTGAGCTGCGCCCGCCGTGCCGGGGCGGGTGGGGGCACCAGAGGGATCCGTACCACCATGGCGCCAGGTATGCTTAAGACGGCCCTGCTCTGAAAAACCGCTCCCATCCATTTACGGCTAGCCACCCCCCTGAAAAAAACCCTTTGGGCCCCGCTTTCCCTCCTCCAGGTCCCCCTGAAGCCTTGCCAGTTCCCACCCTATATATCTGGGATGGGGAAGGAGCTCAGAGGTCTGCTAGTCCTGGGGGACCACCCCCCCCCGTGGCCTGGGAGGATACTGGGGACCCCCCCGCCAAGCTGAGACCCTCAAAGAAGAAGAAGAAGCTGCCACCGCTGCCTCCCCATCACAAGGGAGCAAAAGATGGGAAAGGTGGGGTGGCACAGCGCAGGCGAGCCCCCCCCCCAGTTGCGACCCGGCGGTGGCAGCGGCTCCCCCACCCTCAACACCCCTCTCTCAGCAGGGGCAGCAAGGGAGAGCGGCTGGGGGGGTGCATTGCAAAGAAGGAAACAGCAGCCAATGCCCAGAGAGGGCAATGCACGCAGGGGGAGTGGAGAGCTGTGCCGCCCCCCAAGGCAGCTCCTTTCCTATTGCCGGTGGGGGGGCGGCGAGGAAGGGTCACTGCCGCTGGGCTACCGCCGGCAATCCGGTGCAAATGCCCCCACGCAGCTTCCTTGCAGCAGCCATGACCACCGCCTTTGGGCGCCGCCCCCCACTCCTCCTTTGCAGGCTTCTGCAAACCGAGGCTGAACTGGCTCCTGTCGGTGCACTTCCTCTCCCATCCCAGGAGGAGTCTCAGTAGCAACTCCTAACTCAGGGGGGGAGGGGGTGCGGAGGGGGGAAGGGGGCGATTCCCAGCCCGCGGCACCGACGATTGCAGTGCAGCCTACCGGGAGGTAGAGCGCGGCAGCGGCTGCAACCAATGCAGGGAGCCGCGTCTCCTGCGCTTGCCAGCCCAGCAGAACTCTTAGACAGGAGAGGTTGCCGCCCGGCAGGGCTTTCCATTGGGAGGCGCGAAGGCTTTAGTGGGCGGGGATTGGTGCAAATTTAGGCAGGATGGGCTGAGAGGAGGAGCCGCCGCCGAGGAGCCGCGGCACCAGCAGCGTTTCCTCCCCCCTCCCCTCCTGTGTCAACAAGCGGGCGCCTGCGCAGGGTATTTGCTTCCCTAGTCGGGCCCACAGTTTGGCCTTCTAGGGGGGGCTCCTTCCCCCTGCCCCATGCTGGGTACACCCATGTGGTGGAAGACTCATTCTGAATCAGACCAGACACAGGCTAGAGCTCAATGTCAAGCCTACCAAGAGACAATGGTGATTGTGAAAAGGACCTTCTTCACCGCCTCTATTGAACCTGCAGAAAACAGCAGCAGGAGACTCTTTCAGGTGGTTCGCAGTCTATCAGAATCACCTTTGTCACCGGGGCCTGGTAGCGACCCCAAGATATCCTGCAATGCTTTTGCAAAAAAATCAGATAAAGTCACTTAGATTCAGAAGGAGGTAGATTCCACCATGGGAGCAGGGCCGGGGCGGGACAGTGCTAGAGTCCTGTCTAGTCATGTTATATGGGATCAATTCCAAACTGTTACCTCCGAGGATGTGGACAGGGTGCTTGGACGAGTGAAACCGACCACCTGTCTCCTTGATCCTTGCCCATCCTGGCTAATAAAAGTGAGCTGGGTGATGGGATCTGTGGGGTGGTGAATGCTTCCCTCTGTGAGGGAGCCTTCCCAGACCCACTGAAAGAGGTGGTCATTAAACCACTTCTTTAAAAAAACATCTTTAGACCCAGCCAATATGGCCAACTATCGCCCAGTCTCAAATCTACCATTCTTGGGCAACGTGATTGAATGGGTGGTTGTTGAACAACTCCAAGCATGCCTGGAGGATGTGGACCATTGAGATACCTTCCAATCGGGATTCAGGCCTCACCATGGGACTGAAACTGCCTTGGTTGCACTGGTTGATGATCTCTGGCGGGCTAGGGACAAACGTGAGAGCTGTTTCCTAGTTCTGCTGGATCTCTCAGCGACCTTTGATAGCATTGACCATAACATCCTTCTTAACAGGCAAGAGGGGCTGGGAGATGGTTCCGCTCATTTCTCCTGGGCCGTGTCCAAAAAGTGGTGTTGGAGGATCAGTGTTCTCACTTGTGGGGTGCCTCAGGGTCCTGTCCTCTCCCCCGTGCTTTTTAATGTCTATATGAAGCCGCTGGGGGAGATCATCAGGGGTTTGGGCTGGATGTTCATCAGTATGCAGATGACACCCAGCTCTACCTCTCTTTTAAATCAGAACCAGTGAAGGCGGTGAATGTCCTGTGTGAGTGCCCGGAGGAGGTTGGAAGATAGATGGCGGCTAACAGATTGAGGTTGAATCCTTACAAACAGAAGTACTGTTTTTGGGGGGACAGGGGGTGGGGGGGTGGGGGACTCCCTGGTCCTGAATGGGGTAACTGTGCCCCTGAAGGACCAGCCTGGGAGTCATTTTGGACTCACAGCTGTCCATGGAGGTTCATGATAATTCTGTGTCCAGGGTGGTTGTCTACCAGCTCCATCTGGTACGCAGACTGAGACCTTACCTGCCCGTGGATTGTCTCACCAGAGTGGTGCATGCTCTACATATCTCCCACTTAGACTACTGCAATGCACTCTACGTGGGGCTACCTTTGAAGGTGACCCGGAAACTGCAAAAAAGGCCTCCTGCTGCCGCCGTGCTGCCGGAGCACGATTTCTGTTCTCATTCTGACACAAAGTTCTTAACCTGAGGTACTATTTCTGGGTTAGCGGAGTTTGTAACCTGAAGCGTTTGTAACCTGAAGCATTTGTAACCCGAGGTGCTACTGTACTGTTTTGGGCAGACACGGTCAGGGCAGGAGCGGGGGACTCCCTGCTCCTGAATGGGGTAACTGTGCCCCTGAAGGACCAGGTGTGCAGCCTGGGAGTCATTTTGGACTCACGGCTGCCAATGGAGGTGCAGGTAAATTCTGTGTCCAGGACACAGTGTCTACCAGCTCCATCTGGTACGCAGGCTGAGACCCTACCTGTCTGCGGACTGTCTCACCAGAGTGGTCCATGCTCTACTTATCTCCCACTTGGACTACTGCAATGCACTCTATGTGGGTCTACCTTCGAAGGTGACCCGGAAACTGCAATTAATGCAGAATGCAGCGCTAGACTGGTGACTGGGAGTGGCCACTAGGACCATATAACACCAGTCCTGAGAGATCTGCATTTCCAAGCACAATTCAAAGTGTTGGGGATCACCTTTAAATCCCTAAACGGCCTTGGTCCTGTATACCTGAAAGAGCGTCTCCACCCCCATCGTTCAGCCCAGAAGTTCAGTACGTGAGTTCAATATCATTTCTTTTTCTATAATTTCTACCACACCACTCATTCTCATATAAGCCCACAAAGCTATTATTTACTGTGCACCAAGCTATTACATATTACACGTCTACCACTCTTAACCACTACACCACAGAAAGCTGACATAGGCTGGATCAATACACAGGGGGGGAAATTCTATAAACAAGTCATAAATTAAATCATTATAACAAAAGAGAAAAAACTATGTAAAATTGCACAAAGTTTTGTGCTCTACAATGCCAACTGGTGTCACATGCTTATAATGCAGTCATTGCATTGTAACATGAGCAATGTAGCTGAGTCCAAACTGAGTAGGATGCTAGATCCATCTAGCTTGGTATTTTCTACTCTGACTGGCAAGGACTCTCTTCCAGCCCTACCTGGAGATTCTGGGGAATGAAAGTTTGATGTTTTACATGAAAAGCAAGTGCCCCCAAGGTGGGGCTTTGAGGTGTTTCACATCAGTCTTCCCCCAACAAGTATGTCCACTGGCCAGTGGTGATGGGAACTGCAGTTTAAAATGTCTGGAGGGCACCAGATTGGGGGATACTGAATTTCCCTCTCACTCTCCTTGGCCTACAAAGTGCCTTGACTAATTATTCATCCAGCCAACAACTCCTGTTATTCCAGGCTCCAGCATCATGCTCACTGGTATCAGCACAGTAGCTCCATTTCTTGTCCTTATCATAGCTCCCTGTTGTCGCACACCAGGAGAAAATTATCTGCGAATCGTCATTGATGCAGGTATGGAAGGTTTCGCCCCTGAACACAAAGGGGAAGGCACAGGGTCGTCCACCATCGTTACCTCCATACTCTAGAACCAAACAGAGTGAGATTATATGCATTGAAACATATTAGTGCTGATCACAAAATACAAAAAATAAATAAAACAAAAAGAGCACAGAAAGAGTTCTACTGCATCAGACCAAAGCCCCATCTAATCCAACATTTTGTTTCCACGATGTCCAATCAGATGCCTATGGAAAACCCACATCTAGCTTTAAATCCATGAGGAGGATCTATTTACTTTATTTCCATAAAATGGCTATGCATATGTGTGACATAGGAAATCAGAAATAGAAGAAAATACAGGTCACCTTTAGTTTTACAATGTTTCCAGCCATTCATCCTTCGGCTGTCATGGTCAACTGATGTGGCACACCACATATGTTTATCGTTCCGCATGGTGCAAGAGGAATAAGATACATCTTTGTAAACAAATGGGAAGACACAGATATTACGAACTGAAATGGAAACAGGACAAAGGTATAAGAATAAGAACTACAAGTCATCAACTGGAAACGGTGTAGCTATCATCCATGCATGTGTGACAACTGTCTCAATTTCCAATTAATCAGCATTCAGTTTTCTAGTCAAATTGAAGCTGGTTTAAGAAAATCACACACCAAACAGCAGAAACTACAGCATCAATATGGATCGTGGCTACCGTAATACCATGTGAATGTGGCTTTAAAAAGTAGCAGTGAGTGAGCAGTGGATAGAGAGCAAGCCACAGCTTCTCAATCTGTCTCCTGCGGTGGGCTGGCATTCCCCCCTCCCCAGTGCGCCAAAGACTGGTACCATATGTAGTCACTGGAGCATCCCACCCAACCTGGGCTGTGGTAGAGGCACTTGGGACCAGCAGCCATGCTTTCTCAGTGCATGTCTGAGTGCTTATTTTCTTATTGATTTTGCCCACCAGTTTCCCAGGAAAACCCAATCTTTACCACTGAATCGATTCAAATTGCAATTGGGGTTTTCCATGGATTGCCATTTGCTCCTTCAGGGGTAAAGAGTTGGTTTTCAGGGATGCCAGCTCCAAAAACAAGCAGGCAGATGTGGACCTGGAAGGCCTGGATGTGGAACAAAGGTAGGTATTGCTGAGCCTATTATTATTATTATTATTATTATTAACACTGGTTTTTGAATAATGCAGCTGAGTCCTATATCATTTGCTTTTCTATAACGTCTACCACACCACTTATTTTCATATAAGCTCACAAAGCTATTATATACTGTGCAGCAAGCTCTTATATAATGTGTGACTAGTGGTTCATCTAACTCAGTGGTTCCCAACAGGTGGTCCGAGGACCCCCAGGGGTCCGCGAGCTATGCCAGAGGGGTCCGCAAAATGCTATTAGAATAAAAAATATATTAAATATATTTCATATGATAACAGATTTTTTGTTTTGGCTGCTTCCTGCATGAGCAGAGTCTAGTGCAGAGTCTGTTTTGCAAAGAGGCAGCGCGCACATTCTACTAACGCTCACCTCCCCAAGATGCTTTGTGCGTGTCGGCTTCATTTGTGCGCTACTGCGCAGGTACCCTGTCTTCTCCATTCCCCTCCCTCCTCCCTGGCGCGCGCTGCCTCTTTGCAAAACAGTAGTGTTTGTAAACAAAGCAAGCATTTTCTTCCATGTGTTTCATGAAAAACAAATAAAGGAATTGGCTCGACATGAGGTCGGATTTCAGAGTGAAAGTTTCAAGTTTGGAACCTAATATTTCAGAAATAATGGACTCAAAGGACAGATTTAACTCATCTCATTAAGAACTGAAAGTTAAAACTAACTGTATACAGATGGAGTACTCTGTTGTAACTGTAAAAAAACGTATAAATATAAAATATAAAAAGACTCTTAATTTGGCTGTCACTTTTTAATTTTAGGATTAGGAATTAATGGGGGTCTTTGTCACAATAGCGGCTCGATGAGGGGTCCTCGAGAAAATTTTGTTGGGAACCCCTGATCTAACTAATCCTGTTTTCACTGTTCTGAAGATTATTTACTCAGTTCTCTATGGTCCTATCCAAACCTGACATCTCAGATGTCCTGGCCTGAACCTGGAACTGTGCTCAGGAATGCTAAGACTAAGCAAACTTTTCATCAGAAGATAGAAAGCTGACAGAGACTGGATCAACACACAGGGGGGAACGCTATAAACAAGTCATAAATAAAATCATTATAACAAAAGAGAAAAATCTGTGAAATTGCACAAAGTTTTGTGCTTTATAGAGCCAACTGGTGTCACATGTTTATAATGCAGTTATAACATAACATGAGCAATGCAGCTGAGTCCAAACTGAGTCAGACGCTCGATCCATCTAGCTTGGGGTTGTCTACTCTGACTGGCAAGGACTCTCTTCCAGCCCAACCTGGAGATTCCGGGGAATGAAATTTTGATGTTTTGCATGCAAAGCAAGTGTTCCCAATGTGGGGCCCTCCAGGTGTTTCACATCAGTCTTCCCCCAAAAAACTATGGCCACTGGACAGTGGTGATGGGTACTGCAGTTTAAAATGTCTGGAGGGCACCAGATTGGGGAATACTGAATTTCCCTCTCACTCTCCCTGGCCTACAAAGTGCCTTGACTAATTATTCATACAGCCAACCACTCCATGGTATTCTTGGCCCTGCTTCATACTCACTGGTATCAGCACAGTAGCTCCATTTCCAGTCCTTGTCAAAGTCCCCTGTTGTTGCACACCAGAAGTCCTTGTGCTTCGTATCTTGATCGATGCAGGTATAGAAGGTTTGCCTCTTGTACACAAAGGGGAGGACACAGGGTGCTCCACCATCATTGCCTCCATTCTCTAGACCCAAACACAGTGACATTATATGTATTGAAACATACTAGTGATACAAAAAAATACAAAAAAACGGGGGGGGAGGGCCGTCCTTCTGACTGCTCTCCAGTGGCGGATCCTGTCATTTCCTTCCCAGCTGCTGTCATTTCCTCGACGCAGTGCTGAGGCTCTCACATGCTGTCAGAGCCTCTCACCTCCCTCTCTACTTCCTGATTCCTGTAATCCTATCCGCTACTGGACTTTCTGCTCTGCGAAGGGCTCGACCTGAGGAGGGGGGGCTGTTCTCTATAAGCCCTCCCCCTTACACAGATACAGTATATAAACCATGCCATGGATCTCCTTTGCAAAGGCTTAGAAAGAAAGCTACAAACCAAGGACATAAGAATTGGTCAGGAGCCTGTGACAGCAAGTGACAATTCCTCAATTGACAATAATGTTAAAGAAATAAGAGACTATAAAGAAAGATTAAGTGAATGAATTCAGTTATACTAGATATAAAACAAGACATGAGGATAGCTGGCATTTATGCCAATGTAATATCAGTAATATTAGAAAAGATGACATGTGGCCTTTATGGTTTATGCAATCTATCAATTATTAATGGAAAATATTTGTACAAAAGCGCCTCTTAGGTAAATAGTTTGAACCATATTTTCAAATTAACATACTGGTGATTTGTTTCATTTCTTCAGAGATCTTGTTGCTTGAATCAAATTTTATCTGATCCTTGGAAGCAGATTTGTAATAGTTCGGGCATAAGAAAGATCTATACAAGCTACATACCGGTTAGTCCCAAACCTGTTTAAGAGCACAGAAAGAGTTCTGCTCTATCAGACCAAAGGCACATCTAATCCAACAGCTTGTCTTTACGATGTCCGATCAGATGCCTATGGAAAACCCACATCTAGCTTTAAAGTTCATGAGGAGGATCTGTTTACTTTATTTCAGTAAAATAAAAGAAAATACAGGTCACCTGTATTTTCACATGATCTCCAGCTCTTCATTTCTTTTTTCGTGCCCTTGTGAACTGATGTGGCACACCATATCGAATGATGATGATCCGTGGTGCAAGAGGAATAGGATTTGCCATTGTAAGTAAATGGGAAGACACAGGGCTCACCAACTGAAATGGAAACAGGGGGCAAAGGTGTAAGAATAAGAACTGCAATTCTTTAACTGGAAACAGTGTAGTTATCATCCATGCATGTGAGACCCCTGTCTCAATTTCCACTTACTCAGCATTCAGTTTTATATACCCTGTTTCTCATATTTTAAGACATACCCATAAAATAAGCCATAGCAGGATTTTTAAGCATTCAAGGAATATAAGCCATACCCCGAAAATAAGACATAGTGATAGGCGCAGCAGCAATGCCGGCCGCAGCAGCAGGAGGAGGAGGTAAAAAAATAAGACATCCCTTGAAAATAAGCCATAGTGTGTTTTTTTGAGGAAAAAATAAATATAAGACATGTCTTATAATATGAGAAACACGGTGTGTATATATATATATATATATATATATATATATATATATATATATATATATATATATATATAAGCTTTGGATTACAAATCATTATATCTTCACTTCAACTTCACATCATATAAACCAACAATTCCAAAGGGGGGAAAAATTAAAATAAAAAATAAAAAAGGAAAAGGAAAACCATTCTAATATAAATGACATTGTAATAACTTTAACTTCCCTGTTCCATCGTAGATACAGAGCAAGCCACTGCTTCTCACGCTGTCTCCTGTGGGGGGCTGGCATTCCCCCCTCCCTACTGTACCACAGACTGGCACCATATGTAGTCACTGGAGCATCCCACCCAACTTGGGCGGTGGTAGAGGCACTTAGGACCAGCAGCCGTGCTTTCTCAGTCCATGTCTGAGTGCTTTTATTTATTTATATTTTTTTGCCCACCAGTTTCCAAGGAAAACCCAATCTTTACCACTGAATTGGATCAAATGGCAATTTGGGTTTTCAAAAGACTGCCATTTGCTCCAATATAGTGGTAAAGTGTGGTTTTTCAAAGATGCCAGGTCCAAAAGGAAGCAGTCAGATGTGGACCTGGAAAGCTCGGACCTCTGCCTAAAAATGTGGAGCAAAGGTAAGTATGGGTGAGCCTATTATTATTATTTTATTTATACCTCATTCACACGCTGCCTTCAGATGTCTTCTAAAACCAGCAGAAAACCATGACCCATTTTTGCAAGGGAAGGTTGTGGCAGTTTTTAAGGGGAATGAATTTTAGTCCACCCTTAGCTATACATGCCTGAGGTTTAGTTTAAGGGCTATAGAACCTCTATGAAGGCTGCAATCCTGCGCACACTTACATGGGAGTAAGGCCCAGGGTTGTTGTTTTTCAGCCAGAACTCTCCAGAACTCAGTTCTAGCACCGCTCAGGTAGGTGCCATTGCCATTATAACAGAACAAGGGAGCTGTTCATGTTGAGTTCCAGGCACCTCTTTTTCTAGAAAAAAATAGCACTGGTAAACCCATTAACTCAGTGGGACTTACTGATGGGTGGACAGACTGTAAGTCATCTTTTCCCCACTAAGACAGGACCATGGCTAAACAGAAGTTTATGCAAGTGATTGCTAGCTGTCAGAGATCTTTTGAAAGCAGAGATCAATGATCCACTAGCCTCATTAAGATGAATCAGAAACAATTCATGGAATATTTCTTACCCACAGCTTCAGTCAACAATAGTAAGAGGCCACAGGTGAGCAAGTGGAATGCCATGATGGAGCCCATCTCTTCTCTAAGGGACTCTGACAGGCATAATGCAGGATGGGTACTTTTTTTAAAAGCCCCACTTAGCCCTTCCTTCCTCCAACTACAGATGTCTGATGTTGGCACAACCACAAGAAATGGCATATGTTTATATTACCCAACAGCAGCTCAGTGTACCTCATTATTTTTTGTTTCCTCTTTGTACACAATGCCAAGAACAAAGGGAAGTGGATCTTATCTTGCAATGAGTAAATCAGGAAGCTTCCTTAGAAAAGGATTACATCTGACCTGAAATCAAGAATTATTCCCTCTGTGCTCCAGGAATGATGTATCGACAGACAGACAAATTCCTACTATACCTTTGCTACCATTATGATCTGGGGAGTGGAGGGGGGTGAATTAAAAGCCTGTAATATGCAAATTATACATGTTTATGACATTATTTACACAGAACTGTATCTCTCCATAAAAGTCCACAAAGGAAACACATAGAACAAAAGGAGGTGGTTGTTTCCTGATGTGGTAGAATGCTGCCTGAGAAATACAGATTTGGAAAGGTGTGGGGTTGGTGTATGATAGTAGCGTGGCAAACCCGCTAATCCTTAGGTTTAGCTAGAGTAATACTGGCAAACCAGTACAGTGTGAGAGATAGGAAGGTGAGGTATGGGTCAACTGTGCTGGGGGAGGCTGGATGCACCTGGAAAGGTTTGGTTCGAACTGGTTGGATCTAGCCTGACAGGGAAAGATCGGGATGGGTCATGCTGAGGTGAGAAGAGCACAATGAATCCTTATGGGGAGTTTGGAAAGTTACTGAGGATCACAAGACTGAGAGGAGGGGGATGTTTGATGAGAGGGACATGTGACAGGTATGGGGTGTGAGAGATGTGCCACTAGCCACTTCCTCTATGGTGGAGAAGTTAGGGTGTTGGCAGGAAGTGACCTGTACCTGTACATGTTTATGCATGAGGTTTGCTCTGTGATTGGCTGGAAGTTACATCGTGAGTTAATGTTTACCTGTCAAAGCTGCTGCTAATAAATACAGACCCCCGAGCTTTGCCTGGGGTTGGTCTTTGTGGAACTCAGCCTTGTCTCATGTCTCATTGTTGGATCTAACCATTGCTACAGAAAGGTACTCTTTTTAGCCTATATGTTGGTGCGTAAGGCCTTTATGTTGACCAGTGAGGCAGCAGCTATAAGCTACAACGAGAGTTTCCATGTATATGTTCTTGGTAACTCAGTAAAAAACCCTTGCCGTGCCCCCAAGTGCATTGCTGTGGGTTATCTACCCCCACACACCCTACGTCAGCCCATGACCTATTTGGGCTCCTCCTCCCCCCACCTCCTACCCAGGGCTCCATTTGGGATAGTATTTAATGGGCTGTAGACCTGAGGCCTAGTATGTAAAATGGAGCCAAGGCCTCCTGTTTTACAGGATCTCGTGGCAGAGGCGGGGTTTGTGGGTGTGTTGTGTTGTTGTGGCTTATCCCTGTGACTGGCCCCATGTGTCCTGATCCATGATCTATTCAGTTTGTCCCCCCCCCCATGACCGGTGTGGTAGTGTTGCTAAATGGTAAAGTAAAAAACCCTTGCCGTGCAGGGGCCTACATAAATCAAAGGCTGTGCTGTGGTCTGTGCCACACACACACACACCAGGCAGGCCCCGACCTCCACTTGGCAATGTTGGTTTTTAGGTAGGGTTTTTTTGGGGGGGGTAGTGGTGCTAAATGGTAAAGTAAAAACCCCTTGTCGTGCCCCCAAGTGTGTTGTTGTGGGTTCCCCCCCCCCGGGCCTGTCAGGGGCCTACATTAAACAAAGGCGTAGTGGTGTGATAATGGTCGTTGATGATGATGTCATTTGGTTTGTGGGTGTGGCTTAGATTTCACAGGAAGGGAGGGGGTGGAGGAGGGTATTACGCCACTTGAGGGCGCTGTTTGAGTTGGTGGAAAAGCATGTCTGTACCTGCGCAGGTGTGTGATTTGAGGGATTTTTGCCAACAACAACGCTCTGGGAGTGGCCTGGATTGTTGTGTCAAAATTTCAGGACGATCGTTCAAGCGGTTATGGAGAAAAGTGTCAAACGCAGTTTCACAATTTTTACATTTTTATATATATAGATTGAATAGGATGTCCCTATTTTCATTGGAGAAATGTTGATGGGTATGTAGTAGCCACTGGGGTGGGTGGGTAGGACAATCAGACAATTGATTATTATTGCATATACAGTGGTACCTCTAGTTACGAACTTAATTCGTTCCAGAGGTCCGTTCTTAACCTGAAACTGTTCTTAATTAGAGGCGTGCTTTTGCTAATGAGGCCTCTTGCTGCTGCTGCACCGCCTGCACACAATTTCCGTTCTCATTCTGGGACAAAGTTCTCAACTCGAGGTAACTCTTCCACGTTAGCAGAGTTTGTAACCTGAAGCGTTTGTAACCTGAGGCGTTTGTAACTCGAGGTACTACTGTAATTGCAAACTGTTTGGAGAGGGATCCACAATGATTTATCACATGCTTATTATCACAAGCTATCCACATGCTTATTTTAAAAGCCAACACACTGCTATTGGCCACAGCAACAAAGTACTGCTTGGTAGTGCTTTTCCTCATAACTATTTTTTCCATATAGTTTAATGATGCACAATCTTGGCTTCTCCTGATAGCTCAGTTTTTAGTATCATGGGCTGATCTTGCCAAAAGTTAGCACTGGGCATCTTTATAAAAAATTCTTTATAAACAGGTTATATTTGTCTCTAGCTTTAGTCTCCATCTCAGAAACAGGAAACTTCTTATCCCCATTTTGCATCTTTCAAACAGGATTCTTTTAAAAATCGCTTCAACCCCATTGTGGAATAATTGCCTTCCAAACTGTCCTGACATGAGCAACACTTTTACTCTGAATCTGTGTTTAGCTTTATGCGACCCCAAAGTGAAAAAACAAAAACAAAGACATCTTATGCAGGTATCATGCTGTGATATGTAGCAGATCTGGCATGATCTAAAGAAATCATGCAATTTTTGCAAGCTCAAGGGAATGAAGGACACTCGCATAAGACGTATGTATCTTTCGCCTGCTGTTTGGTTGTTTTAACTGTATCTTGTTTTGAAACTCTTTCGTGGGTCTATGGACCACAATAAAGATATTTGAATTTGACTAGCATAAGAAGAGAAAGAGGTTGCAGAAAAAGGAGGGGGAAAACCAGAAGGAAAATGAGTGAGAACATCCATTGGTGTCAATCGAAGTTGAGCTTTGCAGAACTATGAATATAAGAGACCGCATGCTGAACTGCTTATTCCATTAGTGCCCTGCACTGACCAAAAAAGTCCAGGACTCACTTCATTTGAAGACGGCTGAATATAGCAATATACTCTGAAGAAAAAGCAAAATTGATTGTGAATAATGTCTTAACACAATATTTTGATATTACAAAAGGTACTAGACAGGGTTGCCCACTTTCACTATTGTTATTCATCACGGTCCTGGAGGTATTATTAAATAGATTGAGAGAGATTTCAACAATCAAAGGTATAAGATTGGGTGCAAAAGAAAAAGCCTTTGCGGACGATCTGGTATAATAATAATAATAATAATAATAATAATAATAATAATAAATTTTTATTTATACCCCGCCCTCCCCAGTCAAAAACCGGGCTCAGGGCGGCTGACACCAACAGAACCACAATAAAACATAAAAACAATTAATTAAAATACAGATTAAAATACAGTATTAAAATTTAAAGTGCAGCCTCATTTCAAGTAGGCCATAAGTGGCTGACACCAACAGAACCACAATAAAACATAAAAACAATTAATTAAAATACAGATTAAAATACAGTATTAAAATTTAAAGTGCAGCCTCATTTCAAGTAGGCCATAAATCCAAGCCATGAGGGAGAAAAACACAGGGGTCAGGCTGAGTCTAACCCAAAGGCCAGGCGGAACAGCTCTGTCTTGCAGGCCCTGCGGAAAGATGACAAATCCCGCAGGGCCCTGGTCTCCTGGGAAAGAGCGTTCCACCAGGTTGGGGCCAGTACTGAAAAGGCCCTGGCTCTAGTAGAGGCCAATCTAGCCATCTTATGACTCGGGATCTCCAGAATATTATTATTTGTGGACCTTAAGGTCCTCCGCGGGGCATACCAGGAGAGGCGGTCCCGTAGGTACGAGGGTCCCAAGTCGCATAGGGCTTTAAAGGTCAAAACCAGCACCTTAAACCTGATCCTGTACTCCACCGGGAGCCAGTGCAGCTGGTAAAGCACTGGATGAATGTGATCCCGCGGCCGGGACCCTGTAAGGAGCCTCGCTGCGGCATTCTGCACCCGCTGGAGTTTCTGGGTCAGCTTTAAGGGCAACCCTGCGTAGAGCGAGTTACAATAGTCAAGCCTGGAGGTGATCGTCGCATGGATCACTGTGGCCAGATCGGGGCGAGAGAGGTAAGGGACCAACTGCTTGATGCGGCGGAGATGGAAAAATGCCACCTTTGCTGTGGATGCAACCTGCGCCTCCATGGAAAGGGAGGTGTCAAAGATTACACCCAAACTCTTGACAGAAGGCGCTGGTACCAATTGAGCCCCTGCAAAAGATGGGAGTTGGCCCCCCAACCCCATGTTGCCCCGACCTAGCCAGAGGACCTCTGTCTTCGAAGGATTTAACTTCAGTCGGCTCCCACATAGCCATCCAGCCACAGCTTCCAAGCACCTGGTGTGTGTGTCCGGGGCCGAGGCAGGGCAGCCGTCCATCAACAGATAGATCTGGGTGTCATCAGCATATTGATGACAACCCAGCCCAAAACTCCGGACAATCTGGGCAAGGGGGCGCATAAAGATATTAAAAAGCATTGGGGAAAGGATTGCGCCTTGCGGGACTCCACACACCAAGGGGTGCCGCGGCGACAACTCCCTCCCTAGCGCCACTCTCTGTCCCCGACCTGAGATGAAGGAACGCAGCCATTGTTGCACTGTGCTCTGAATCCCCACGTCGGCAAGGCGGTGGTCTAAAAGTTCATGATCGACCATATCGAAGGCTGCTGACAGGTCTAAAAGAATCAGCAGTCCCGACCCACCTCAATCCAGCTGTCTACGGAGATCATCTGTTAAGGCGACCAGAGCTGTCTCGGTCCCATGACCAGGGTGAAAGCCGGACTGAAATGGATCTAGAGCCGATGTTTCATCCAGAAACCTACCAAGCTGTTCGGCAACCACTCTCTCAATTATCTTACCCAGGTACGGAAGATTCGAAACCGGGCGATAATTGGATAGATCTAAAGGATCTAGAGATGTTTTCTTTAAGAGTGGACGCACCACTGCCTCCTTCAACTCCTCTGGGAAAGTCCCTGTGCCCAGGGACAAGTTGATGATCTCACCCAGGGGGGCCCGTACCTCATCTGGACACGCTCTAATCAGCCAAGACGGGCACGGGTCCAGGGAGCAAGTGGTGGGCCTTCCAGCTCGGAGGAATCTGTCTACATCGGCAGGGAGTATCTGATCGAATTGGTCCAATACTGAACTCGAAGACAGTCGAGGGGCCTCCAGTTCCGTTATTGTATCCAAATTGGCAGGGAGGTCACGGCGGAGTATCAAGACTTTCTCCGCAAAAAAGCTCGCAAATGCCTCACAGCTATGGGTCAAATTCGTATTTAAATTTGGCGTTCCTCTAGGGTTGTTAAAGACCTAATTATTCTAAAAAGTTGTGCTGGGCGAGAGCTAGCGGATGCAATGGAAGCTGAGAAGTAGGACTTTTTTGCAGCTTTCACCGCCATCTCATAGGCTTTCATAAGTTTCCTGTAAGATGTTCTTGAGGCTCCGTCGTGAGCACGCCGCCATACTCGCTCTAGCCGTCTAAGGTCCCGCTTCATTTTCCGAAGCTCCTCGGTAAACCAAGGGGCCCGGTTTCGGCGGGGTCGCAGAGGGCGCTTAGGTGCGATCTCATCGATGGCCGCCAAGAGCCGGTTATTCCAGTTCTCGACCAGCTCTTCTAATGAGCCGCCAGGGGGAGCAGGGTCCCGCAAGGCTTGACAGAATCCGTCAGGATCCATCAGCCTATGATGGATTACCCCTAAACATTAATTTTAGAAGAACCCAGCGAAAGCGTTGCAGAAGCATTAGAGGAAATTGAGAGATTTGGACAGTTGGTGGGATTCAAACTGAATAGATCTAAAACAAAAGTGGTGATTAAAAATATGAGGATAGAGGAAAAAGACGAATTACAGCAAAAATGTGGAATAGCGGTCATCAAGAAAGTAAAGTATTTGGGAATATGGCTAACAGCAGAGAATATTAATTTGTTCAATTATGAACCAGTGTGGAAAGAGGTAAGAAAGACTTAGATGTATGGAATAGACTGAAGTTGTCATTTTATGGAAGAATCTACCAGGACTCCAAATCCTTTTCAAATGGGCAAGAGTTTTGGGGCACAATATTGAATATGATGCGTGGTTGAAATTATGGAAGGAAACATTGAAATTTACTGCATGTACCGCTTTGAAGGAAAATGTAATGAAAATGATGTATAGATGGTACTTAACACCAGTGAAATTAGCTAAAATGTGTAGGATGCGTAACAAAATTTGCTGGAAATGTAAAGAGAAAGATGGAGAATTTTACCATATTTTACCATATGTGGACATGCGAGAAAGTAAAAGGATTTTGGGAAATGGTATGCAATGAGTTGAAAAAGATGTTTAAATACGCCTTTTCAAAAAAAACCTGAAGCTTTTTTACTCGGTTTAATGGGAGAGGATATAGCAGACTGTATAATGACCTGCTTATTCCATTGGTGCCCTGCATTGACCAAAAAAGTCCAGGACTCACTTCATCTGAAGACGGCTGAATGTGTCATTTAGTTTGCAGTGAACCACGTTTAAACAGGAATTATATCCCATGTTGTGACTGAAGTTTTGTAGGAATTTTCTGTTTGAATTGTTGCGTGGCAGCCTAGAGGACGTGTACTTCATTGTTTTGTGCTCCATACAATGGACTTTAACTTTCCCCCTTTTGTGGTCTGAATATCTGTTCCTGCTTACCATGGTATATCCCACCCTGACAAACTCTCCCACTGATCCATATCCCTGCTTTGCCTTAAGCTGACCATTTGCATATTATCACAATCACAGCTACAGAATGTGCAAAATTGTTGTGAAGGTTGTAACTGTTGGAGGTGGGGCAAATGCAAAATAAATCTACAGATGGGATAGCCTGCACTCTGCACATCTTACAGCAGAATGACCTGCACAGAAGTATACCGTGTTTCTCATATTATAAGACACGTCTTATATTTATTTTTTCCTCAAAAAAACACACTATGGCTTATTTTCAAGGGATGTCTTATTTTTTTCCTCCTCCTCCTGCCGCGGCCGGCATTGCTGCTGCTCCTATCACTATGTCTTATTTTCGGGGTATGGCTTATATTCCTTGAATGCTTAAAAATCCTGCTATGGCTTATTTTATGGGGATGCCTTAAAATATGAGAAACAGGGTAGATCTACACAATTTACTGTATTTATTTTTCCTGATTTGAACTATAAAATGGTGATTTTTGTGAGTCAAAATGAGAATACCCCTAAACATTTTTTTAAAGAAAAAAAAGCACTGAGTCTACTGATGATGACTTGCCGGGTTTAGGGCCATGACAGAAAGAATAATGAACAGGTCCATTCAGAGCACAAAACCAGTGTAAATCCCACACTAGACATTACTAGAAAAAGGACTAAACATAATAGCCATTATCATAAGATATGATAGCCATCTCTAAAGGGCTGTCAGGGAAGGTGGAGCAAGCCTGTTTTCTCCTGCTCTGAAGGGCAGGACCTGAACCAATGGGTTCAATAAAGGAGATTCTGATGAAACACCAGGAATAACTTTCCGACAGTAAGAGCTATTTGACAGTGAAACAGACTCCCTGGCAGAGGCAGAGCTAGCTGCCCCCGGCCCCCAGAGGCTGTGTACTCAGGGGTTGGGGCTACCCATCCATGGAGGCGGGGCTAGCCACTAGCAGAGGTACCCCCGTGGCAAGCCACGAGCGTACTGGGGACGCCGCCCATGGTAAGCATCCCTGGGGGAGGATGGGCAATGTCACCCCCCTCTCGGGGATGACACTCGGGGCGGCTCGCACCCACCGCAACCCCTTCCTCCACCAGTGCTCCTTGGGAAGGTGATGGACGCTCCTTCATTGGAGGTTTTTAAGCAGAGGCAAGATGGCTCTCTGTTATGCATGCTTCAGTTGAGATCCCTGCAATGCAGAGAATTCGATTAGATTACCCTTAGCACCGTTCCAACTCTACAATTCTATGATCCTATGAATGCCTTCTCATAAAGCTATGGTATAACTACATTTGCACATAGTATCAAAAATGATATTGTGGAAAACAGTTATTGGTGGACTCCAAGAAAGAAGTCCAAGAATTCAGAGGATTCTACATTTTCATTTTTATTTTAATGTATATGTGAATGTAAAATCAAATAGTAAAATGAATAAAAAATTATAAAATAAAATAAAAATGATATTGTGGACCTGGGAAAGGTATGGGAAAGTGCCTGAAAAACTATCCTTGGGGAGGGGGAACCCCTAAGTGTTTGGAGACCTTGAGACAACAAAGAGGGAGAGAGAATAAACATTAGGTAGAATGTGGAAGCACAGGATAGAGAGCAGTTTTAAATCTCTCCTTTATAATGCTACGTAATACTCAGGGTCATCCAATGAAAGTGATTGGCAGGAGTTTCAGGGCAGATAAAAGATAGCACTGTCATGTGACCAAGACACATGGGAGCAGGGGCAGCAAGGCAGGCTGTAACTGTCAAATCCCAACTGCCATAAGTGTAACTGTCAACTTCCATTCTAGGCTTGAGTCTTCTTCCAGTGTTTGCGTAACCTTGCAGTCATGGACATCTTTGCCTCTGTGTTTCTGTAACTGAGTCTATGTTTTCTGAAACTATATTTTATGAAGAACAATGATTTAATAAAGCTTTCATTATTTAAACAAAGAACTCTGCTGAAATAAATACTGCTGCGCGTCAAGCACATCATTATATCAAGCATAATTAATTTTACAAGGTGATCGCTATTAACTTCAATGACTTTAACAGGAGATTTGACAAAGGTGATGGAGGGAAGCACCACCAACTACTCTTAGCCATAACAATTAAATGCTTTCCGTCTGTATTCCACTGTATACCAGTTGTTGGGGAGAACATGGATGAGAAAAGGGGGCTCTCTGCATGTTCCACCCATTGTCTTATGAAAAACAATTGCCTGACCAATACTGAATGGAGTATGCAGTGATCATTTTATGTTTTTCATGCACTATCATTTGCAAATGAGCAAAATAAAAAGTCAAATGTCATGCAACCTTCTGCCTTAACAGGTCTCTTTGCCATCCCCTCCTACCATGCAGGGGGAATTTCATGTGGGGCACTGGCATGGCACTGTCCTCACAGTGACTGCTGCTTTTTAGTCCTTCTCCTCTTCAGTCACTTCTCACTCAAGAAGGCAGTGGATGGGGATGAGAAGAAACAGAGCAGAGAGTGTACCTATATGGGCCATAAAAGGAACTGGAAGGAATGTGTTAAGGAGATACAACATGGTTCCTCAGAAGCCACAGCTGTCAGGCTCAGTAGCAAAAGAGACATTGCCTCCTCAGCCCATAGCACCACTATTCAGCATTACATCACACTTCCTGCTCAGTATTGCCCTGATTCTTCTTTCAACTTTGCTCACTGGCCTTGTTCCACAGCCCAGGAAAGGAAAGCATCTTCTGTACCTAATACAAATGCTTCTTTTCCACTTCTACCCTATATATACTAACAGTACAATCCTATGCAATCTTACTCAATAGTAAACCTCACTAAATCCCCCAATAAACGGATGAGAACATGATGTTGCTCTTTAAAAACAAAAGTTTTGATACTCCATACAACTGAGTGCCACCAGGAAAAAAATCATTGCTTCTGAGTCAGCATGTTCTCCACAGCTTCTCTCACAGGACAGGAGTTTCCAATCTTAAAGTAAAGAAGCTTGTGCTCCAGTTGGGCGAAAACGATCTGCCTGATTTGGACGCTCCATCTCTGCGCCTGGCCATCCTGAATTATTTGTCTGAAATAAGGACTTTGATGCCGGACACTGCTCTCTTTTGGTCTCAAATATTGCACAGACGCAAATAGAGGGGTCCCCAGTTGCTACTGAGATAGCAGTATATTATTCACCATTCCCCCCAATGCAAAGGACTGATATCGAAACTTTAAGAAATCAGACCATGTTTTTTTTAAATAAGCCTGCAAAGTAGAGGGGGAAACAGAAGCTGCTACTCCCTGCAAAACTAGCAGCTGCCAAGGTTCCGGCATAGACGATCTGGGAAAACCTCCATTTTTTATTAATAATTTTAATAATTAATTTTAATAATAATTTTGGGTTCAATTATTGCAGAGACGTGAATGTATGTCCCCAGTTGCTACTGAGAGAGCCAGAAAAGGAGTGAATAGTGCAGTGTCTAAGAGAGTGATTGAGCTCGGGGGGGGCTGATCTTGCATCCCAATCTTTCTTTTAAGGCCACCTCCCTGTTCTGGGATGATGGGGTTCATTTGTCCCCGGCGGGGAATGACATCTGGTTGGGGGCAGTTTCAGGGGGTCTAAAAAGATGGCTAAGTTTATGAGTGTTGGTGGCAAGCTGTAATCAGCTTGATTGGCGGTTAGGCTTTTGGTTAATTAATTTGGTTGGAGGAGGGGTGTGGCATCTACATGCCTACCCTCTTCCTAACGTTGCTCCACATAGAAGTATTCCATTAAAGGAATCCTGGGGCTCTCGGCTCTAGTCCTTACATTCCCGCCATAGGCAGGGCTGAAGGGCCATTACAGAGTTTGAGCCTTGGGGAACATTCCTGGTGAAAGGGGGGAATGCCTGGGCACAGCTACCTCCTTTCCCATGGGGTGTTTCCTTGACTTCCCCAATCTCATGGGAAAGTCAGAGCTGGTCCTGTCCCTAGTGGACAGATGGAGATTGTCCTGGCCCAAGTGGTCAGATGGAATTTGTGGTCCTGTCCCAAGCGGGGCAGATGGAAATTGGTCCTGTCCCAAAGAGGGGGGCAGATGGTTTAACCAAAAGCCTAAGCCAACACTCAATTTAAATTGTATTTAAATAAAGTTGTGGCAAAACAATGCCAAAAACCCAAACCTAAACTACGTGTCTGTTGTGAGTTATTTCGGGGATTTCAGTCAGCCTCGTCACGCAAAAGGTTGTTGACCCCTGATGTAAGGGCTGTGTCACATATTACACCCTGTAGATGCACATTTAAAATGTTTTACATTCATACATTCAAATATAAAGTAAGAATGCAATAAACATATGAGTCATAACCTGGGAGCCAGGACTAGCATGGTTCCCAGTTGACAATAAACTCAATATGCCACAAGTTCTATGAAATCACCTTTCTATTAATGATGGGTAGTCACAAATATGTGCAAATGAGAAACTATTATACATACTATGCATATGCTATTCTGTGCCACCAACATTTCTCATAGTGAAAGAAGTAAATGTTGAGGTTTTAATCAAATGAACCCATTTCAATCAAGGTTTAGGCCTGATTTGGGCACAGAAACTTCTTTGATCGCCCTCTATGATGACCTCTGTCAGGAGAGAGATACGAGAAATGTGTCTCTGTTAATTCTCATTGAGAATTAGGCCTCAGGGACTTTCAATACCATCAACCATGATATGCTTCAAAAGTTGCTGTCCGAGTTAGGAGTGGATGACACTGTCAGTCTGCATTTTTTAGTACTAGTACAGAAAGTATTGATCTGGTGTGTTTGCATTAAGTTCTATCCAAGGAGAGGGGCTGAGAAGGTAGACTTTTCAAAGGAAGTGACAACAGATGAATGGGGTGGCAGGGCTGTCCCCTTCAGGGCTGAGGACATTGGCTGGGCATGAGAGCTTTGCTTGGTTGGTGCTGGCTTTAACTAGGGTATCTCTGAATACTGAATCATACTCAGTTTATCTACTACAGATATTTCTTTGACATGAACCAGTGAAAGCTAAAGATCACTTGGGAAGCTTTTGGATGTTTGGGTGAAGTGTGTGATAGATAGGACACAAACTCTCACATACAACCAGCCACATGTACATATTTTCATCCATCCTTTGAAGACTATGCAATCTCATTGATGCAGTTGCAAAAACTTTCTCCCGCACTCATTATATTTCATAGTGATCACTCATCATACTTTTTTTATGCTGCCCAGCAAACTAAAAGAAATGTTTTATTTTTGTAGCACAAAGATACAATTTGACAAAGATTAATAATTTTCCAATGCTACATCTTATTTATTTTTAGGCCACCTCACAGGGTAAAGCCCTCCCAAGACCTTATATATTGGTAACAGGGTCATGATTCTTCTAATTATTTGCAACACAACCCACTTAGCAAGGCGTCTAGTCAGTGCACCCAATGATCTTTCTTTTGTCCATGCACCTGTTGTGATCCAAACTGGATGATCGGAATCAACTACCACCTGGAAAACGAGAACAGAGTAGTCAAAATATCATTAATGTTGAACTGTTCCAATGAAACCTATAGCTCGAATGATTAAAAAATGGAAACTAACAAATTCTGGGAAGTACAATAGATTTACTTCATAACTATTAATTTATATCTACAACAAACCTGTGGACACTGTGCCCAGAATTCTCTCTCCATGCAAAACATCAGTGACTTAAGCACCTGTGGAGATTGGGCTTTTCCCAGATCCATCCCAGTTTGATCAACTGACATCTACTGAATGCTCAGAACTCACTGTACAATGTCAACTCATTTCTACAAATGTTAGTCATGCTCAGAGTAGACACACTGAAATTAATGGGCATGGCTCATTTCAGTGGGTATACCCAAAGTACATGTTAGTGGGATATGATCCACAAACAATCATGTCACCACAAGGCCTAAATTACATACCATGATGACAAGTCTGCAATAAAGCAAAGGAATTGGGGTGTCAAATGGGCAGGCGGGCAGGGCTTGCTAAACCATTCTTCTGCACAGTAACTTCCTCAGCAAACCATCCTCAATATCCCTTTTCTCCCAAACAAACTTGAGTACAGTGAGTGAGTCCAATTGGAAAAGAGGGGGAAGGGTCTGAACAGCAGGGGAAGATTCACAGCCATCTTTCCGCCTGTCACTTTGGTGCTGTAGATTGTGCTGCTGATCCTACTGGTCACCAAGTCTCTTCCTAACCAATCTCTCAGGGATGTTGTGAGGATAACATGGAGAGCAGGGGAGCCATGTGGACCGCCTTCAGTTGCTTGGAGGAGAGGTGCAATAATAAATAAATAGATAAAATCACATAGAAATGTTTTGTGCTCTACAGCGCCATCTGGTGTTGCATGTTTATAACACATGTGAGTGTTTGGGAAGACCGCTCCCTCCTCCAGCCAATTCCATCAGGCCTAGGGGGCGGGGCCTACACTCACAGCCACAGCTTAAGAGGCCCCAGGAGGCCTTTGGGACACCACTGCTGTTGCTGCTTCTGTAAATGTTTGGGAAGACCGCTCCTCCCTGCAAGCCAATTCCATCCGGCCTACACTCACACATACTATGAGCAGCTCTCTGCAGCAAGTGGCGAAAATGGTTTTAAATGTTTTAAGTGTTTTTTTATAATATTATTTTATTATTTTCTCTCTGTTTGGGGTTGGACAAATGTTTATTCGGGGCAGGGGATAATTTTAGCATAATTGTTTCTTGCTTTGTTCTGCGTTAGACCTGGTGTTTACCTCTACAGATTTGATGATCTGAGACTAAGTAAAAGTTAAAGAAAAGAAGTGCCATGGTCAGATCACTTCCTGGTGCAACTGGACTTCTCCACGACCATTCCCTTCTGCAGGGAGGTGGGACTGATTCAGATGGTCTGCCGCCACCACTTAATGGATCCATGTGGCTTCCAGAAAGTGGTAGGGGATGTTTTATCCCATGTTGATGGCCTTTCAGCTAATTCCCTGGTGGCCTGCTGGAATAACCAGGGCTATTGACTATCTGGCTTCGAAGTGCCCTCTCCGATTGCATGGAGCCCGGACAACCCCAAGGTTTTGCTCGGAGCTGAGGGTGATGAAACAATCGTTGAGATAGCTAGAGCGCCAGTGATGGAAAACCTATTCTGAATCAGATCGGACACGGGCTAAAGCTCGACGTCGAGCTTACCAAGTGGCAATGGCGATGGCAAAGAGGACCTTCTTCACCGCCTCTATTGCATCTGCAGAAAACAGCTGCAGGAGACTCTTTCAGGTGGTTGGCAATCCATCGGAACCACCTTCGTCACCGGGGCCTTGTAGGGACCACAAGATCTCCTGCAATACTTTTGCAAAGTTTCTTGCAGATAAAGTCGCTCAGATTCAGAAGGAGGTAGACTTCACCATGGGAGCAGGGGTGGGGGGTGGGAGAGTGCTAGAGTCCTATCTAGCCATGACCTTTAAAGCCCTAAACTGCATTGGTCCTGTATATCTGAAGGAGTGTCTCAACCCCCATCGTTCAGCCTGGACACTGAGATCCAGGGCCAAGGGCCTTCTGGTGGTTCCCTCATTGCGAGAAGTGAGGTTACAGGGAACCAGAGAGAGGGCCTTCTCGGTAATGGCGCCCGCCCTGTGGAACCCCCTCCCATCAGAAGTCAAGGAAATAAACAGCTATCCTAATTTTAAAAGACATCTGAAGGCAGCCCTATTTAGGGAAGTTTTTAATATTTAATGCTGTATTGTTTTTAACACTCGATTGGGGACCGCCCAGAGTGGATTATTATTATTATTATTATTATTATTATTATTATTATTATTATTATTACTACACTGTTTTTTGACTAATGTAGCTGAGTCCTATATCATTTCTTTGTCTATAACGTCTACCACACCACTTATTCTCATATAAGCTCACAAAGCAATTATATACTGTGCACCAAGCTCTTATATAATGTGTGACTAGTGGTTCATCAAACTAATCCTTTTTTTCACTGTTCTGAAGATTATTTACTCAGTTCTCTATGGTCCTATCCAAACCTGTCATCTCCGATGTGCTGGCCTGAACCTGGAACTGTGCTCAGGAATGCTAAGACTAAGCAAACTTTTAATCAGAAGATAGAAAGCTGACATAGGCTGGATCAACAAACAGGAGGGAAACACTATAAACATGTCATAAATTAAATTGTAATAACAAAAGAGAAAAAACTATGTGAAATTGCACAAAGGTTAGTGCTCTACAGAGCCAACTGGTGTCACATGTTTATAATGCAGTTATAGTGTTGTAATATGAGCAATGTAGCTGAGTCCAAACTGAGTCAGATTCTAGATCCATCTAGCTTGGTGTTGTCTACTCTGACTGGCAAGGACTCTCTTCCAGCCCTACCTGGAGATTCTGGGGAATGAAATTTTGATGTTTTGCATGCAAAGCAAGAGTTCACAATGTGGGGCCTTCCAAGTGTTTCACATCAGTCTGCCCCCAACAAGTATGTCCACTGGTCTGTGGTTATTGGAACTGCAGTTTAAAATGTCTGGAGGGCACCAGATTGGGGAATACTGAACTTCCCTCTCACTCTCCTTGGCCTACAATGTGCCTTGACTAAATTATTCATTCAGCCAACTACTCCTGTTATTCCAAGCCCCTGCATCATGCTCACTGGTTTCAGCACAGTAGCTCCATCTCCCGTCATTGTCATAGTTCCCTGTTGTTGCACACCAGAACCTCTCCCCATCCTCCGCATCTCGAGTGGTGCAGGTATGGTAGGTTAGGCCATTGTACACAAAGGGGAAGACGCAGGGTCGTCCACTATCATTACCTCCATACTCTAGACAAAAACAGAGTGAGATTATATGCATTCAATCATACTAGTGATGATCACAAAATACAAAAAATTAACATACTGGTGATGTGTTTCATTTCTTCAGAAATCTTGTTGCTTGAAGCAACTTTTATCTGATCCTTGGAAGGAGATTTGTAATAGTTTGGGCATAAGGAATATCTCTACAAGCTACTGATGCTAGTCCCAAACCTGTTTAAGAGCACAGAAAGAGTTCTGCTGCATCAGACCAAAGGCCCATCTAATCCAACATTTTGTTTCCACCATGTCCAATGCCTATGGAAAACCCACATCTAGCTTTAAAGTTCATGAGGAGGGTCTGTTTACTTTATCTCAGTAAAATGGCTATGCATACTGTGACATAGGAAACCAGAAACAGAAGAAAATAAAGGTCACCTTTAGGGAAACAACTTTTCCATTTGACCCAGTTATTCGTGTTAGGGTCAACTTCTGTGGCACACCACATCCGATCACTGCCATCCTGGGTGCAAGAGGAATAGGTTACACCGTTGGAAACGAATGGGAAGACACAGGTACCACGAACTGAAATGGAAACAGGGGACAAAGGTATAAGAATGACAATTCATTAAATGGAAATGATGTACTGTAGTTATCATCCATGCATGTGCGACAGCTGTCTCAATTTCCACTAACTCAGCATTCAGTTTCCTAGTCAAATTGAAGCTGGTTTAAGAAAATCACACACCAAACAGCAGAAACTACAACATCAATATGGATCCATGTGAATGTGTCTTCAAAAACTAGGAACGAGCGAGCAGGGGATACAGAGCACACCACTGTTTCTCACGCTGTCTCCTGTGGGGGGCTGGCATTCCCCCTCCCCAGTGTGCCAAAGACTGGTACCATATGTAGTCACTGGAGCATCCCACCCAACCTGGGCTGTGGTAGAGGCACTTGGGACCAGCAGCCATGCTTTCTCAGTCCAATTCTGAGTGCTTTTTTTTTTTTGCCCACCAGTTTCCCAGGAAAACCCAAACTTTACCACTGAATCGGACTGAATGGCAATTTGGGTTTTCCATGGATTGCCATTTGCTCCAATTCAGCGGAAAAGAGTGAGTTTTCAGGGATGCCAGGTCGAAAAACAAGCAGTCAGATATGGACCTGGAAAGCCCGGACCTGTGCCTAGAAACGTGGAGCAAAGGTAAGTATGGGTGAGGTGATGATGATGATGGTGATGATTATCATTTTTATTATTATTATTTTATTTATACCTCACCCATCTGGCTGGGTTTCCCCAGCCACACTCGGTGGCTCACACCACATACTAAAACATCAAACAGTAAAAACTTCCCTAAACACGCTGCCTTCAGATGTCTTCTAAAAGCAGCAGAAAACCATGCCCCATTTTTGCAAGGGAAGGATGTGGCAGTTTTTAAGAGGAAGGAATTTTAGCCTACCCTTAGTTATATATGCCTGAGGTTTACTTTAAGGGCTATAGAACCTCTATGAAGGCTGCAATCCTCTACACACTTACCTGGGAGTAAGGCCCAGGGTTGTTTTTTCAGTCGGAACTCTCCAGAACTCAGTTCCAGCACCTCTCAAGTAGGTGCCATTGCCATTATAACAGAACAAGAGAGTTGTTTATGTTGAGTTCCAGCACCTCTTTTTCTAGAAAAAAAATAGCACTGGTAATCCCATTAACTCAGTGGGACTAACTGATGGGTGGACAGACTGTAAGTCATCTTTCCCCCACTAAGACAGGACCAGAGCTAAACAGATGTTTATGCAAGTGATGGCCAGCTGTAAGATATCCTTTGAAAGCAGAGATCCACTAGGCTCGTTAAGATGAATCAGAAACAATTCATGGAATATTTCTTACCCCTAGCTTCAGTCATCAAAGGTAAGAGACCACAGATGAGCAAGAGGAATGCCATGATGGAGCCCATCTTTTCTCTAAAGGAAGGCATAATCCGGGATGGGTGCTCTTTTTTATATGCCCCACTTAGTCCTCCCTCCCTCCAACTACAGTTGTCTGATGTTTGCACAACCATAAGAAATCACTTATGTTTATATTTCCCAAGAGCAGCTCAGTGTGCCTCATCAATTTTTGTTTCCTCTTTGTACACCATGCTAAGAACAAGGGAAGTGGATCTTATCTTGCAACGAGTAAATCAGGAGGCTTCCTTAGAAAAGGATTACATCTGACCTGAAATCGAGAATTATTCCCTCTATGCTCCAGGAATGATGTCTCAATAGACAGATTCCTACTATACCCTTTACTACCATCATGATCTGGGGAGTTGGGGGGGGGGGGGTTATGACATTATTTACACAGAACCCTATCTCTCCTTTAAAAGTCCACAAAGGAAACACATAGAACAAAAGGAGGTGGTTGTTTCCTGATGTGGTAGAATGCTGGTGGAAAAATACAGATTTGGAAAGTTACTCTTTTTAGCCTATATCCCTGCAAACTGAAAATTACCACAGCAGTGAAAGGGCTAAGACACCATTTTCCTCTCTGGTGTGGAAAGATCACCAGACTAATTGACAACAGGACAGGGGATATGGATATGGGGGAATTCAGATGGAAATGGATACCAAGGTGGAAATTGCTGCTTATTTTGCCCATGTCTGAAGCAGAAATCCATCCAGTGAATACCAGTTGGAATTTGCTGCTATGGTGGCTTTCAGTCTGCCAACAATACATAATTATTTACTTCCTCTACCCCATTTAAATTGTTTTTTCCTTTTACATTGAAATGAATGGCCTTTTTGCTGACAAGTATAGTGAGGAAATAATTACATTGTTAATTATGTAAAATTAATAATATTTGTAAATTACATAAATAAATTAAACAGCAGACACAAATAATGTCATATTTGGCAAAAACAAGGCCCGTTATGTAAACAATGTATATATAGCAGGCGTTTGGGGGAAAGAGCCATTCTTCTTTTGCTACTACTAGCTGAATAAAGAGTATGAAATTCACTCTCGATTCCGAGTATATTTCACTGGCAACAAAGGTAGGATACTGCTGAGCTGACTGCCATGCACTGCATCGCAGCATTGCCACCTGCTGCACCACTGCATCACACCGTGCATCCAGGCTTCAGCTCCGCGACCCAGGAACTCAGAATCGCAACCGACAGCAGCTTCTCGTCATTCAACCCAGCATCAGGAGACTGGGAAGGGGACGCCGCCCGTTTCAAGTTCCTCCTAGGAGTGGTCGAAAGTGAAGATATATCTGATGATCTGTTAGACTGCCTGTGAACTAGTCCTGAAGAAGTCAGCCATAAATAAACTTTACCTATGGAATAATCATTGCGATCTCTGCTCAACTTTTCTTAAAATTGGCTAATTCATTGGAAAATTCATTAACATCCTGATCCAGCTTGTGAGTGAGTTTGCCAAAATCCTCCTTATTGTATTTAGTTTTTGTCCTTTCTTTTAACTCCATTAAATCATTGTTGACCTTTTCTAAATCAGTGGCGGATTGTTCTATGATCAAAAGCATTAGATCATTAGAACATTTATTCAAAATTGATACCCATTTTTCAACAAATCTCCTATTGTTCTTAAATAGAGTAGGTGCCTTAGGGATCCTAAGTCCTCTAGGGATTAAGTTGTTTTTTACATATTCAGTTAATGCTGCTGCGTGTATTTCTAAATGTACTTTTTGTTTTGACAAACTAAGTAATGACGTGTCTTTTTTTTTTTAACAATTGGTCATCTTAAAGTCCCAGCAAAGTCCCAGACATTAGTATGTGTCTGTTCCACCTGCATCAGCCCATGAAGTCCCAGCAATAGCAAGTAGTTCCAGTTCCACAGAATCCTATTCGAAGACAAGGATTTCCAGCATATAAACCTTGTTTTGTCGTCCTGGGCTTCATCAGTAGAACAGGGTCTGGGTGATGCGAATAAATACAACGTTTTGATGTCACACACTTTTTTTTTACAAAAAGAATAATATAAATACCATAAGCAACTGTACATACCAAAAGTGATGTAACAAGATAGTAGTTCTGTGTCATAGTAGTAGCTGCGATAAACATCAAGTGTTATAATGTGAAGTTATATGGACAAACACAGTATTTATTTCAATTACAGGTGTTGGCAATTCACAGATACTTCTTTCTTAAAGTGACCCTTGTAGCCCAGCAGAAAGTTAAAAC
Organism: Zootoca vivipara; assembly: GCF_963506605.1. Lineage (NCBI taxonomy): Eukaryota > Metazoa > Chordata > Lepidosauria > Squamata > Lacertidae > Zootoca > Zootoca vivipara. Next base: position 27,380,092 of record NC_083288.1, on the reverse strand, counting down.
CCAAATTAAACCATGCTTAGGTATTATGTATGTACAATTAATACAAACTCATGGACAAGCGGAATCAATTTTCAGATCCAAAGTAATAGCAGTCCACAAATACATAAATTAATATTTTTATTTATCTATTTATTTTGAAGAGAGACCCCCACCCCCCCACCCCCCATAAGTAAACAAACTTAGTCCATACTTAGGTATTCTACATATCAATATTGGTGCCTACTCATAAAAAGCAACTGTAATCAATTTCAGTATTCAGACCTGAGGGGTGTAACGTATTCAGTAAAAAAATAAACCTAGCTCTGAGAGTATGACCTACATACAACAAACCACAGGGACATCTAATCACATAAATTACACGAAGAGTAGCACATGTGGCAAATGCCTGGAAAACAAACTTTAAACCTTTATTGGTAAACTATTTTGCCTGTAGGGCATATTTACAGGAGGTACAATGCCCACATCTAAAAAAAACCATGTGGAGGACTGGACAATGTATCGTATTTTCGCTCCATAAGATGCACTTTTTCCCTCCTGAAAGGACGTTCTCTGTGTCTTATGGAGCGAGTGCGTGGTCCCTAGAGCTGAATTGTCCAGGGGTGAAAGGCAGATCATGTGGTTTTTTGGGGTTTTTTTGTTTTTAGAAAGAGCTAAAGGCTAACAAGAGGGAATGAGAGTGTTGAAAGGACCTGCTCAGCAGCTAATTGCAAGAGATTGGGGAGGGAAATAACAGATGTAGCTCCCTTCCCACCCCACACAGGCCCCTTGTCCAGGCCTCAATTGTTTTCTGCAGAGAGAGGCTGCTTGCTTCCCCAGCAACATGTGACTGGCTGATTAGATTATGTGTCTGGAAACTGTAGAAATGGGTCCCTTTCCTTTCCTAGAGAAGCTGCAGAACTGTGAGTTGAACCCCATAACAGGATTTTTTCCCTTTGCAGGGTAAGCTCAACAACTTTGAGCTGATCCTCAAAAATGGAGCTTTCCTCCTTTGCAAAAACGATGCACAACTGTGAGTTGACACCCCCTCGAAATGGGGCTTTCCCCATTTGCAAAAAAAAAAAAGCTGCACAACTTTGAGCTGATCCTCAAAAAAATGGAGCTTTCCCCCTTTGCAAAAGAAGCTTCCTCAAATATTTAATGGGGGGGGCAAAGGCACCTAGGCCTCTAGGAGTTGGCTGCTATGCACAGGACAATTCAAGAGAGCAATAATAATAATAAATTCTTGTTTTCCGTAATAGAAGATGCAACATCCGCTTCCGCAACTTTCCCGAAAAAGCAGAGGATAAAAGCCCAACAGACCTAATTGTAAACTGGCTGGGGGGGGGGGAATCCCAGGCCTGAAACTCAAGGCAGACAACCTGGAGAGGGCTCACAGAGCCCTAAAACCGATGCCGAAACCCAAGTCCCCGCCCCCAAGAGACATCATTGTATGCTTCTCACGCTACAAAAAGAAGGAAGAGATATGGAATAACCTCAGAAAATCCATCAACCAACCTTCAATTTGGAGACACCCCCATATTGGCCTTTCAGGACCTATCCCAGGACACCCTATTCTGGAGGAGAAGCCTACGCCCATATACCCAGCTACTACAACAAGCAAAGATCAAGTGCAGATGGGGCTTTCCCTTCCACCTCATAGTAACAACCAATACAACACAATACACGGCTACCAACACATCAGAAGCCCTGCAACTACTGAAGAACCTCAAAATCAATGCCCGCCCCCCACCGTAATGGCAACTGACAGCCCCAGCAAGCAACAGCCACAATGAACAAGACAAGGAAACAACCGAAACAACAGCAAACAATTGGACGATAGTACAGAAGAAAAAGAAGTGGCACAACAAGGCATAACAGTACAAACTACCACCATGCACAGGATCACTCCGCCGAACATACAGCAAAAGACAACAGACCAAGACCGAACCAACACATCACAGATGAACGGCCCTACAACGACAACCATAACTGAATGACCTGACCTGAAATCGAGAATTATTCCCTCTATGCTCCAGGAATGATGTCTCAAAAGACAGATTCCTACTATACCTTTAATACCATCATGATCTGGGGAGGGGGGGGCGTTAAAAATGCTGTACTGTTCAAAGTATACATTTTTATGGCATTATTTAGACAGAACCTTATCTCTCCTCAAAAGTCCACAAAGGAAACACATACAACAAGGAGGTGATTGCGTCCTGATGTGGTAGAATGCTGGTGGAAAATTGGGTCCTCCCTAAAAAGAGGGCACATGTTGCGGTGGGACCCAGCATTCAGGCTGTCTGTTGTGGATGGGTATATTGGAGTAGGACAAGGATTTCCAGCATATAAACCTTGTTTCACCAGTAGTACAGGGTCTGGGTGATGCGAATAAATACAACGTTTTGATGTCACACACTTTTTTTTTTTACAAAAAGAATAATATAAATACCATAAGCAACTGTACATACCAAAAGTGATGTAACAAGCCAGTAGTTCTGTGTCATAGTAGTAGCTGCGATAAACATCAACTGTTACAATGTGAGGTTATATGGACAAACACAGTGTTGATTTAAATTACAGGCGTTGGCAATCCACAGATACAAAATTTCTTTCTTAAAGTGACTCTTGTAGCCCAGCAGAAACTTAAAACCCAAATTAAACCATGCTTAGGTGTTATGTATGTAAAATTAAACTCATAGACAACCGTAATCAATTTTCAGATCCAAAGTAATAGCAGTGCACAGATACATAAATTATTATTATTATTATTATTATTATTATTATTATTATTATTCGAAGAGACCCCACCAACCCACAGAAGTAAACAAACTTAGTCCATACTAAAAAGTAACTGTAATCATTTTCAGTATTCAGAACTGAAGGGTGTAACGTATTCAGTAAAAAAATAAACCTAGTTTCTTTCTGCATGAGGATATTTTTAGCTCGTTCTACAGGACCTAAATACATCCATTTTTTTTTTAAGGACAGGTCCTCATCTGAATGAGATGCTTCAATAAAATGTACTAGAGGAGCATCTATTACATTGTTCCTAATCCTAGAACAGTGCTCTGATATTCTTACTTTTATGGGTCTGAGAGTATGACCTACATACAACAAACCACAGGGACATCTAATCACGTAAATTATATGTGGAGTAGCACATGTGGCAAATGCCTGTAAAACAAACTTAAAGCCTTCTTTATTGGTATACTCTTTTACCTGTAGAGCATATTTACAAGAGATACAATGCCCACATCTTAAAAACCATGTGGAGGACTGGACAACGGACGTTGTGTGAGTGTGGATTTTAAATTTGTATGCACCAATATATCTTTAAATGACTTTGTGTGCTGTTTGGCAAAGAGGGGGATGTTATCGCACCATGGGATATCCTTTAGAATATGCCAATGATGCCTAATGATTTTCTCAATTTCGAAAATCATATGGTTATATTCTAGGGAAGCGTAAATACGCAAAAATCTTGTATTAACATGTGAAATAGATGTAAGAAGGGTCGACCTCTCTCTTACATGTGTTTTGTGGATGGCAGTTGTTATGACTGAGTTTGGATAACCTCGTTCTAATAAGGATGCAGAAAGTATTTTTGAACGGGCTTTAAAGCCTTGTGGGTCCGATAAATTGAGTTTTAATCTTAGAAACTGACCTAAGGGAAGGTTATCACGGAGATGTTTGGGATGGTTAGATCTGTAATGTAACAAGGAGTTTCTATCTGTGCTTTTCTTATAGGGTCGCGCTTTAATTCTTAATTCATGCACAAAGATTTCTAGATCAAGGAAAGGCAAACAATGTGGACTCGATGTACCTTCAAAGGTCAAGTGTGGACTCGCACTATTAATCCAACGGTTGAACAGTTAGAAAATATCCTCCGAAAATATAAATATCAAGTCATCTATATACGGGCCATAAAACAGGATATAATCACTGAATGGGTTTTTATGAGCAATATGTTCTAAATCAAAATTTCTCACAAAGATGTTGGCCAGACTGGGAGCACATTTAGAGCCTATGGTTACACCTAGTTATTGAGTGAAGTACTTTGAACCAAGCTTGAAAAAACTATTAGATAAAAATAAAAATAAATCCAGAATCTCCATTAAAAAATGTACTGGTGGTGAAGACTGATTATGATTATAAGGGGGTTGTGCCCATGTCTGAGTCCAGGGGCACATATGGGTTGTGGACATAGCCTGTCCCCTGCTTTCCGTCTATCCAGGTATTCACCCTTGGCTGACCTATGTTGGTGCCGTGGGTCAGCACTAACTGCAAGAGTGTAGGGAGGTAGTCGAACCAGTGCCTACACAACCACTCACTTTCTGTATTCAATAAAGTTGTGACCTATATTCTGCCAAAAACCATACCAAAATCTGAGTTAAGTGTGAATTTTATTAGGGGGGAGGTCTCTGGGTCTGAACACGCAAATTCCACCCAGGTCTCTCTATCTGGCCCTCATGATGTTCCTTAGGTCATACACCCTGCCAAGACTTGAATGCTCCTTGAGAGCGTCTGGATCTACATTGATCTGTAAAAATGTTTATTAAATATCATGTTATATTATTCTCAATTCTGATCCTGAAGTTGAGGCTCCAGTATTTTGGTCACCTCATGAGAAGAGATGACTCCCTAGAAAAGACCCTGATGCTGGGAAAGATTGAGGGGACAAGGAGAAGGGGACGGCAGAGGACGAGATGGTTGGACAGTGTTCTCAAAGCTACTAAAATGAGTTTGGCTAAACTGGAGAAGGCAGTGAAAGATAGGCTTGCCTGGCGTGCTCTGATCCATGGGGTCACAAAGAGTCGGACACGACTGAACGACCGAACAACAACAACAATTATTCTCAATGCAATTTTCTACTGTTGAAGGCTGGCTGCTTTACAGTGTCTGGTGTCACATTTTATTAACACATTATAAACATTATAAACAACCAGTGTAGATCTGTCACTGGCTGGAGTGTTTCATTGAACTCTGATAATATCTCTTGCTTGCCAGAGTGGAGGAAAGAAAGGGGTGCTTGAATATTTGTAGAGCCTAGCCTACTCTATAAAAGTAAAATATTACAATAATTGCTGTTTGTGCTTGTGCCTCTGGCCCTGCCCACCAAGGGCATGTGGACCCCAAAGTTTACCCAGAAGGGAATGTGGCCCTTGGATTACAAACTGTTCTCATTTTCATCGGAGAAATTTTGGTGGGTGTGCAATAGCCATTGGGGGGGGGGGGGGGTTGGTGGGGTAATCAGACAATTGTCTCCATCTTAGAAACAGGAAACTTCTTAACCATTTTGCATCTTTCAAACGGGATGCTTTTTAAAAATCGCTCCACCCCCAATGTGGAATAATTGCCTTCCAGACTGGCCTGACATGAGCAACACTTTTACTCTGCATCTGTGTTTAGCTTTATGCTTTTTGCAACCCCACAGTGAAAAAACAAAGACATTTTATGCAGGTATCATGCTGTGTAGGTAGCAGATCTGGCATGATCTAAAGAAATCATGCAATTTTTGCAAGCTCAAGGGAATGAAAGACACTAGCATAAGACGTATGTATCTTTGGCCTGCTGTTTGCCAAAGTCAAATTCTTCATTGCATTAGTGTTTAGCCATAGCATAAACTCAACAGACAAAAACAAACAATACCGAATATGAACAACAGAGTACATAAATCGCACTGAGCTGCAGATATACCGTGTTTCTCATATTATAAGACATGTCTTATATTTATTTTTTCCTCAAAAAAACACACTATGGCTTATTTTCAAGGGATGTCTTATTTTTTTCCTTCTCCTCCTGCCGCGGCCGGCATTGCTGCTGCGCCTATCACTATGTCTTATTTTTGGGGTATGTCTTATATTCCTTGAATGCTTAAAAATCCTGCTATGGCTTATTTTATGGGTATGTCTTAAAATATGAGAAACAGGGTAGCATGGCATAATAAAACTTAAATTACAATAAAACAGATAGAGCTAATATCTAAAACACCTGAGGCTGATTATATAAAATTACTAATAGATACCAAGCAACTAGAAACTTGGGGTAAGCTCAAAAGGTTGAACTAAAACAGAGTGAGGAAAGTGATTAGAGTCCTGATCTAGGTCACACACCCTGTCAAGGAACCCTAAGTTTCAATGCCTGCAGAATAAAAATGCCCACTCCACATGAGACTTGGGGGTTTGCGTCTACTAGTAAGAATTTCAGGCAGTCATCCTTAGATATACAGTAATGGAGGGCAGGATCAGGAAAAGAAGTTTGTGTCTTATTGAATCATATAAGGGACACTGAAAAAAGAAGTGTAAAAGGTCCTCTATCTCTTTCATATTACAGGAGCAGAGGCGCTGATCAATAGGGATCTTAAGGTGTACCCTGGAGGAAGGCCGTGGGTAGGGTATGGAAGCGGGCCATAGAGAAAGCTCTTCTTAAAGCAGGCTCCATCAGATTACTCAAGTAATTGGCAAATGATCTTACTATCAGGAAAATGGCTTACTCACAAGTCGGACCCTGGCAGAGACACATGCCCGACTGGCATGTTCCTTCCTTCCTGGGCGATCGTTCGGGAGCTTCTCAGCCTTCCACAGCCCCCGGACATCTCAGTGATTGATGTGGGAATACATCAACACACTCTTAGCATCCGCAGAGTTCTGCCCAGCTTGCGTGACAGACCACAGCAACTCAGCATGTTGGCTAACCTACTTTATTACATATAAACACCTGGAACTCTCAACATGGCTCCCTCTCTCTCTAGCATCACACAGCAAAGAGAAAGAACAATGGACAATAGTCCTACTTCAGGGAAACATAGTAAGACAAACATCCTGTCTACGTCACTTCCCACTTCCCACTCTGTGGAAACAAAGCACATACCCAGCCATGTCAAAAACATACAAACCCACGGGGTTTGCACACGGGGAATGAATCTTCCAACACTTAGGGCCTTCACTCTAGGGAACCACATTGAGAGGCTGGCTGACTTGGACCATGCCAAGTCCATAGCTTCGTCTTTAGCTAGAATCCAGTCATGAATTTCCTCTTGATCCCAGGATGACAGCTCGGGAAATTCCGGAAGGGAATAATGAATAAGGATGGGCCCCATGGCCTTGATCCATATATGGCTACGGGAAAAAGTTAGAAAAGCCTGCTTGGCTAATAAGGAATTTGGAGCATTGCTAAAAAAAATTATAGAATTTGATGATCCTAATATGAGCTCTCGCTGCAATGGAGGGAAGGCGCAGTTCCATTCTTAACTGGGCAGCTACAGACCCCTTGGGAAGACCGAGGATCTTTCTCACAAAAGAATTTTGCAGGGTCTCTATTCATTGTAGGATTTTTAGATTCCATCCCCAAATTTCGACCCCATATAATAAAATCGGAAGTACTTTGCTAATGTAGGCCACCTTTTGCATAAAAGAATTTATCCAGGGCTCCGATGGTTCTGCAGGCAGCCAATATGGTCATTTTTAAGTGAGCTGACCAACTGAGCCTATACTGAAATATGATGCCTAAGTATTTAAATGCCACACATTGGCCGATGGAATAGCCCTCTATATTCCAGAAAGGCTTCCGTTCTGGCATGCCAAAAGACAGAATTTTAGTTTTAGAGAAGTTAATTTTGAGGGATTTAGCATCGCAATATGTCATAAGCCCTCTCAGCATGTTGATAATGATGGGCTAGATCGATAATTTTGCCCTGGGTGGTGTCTAATTTCAGGCCAGACTGGAGAGATCTAAGCCTGCTTCTGCACAGTTTACATTCTTGATCGAACCAGGAATGATTCTTCGAGGTTGGGATCACAGAGGGTGGTTTCGTGAGTAAAGGGAACAAGAAGGATACAATTTGCTGAAATGTGGAAAAGTGGTCCTCGTTCGTCATTAACATCTGATCGTTCAGGGCTAAAATCTCCGAGGAACTTATAGGAGTTTTTATTTCTCACTCCAGGTGGATATCCCACTTCTTGCATCTAGGAGCTAGTGGCTGTACGTCCTGGGGGTGGAATGAATAGGAAAGCCCTAAGCCTGGCCTTCGCACGGAAATAGCAATTGGTAATTGATCGCTTTCAGCTCTATTAAACATGTTATAGCAGTACACCTTGTCAGCAAGAACAGGAGAGCACAAAATATAATCTATAACACTTGTGCCTCTAGAACCTAAAAATGTAAAGAAACCCTCGGTCCAATGTTTGGGAGTTCCATGCAAACTATTTAACTCGTGGTTAATAGTGACCTCCAATAGTGAAATGCCCATCCTATTCATGATATTATCATATGATTTCCACAAGAGAAACCACTCCTCATCTGGGACAATTTGCAACTTGTCAGTAAATGTGCTTATATCAGACCCAATTCTGGCATTAAAGTCCCCCAGTAGAAGGATCTCTGACTTTGGAAATTCAACCGCAGTCTTATTATGAATGAGTCTTAAGTCTTCCCAGATATGATTTGTTAAAGGTGAGGTATAAATAAAGGGGTTATATAGATTTATACATATAAAATCCCCAATAAGTATGTTGGAAATATGCATAATTTGAATACATTTACTCTCTAACCAGGGAAGCGGGGAGATACTGAACTGCAGCTCCTGGGAGACAAAAGTTGCCAGGCCTCCACTAGGGCTCTCATACAATTGCGTTTTCGTCCCAGGAGTCACGAAGATGTAGTAACCCAATAAGGACAGGATGGGGGGGGAGGTTTCTAAACACCAGGTCTCTTATATACCAATAATCTGGAATTTCATTAGAAATTCATTCACACCCCATCATCCCATTTAGACATCCAGCCCGCCATATTCCAAGACAAAACGTTAAAACAGTTTGGGAGTGGGGCATGAGCTAGTCAATTTATTTGGTTACTAATAGGGATCACATCACCAACGGGCTGAGGCATCGGAGGACATGATGGAGCCTGCTGTTTCGTTGTTTTAACTATCTTTTTTGAAACTGTTTTGTGGGTCTATGGACCGCAATAAATTTTTTTGAATTTGGCTAGCGTAAAAAGAGAAAGAGGTTGCAGAAATAGAGAGGTGACCAGAAGGAAAATGAGTGAGAACATCCAGTGGTGTCAATCGAAGTTGAGCTTTGCAGAACTATGTATATAACAGACTGTATGATGATCTGCTTATTCCATTAGTGCCCTTCACTGACTAAAAAAGTCCAGGACTCACTTCATCTGAAGATGGCTGAATGTGTCATTTAGACTGCAGTGAACCACCTTTAAACAGGAATTATATCCCATGTTATGACTGAAGTTTTGTAGGAATTTTCTTTTTGAATTGTTGCATGGCAGCCTAGAGGACGTGTACTTCATTGCTTTGTATTCATAAAATGGACTTAACTTTCCCCCTTTTGTGGTCTGGATATCTGTTCCTGCTTACCATGGTATATCACACCCTGACAAATTCTCACACTGATCCACATCCCTGATCATTTGCATATTATCACCTTCAATTATCTTGTTGATTTTGCACACCAAACAAAGCATAGCTTATGTGTATATGATGATGTCTGTCAGGCAAGAGATAGGGGAAATGTGTCTCTGTTAATTCTCATGACTTTCATTACCATCAGCCATGATATCCTTCAAAAGTGGCTGTCCGAGTTAGGAGTGGATGACACTGTCAGTCTGCATTTTTTAGTACAGTACAGAAAGTATTGATCTGATGAGTTTCCATTAAGTTCTATCCAAGGAGAGGGGCTGAGAAGGTAGAATTTCCAAAGGAAGTGACAACAGTTGAATGGGGTGGCAGGGCTGTCCCCTTCAGGGCTGAGGGCATTGGCTGGGCATGAGAGCTTTGCTTGATTGATGCTTGCTGCTGGCTTTAACTAGGGTATCTCTGAATACTGAATCATACTCAGTTTATCTACTACAGATATTTCTTTGACATGAACCAGTGAAAGCTAAAGACCACTTGGGAAGCTTTTGGACACACAAACTCTCACGTACAACCACATGTACATATTTTCATCCATCCTATGAAGACTATGCAATCTCATTGATGCAGTTGCAAAAACTTTCTCCCGCACTCATCATATTTCATAGTGATCACTCATCACACATTTTTTATGCTGCCCAGCAAACTAAAAGAAATGTTTCATTTTTGTAGCACAAAGATACAGTTTGACAAAGATTAATAATCTCCCACTGCCACATCTTATTTATTTTTAGGCCACCTCACAGGGTGAAGAACTCCCAATAGGTTTTTATATATTGGTAACAGCGTCATCATTCTTCTAAGTTATTGGCAGACGTTTATATATGTAGCTGCCGTCTGGTTGAATTCCTGGAAATCGAAAACAGAGTAGTCAAAATATCATTAATGTTGAACAGTTCCAAGGAAACCTTTAGCCCAAATGATTAAAAAATGGAAAGGTTTCTTCCAGCTAGCAAGTTCTGGGAAGTACAATAGATTTACTTCATAACTATTAATTACAACAAACCTGTGGACACTTTGACCCAGAATTCTCTCCCCATGGTAAAATCAGTGACTCATAGCATTGCCTTTAACATTTCCAAACCTTGCTTTGGAGTCATATTGCAAGCACCATACATAACGTTTTAAGCACCAGTGGCAATTGGGCTTTTCCCAGATCTATCCCAGTTTGATCAACTGACATCCACTGAATGCTCAGTGCTCACTGTACAATGTCAACTCATTTCTACAAATATTAGTCATGCTCAGAGTAGACCCAATTCAATTTGAAATTTCGACTTTTTTACCTCAAAACCAGTTTCTCTTCTATCCTTGTTAAATAAATCATTAACTTGATAATATTGTAGCCATCCGGCGAATTTATCCTTAATCTGGTCATAAATTTTTAATTTAAAATCATCTTTCGTTTTTACAACAATATCTTCATACGTAATTCCTTTCCTTTCCATATTCACTTTTTGTATAGCTAGGACGTTTAAGGGGGCAACCCACCATGGTGTTTTCCTTTCTAGTAGAGCTTTATTATGGTTCCATACTTCCAAGCACCTGTGGAAATTGGGCTTTTCCCAGATCCATCCCAGTTTGATCAACTGACATTTACTGAATGCTCAGTACTCACTGTACAATGTCAACTCCTTTCTACAAATGTTAGTCATGCTCAGAGTAGACCCACTGAAATTAATGGCCATGGCTAATTTCAGTGGGTATACTGAAAGTACATGTTAGTGGAATATGACCCACTGCACTTCTAGATGCCTTTATGCATAAAATCTTGAACAATGAAGAGAGTTTTGGCAGTATTAGCAAAAGCCATAGCCCACAAACAATCATGTCACCACAAGGCCTAAATTGTTGTTTTCTATTCCTCTCTGCCTTATTCTTAGTAGTAAACATAATTTGTAGCACACACCTCTGCCTCAGTCCTTCTGCGTTTTACTCTGCCAGATATCTGAATATATGCCCGGTGTCTAGAAGGCATGGGTCATGAAGACATCGGGGGGGGGGGAGTGCTGGAAACATTCCTGCGTTTTGCCTTTACACATAAAATCTTGAACAAGGAAGAGAGTTTTGGCACTGTTAGCAAAAGCCATAGCCCACATACAATCATGTCACCACAAGGCCTAAATTACATGCCATGATGACAAGTCCGCAATAAAGCAAAGGAATAGGGGTGACATTTGACGTATCAAATGGGCAGGCGGGCAGGGCTTGCTGAACCCGTCTTCTACACAGTAACTCCCTCAGCAAACCATCTCAATATCCCGTTTCTCCCAAACAAACTTCAGTACTGTGAGTGAGTCCAGTTGGAAAAGAGGGGATGTAGGTGGGGGTGTAGGGTCTGAACAACAGGGGAAGATTCACAGCCATCTTTCTTTCTTTCTTTTTTCATGATACATTTTTATTGATTTTCCAACAAAATTGATATATCAGAAGAGAAAACAATATATACATCAAGATCAACAGCACGACTTCCTTCCTTCCAGCAAATGGTAAATTATTTCAATCTCATATCGTATTGTTTAATTCATTATATATGTATCATTGTGAGAGTTATGTTATTACCACTAACGTTTTCATACCTTTATAATTGATTTTAGCATATTCAACAAATTTACTCCATTGAAATTTGAGTTTTCCTTCATCCTGTTCCCGGATTCTATTGGTGAGTATGGCTATTTCCATATATTCCAGAAGTTTCGACTGCCACTCGTTAATTGATGGCATTTCGTTAATTTTCCATTTCTGGGCTATTGGAATTCTCGCCGCCGTAGTGGCGTACAAAAAGAAATTTTGGTCAGTTTTTGCTATTTCTTTGTCTAAAAATCCCAACAAAAAAGCCTCTGGCTTTTTGGGAAAGGTGTATCTCAGAATTTTCTTTAATTCATTGTAAACCAAATCCCAAAAATTTTTAACCTTTTTGCACTCCCACCACATGTGGTAAAATTCTCCCACCGATGTTTCACATTTCCAACACCATTTATTTTGATTTCTATACATTTTGGATAATTTTACTGGTGTTAGATACCAACGGTGTGCTAACTTCATTACATTTTCTTTGAGTGTAGTACATGCCGTAAAATTTAGGTGTTCTTTCCATAGTTTTGTCCAGCTATCAGTGGGTATGTTGTGCCCGAAATCTCTCGCCCATTTGATCATACAATCCTTTGTCAACTCATCCAACGTGTACCAATCCAGTAACAAATTGTACATTTTTGATAATATTTTTTGATTATTTTCCAATAATTCAATTTGAAATTTCGACTTTTTTTACCTCAAAACCAGTTTCTCTTCTATCCTTGTTAAATAAATCATTAACTTGATAATATTGTAGCCATCCGGCGAATTTATCCTTAATCTGGTCATAAATTTTTAATTTAAAATCATCTTTCGTTTTTACAACAATATCCTCATACGTAATTCCTTTCCTTTCCATATTCACTTTTTGTATAGCTAGGACGTTTAAGGGGGCAACCCACCATGGTGTTTTCCTTTCTAGTAGAGCTTTATTACGGTTCCATACTTCCAAGCACCTGTGGAAATTGGGCTTTTCCCAGATCCATCCCAGTTTGATCAACTGACATTTACTGAATGCTCAGTACTCACTGTACAATGTCAACTCCTTTCTACAAATGTTAGTCATGCTCAAAGTAGACCCACTGAAATTAATGGGCATGGCTCATTTCAGTGGGTATACTCAAAGTACATGTTAGTGGGATATGACCCACTGCACTTCTGAATGCATTTATACATAAAATTTTGAACAATGAAGAGAGTTTTGGCAGTGTTAGCAAAAGCCATAGCCCACAAACAATCATGTCACCACAAGGCCTAAATTGTTGGTTTCTATTCCTCTCTGCCTTATTCTTAGTAATAAACATAGTTCTTGCACACACCTCTGCTTTAGTCCTTCTGCGTTTTACTCTGCCAGATACTGTATTTGAATATATGCCCGGTGTCTAGCAGGCGTGGGTTATGAAGACATCGGGGGGGGGGAAGTGCTGGAAACATTCCTGCGTTTTGCCTGCGAGATCATTCCTCCCCCCCCTCACTTGCTTACCCGACATAAATTACATGCCATGATGACAAGTCTGCAATAAAGCAAAGGAATTGGGGTGCCATTTGAAGTATCAAATGGGCAGGCGGGCAGGGCTTGCTGAACCCTTCTCCTGCACAGTGACTTCTTCAGCAAACCATCCTCAACATCCCTTTTCTCCGAAAAAATCTTCAGTACTGTGAGTGAATCCATTAGGAAAAGAAGGGGGGGGGTCTGAACAGCAGGGGAAGATTCATAGTGATCTTCCTGCATGTCACTTTGGTTCTGTAGATTGTACTGCTGATCCTACTGCTCACCAACTCTCTTCCTAACCAATCTGTCAGAGCAGGGGAAACAGAGCGGCAAACATGTTACAAGCGGCCGCTCGGGACTTCATGGAAAGCATGGCCTCCATGGGGATGTCTCTGAATAAGTTTCATCCAACTCATAACTGCGGACATGCCTTAGACCTGGTGTTTACCTCAACAGATGTTGGTGATCTGACACTAAGTAAAAGTGAAACAAAAAAACTGCCATGGTCTGATCTCTTCCTGGTGCAACTTGACTTCTCCATGACCCTTCCCTTCTGCAGGGAGGTGGGACCAATTCAGATGGTCCACCCCTGCCACTTAATGGAGTCAATGGCTTCCAGAGACTGGTAGGTGATGTTTTATCCCACCAGGGCAGTCTCAAGCAGATCGCCCCGCGCCACCGGGACTATACCTAGAACCGCCCCTGTATCCCACGTTGATGGCCTTTTAGCTGATTCCCTCAGGGCCATCTGAAGCAGGTCGTGCGCCCTGGCACCGTGGGACGGAGATCGCTCTGGCGCCCCCGTCCTGGTGGACGGCGCCCTGTCACCCCGCGCCACCGAGACTACCCCTAGAGCCGGGCCTGGCAGAGTTAACCAGGGCTATTGACTGTCTGGCTCTGAAGCGCCCTCTCCGATTGCATGGAGCCCGGACAGCCCCGTGGTTTTCCCCAGAGCTGAGATTCTGGGGAATGAAATTTTGATGTTTTGCATGCAAAGCAAGTGTGCACAATGTGGGGCCTTCCAGGTGTTTCACATCAGTCTGCCCCCAACAGGTCTGGCCACTGGTCAGTGGTGATGGGAACTGCAGTTTAAAATGTCTTGAAGTGCCTTGACTAATTATTCATCCAGCCAACCACTCCTGTTATTCCAGGTCCCTGCATCATGCTCACCGATATCAGGACAGTAGCTCCATTTATGGTCCTTGTCATAGTCCTTTGTTGTCGAACACCAGAAGTCCTGTCTCCGTGCATTTTTCTGGGTGCAGGTATGGTAAGTTTCGCCCATGTACACAAAGGGGAAGACACAGGGTCGTCCATTAGCATTACCTCCATTCTCTAGGCCCAAACAGAGTGAAATTATATGCATTGAAACATACTACTAATTATCACAAAATACAAAAAACAAAACAAAACAAGTCTCATATATATAAACCTTGCCAGGAATCTCCTTTGCAAAGACTTTGAAAGATAGCTACAAACCAAGGACAAAAGAATTGGTCAGGAGCCTGTGAGAGCAAGTGACAATTGCTCAATTGACAATAATGTTAAAGAAACATGATACTATAAAGAAAGATTAAGTGAATGAATCCAGTTATACTAGATATAAAACAAGACATGGGGCTACCTGGCATTTATGCCAATGTAATACATCAGTAATGTTAGAAAAGATGACATGTGACTTCTATGGTCTATGCAACCTTTATCAATTATTAGGAGGAAATATTTGCACAAAAGTGCCTCTTAGGTACATAGTTTTAACCATATTTTCAAATTAACAAACTGGTGATGTTTTTCATTTCTTCAGAAATCTTGTTGCATGAAGCAACTTGAAAGGAGATTTGTAATAGTTCGGGCATAAGGAAGATCAATACAAGCTCAATAGTCCCAAAGCTCATTAAGAGCACAGAAAGAGTTCTGCTGCATCAGACCAAAGGCCCATCTAATCCATCATTTGGTTTCCACAATGTCCAATCAGACATCTAGCTTTAAAGTTCACAAGGAGGATCTGTTTACTTTATTTCAGTAAAATGGCTATGCATATGTGTGACATAGGAAACCAGAAATAGAAGAGAATACAGGTCACCTCTAAGAGCACATGATCTCCAGTCCACAATTTCTTTCGAGATAGGGTTAACATCTGTGGCACACCACCGATAATCATGGTCTCTCGCGATGCAAGTGGAATGTAATTCACCCTTGTACTTAAATGGGTAGACACAGGGATAACCAACTGAAATGGAAACAGGAGACAAAGGTGTAAGAATAAGAACTGCAATGCATTAACTAGAAACTGTTAGTTATCATCCATGCATGTATGACTGCTGTCTCAATTTCCACTCACTCAACATTCAGTTTTCTAGTTGAATTGAAGCTGGTTTAAGAAAATCAAACACCAAACAGCAGAAACTACAGCATCAGTATGGATCGTGGCTAATACCATGTGAATGTGGCTTCAAAAACTAGCAGCGAACGAGCAGTGGATACAGAGCAAGCCACTGCTTCTCAAGCTGTCTCCTGTGGTGGGCTGGCATTCCCCCCTCCCCAGTGTGCCACAGACTGCTACCATATGTAGTCACTGAAGCATCCCACCCAACCTGGGCTGTGGTAGAGGCACTTGGGACCAGCAGCCATGCTTTCTCAGTCCATGTCTGAGTGCTTATTTTATTTATTTATTTTACCCACCAGTTTCCAAGGAAAACCCAATCTTTACCACTGAATCGGATCGAATGGCAATTTGAGTTTTCCATGGATTGCCATTTACTCCAATTCAGTGGTAAAGAGTGGGTTTTCAGGGATGCCAGGTCCAAAAACAAGCAGTCAGGTGTTGACATGGACAGCCCGGACCTGTGCCTAGAAATGTGGAGCAAGGTAAGTATGAGTGAGCCTGGTGCTGGTGGTGGTGGTGGTTGTTATATTGATACCTCACCCATCTGGCTGGGTTTCCCCAGCCACTCTGGGTGGGTCACAGCACATACTAAAACATCAAACATTAAAAACTTCAGATGTCTTCTAAAAGCAGCAGAAAACCATGACCCATTTTTGAAAGGGAAGGATGTGGCAGTTTTTAAGGGGAAGGGATTTCAGTCTACCCCCTACATGCCAGGGGTTTAGTTTAAGGGAGATAGAACCTCTATGGAGGCTGCAATTCTGTGCACACCTACGTGGGAGTAAGACCCAGGGTTGTTTTTTTCAGCTGGAACTCTCCAGAACTCAGTTCTACCACCTCTCAGGTAGGTGCCATTGCTATTATAACAGAACAAGGGAGCTGTTCATGTTGAGTTCCAGCACCTCTTTTTCTAGAAAAAAAATAGCACTGGTAAACCCATTAATTATGGTGCTGGAGGAGACTCTTGAGAGTCCCATGGACTGCAAGAAGATCAAACCTATCCATTCTTAAGGAAATCAGCCCTGAGTGCTCCCTGGAAGGACAGATCGTGAAGCTGAGGCTCCAATACTTTGGCCACCTCACGAGAAGAGAAGAATCCTTGGAAAAGACCCTGATGTTGGGAAAGATTGAGGGCACTAGGAGAAGGGGACGACAGAGGCCTAGATGGTTGGACAGTGTTCTCGAAGCTACGAACATGAGTTTGACCAAACTGCGGGAGGCAGTGCAAGACAGGAGTGCCTGGCGTGCTATGGTCCATGGGGTCACGAAGAGTCGGACACGACTAAACGACTAAACAACAACAAAACCCATTAACTCAGTGGGACTTACTGTGGACAGACTGTAAGTCATCTTTTCCCCACTAAGACAGGACCATAGCTAAACAGACGTTTATGCAAGTGAAGGCTAATTGTAAGAGATCCTTTGAAAGCAGATATCAATGATTCACTAGCCTTGTTAAGATGAAACAGAAGAAAATTCATGGAATATTTCTTACCCACAGCTTCAGGCAACAATAAGAAGAGACTACAGGTGAGCAAGAGGAATGCCATGATGGAGTCCATTTCTTCTCTAAGGAACTCTGAGCGGCACGAGGTGGGTCCTCTTTTTACAAGCTCCACTTAGTCCTTCCTTCCTCCAACTACAGATGTCTGATGTTGGCACAACTACAATAAATGGCATATTTCCCAAAAGCAGCTCAGTGTACCTCATCATATTTTGTTTCCTCTTTGTATACAATGCTAAAAACAAAGGGAAGTGGGTCTTATCTTGCAATGAGTAAAAATAGAAGTTTCCTTAGAAAATGATTACATCTGACTTGAAATCGAGAATTATACCCTCAAAGCTCCAGGGATGATATACCATAGCTGTCAACTTTTCTCTTTTTTAAAGGGAAATACCCTTATTCTGAATAGGATTCCTCGCAAGAAAAAGGAAAAGTTGACAGCTATGCATATATCAACAGACAGATTCCAACTATACCTTTACTACCACCATGATCTGGGGAGTGGGATGTGTGTGTTATAAATCTGTAATATGCAAATTATACATATTTTGACATTATTTACACAGAACCTTATCCCTCAAAAAAAGTCCACAAAGGAAACACATACAACAAAAGGAGGTGGTTGCTTCCTGATGTGGTCGAAATGCTGGCGGAAAAATACAGATTTGGAAAGTTACTCTTTTTAGCATATATCCCTGCAAACTGAAAATTAGCACAGGTATCTCTTCCCTTTATCCCCCCCCCCCTTTTCCCCTTGATTTTCCCAGTAGTTATTCTCCCATCCTTGGTTAATTCCCTTCCCTCCTCCTGAGGGGCTTTCGACTCACCGGGCATCAGCCCCTCGAGTGCTCCCAGTCTTTCAAGCTTGCCACTACTTCTTGACATAGCTGCCAAGTTTTCCCTTTTCTCGCGAGAAAGCCTATTCAGCATAATGGAAAATCCCTTTAAAAAGGGGATAACTTGGCAGCTATGCTTCTTGAATTGCCGTGGGCTTTTATGCAGTGGCATTTCCTTCTCCCGGCTGCGACTGCAGCTTTGGTGCTTGAAAATTTTATTGGGCAACTGATCGCTTTTGGGCATAGTGGGGAGTTCCATCTCCAAGCGAATTGCTTTTTCTTCTGTTCTGCTTATAGGGCTGGTGGGGAATTTCCAGGGCCGGTACCCCACCTCCACCCAACCCCGCATTTAACATGATCGCCATTTTGTACCCTCTTTCCAGTAGGGGAGGTCTTCACCCAGCTAATTTTTGCGGGAGCGCCATCATGTTTTGGCAGGAGCACCATTTTGGTTGTGGGGTGCCTTTTCAATTCCGTTTGTATTTTTGTAATACCCCTTGTTTAAAAAAGATAGTTTTGGGATGCCTATCTAGAGAAATCCCAGTCCTCATTCACAATCAGCACCCCAGGGCCTGGGGGTTTAGGGCCTCAGTTTGCACAGCATGTGGGGGGGGGAATCATATTCCAAGCCAAGCTCCTCACATGCTTTTAGTTCTTTGTAGGTCCGGGCTGCTCCTTCGAGGGAGGCACTCAGCATTCAGTCGTCTGAGGAGGATCTCCCTGTGCCTAGAGCCCCTTCTTCTGGTGGCAATTGGCATAAGAGTTGTCGCTCCAAACACAGGGCCAAGAGGCACAGAGATGGCGACGCCTCCTCTTCCACTGGTACACCTTCTCAGACCTCTGATGATGCTAGGGTTATTTCTGCAGCTTACCCCAAGAGATGTTTTCACCTGTGGATTAATCAATCGTTGGTGCGTAAGGCCATTACGTTGAATGATTTTCTCAATTTTGAAAGACTTACGTGTGTTTTTTGGATAACAGTTTTATGACAGAGTTTGGATAACCTCACTGTAATAAGGATGCAGAAATTATTCTTGAATGGGCTTTAAAGTCTTGTGGGTCCAATATATTGCGTTTTAATCCTAGAAAATGACCTAAGGGGAGGTTATCACAGATATGTTTGGGATGGTTAGGTCTGTAATGTAACAAGGAGTTTCTATCTGTGCTTTTCTTATAGGGTTGCACTTTAATTCTCAATTTCTAGATGAAAGAAAGGTAAACAATGTGGACTCAGTGTACCCATAGCTGCCAAGTCTCCCATATTCCCCAGGAAACCCCCATTTTTCCAGCTGCACCCCAGCCAGAAAAACGGATTTTTTTGTTTTTTCCCGGTTTATTCTGGCGCGGCAGCCATTTTGGAACTGGGCGGAGCATGCTCAGAAGTGACTTTTGATGCTGCTTTGCCCAGTTCCAAAATGGCTGCAGCGCGACTTCTGGTGCTTCTACTTCCGGCCTTCTACTTCCGGTCCAGTCCCTTATTTCTCAGGCTGGAACTTGGCAGGTATGAATGTACCTTCAAAGGTCAAGTGTGGACACACACTATTGATCCAATGGTTGAACGGTTCAAAAAGAGCCTCCGAAAAAATAAATATAAACTCATATATATACTGGCCATAAAACACAACGTATTAACTGAATGGGTTATTGTGAGCAATATGTTCTTTCTGCCTGTCCAGGTGTTCACCCTTAGCTGACCTATCCTGGTGCCCTGGGTCAGTGCTACCTGCAAGGGTGCAGGGAGCTAGTCAAACCAGAGCCTATGCAACCACTCACCTACTGTAATCAATAATGTTGTGGCCTAAATACTGCCAAAAAGCAAACCAAAATTTGAGTCAAGTGTGAATTTCTTTAGGGGGGAGGTCTCTGTGTCTGAACACGCAAATTCCACCCAGGACTCTCTATCTGGCCCTCAAGGTGTTCCTCAGGTCATACACCCTGTGCAGACGTGAACGCTCCTTGCGGGTTTTGGCCTGGGATGAATCTACATTGATCTGTAAAAATGTTATTAAATATAACGTTATATCATTCTCAATGCAGTTTTCTAGGAAGCTGATTTAGTGAAGATTGGGAGATGATTCTGATTATAAGAGACGGTGAACCGAGCTTATCATACTGAGTTGGCACAACCTCTAACTTCTTCTTTCAAGTCTTTAGATAGCAATCAAAATAGCATTTTCTGCCATTTAAGGCCAATGGCTTGGCCTGGTGCAATGATGTTCTGTATCTGCCGAAGCATGTGTCATTTCTCTTGATAATTTAACAGCAACAGAGCAGTCTAAGTTGTTCCATGTTTGTGTTGTGTAAAATTAGTTATTCAAATCTTACAGCACTTACATAATATACAGCTTCTCCAAGTGTCCCTGTTTTCCAGGGACAGTCCAAAATTTACAAAAACCAACCTGGTTTCTGGTTTAATCCCAGAATGTACCTATTTTCCTTGGGACAACCCTATTTTCATCAAAAAAAATGTTGAAGGGTATGGTAGGACATTCCTATTTTAATTGGAGAAATGTTGGGAGGGTAGAGTTATCCGACCCCCAGCCCAAGAAGATAAGTAACTATACAACCTTTAGAAGAAACAAAATTAAAAAATTCTTCCAGCAGCACCTTAAAGACCAACTAAGTTTTTATTTTGGTATGAGTAGCTCATACCAAAATAAAAACTTAGTTGGTCTTTAAGGTAGCCAAAATAAAAACTTAGTTGGTCTACGTAGTCGAAACAAAATAAAAAAAAATCCTTCCAGCAGCACCTTAAAGACCAACTAAGTTTTTATTTTGGTATGAGCTTAGCTAAGCTCATACCAAAATAAAAACTTAGTTGGTCTTTAAGGTGCTGCTGGAAGGATTTTTTTATTTTGTTTTGACTACGTCAGACCAACACGGCTACCTACCTGTAACTAGAACCTTTAGAAGATATCTGAAGTTTCTTAATGTTTACTGTTTGATTATGTTTTTATACATGTTGGAAGCCACCAAGAGTGGCTGAGGGAAACCCAGTCAGATGGGCAGGGTATAAATAATTTGTTGTTGTTGTTGTTGTTGTTGTTGTTGTTGTTGTTGTTGGGACAATTGGACAATTGATTGTTGTTTCATATACATTGGTACCTCTAGTTACGAACTTTATTCGTTCCAAAGGTCCGTTCTTAAACTGAAACTCTTCTTAACTAGAGGCGTTCTTTCACTAATGGGGCCTCTTGCTGCTGCTGCACTGCCAGCACATAGTTCTCAACTCGAGGTAACTCTTCCAGGTTAGCAGAGTTTGTAACCTGAGGTGTTTGTAACTTGAGGTACCACTGTAATTGCAAACTGGTTGGAGAGGGATCCACAATGATTTATCATTGCAGTGGGGCTATGCACATGCTTATTTTAAAAGTCAACAAACTGCTATTAACCACAGCAGCAAAGTACACTTTGGTAGTGCTTTTCCTCATCACTATTTTTTCCCATATAGTTTAATGATGCACAATATTGGCTTCTCCTGGTATCTCAGTATTTAGTACCATGGGCTGATCTTTCCAAAAGTAACATTGGACATCTTTATAAACAATTCTTTAGAAACAGTTTATATTTGTCTCTGCTTTAGTCTCCATCGCAAAAAACAGTCATAACTGGCTACACTCTTGCAAAATAAAGTATAGTAATTCAATGTATCATATAAATTTCAACATAAATGAGTCATAAAATACAATGAAACAAGCAGAAGACCCAGTGGATCAGTTCATACTGCAATCAGTTCATGGATCAGGTCTAGACATTGGTATGTGTCTGTTCCACCTACATCAGTTCTTAAAGTCCCAGCAATAACAAGTACCAGTAGTTCCAGTTCCACAGAATCCTATTCCAAAGACAAGGATTTTCAGAATATAAACATTGTTTCACCGTCCTGGGCTTCATCAGTAGTACAGGTTCTGGGTGATGCGAATAATGCATTGTTGTGATGTCACACTCTTTTTTACAAAAAGAATAATAACAATACCATAAACAACTGTACATACCAAAAGTGATGTAACAAGATAGTAGTTCTGTGTCATAGTATTACCTGCGATAAACATCAACTGTTACAATGTGAGGTTATATGGACAAAGACAGTATTGATTTCAATTACTGTACAGGTGTTGGCAATCCACAGATACAAAATTTCTTTCTCAAAGTGACCCTTGTAGCCCAGCAGAAAGTTAAAACCCAAATTAAACCATGCTTAGGTGTTATGTATGTAAAATTAATACAAACTCATGGACAACCGTAACCAATTTTCAGATACAAAGTAATAGCAGTCGATAGAAACATAAATTGTTGTTGTTGTTGTTGTTGTTGTTGTTGTTGTTGTTGTTGTTGTTGAAGAGACTCCTCCACCCCACAGAAGTAAACAAACTTAGTCCATACTTAGGTATTCTACATATCAATACTGGTGCCTACTCATAAAAAGCAACTGTAATCAAATTCAATATTCAGACCTGAGGAGTGTAACGTAGTCAGTAAAAAAATAAACCTAGTTTCTTTCGGCAAGAGGATATTTTTAGCTCGTTCGACAGGACCCAAATACATCCAAATTACAAAAAAGGTCAGGTCCTCATCTGAATGAGATACTTAATAAAATGTTACACTAGAGGAGCATCTATTACATTGTTCCTAATCCTAGAACGGTGCTCTGATATTCTTACTTTTATGGGTCTGAGAGTATGACCTACATACAACAAACCACAGGGACATCTAATCACGTAAATAATAATAATTATTGTTGTTGTTGTTGTTTATTTATTTATTTATACCCCGCCCATCTGGCTGGGTTTCCCCAGCCACTCTGGGTGGCTTCCAACAGAAATATTAAAATACACTAATTTCTTAAAGATTAAAAGCTTCCCTATAACAAGTGGAGTAGCACATGTGCCAAATGCCTGTAAAACGAACTTAAAACCTTCTTTATTGGTAAACCCTTTTACCTGTAGAGCATATTTACAGGAGGTGCAATGCCCACATCTTTAAAAAAAATACCACGTGGAGGACTGGACAACATACGTTATATTCTAGGGAAGCGTAAATACATGAAGATCGTCTATTAACATGTGAAACAGATGTAAGAAGGATCAGCCTCTCTCTTACGTGTGTTTTTTGGATGGCAGTTGTTATGACTGAGTTTGGATAACCTCACTGTAATAAAGATGCAGAAAGTATTTTTGAATGGGCTTGAAAGTCTTGTGGGTCCGATAAATTGCGTTTTAATCCTAGAAACTAACCTAAGGGGAGGTTCTCACGGAGATGGTTGGATCTGTATTGTAACAAGGAGTTTCTATCTGTGCTTTTCTTATAGGGTCGCACTTTAATTCTTAATTTATCCACAAAGATTTCTAGATGAAAGAAAGGTAAACAATGTGGACTCGATGTACCTTCAAAGGTCAAGTGTGGACACACACTATTGATCCAATGGTTGAATGGTTCAAAAAGAGCCTCCGAAAAAATAAATCTAAACTCATGTATATACTGGCCATAAAACACAATGTATTAACTGAATGGGTTATTATGAGTAATATGTTCTTTCCGCCTATCCAGGTGTTCACCCTTGGCTGACCTATCCTGGTTCCCTGGGTCAGTGCTACCTGCAAGGGTGCAGGGAGCTAGTCGAACCAGAGACTATGCAAACACTCATTGTTGTGGCCTAAATACTGCCAAAAACCAAATCAAAATTTGAGTGAAGTGTGAATTTATTTAGGGGGGAGGTCTCTGGGTCTGAACACGCAAATTCCACCCAGGTCTCTCTATCTGGCCCTCAAGATGTTCCTTAGGTCATACACCCTGCCCAGGCTTGAACGTTCCTTGAGGGTTTTGGCCTGGGCGGGATCTACATTGATCTGTAAAAATGTTAATAAATATAACATTATATCATCCTCAATGCAATTTTCTATTGTTGAAGGCTCACTGCTCTACGGTGCCCTCTGGTGTCACATTTTATTAACACATTTTTAACTTTATAAACAACCAGTGTAGATCTGTCACAGGCTGGAATGTGTCATTGAACTCTGATAATATCTCTTACTTGCCAGAGTGGAGGAAAGAATGGGGTGCTTGAATATTTGTAGAACCTAGCCTACTGTATAAAAGTAAAAAATTACTTTTGGGGACATATGGCCCCCAAAGTTTACCCAGAAGGGAATGTGGCCCTTGGATTACAAACCGTTCCCCATCTCTGTGATACAGAGCTGATTTAGAGAAAACCTCTCTTTAACACTTAATCGGAGCATATATCAATTTGGGTTTTCACCAGATTGCCATTGGTTCCAATCTATCACTTAAGAGGGGGCATTATTTGAGGTTGGAAGTGGGGCAAGGTGAAAACTGCTAGGTCTTGGTATGGCAGAAGTGGACGTGTGGCCAAGGACACTGGCATTCTGAGCACCAGGACCCAAAAATGAGAGATATTTTTCATCCATCATACTGAATCGCCCAACCCATCCTCTTGTTCTTCCCATCCATATACATCCCAAGAAAAAGTGAATAACTCACTAAAACGGTTTGGCTAAGCTTTCCTCCCCTCTATTTCCCTCCTACCTGAAGGATCACAGTATGCCCGTTTTGGGTCTTCATCATAGTTGCTGGTCAGAGAGCACCAGAGTTTGCCAGTGGATTCCCCATCAGTTGTGCAAGACGTATAAAGTTTTCCTTCGTAGATGAAAGGAAATACACATGACCCTGTAGGTCTTGTACTCAGTCCTGGATGGAAATGGTGAAGGGAGGGGTCAGAAAAGATGGGAGTCCTGTAAGGCAAGAGAGCTTCCAAGACCATGCCCTCAATAAAGATTCTCATTCAGAAGAATCAAATGCTCTGCTGTTTCATACCTTATCATTCAATGGGGGTCAGAACAAAGACCAACATCTATTGATAAATGTGCAAGTTATTTGCAGTAGATCAGCAGGTGTCTCTCATTTCAATCACTTAATACCAGTTTCAATTTAAAAATTACAAATGCTCTCCCATTGCTGGACTGAGGTCTTAGACACACTGTATTTCTCACCTGTAAAATAGGGATGCTGATTGCTGGTCAGTTTTAGAGTTTTGTGTTAGAACCATTGGTCTCTTACGAATCTGGTCTAGATGCATACCTCTGTGCAGCTCATCCTGCTGTATGATGTGCAGAGTGCAAGCCAAGCCATCTGCGGACTCATTTTGTATTTTCCCACCTCTAGCAACTACTGCCTGCACTACATTTTTGCACTTGGTTGTGGTAGGTGCACACTGAGCTTCTAATAAAAGTCTGAAATTTCCCCAGGCTATTGTAATGTTTAAATCGGTTGTCAGTGTTGGGCTTCAAGTTTAAAAACAAAGAAAATCAGAAGACTTGGTAATAGCTCTTTCCCAACAAGTATACCATACTGAGATGAAGCACCAGTGAAAGATTGGAAACACATGTAAGTCTTAAAACACTGCCTAGTGGCCTTAAATTGGATCTTTACACTCCCCCCAGAAGCTCCTAACTGGACTTCCATAGGCTGGGCAAGTAGCCCATCAACTTACTATTACAATTGTGTAGGGCAACAGGGAATCCTGCTCCAGTACCTTTACGGCTTCATAGGTAAATACAAATTGTTAAATCTGGCCCGGTACCCAATTCTCAAGCAGTGCAATGCCTATAGATACTATTGCATATGAGCAGCATGAGCATAGCTGCCAAGTTATCCCTTTTTTTAAGGGAAATTCCCTTATGCTGAATAGGCTTCCTCGTGAGAAAATTGAAAACTTGGCAGCTATGAGCATGAGAAATGTTACTTAATCTGACACAAAGAGCTGGAGCAGTTCTATACTGAGATGGACCATTGATTCACTCAGTTCTGAATCACCTCTTATTGAGAAGTTGTGTCTTTTCAATTCCTGCTATCTAAAAATTCACAGACTGAATTTGGCACTTTAGGCATTTAACCTATGTCCTTCACCATCAAGCTAGGCTCTTCTCCACCTTTCTACCCAGCCCCTTTTCTATACAATGTAAATTTACATCCCAGTTTCTGTTTACAGCTTCTCATCAGACCACATGGTTACTCTCTTTGGTCTACCAACAACTGGCTTAGGCCACCCAATCACCATCTTAATAAAAACCTGTAAGAATTTCCTACTGGTTTCAGAACAATAGCTCCACTTCTGGTCCTTATCATGGTTCACTGTGGCGGCACACCAGAACTTCCCATGTGGATTATCTTCATTGGTGCAAGTATAGAACGTCCGGCTCTTGTAAGCAAAGGGGAAGACACAAGGCTGGCCATTGGAATTCCCTCCATATTCTGTAGATGCGGAGAGCACAAAGGGTCAGAAGGGCTGACCTTAAGTCATCAAACTCCAACTTTAAAGAAGATAATGAAAAGCTGATGGTGTAAATCCTTTTGACAGCTGATTGATTGCAGCCTATTAGTATATGTCAGTCCAGGAGCACCTCTTGATTGACACCAATAGTCCAAATTATGGAGGAACCAAGCCTCCTCCATGGAGGCTCATCCATGGCAGGGACACACTCCTAGATCACACCCACTCTGCCTTTCTCATACATTCCCTTTAAGTAGCTGTTTTTTTTCTTTGATAGAATTGCAGCTACATCAGAATTACTCTGAATTACTCTGTGGTCCTGTTTCCACATTCACAAAATATTACCTACAATCTATATTGATCCTGTAGTTTAATGCATGTTTTTTCTCAGACCAACTTTATTCTGATTAGAAAACTGCATGCAGAGTCAATGTTAATGTCAATATACCCTAACAGCCATCACACAGGAACAGGTGGGGTTGCTGGGACAGGGGAACCGCAGAATCACAGAATTGTAGAATTGGAAGGGACTCAAAAGCTCATCAAGTTCAACCCCCTGGAATGCAGAAATCACAGCTAAAGATGATGTGTGTCAGGTCCATGCACCCCCCATCCTCTCTCTGATGTGAAAGACTCTGCCGCAATTGTGGCTCAAAATGCCACGGGAAAGAATTACCTCACTGTGTTTCCAGCCTTGAATGGGAACATAGCTTATGCAAGCCAGGTCTATATAAAATCTGCTGAAAGTGGAGATCACCAATACTGTATAGTAATCCAGCTTGAACGAACCAGAAATTATACATGGACCATTCCTTACCTTTACTTGCTGTGTGTGAATGTAGGAGAACCCAACTGTACAAGAGGCAGGTTATAATGGAAGCCATTAGCTCTTTAAGACAACTTGACAGGCATAGGAATGCCGAGTAGCCTCATTTACCCTCTTTATAAGCCCCTCTTGGCCACTCCTTCCTCCCACAACTACAAACACCTGGTTTTTGCACATTGGACAGGGACTGAGCAAACAATATATGCATACCTAACTCCCCGAATGATATTCATGTACGCTTCAGACTATCAGTTCAGTGGGCATTAAGCTACATGATGAGGCAACACACACACTGCTTCACCACCCTGTCCACAACATGCAAAGATGCAAGAGGATTTGAGCAATTTTGTGGGGGTGGAGATTCAACAGTTGGGCAAAGTTAGCATCGATCTGGCTGATGGTGAACACAGTTTATATGTAAGGTTGGCGGTTCGGAGCCATGCAATGAGGTGAGCTCTCGTTCCTTTGTCCCAGCTCCTGCCAACCTAGCAGTCTGAAAGCATACCAGCGAGAGTAGATAAATAGGTACTGCTGCATGTGCCAGAAGCTGTCTGCGGAAAAATGCCAGCTCCCTCAGCCTGAAAGCAGAGACGAACACTGCACCCCAACGTCAAATACAACTGGACTTAACTGTACAGGAGTTCTTTACTTTTACCTTTTTACCTAACCAGACTTGGGTATATGAAGAGTCCAAGGATAGTCCTGTACAGTGCAAATGTCTGGCAGTTTCTAGGCAAACTGCAATTAGATGAAACATTAACAGTTCTTTAGAAAACAATTTTTTAAAAGTCCTTCCATTTTTTTAAATATTAAAATTAGATCTTGATTAACAATATTATCACAACATACAGATAAAAAATAACAACTGACACACATGCTTTCCAAACAAACCAACAAAGCAAAACAAATCCTTAATAACAGAATATTCTGACAAACAAACAAAAACATTTAAATCTATCCAATTTAAACCAATACGCTTCCACTCAGCATTCACTCCTATCCAAAATTTTAGACTTCCCCTTGCCATCTCTTCGGGTTATTTATTTTAAATCCTTTCACTGCTATATCCCCTCAATACTTAGTCCTCAAAAAAAAGTGTGCATGCACATGAAAGCTCATACCAATGACAAACTTAGCTGGTCTCTAAGGTGCTACTGGAAGGAATTTTTTAATTTTGTTTTGACTATGGCAGACCAACACGGCTACCTACCTGTAATTAGAAAACAATTGTTCATTTGACTCCTCTATGATCCTAGGCTTCAGTATTGGCTAGAACCTTGCAAAGCCAGCTTCTTTGACCAGGGCCTTGGCAAAATGCCCTCTGATCAGCCCCTTCCTCTATTGGTGAGTTTACGTGGTGCCTGGTACTGATGCCAGGCCTGCTGTCTTATTGTAGGACCTAGTTGCCCATCATAGAGGCATGCTAGGTGGTGAGGAAGGTGCAACTGCCAAATCAGAAGAATTTAAGGAATCGCTTCTCCAAGTTTCTATCTGAAAGCATGAGGTGTTTGTATGTTTGTTAGAAAAGGCTTCATGGGCCAGTCATCCTTGGCACCCTGACAATATATGTACACTTCTTGAACCCTTTCTTTAGAGTGTTTTTAGATATATCTTCTTTTGATTGGCAATGGGCTGTCTTCAATCTTTCTGATTCACCAGTGTGCATGGTACAATAATTGTAATGCAGGCATCGGATGCCTGCCTAAAGGAGATCAAAATTCACATTTGCTTTCTTTTGTACCATCTAAAAATATCTTTTAGTATTTTCTCTGTGTGCCATATATGGGAGTGCAGATTTTACGCTTGTCAGATCTACTTTGCTTTTTTATTAGAACCCCGAGATTTACTAACCAGAGCCACTTACAAGAAACCATAGTTAGAATGAAAGAATTCTGAGCCCAGGGATGAAAGGACAGGGTGCCCCTGAGCATACCCCAGGCCTAGGAACTTGTTTTTGATACTGGAACTAACATGAGGTCACCAAAAAAAGTCTACTCCTGGATAGCTCCTCCACCCACTTGAGCAGCCTCATTTAGATGTGAGGAAGTAACTTGGTTATTGCTATTATTCAATAACTGGGAGTCAGAAAACTTTGTTGACCTACAACACATCACCCTGAGGTATCCCTAGATCTCTATCCACTTTCTGCTCACTCCTGATGAAACCCAGTACTTGATTTGGAACTCTGCTCTTGCAGATGAATTTGCAGGCTATACACTTCTATATGCCTTCCAAATTATGGGATTCTGCAGGAGGTTGGTAAGGAAGACCTCTCTTTCAGTGGGGCATGGAGATTCGGCTGGGTTGCCCCCACAAAGTTACCCATAAAATAGTTTCATCCTGCTGGATAGCAGAGATGTCTGAAGTTGGCAGCAGCCTACTTTAAAGTGAAACTAATGTGAGATTCAGCGGTATGATCTTCATTACAGAGTTTTAAGTTCTCCACAGCAATTCACTAGAGTTTCCAGGAGGGAGTTTTTTGGTTTTTTATTTTTTAAAAAGGATTTCCAAACCTCAGCATTTTTATTTATTTATTTACCAGTGCAAATGACTTACGAGAAATGAGAGCAGACAAACAGAGCCTTTGTCCCACTGTTGGTTTAAAGAGAAGTTGCACTCACGGTCTCAGTTTGACCACTTGATCAGGTCAATGCCGTGGTCAAAGGTAGGAAGCAAAATGCTTGGTAAGGGGGCAGTGAGCAAGAAAAATCCAATCAGATTTAACAGGTCTGCCTGCCCAGAGCATCTGTTTGCTGCATTTAGGTGATATTTGGAAATAATGTTCGTTATTCTCAGGTGGGTGTTCATCACCTTCATAACTCCAGGATCATGATATATGAATCCTACTAGCACAGTCAGTCAGGACCTAATCAGGACTCAGTCACAGGATTTGTCTTTTGGTGCCAGGAATCTACCTTGGAATGTGCAAAGAAATGACACAGATATCCTTGAGCATGAAAAGGGATGTGAACAGCCACCCATATAAACACATATGGGCCTGAGCTTGAGAATCAGCACTGCCGCCAATTTCCATCCTTGGTAACATGGTTGTAGTAGTAGAGTCCTTTAAGTTCCTGGGCTCTATAATTTCTCAAAAGTTAAATTGGTCAAGCAACATCAATAGTATTATTTAAAAGGTCCACCAGAGGTTGTATTTTCTGTGTCAACTAAGGAATTTTAAATTACCCCAGAAAGATTTTTTCCCTTGTGCCATTAAATTGTTAAATTTGTAGATGTGTAGCTGAAGGGGTGGTCAATTATGGGTGGGCTTCTTTGCTTATCTGTATTGTGAGTGGAACAGTGTGTGTATGTCTACATTGCAATGTAGACGAAACAAATTCCAAGTATGTTGGAAAATGTACTTGGCCAATAAATTATTATTATTATTATTATTATTATTATTATTATTATTATTTTCTTTTCTCCCAAATTAATCACCAAGGCCACAAGGGGATACACAGATTCCATGTTTGCTGCTTCTGCATATCAGTCATTTATTTATTTATTTATTTATTTATTCATTCATTCATTCATTCATACAACCTTCGCTCATTTCCTATGCAAGCTGTACTTTGCATGTACTTTGCACAGAACCACTGTTACTGTATGCTGTGGAAGTCTGAGAACAGTGTAGCAAAAGAGTTAGCTAAAGAGTTTCAGTACTGCTCAATACTTGATAGATTACCTGAAAATCATGACAGACTTGAGTTCTGTGGAAGGAAGGTAGAATTAGGGATTGGGGTGGTGGGGTCAATTCACTTTGTTTTTTAAAAGTGATTCTACCTAGTTCACATATTCTGAAATGATGCATAAACTGAAACACAACCATTCTTAAAAATGGGCACTTCTCTGAATTCTGCAAAAGCAGTTCTTCAGCAAAGCAATGTTTCCAAAAAACGCATCTACTAAGTTAAATGTGCATAAACATGCATATATTAGTGAAAATAGCACAAACAAATGCATTTTATTAAGGAGAATATCAAAACTGGGGGGGGGGGGAGCTTAGCGAAAAATGTGTATGTTATGCAAAAGTGCGGACAAAAATGTGCATTAGGAGAAATTTGCACAAAAATGCTGGTCCCCCCCCCCCCCCTTATTGCAAACTGCTGTGGATATGTGAAGAACTGAGCTTAAGACTGGAAAAATGAGACATTGAAATTGACGTTTTCACCAACCACTAAGTGGGATGTAGATAAATGGTCATTTTTAATTTTTTTAAAAAATTGTTCATCTATACACACAGCAAAAAAGCATACATGTCAGACACTAAGAAATAAGAGTTTGATCTATACATAAGCTTGGGTACCAGGCTCAGTTTTCAGGTGCTTGTAGCCACTTTGTGCTGCCCCCCCCCTTTCAAACAAAGTTTCCAGTTCAGTTCCAACTTCCAAACTGGGGTTCTAACATTTAGTGGAGAATGCAGTTATTGATCACACTACCTTGCATACTCTGGGAACAGGGAAAACAATCTCTTTTCCCCTCTTTAATTGCATCCCCATTAAGGGATTCAACGTGTAAAGGTTCCAATCCCCCAAACATTTGCTGGAGAATGAAAAACAGTAAGCAGAACCAGCTTTCTGCAAACAGAGGAACAGACATTGTGAGCAAGCACACTGGAGCTGGAGAGGGTAGACTGGGAGTCTGCAGGGGTCTTGTGGGAACTAATGTGGGACTAGATGAGGAGTAGCCTGTTGTTGTTGATGATGATGATGATGATGATGATGATGATGATGATGATGATGATGATGGCAATAACTCCCATTTTCCCTGACCATCAACCACACTGGCTCTAGCTCAGGCATCCCCAAACTGTGGCCCTCCAGATGTTTTGGACTACAATTCCCATCATCCCTGACCACTGGTCCTGTTAGCTAGGGATCATGGGAGTTGTAGGCCAAAACATCTGGAGGGCCACAGTTTGGGGATGCCTGCTCTAGCTGATGAGAATTGTAGACCAACAAAATCCGGATTACACCATGTTGGCTACCCATAGAAAAATACTGACAGGAATGAAGCTCCCAGTGAGAGTTTATCCACTCTCTGCATTGCTGCAGAAAGGTCAGGTTTTTTGTATTAATTTGATACAGGACAGATGTAATAAAACACCCATGGTATAATTTCCATTTTTGTCTGGTTAAAAAAGTCACAATAAAATAAATTAACCAAAGATTTTGTGTACATTCTAACACCATCTTAGTCATCTCTATATATTTGTTATTTTTGTATAATGAAAGTTTTCTGAGATGTGGAGCAAAATTCTTCAAGGCCTTCTATATTCCCTCCCAACCTTACAGATGCTATTTGTTATCTACTTGATCTTTTTGTTTAACAAATGTATCTTGCTTTTAAAACAAAACAGTAAAAGGAAAATCTTTTCAGCACTTTAAAAGCAAATTAATTGAGAATAACTGATATTGTAAAATGGAAATAAAGTGTTTATTAACCTTTTGAAGAAGAAAAAAGAGTTTATCCACTTCAATCATAGCTTCTCTGTCTTGGTGGCTCACACTTTACAAAGCTACTCTATTGTGAACTTGCAAGGATAGACTTTATTAAGTATTCAGGTGAAATAAGCCACTTAGCATTCCAGGAGGACGCAATTACAACGACCCGGGTCAATCATCCACCCACAATCATCTGAAAGTTGCACATTTCTTGTGTACATCTGTAACATCACTCACAAGTCATCTTGTCATCAAAATGTAAACTATGCAATGGTACACAGAGGTCAATTATATAGGTGCCCAGAACAGAATGACCTCATCAGTTCTTGATAAAAGTAAATTCATTTCATGCTAGCTGGATTACACAGTAGCCTACACGCCTCCTTTTTTGTATAGCAAAACTGAAATATTTCAGATTTGATCCCAAACGAACACTTTCCCTACAGTTTATTCCAATTAGCAGAGGCTAGAGAATAACAGCTATGGGGGAGGAGATGCTGTAGGTAGTACTCCCTTCTTTTTTTCTCCCTTGTCTATTCACACCACTGCAGCTTCTAACATTTCAACCAGGCCTACCCTATTTACACTCTTCTGCCCAACCATAATAATCTGTAGGTGTTTGATGATAACCGTGAAATCATGGCCGTACAGAAATGCACAATTATATTACTGCTTGATTTTAATTACTAATTTTAATTACTATTCTTTTATATGACTTAGTGCTACCATGTGTATAATCCAAAAGACTACAGCTGTCAGACAAGGCAAAAATAGATTTTGTTTTTCAGCAACTGAGCACAGAGCTGCTCATCATGTGAGTAAAGGACAAGGGAGGAGTTTGTGTATCAGCTAGGAAATCTAGGATGAAAGTGATGACAGTGTTAGATATGCTGGTGGTGCTTCTGAACTGCTGTTCATTGGTGATGAGGGTAAAACATCTTCAGAGGCTGGGTCCCTAGCAGAATCCTAGGCCAGGGATGAAGAGCAGCTGCAGTCTGTAAGAGACTTTATCCATAGTTGTGGCATAGGTGGAAACAGGATAGGCCCAGATGAAAACTAGCCACTTTCCACTAGTCAAATAGTATAGTGGGAATCACAGATCCAAGATATTGGTTGATTGGTTTTGGTAATCTGGTGGGAAAAGATACATGCTAGTTAGTTACCAACAACACCTAAAGTCAGAGCCAATAGGCATGTAGCAAGTCCAATAAAGCTAGAAGGCAAAGGGTTCATGCGCTGATTTCTTGAATACTCCAAAGGGCAGAATCTCAGGCATTAGGAGCCCTGGGGCATGTTGTTTCCAGAGTACCCAATGTGTGCATTAAGGATTCAGGCAACATAGGAAACTGCATTTCACAGAATTATTGGTGTCTGAGGTGTTGCTACTTTAGCCTTGAAGGGGCCAAGGAGAAAAGGTCTCACAGAAAGGTTTCCAGTACAGTCACTGGGTAACCAGAAAAAGAAGAGGGTGTGAGTCAGGGTATCTTGGTTTTTTGGGTTTTTTTAATATTTTATTTATGGTTTTCAGGTTTATACATTTTGATAATTTTACCGTTATTTTAACATTTCAAAACTTGACTTCCTTCCCCCTGTTTCTGTAGTTCCTTAAATTATTTTTAATATTTTCTGCATATCCAAATTAAGTTAATTTGTTCATTTATTCACCTACTTTAAGTCAGAGTATCTTGATGCTATGGGCTGGCTGGATGCAGAGGAGTGGTGCGAGGCACCAGCTGGGGAACCCTCAAGGGAAGAAGGCTTGGAGCCACGGGAGTGGTGGTGGGATGACAATGAGTGGTCTGAAAAAGAAGAAGGAGCAGACTGGGAGGAGGAGATGTTGGAAGCTGAAGAGGTAACAGGGTTTATTGAGCAGGAAGAGTCTGTAGCAGACAGCAGGCCAGAAACAGAAGCTAGAGAGGAGCAGGGCCAAGAGGCAGAGATCAGGCAGGCTGCTTAAGAAGCCAAAGGGTCTCCCCTTCCTGCTGTGACCAGCTCTCCTTCCCCCTAGTCTCCCAGGACCAAAGAAAGGGCAAAGGAGACACACACACATCAAGAAAGTCTTAAGCTGCTTGGGAAGGATCAGGGGTGGGGGAGGCTTAGACAACTGTGGGAAGACAGGGACCATCAGTTCTCACAACTGCCTCATTCGGCCAAGATCTACCAGGAAGAGCTGATGTGCTTACTAGACCTGGCCTCCTGAGCTGTTTCTTGGAATAAAGAGTTAAGTTCACCAATGCTGTGTACGTTTATTACTGACCTACTCCTGGCACTTGAGGAGAGAGGCATTCTGACTCTTTTGTGTGCTTATTTATGTGATTGGAAGCATGGCCAGGTCCAAATTTCAAAATTAGGAAAATAAACCAAGTTGTTTTCTATATGTGGCTTGGGGCGGGGGGAATCACCTTGACTTGCTAAGCCTAATTCTAAGTGAAGGCAAGGGAAGTTAGCTCATCACCAGCTTCCCCCCAAATTAACTCTTGATCGTTCATTGTCTACTGAAGTGCTGAGCAGTATTACACGGTTAAAAGATCACCCCTGACTTGTATCATGAAAAGGCATATGTCATCTCTCATGGGCCAAAAGCAAGGGTGGGGAACCTTAGAACACTCTATTTAGCCCTCATGACTCCCTCCAGGCCTCTCACTCTTTGTGAGACACACCCCTTACCAGCCCTGCGTTGCACCTTCCTTGGATGTTTTTGCCAGGCTCCAGTGTATCATCAGATTCTGATAATGTTTCTTGGTTGAAGGAGGATAGAGAAGGGTGTGTGGGTGTGTAGGAGCCAGCCTACTGTACAGAGGTAAAATTTGCATATATTGCTGCACCCACAGCTTCTCCTGGCCCCGCCCACCACTGTCATGTGGTCTATGGAACGTTGCCCAGAAGGGAATGTGTCCCTCAAGCTGAAAAATATTCCCCCACCCCCGATTGAGAGACAAATAAAAATGACATGGAAACATGAAACACGTTTACCTTGCTAATAGTTGCCGGTCTCACTTGTCTTTATGGCTGATAATCATCTTGTTTTTTCAAATCTGTGGAACATAAGGTAAAGTTTTGTTGGGGGGATTTAAGCTGTAAAAGGAAACCAGGACTTCGGGGGGACCTTAATGTAGATACAAAACTGTACAGAATGGAAAAATGGAGAAATGAATAAAAGAAAGCTTTCTAATCTGTGACACTTCCACTGCTGTGCTTGCTACCTATGCCCACTATAAAGCACTTCTTGAAGCACCAAGAAGAATTCATTCCTACCTGAAGGTTCGCAGTATTTCCACTGGCGACCTTCATCATAGTTGCTTGTGAGAGAGCACCAATACCTCCAGTTCATTGTCCCAACTGATGTACAGCTTGTGTAAGTCTTGCCTTTGTAGGTGAAAGGAAAGACACAGCTCCTCGATTCTGCACCTTGTCCCATGAGGGTTGGGAGTGGAATGTAAGAGAAAACCATGAGATGAGCACCTCTAGCAAAGGAATGAGGCTAGGAAGCTATCTTAATAATACTTCTGATTATTTGGGAGTTATTTGCTCCCAAATAACTGCGCATTTAATTACAGCCTACAGCATATTACTTCAACACATTGCAATGAAGACATGGAGCAAAATCTGCTTGGTAGCATGGGCTTCCAAGTAAACATGAGATCAGGCTGCCTGTCTGAAACCAACTTTCTCCTACACCCCCACCTGGGCAGCTTTCTGCTAACCTGGTAATAAAACTTCCCCACTTCTCAAATTCGTGTCAGCACAGAAGCTCCATAGCTTCTGCTCGTCGTAGTTTGGAGTAGTGGAACACCAGTATCCCCCATTCTTCTCGCCGTCGTCATCCTCATTGGTGCAGGCATCATATGTCTGGTTGTTGAAGGTGAAAGGGAACCAACAAGGCTGGCCATTGGAGCTCCCTCCATACTCTGCAGACAGAGGGAACACAAAAATAATATGCCGTAGAGTTTCGTCGTGTTGTCAAAGAGAACTGTATGGAGGATATGGGCAATGGCTCTGCATTCAAGGACTAGATAAAGTCAGACACTTAATGAATTAGGCCAAGGCCCACCTCCTCCAACATCTTGTTTTCACAGCGGCCTGCAAGGTGCCTATGGGAAGCCCATACAAGAAATGAGTGCAACTTCCAATTCACAGCAGCTACTAGACGCAGGCATAATGACTCTGACAGTGGAGGTGGAACACAGCCATAGTAGCTGGTAGCCTCTGGGAACCTTATTCTCCATGAATTTGTCTAACCCCCTTTTTAAAGCCAGCCATGTTGGTGGTCATTGCTACATCTTGTGGGATTGCAGTTATATCCAATTAAAACTCAGTTAAAATCCTGTGATCTGCAGAGCCACCATCCAGGAAGGCTGCTTTAGGAAGACACCGTACAAGGAGCAGAAATGCCCATGTGGCTCTGGGCAACTGAAAACAACGGAACATGCCTTTTTTCATTGCCAATACTATACAGATATAAAAGCTAGGTTCATCTTGCCCAGGCATAGGCAAACTTGGCCGCCAGATGTTTTGGGACTACAACTCCCATCATCCCTAACTAACAGGACCAGTGGTCAGGAATGATGGGAATTGTAGTCCCAAAACATCTGGAGGAGCGTGTTTGCCTATGCCTGATCTTGCCTATACTACATAAATTCCAAGGTTGTACAGAACAACCTTATACCCCCCTGCTACATTAAGATGAAAACCCAGATGTTACATACTTGGTTGCTAGACTCTGCGCTGCAATAATGAATATTCGTCAATGGGTGGTTTGCACCACAAACTAGGCCCAAAATGAGCACTCACACCTTACACTGTGGGCAGCCTTTGCAGGATTGTGCATGGAGCCTTGGGCTCTTGGGGACATACCGGCTGATTAGGCTGGCCTGCCTCTCAGTGCTATCCTTTGGAGGTTCCTGCCAAATCTCAGTCATTTAGCACTGCTGGAGGTGGGGCCAATCGCATAAATAGGAGGCGGAGCCAGCAACAGCCAGGCAGTCAGCTTAGGAGCTTCACCCACACACCCACACACACAACCCTCCCTTTGTTTAATGTTCTTTTTGCAGGTTAACCTTTTTCTTCCTGTTTAGCGGGCACTGCTAGGGTCATTTGACTGGTTGCTGTTGAAGAGCCAGCCGGGAAGAAATTTTCCTGCATTGGCAGGTTCTGTCTTCCCCGTAGCAAATCATCACAACTTTGGCTGTTTAAGACCATGGGTGGAATCCTTTAGTCTCCCCCCCCCCCCCGCAGCGGTGATTCCAGGGTCCCCTCTTAAAGGGGTTGTAAATGGGTGTCACTGGCCATACGCTGAAAGGTTGTCAGTGAACTACCCTGCGTGCGGGGATACGGGGTGGGCTGCCTGCATACACATGCATCTTGCAGTGCACCTCCCATATCCCATTCACCCTGAGGAGCCCCAGTTCCCCCGGCTGGGGGCCTGCCTGGGAGGGATACATGCCCAATGCCTAAGCCAAGGTCTTTCTACATTTGAAAGTTTAATAAAGTTGTGGCCAAATTTAAATTCCATAACACATTGTCATGAGTCATTATTAATTCTGGTGGTCAGCGGCGGAGCTTCATGCTCCGCCATGGGGGGCGGAGAGCAGGCGAGCTGCCCCCAGTGACGTGTCGCGCGTTCTGGAGGCAGGGCGCCGTGCGTGTTTTGGGGGCGCCGTGCGCAGTGACGTGGCACACGTTATGGGGGCAGGGTGCGTTGTGCACAGTGACCTAGCGGCACGTTTTGGGGTGGGGCGTGCCGTGCGCAGGGGCGGGGCACACATTTTGGGGCGGGGCGGGTAGCGGCGATGGCACCCCTGGGATCGCGTCACTTGGGGCGCACCGCCCCCACTGCCCCTATCTTCCTACGCCCCTGCTGATGGTCCCTGGGAGCTGGGGGGGGGGCTCCGTCTGGTCATGCAATGCAAAACTTGTGCTCCTTCATGCTCCCTCCCCTATAGTCACTTTTAACAGTTTGTCCTTGTTTCTCTCTTTTTAAGTATGTGTGATATAATCACCTTTTAATTCCTAGTTTTTATTCCTTGCCTGTTTTAAGTCTTACATATTCAGTTTATCCATATGTTTTATCTTATGCTGGTCTGTGACCGAAATAAAGTTTGATACTGATACTGTGGGACTGCAGTGTCTTCCTAAATCAACCATGTGCATCACTTTGTATGACTGACCCTCTTCACGGGTTGCTGCTCCTTCAGTGGTTCTCTGAACCTCGCCCAACCCATGTTACCTGCCAACTTATCAGTGTCTGGTATCTGCCTTATATCCGAATACAGCAATTTCATTTAGCTGTTTGGGGACTTAAACATTATTTGCAGCACCCGGAACATTGTTAGTTGTCTGTTAAAGGAACAGAAGCAGAAACATTTCTGTACAATTTGTCGTTTTCAAGGTGGAGGGGTTTTGCCTAGCAGAGCATGGTCACCAGCAGATGACTCTACCTTGGAGGGAACATCCTTTCCAACTGCTGTCTTTGTCATAGTCTGGAGTTGTGGCACACCACAGCTGCCCATCAACACTTCCTTCTTTGATGCACGAGAAGTGTGACT
The DNA here is from genome assembly GCF_963506605.1 of Zootoca vivipara. Lineage (NCBI taxonomy): Eukaryota > Metazoa > Chordata > Lepidosauria > Squamata > Lacertidae > Zootoca > Zootoca vivipara. The sequence continues at coordinate 27,340,786 of NC_083288.1, read as the reverse complement.
TGTTCTTATACTTGAAGGGAAAGACGCATGAGGCAGGTTCTGAAGAGAAACAGAGTGGAGAGGGGAGTCATTAACTGAAGCAACATAAAGAGGGGATTGGTGTGATATTCATATTCAGTTGCATTTTGTGTGCATGCTAGCCAGCTGTAAGGGGAATTGAACAAAATCTGCATATATATAAGGGACGCAGGTGGCACTGTGGGTTAAACCACAGAGCCTAGAGCTTGCCGATCAGAAGGTCGGCAGTTCGAATCCCCATGACGGGGTGAGCTCCCGTTGCTCGGTTCCAGCTCCTGCCAACCTAGCCGTTCAAAAGCACGTCAAAGTGCAAGTAGATAAATAGGTACCGCTACAGCAGGAAGGTAAACGGCGTTTCCGTGTGCTGCTCTGGTTTGTCAGAAGCGGCGTAGTCATGCTGGCCACATGACCTGAAAGCTGTAGGCTGGCTCCCTCGGCCAATAATGCGAGATGAGCGCCGCAACCCTAGAGTTGGTCACGACTGGACCTAATGGTCAGGGGTCCATATATATATATATATATATATATATATATATATATATATATATATGAGAGAGAGAGAAATGGATTGGATCCAGATTATGTCAGTTGTACTCAGGTACCACTGAAATCCACTTAAGTCATGAATTTGTCTCATTGATTGCAGTAGGATTTTATTATAAAATGACACCTTAGAGATAAGTTGCATTCAGATGTGGGAATTATTGTGTTCGTTTTCCTGGTTACAATGTTGGCGCTTCTGTCCCCTTTCCAACATTCCTAGTACACTGCATTACCTGTGTAGTTATGGAACGGTGTCTTCTTGAGGGATACAACTGCGTGTTGCACTAGATTTCATTCACATTGTGTCCCACAACAGTGTATGCCATCAGACGGTTCATCAGCCCTTAATGCTCATGTGTGCTTCTTTTCTCCCAAGGCTGGGAAATAATTGTATTCAGAAATACAGCCCCAGATTTCATCACTTGTGTGGCGGGAGTGTGTTACATAAAAACCATGGGGAAATTATAGCACACAACTCCCATGATTTTCCAGTTTAATTGGGTTGGATAAAGTACTTCCTGAATGCAGCTAATATTGTGAGGACCAACCCTACTTTTTAATGTGATTTGATATATATATATATATATATATATATATATATATATATATATATATCTATAATTTTTTCAATATTTTAAAAGATCTTTATTTCGATTCTTTAAAACATTACGAAATATAAGAAAACCAAAGGATTTAAAAAATGTAAATAAAAAAAACCAGGGAAAGATATAAAATACCAAAAACAGAACATAGAAATAAGTGCTCAAAATAAAGCTTCATCTTAACCTATGCTCAACACAATGCATAACAAATATTGTATGAAAAGTTTAAATCAAGATGAAATCAAAATATAAAAATTTCAAAAAGAAAAAAAGGGAAAGAAAGGAAAATAAAAATTGAAAATACTTCCGATTGTTCACATATCGCTTCCTCTAACTTTCATCCCTCTTAACTCGCTTTCTTAAATTCCTTTAATTAAACCACCTACCACAGGTGTACCATCTTCTTTTATCTAACAAGTTACTTAACTTAAGCAAATCACCAGATCAGCTTTAATACCTTCTTTTTTCAGATAGTCCTCTACCAATTTCCACTCGTTTTGGATTTTTTGTTTGGGGATATTCCTTATAGCTGCAGTCATTTTAGCTAAATTCATAATAAGATATTCCTTCTATCTTTGATTTTAATTGATGCTAATATCGTATTTTAAAATTGTAACCTGGCCTGGGAAGGACAGGTATGTAATAATAATAATAATAATAATAATAATAATAATAATTCTTATTATCAAAGCCAGCCCTTATTTGCGGCAAGAAAGAGAAATATTTCTAGTCTGTCACACTGAATAGCCTATCCCACATACTTCTCTATTTTGCTTACTTGAGGGTTCGCAGTATGCCCACGTCGGATTTTCATCGTAGTTGGTGACAAGAGAGCACCAGAGCCTCCCATCAGATCTCCCATCTACTGTGCAGGCTTTGTACCACTTGCCTTGGAAGACGAAAGGGAAAATGCAGGGCCCTGTAGCTAAATTTGCATCTAGTCCTGGAAGAAGTGGAGAATAGGTAGAAGGAGAGGCTTCCTTAATAACCTACAATGCTTTTTTGTCCTGCTGAATGCGCTCAGTAATCAGATTCCTATGCATGATTAAATCATGGAACAACTACCCACATCACCATCACCATCATCTAAAGTTTTTAAAAATGCAATCATATGCACAGTGCTATTTTTCCTAGAAAAAGAGGTGCCAGAACTCACCATGTAAGCCTCCCATGTTCTCTTATAATGGCAATGGAGCCCACCTGAAAGGTGCCGGAACTGAGTTCCAGCAAGTTCCGGTTGAAAAGAAGCCCTATCTATGCATATCTGCTCAGAGGTAAGTCCCTTTTAGGTTAATCAGACTATAAAACGAGGCTGGGGAACTTCAGGGGTGGGGGCTGGATGCACCCCCAGGCGTTCCCCCAGGTCATACTCCCTCCCTAGTCTCACTGCTCACTACTTTGACCCCTCCTTGAGTGTTTTGGGCTAGCTAGAATGTGTCCTTGAACTCTGATAATGCTTCTTGCTTGACTGAATGAAGGATAGAGAGGGCTGTGTAAGTGTAAGGTAATATGGACATTCCTTGCTGTGCTCACTTTTCCTTCTGACTCCTCCCATCACTACCATCTGGCCCTGGGAACGTTGCCTGGAAGGGAATGTGGCCCTCAGGTGGAGATGGAATCCTCCACTCTGGTACAGCAGAAGGAAAGAAAGAATTGCAGGGAATCTGCACCAGGGGCGTAGCTACCAGCTCTGGCACCCACCACCGTCGCACTCGTTGTCTGAAGTGCGACAGGTGTGGGACCGATCCGCCTGGTGGAGGGGAGCGCCGCCGCACCGATCCACCCAGGGGGGGTTGTCACCCTCCCTAGGGATGGCATCCGGGCCGTACTGCCCCCCCCCGCCCGCCCCCCTTGCGACGCCACTGCTCTGGACTGATAATCTGACTACAGTGGTACCTCGGGTTACAAATACCTCAGCTTACAAACACTTTGGGTTACAAACTCTGCTAACCCAGAAGTAGTACCTTGGGTTACAAACTTTGCCCCAGGATGAGAATGGAAATCGTGTGGCAGTGGCACAGCAGCAGCGGGAGGCCCCATTAGAGAAAGTGTGCTTCAGGTTAAGAACGGTTTCGGGTTAAGAACAGACCTCCAGAACGAATTAAGTTCATAACTCGAGGTACCACTGTATTGACTGTTGCAAGCCACTCTGAAAGCTTTTAGCATGCACCGCTCTTCAATCAAGCGTGGGGTAAAACATGTTTTAAGTAAATATAGAAAAATACTCCCCAAAAAGTGTGTATAGGATTGCCGCCCATGTTCCATTGATTCCAATGGGATAAAATTAAACACATGCCTAATTCCACACCCTCCAACATTTATCCAGTGAAAACAGGGACATCCTAAGGAAAAGTGGGGCATTCCAGGATTAGATCAAATAAAAAACCAGGATGGCTTCTGTAAATCTGGGACTCTCCCTGGAAAATCATGACACTTGGAGGATCTGTAATCCTCCCACTAAAATAAATGGAAAATCTGCTAAATTTTTGATGGCTCCATCACCCTTAATTTCACTCTTCCATTTTGTAATGTGACTGCCTGGACAATGCTGATGCTGATGTCAAAGCAAAGCATTGGAAAGGAGAGTTTACAAAGAGCATTTGCAGAGAATGGAATTTACAAGGGAATATTCTCAGTAAAGTGTACCCCCCAAAAAATCATTAATTGTGCTTAATCTACAACCAACCATCTTCCAAGCCCTGTGATGCAACCCAACCCTGACTTCTAATCCAACAGACCCCCCAGTTTACATACTGGTGTCAGCACAGAAGCTCCACATCTTGTTCTTATCATAGTTTCCTGTTGTAGCACACCAGTACCGATTTCTTATTTCGTATTTGTTAGTGCAGGTGTAGTAAGTATGGCCCCTGTAGCTGAAGGGGAAAACACATTCAGCTCCATTCGAGTTGCCTCCATATTCTAGGCAAAAGACAAAAGCAGAGTTTGTGCATGTTTATGCCAATAAATCATTAGTAACACTTTTCTTGCTTCTTTCTTATATTATCCTTTTAAAAAAAATAGCCACACCCTATATCAGGGGCAGAGAACTGGATGCAGCCAGCAGCCAGATCCTTACCGTCCCCAAACACTGTGGGCCATTTTGACAGGTAGACAAGACAAATCAAACCAGACAGACAAAGGCTTTTCAGACCGATGGGTTTGGCCCCCCTGATTCTGAGGGATAATTTTAAATCTCCATGGGAAAGGGAAGTGGTAGAGGAAGTGCAAAAGTGCGGTCTGTCCTCCCTTTATATTGAGTCCATGACATGATCGCTCAGAGATTGGGGGATATCGCCAGACAGGAGGACATAGCCCGCGTGAAATCTGGGATGTTTTTAGGGGAGCAGGTGTATCGGTCTGCACCAGCCCGTTACCTGGCGGATATCCACTACGTGGAATACCGCAGACTAATTACTGCGGCTAGACTGAATGTCCTTGATTCGGCGGTTTTGAGGGGAAGATTTGGAGGAGTCCCATACGGTCAGAGAATGTGCCATTGTGCCTTGGGTGAGGTAGAATCCACAGAACACATTCTACTGAGTTGTCCCTTTTATAATGATTTAAGGCAATATCTTATAGACCCGTATTTATCTCAGTTTAGTTCCCGACCAAGAGAACGGCAGGCAGCATATTTGCTAAACAAGCCCACTGGGAAAATAACCTTCTCAGTGGCTAAATTCCTCTTCCTGGCGCTCAAGTGTCGGAAACGTATAATCAAATGTCTTCATGTGGGTTATCTGTAGGAGGTTTAGTAGCGCGGTCATACCCCATTTATGTATCCCTCTGATGCCTTCAGTTTTATATTTTTATGTATCCCTCTGATGCCTTCAGTTTTATATGTTTATCTTTGTATTGAGAAATGTTTTTTTGTTTCTGACTATCGGTCAAATAAAGTATATATTGATTGACAAAGGCTTCAGGATCTGTATATGCTGCTGATCAACTGCCCACCACCAAACCCCATTTCCTTTGCCTGCTGGGATTGAAATCCAACCACTCAGGCAAAGACACATAGTGTCTATATAGACACTGCCTTTGGAGGTTGTCACAGATACGTATCATTAATGAGAATTAAACCTATTTACAGTGGTACCTCTACTTACGAATTTAATGCGTTCCGAATGCACATCCGTAAGTCAAAAAAAATTGTAAGTTGAATCCCATAGGAATGCATTGGCAGAAAAAATTCACAAGTCGAAGCAACCCTATCTAAAAATTCGTAAGTAGGAAAAATCCTATCTAAACCGCATCCAAAATGGCGGACGGAGCTCCATTCGTAAGTAGAAACATTCGTAAGTAGAGGTACCACTGTACTTCCTGAATGGGGAGGTCAGAGGGTTACTATATGTTGCACAAAAGTATAAATGTGTCATTGCCCATTTATTGGGGGAGGCACATTTGAGTAGAGTGATTAAGAGCAGAAAAGCAGTGATAGAATATGTTGACCCCTATCTCCAAATTGCCTAGACACACACACACACACAAGTTCAAACATGTTTGCATGGGCCGATATGCAGTATCAACACTGCAAGAGGGGGAAACAGCTAATGGTGAGCAATTTGAAGTAGGAAAATTGTTAATCACTCCGTGCAAAGCTGCTCTTCTTAACAAAATTATGAGATTGAGACTGTAATGCACATTGTTAATCTTTTCGGTCACTTCCAGAGCAAAATATCTTGTAGGAGGGATTCATGTCCACATCAGGAATTCAGGTTTGCACAGTTAAAGTACAGTAGTGTTGTATGAGTTTTAAGGTTATATATATATTAATTGTTCATTAACATGTACAGGCACATGTCTGAAGCAGCACAGGAAGACAGGCCTGACTGACACCATTTTGACACTCTCTGACCAGGTGTTCCTCTGCAAGGAAGGAGGGGGGTGGGGGAAACCTTCTCATTGTCTCAGGAATTAAAGTGATAATCCCTGGCATCCTGATACCTGAGTGCCAGACAAAAGGGTGTGGTTAACTTGGCTGGGAAACAGGGAAATGTAAATATCTCCTTTTTTTGTTGATTAGGTTTTGGGGGCAGGGGGCAGGGTCCAGGATGCTCAGATTACTGCCACCAGACCTCCCCTTTCATGATGTACCTATGATGAATCTAGGGAGGGCGGTCTTGGGCTACACCCCTTCTGTGACGTATGGGTGATGCTTCTGGGGGGGTGGGCTGGAACCAATTTCAAATTTCTATTTAAGGGCAGGACACCTTTGTTTGGGGTTCCTTCCTCGTTCTCCTGCGTGAGGGGAAGGACCCTGTTGCAACAGCAACAATAAAGGCTTTGCTTCTCAAAATTCTCTGGTTTGCCTCTGTTATATCTCCGACCGATGGAGAACCCAATAAAGGGCTCTTGTGTACCCCATAAGGGAATAAGGGCAGATTTTTGCTTTTAACAGTAGCTTAAAGCCACTTTAAAAAACAAACCAACAAACATACTTTTTACAAGTAGGAAAGTGACAGAGAAATGCACTGAACAGTCTGGGATAAACAAAAGACTAATGGTAGGACATATAAATGTTGCACAAGCAAATCAGCATGAATGCTTGCTGTTGTATTGTAACAGTGGCCCCCATGATTCTGAGAAACCCCATATTGTGAGAAACGGTTTGTCACGTGTACAGTTGCAGCTGCAGGATGTTGTTCCCCTCCCCATCATAGCTGCCAAGTTTTCGCTTTTCTCGCGAGGAAGCCTATTCAGCATAAGGGAAAATCCCTGTAAAAAAGGGATAACTTGGCAGCTATGCTCCCCATGGCCATGGACAGTTGCTAGAAGACTATTCTCTTTGTACTAACCAGTGACAGTAAAGCTCTCCTTTATCTTATCTGTGGAATGTTGCTTAGAAGACCCAAGAAAGTCTGTTCAGAGTCTTGCGAAGGCCATGAAAGAATGATTGAGCTTATGTACGAAATGGGGAAGTTAACCTTAAAAGGAGTGAGGAAGGATGTGGTTTAACAATTAGCTAATGAATATGTAATGCTTCATGTATATCAGTCAGAAATAAAGTATATAAGCCTCTGGGCAACCATGGCGAGGCACTCAGCTTTTGGAAGTATCCTCTGAGCCACTGCTTGCTGTCAGCAAACCATAAATTTACTTTCGTTTTCTCTATTGCTGCGCTTTGAAGTTTTCATTCAGTCTGCAGAGTCTTGCGACATTTCAACCTCCCCACAAACAGATCAGAACAAATGTTCCATCAGAGGAATATTTACAAGAGGGCAAACGGGCAGCTGCCCAAAGAGCTAATTTGAAGAGGGGGCAATGAGCATTCCTAGGCATTGTGAGGATTAGAACTCCCTTTAGGATGGTGCAAGAGGACTTTTTGCAAGCTCAGAAAATGGCATAACATCTTTAAGAGGAGGAGAGGGAGGGGGTGGGGTAGAGTAAAGGGAATCCCTGTCTCACTGGCCTGCTAGTGATGCTCGCTAGCCATGGGATTGCCACCCCCATTGGATTCCACTGCCTGAGGTGGCTCCTTCCGTCCACCTCATGAGCAGGCCAGCCCTGCTAGGACCTTTTTGGATCAATTTCATCTCATAGAACAGAGCACACTTCAGTGTGTAAATAAGCAAAGTCTGTGGGACGACCTATTAACGCGTAAATGGATTTTACTAGAGGGACTGTATGCCTCTCACCTCTAAGAGCACATGGCTTCAATTTACGATCCTTGTCAAAGTTGTCAGTTGTGGCGCACCACAGCTGCTGGTCAGGGCTGCCATCAGTGGTGCACGAAGAGTAGTATCTGCCACCGAAAAGGAAGGGGAAAACACAGGCTGGAGGGGCTGAAAGGGAAACAAAGGGAAAGGAAAAATAAGGAAACTTGCACCACACTCAGCAGAAACTGTATGAAAAGAAAAATACAAAAGAGATGGCCATCTGTCATGGATGCTCCTTGGGTGTCCAGGAGCTAGGTCTGAGGGAGAAATCTGATTCAGTTTGCATTTAAAGACCAATCTACCAAATTTGCACTTTTTGAAACAATGTGCAAAACAAAACAAAGCTAGCCTTCAAAATTCGCACGTCTCCAAATTTTGCAGTGCAATTACCTAACTGAATAGTGTGTACAAAAATGCATGGTGTACTATGGGGCCTTTTAGGGCCTGGCATGCGCACTTCAGGGGAGCATTCAACAGCAGCAGACTTTATTAATTTGGTTAATTTGTTTAACCTACTTGTGATATATAACCTTTCTTCCACTTATGTCTCATATGTTTCATTTGGGTGTGGGAGCAAAAAAAGCACACCGGTGGCAAGAAAAATTCAATCAACTTTGCTGGAATTGATTTTGTCCCAGGTGCTTCTGTTTTGCTTTGCTTTCAGTATTAAAAAAAATGTCAGTGGTGAAACGGCTAAAATTGGGAACATTGTTTGTTGCTGTGCAGGTTTCAATAAATAAGGGGAACTGCACTGCATGTCTATAGCATATGTGTACATTCCACAACAGTGATTTTCAACCCCCTTTTCTTGGAAGAAGGAAATATCACTTTTGTTTAATATGGGGCTCCTTTGTAAAATACTGGGTGGAACATGATAACCTGAGTTACAGAGAGCTTTATTTGATGTACAGTGGTACCTCGCAAGATGAATGCCCTGCAAGACGAATTTTTTGCAAGGCAAATGCGTCTTGCGATCTGATGGTGACTCGCAAGACGAATTCGTTTTGCGAAAAATTCATCTTGCGAATCGCGGTTTCCCATAGGAATGCATTGAAATTTAATTAATGCATCCCTATGGGCACAAAACGAAATTTCAATGCATTCCTATAGGAAACCGCGATTCACAAGACGAATTTTTCACAAAACGAATTGACTCACGGAACAAATTAAATTCGTCTTGCGAGGCATCACTGTAATGGATCAAATAAAGATGTGGAATGGGGGGGGGTATTTGGATGGCAAATTGCTTATTTCCTCAGCATGCCCAATTATGATAACATTACTAGTTATGTAATTAGTCTGTCATGTTTTCAATATGTCAATTTGTGTGTTTTAATATTTAATACAAAAATAAAAGATTGACTATTAAAGCTAAAATCAACTGCAAGGGATTTGTTGAAAGCAGGACTCCATAAATTAGGCACCTTTGCTGTACACTTTTTGATGCCAGCTTTTTAAAAAAATTGCTTAAGCAAGTCTGCCCATACAGGTAATCCTATTTGATATGATGCAATATATACCATATTTTTCTGTGTATAAGACTATATATTTTCCTACATTTTTGAAGTTTAAAAGAAGGCATCATCTTTTACATAGTGCATTTTCTTAATTTTGAGTCCCAAAAAATAGGTGGCATCTTATACACAGGGGCATGTTATACATGGAAACATACAGTAATATGTGTTTCACAATGCATATCTTTTAAAACTCTTGGCTTTATGGGTTATTTTTAGTATTGATTATATCCATAATATTAATGCACATTTTATGTAAACCACTTACAGTGGTGCCTCGCTAGACGAACGCCCTGTAAGACGAATTTTTCACTTAACGAAGAGATTTTTCGAGTGGAGGTTGTCTTGGTAGACGAATTCGTTTTGTGAAAAATTCGTCTAGTGAATCGTGGTTTCCCATAGGAATGCATTGAAATTCAATTAATGCGTTGACAAATTTTCGTTATAAGAATTGACCCGTGGAATTAATTAAATTTGTCTAGCGAGGCACCACTGTAGAGGCTTCCGTGATTAAGTGGTATATAAATCTCATTAAATAAATAATAAAGTAAAATGACACACACACCAGCCCAGCTAAAAGGGGCCAGAGAAGTGACAGATGGAATGGTTCTTACCTTTAGATGCCACGAGTAGTGGCAGGAGAGTCCAGGTGCATGTGAGGAAAGCTATGACAGGAGCCATCTCTACTCTCAGTCAGGGAATCTGACAGGCGTGAAGAACCCACATCATGCTCACTCTTTATATAGGCCCTGCCTGGCCACATCTTCCTCCCACAACTACAACAGAAGGAGATGTTCAAAACCCTGCTATGTTAAACCTGACCTTTTCAAACAGCATTAGACCGCTCCCATTTTCGCTTCACTTCTGCATGAGCTGATTCAGTATGGGACAAAGCTTTTGCTCGGGGTTGCCAAATGGCTAAAGGGAAGAAAATAGCCATTGCCTGCTCCTATCTCTTCAACAGAGGCTACACCGACTGAAGCTAACAAGTGAAGTTTTCATCCCTGAGAGCTAAACACGATGACCTGGAAATTGCTGCTGATCTAGCCAGTGTTTCAAGGGCAGCTGAAATGTTATTAGGTGGTGTACGGCCAGTGAGTGCTGTTTGTCCTGCCTGGAGAATTTGTTGGCCCTTTCATTGTGACCTGGCGCAGTTTCTACTGAAAGCATAAGAGCTTCTTTTTGAAGATGGAAATGCTGCCTTAAAATAAAAGACACTGGTGCTTCTAAAAGCAGGAGTACTGTACTGGTGAAATTCGGAAAATTAGAATATCGTCGAAAAGTGCATTAAATTCAGAAATGCAACTTACTATTTTATTTTTATTTTAATTTATCTTATTTATTTTCTTTATTTTATTTTTCTTTTAATTTTTACAAATGCTTTCTTTTGGAAATTCCACAGTAATAAAACAAATAGTTACAATAATACAAAAATAAACATCGCTATTACATTTCATTAATTCCATTCCATTTATAATTGACCCGCCTAATGACAAATAATTACAATTTCAACAAATAAAGGCTTAACATATCTTGCTTTGCATGTTATGCATCTATCTCATATATTGGTTTCACCTTTTAAGTTGCGTTACTGAAATAAATGCACTTTTCGACAATATTCTAATTTTCCGAGTTTCACCACCTATATATATATATATATATATATATATATATATATATATATATATTGTTTTACATTTTAGAATATTCATTTAAACAGCCTTAAGATATCAGTGACTTCCCTTCTTCTCTTTCCATAGTTCATTTTGCATAACATAAATCCCTGAATGTTTTACATAAACTAAACCATTCAGTATTCCATTATTACATCCATCATAACTTATTTGCACAGTTGAATTTATCTTAATGCCGCCAATGTTTTCAGGTGTACACAACCCGCCCCCATATCTTCAATAAACATTTTCCAATCTTCTTTAAATGTATGTTCTTCTTGTTCTCTTATTCCATATGTTAGCTCCACAAGCTGCACATATTCCATCAGTTTCAGTTGCCATTCTTCTTCAGTTGGGAACTCACTCGTTTTCCATTTGGAGGCTAACAAAACACAGGCCGCAGTAGTAGCATACATAAATAACCTTTTTTTACGCCTGGGAATTTCTGTCTGAATTGTCCCTGACAAAAAGGACTCTGGTTTTGTTTTTGTTTTTTTTGAAAAGTGCTTTTAAATATTTTTTTCAGTTCATTATAAATTATTTCCCAATACTCTTTAACCCTTTTACATGTCCACCACATATGAAAGAACGTACCCTCAACCTCATTGCATCTCCAGAGGGGTACTCTATGTTCTTCCCATCTGAGACTCCTTTTGGCTCATGCTTTTGGCTCATGGCTCATGACCACTTACCTCCTTGGTGAGACTGAGTGATGTGGAACAATCCCTCTTTAGCTACCTTATGGGCATAGCAGAGGGTAAAAGGAAAAGTTAAGCAAGGATGAGCAACTCCTTTGATCAGGGGCTACATTCGTCATTACTCGTCTCCCCATTGGCCATGGAGGTCCTCGCTTTCCAAGGCTGAAGGACCCTCTGAGTGCAAGATAAGATTGTGCTTGGCACATCCTCTCAGTTAGAACTGAGAAGTGTCCATGCCAGATGGGAGAGAGGCTGGCTGGGTACCCAGCCAAATCACTCTTGGCTTTCCCTCCTGCTGCTATCATTGGGAATGGAAAAAGCTACCACATACTGACTCAGACTGTACTACCTACCTAGAAATACAGGATGGGAGACACCTGGCTTGAGAGCAGTACATGTGAAAAGGATCTAGGAGTCTTGGTAGACCACAAACTTGGCATGAGTCAACAGTGTGATGCAGCAGCTAAAAAAGCCAATGCAATTCTGGGCTGCATCAATAGGAGTATAGCATCTAGATCAGGCATCCCCAAACTGTGGCCCTCCAGATGTTTTGGCCTAAAACTCCCATGATCCCTAGCTAACAGGACCAGTGGTCAGGGATGATGGGAATTGTAGTCCAAAACATCTGGAGGGCCGACGTTTGGGGATGCCTGATCTAGATCAAGGGAAGTAATAGTACCACTGTATTGCGCTCTGGTCAGACCTCACCTGGAATACTGTGTCCAGTTCTGGGCACCACAGTTCAAGAAGGATACTGACAAGCTGGAACATGTCCAGAAGAGGGCAACCAAAACGGTCAAAGGCCTGGAACCGATGCCTTATGAGGAACGGCTTAGGGAGCTGGGTATGTTTAGCCTGGAGAAGAGAAGGTTAAGGGGTGATATGATAGCCATGTTCAGATATATAAAAGGATGTAATATAGAGGAGGGAGAAAGGTTGTTTTCTGCTGCTCCAGAGAAGCGGACACGGAGCAATGGATTCAAGCTACAAGAAAGAAGATTCCACCTAAACATTAGGAAGAACTTCCTGACAGTAAGAGCTGTTCGGCAGTGGAATTTGCTACCAAGGAGTGTGGTGGAGTCTCCTTCTTTGGAGGTCTTTAAGCAGAGGCTTGACAGGCATATGTCAAGAATGCTTTGATGGTGTTTCCTGCTTGGCAGGGGGTTGGACTGGGTGGCCCTCGTGGTCTCTTCCAACTCTATGATTCTATGAAATGCCAAGGGTTGTACCTGGGACCTTCTACATGCAAAAACAGGTGTTCCACCACTGACCTCCAGCCCTATCATCATTGCTTTGCCTTCCCGAATCCCAGTGCTGCCATCCCCACTCAGTTCCCCAAAGACCTCCACCACCATCCAGGCCATGTGACACACACAACTCTGTACTCTTAACACATCACAACTGCTCATCACCTCACTCTGCCACCTGCTTCAGGTAATACCATGCGCTGGGGAACTGGGGTCTGACTGGTGCTTGTTTTGTCTTGCTTCCTAGCAGGCAGCACAACTGGTATCCTTGGGTGAGGTGGCCACGGAAATAAACTCTTCAAGTTCCTGCTATCTCTTCATTGCCCTTTCCAAAGCAATCTGCAAAATCTACTGTGAGAGTCCCAAAACAGAGAATTTATTCCTCTGCCCCCCACAAGCTCACTCAAGGTTAGTAATGATGATTGCCAAGAGCAACTGTGTACTAATAATGTCCTTAATTATTATGAAATAATATGTATATACTCGTCACTTACTCCAAGGTTTTGTTATTAATTTTCCATTACCATGATTGACGTCAATTGAAGCATTCCTCTGGGACAGCCTTTTTGTTGTTATTGTGACAAAGGCAGGGGGGAAATGGATTAGTCCCTCTCTCCCAACATGCTGTGGTTCTGATTCTATTTTTTTGAAGGGGGAGGGGCTGTGCCTGCTATTTACCATTCAAAGGATAAGCCACAAATCCAAAAATTACACATATAAATGATATATATGTTACTTAGTCCCAAATCTTCTTGAATTCAGTGGGATTTGAGGTGACCTTGAAGCTCATTTGGGCCAGTCCCTATCTCTCAGACTACCTACCTACCTCACAGGGTTGTTGTGAGGATAAAAAAAAGGAGAACCAAGTACTCTGCCCTGCAAAACTGGGGGGAAAGTGGAATATAAATATAGCAATACTCACCCCCATCATTCTGCCCAGACACTGAGGTCCAGCTCCGAGGACCTTCTGGCGGTTCCCTCACTGCGAGAGGTGAGGTTACAGGGAACCAGGCAGAGGGCCTTCTCGGTGGTGGCACCCACCCTGTGGAACGCCCTCCCATCAGATGTCAAGGAAATAAACAACTATCTGACTTTTAGAAGACATCTGAAGGCAGCCCTGTTTAGGGAAGTTTTTAATGTTTGATGTTTTATTCTGTTTTTAATCTGTTGGGAGCTGCCCAGAGTTATTATTATTACTTAAAGACACTTCTGAAGCAGCACCTTTCTTACTCACTTTTCCCCCGATTCTTACACCTCTCAGCAAGTTCACCATGTTTTCCATCTGAATTTTCTAACTGTCCAACTGGCCCCAAGAACCTCACTGTCCAATCAGACCTTGCTGTTACACAAACCAATCACACATTAGAGCAAAGCAACCAATCATATAGAAGTTCCATTGTTTGTCCAACCAATGGGAATGGTGTGATATACAATCATGCATTAGAACAATACCACCAATCATATGGAAGTTCCATTGTTTGTCCAGCCAATGGGAATGGTATGTTTTATTGGGTGCTATACCCAGACCCTAAAGAACACCCAGGGCCAGCCCTACCATTAGTGAGGTGCCTACCTTGGGCAGCTGGATTTAAGGTTTATGAAAGGGCAACAAATTGTTACCTATTTAATTTTATTACTGTTGTATTTTCACAACCAGAGACAGGGAGAGGGGTTTGTAGGATTAAAAAATAACTCAACTGCACTAAGGTACTGTGGGACGGGAGAGCAAATGGGAGGTTTTCCTAACTGTTCTCCAAACTGCTAAGATACCTGCTTTATCTAACTTCTTGGGAGTCAGTGCATATATAGAACAGTTAAATTCTCAGAAGGAACATGGCCTAACTACCTACAAAGAAGCTCTTGAAGCAGGGTTTATCACTGCTGTCAAGCAGAACAAAGGCCACTTTTAGAAGTTAATCGACCGGTAACTTTTGTAGATAAATCTCTGGAAGATAGGATGTCTTTGTTCACTAATGCAGGAAAAGTTGTGATAACAAGACTTACACGGGTGACCCAAAACAAGCAGTGAAAATATCATGAGTGAGAGGAGCAGGAGGACCTGGCTCACTCACCCCACCCCTCCTATCGTGACTCACACCACCCTCCCCACACCACTGTCCATGTGTTAGAGGTTGTATCTGCAGTCCGAATGTATATAGGCTCATCCCAAGAGTTGGAACTCTGAAAACCTAAGGTTCCACCTCATGGGGCCAGACTGTGTGTGTTTGACAGGCTGCCCAGTGCCCCACTGCACTCAACTAATGGGGGGGGGCTGGTACAGGGCCTGGGTGAGGGTTAAGTTGTGGTGCCCTTACTATGGACATTTGTCAGCCCAACTCTTTATTGGTTGTTGTTTTTTAAGAAGATCAAAAAAGACCATAATGTGGGACACGGGTGGCGCTGTGGGTTAAACCACAGAGCCTAGGGCTTGCCGATCAGAAGGTTGGTGGTTCGAATCCCCGCGACGGGGTGAGCTCCCGTTGCTCAGTCCCTGCTCCTGCCACCCTAGCAGTTCGAAAGCACGTCAAAATGCAAGTAGATAAATAGGTACCGCTACAGCAAGAAGGTAAACAGTGTTTCCGTGTGCTGCTCTGGTTTGTCATGCTGGCCACATGACCTGGAAGCTGTACGCCGGCTCCCTTGGCCAATAACGCAAGATGAGCGCCGCAACCCCAGAGTCGGTCATGACTGGACCTAATGGTCAGGGGTCCCTTTACCTTTACCATTTAAAGACCATAATGTACCAATGTGCATTTGGGGACCGTATTATAAACCAAACCACTGGTGAAATCCAGAGGTCTGTGACTGGATCTCTCACACCTTCCAAAACTCTAAATAGGGGAAATTACATTAATCCTTTCCACCAAAACCATTATACCAATCTGAATCCACCCTGCCACAACCTGCTATTTACAGTGCAGGATAAAATGTATTAGAACCATTAGAAAAGAACCCTACCCCAGGGAGTGCATACTAGGTAATTTCGATTTAAAATTCAAAGCGGATTAATTTCTCCCTCATGCATATTTGAGGCATGGTAAGATGCCTACAAAAGAGGCTCTTTCCCAATTTTTTGTGGAAATGGGCCTTCTTCCCCAATGCCCCCTCCCACAGATCACATAATTATGTAACTAGTTCTCTTTCATAACTGAACTTTGAATTGTTGTGCCAGGAAAATGCCAGAAGTGATGGGATCTGGCACTGACCAGTTCTTGGAGGATTTTCAATTTTTCATCATTCTCCAACGATCTGTCAACTGGTGTCATGGGAGCATAAGAGTCTGGTTATGCAAGTTGTAAAGAAATGGTCCCATGTCAGCACAACCCTAAGCGTGTCTGCTCAGAAGTAGTAGAGAAAGGTGAGAAAGTGTTATCTTTCTATAATAGCAGAATGTAGGAACATGTGCTGAAGCTGAATGTTGGAAGAGTCAGGACACAAATAAATGCAGTATTCATTCACATAGCATATAATCAAATAATGTGATTCACTCGCATGAGATGTAGTGGTGGCCAGCAACATGAATGGCTTTAAAAGATAGCCTTATCCTTCATGAATGTGTCTAACTCTCAGTAGCTACTAGGCATGGTGGCAATGTTCTGCCTCCACTATCAGAGGAAGTAAGCTGCTGAAAACCAGGTGCTATTATTTTAAAGAATGAAATCAAGGAAGCATTTGAAATGTTGTAATAGTGGGTGACTTCTACTACCTTCATATAGACTGGCCAGTGGCATAGCATTGGTTGCTAGCGGTTGGGGCATGCGCTCATGCCAGGCAGAGGGTGCCAGCCGAGCCCACACCACCAAGGCTGCCAGAGCAACCCCATCCCCACTAGAGCAAAGTGGGGCTGTGCTGAGTTGCCTGCCCTCCCGCGCAGGGAGGAGCCTAGCCAGTTAATCCGGCCTTGGCAGGCAGAGAGAAGCACTGGGCTGTTCTGCACTGGGGGTGCCTACATGGGGGCGGCACCTGGTTCAAAAATTGTGTGCCAGGGACCACAGCCTCTCTGGCACCCCCCACACTTCACCCCTGAGACTGGCTATATATGTGTTCCAATCAAGACAAACAGGTTAAATTGTTAAGGGGAGCTGCCTTTTCTACTCTGTCTACAGTTATGCCTATACACTGGCTGTTAAATTATGACATCATAAAATGTCACACTGTGCTTATACTCAGTGGCTTGCTCCAATCATTTATGAGGTCACAGAAGTGTGTTAAGTAGCTCCTTAGGAAATTCATTGTTGGTGGAGATACAAGGTTACATTTCACCCAGAACTGATGCCAGGCTGGTGATGGTAACTTTTTTCCACGCTATCCCCTCAGTTCTTGTCCCCCTGGATATTTTTCAACCTCACTTCTGAAGAAGCAGCTGAATCCACAATCCCAGTGGTCTCCCACCAAATGGAAAACTTGGTAACATTGCCCCTAAAGCTTCCCACCACTTGGAGAAAGGTAATTTTGTATAGGTGTTTCTATCTTAAGTGTGCCTTCACATCATCAACTTAGAAAGCTACTTTTGATCCTTCTTAGCAATCACTGCTGAGAACAAAGGAGAGTGTCAGCTGTTCTTTTGCACTGAGCAAATGCATGTGTAAAAGGTGCCATATGGAAAAGGATATTCTAGCCAACTATTTCCAGTCCAGTGTTCAGAAGTAGTTCATCTCTAAGCCAGCAATGGTTTAATACCAAACAACAATAGATTCTCACACCAACTCCTTTATCAGAATTATGAATCTAAAGTCCATCACTGATTGTGGTGGTCCTTAAGTAAGGAGCATGCATGTGAGAACTCAGTACTTTGTGTCTGCTTCATACAGGGTAAGTGCAAGGCAACAATGATGGGTGGGTCAGGATGAGCAGATCTAATGACAGAGGTCTGGTTGATATGCAGTAGATCAGCAAGGATATGTGGCTCTCAGAGTTGTTTTAACATTAGGGACAATGAAATGACTCCTCACCCTGCTCCTTCAACTGTTGAAAGTAGATTTTGAGTGAAAAGACTGAGCTCAGCTCAGTTCTGAACAGCAGCTTGGAAGCACCATGCTCTTTCATTCTAAGTAAGTGTATGACTTTTGCATCTGACTCCAGTTGGTGGATCACTAATTTTTAGTAGAACACAAAGCAGAATCTGCAAGCTTCAAGCCTGTTTCTCCTGCACTAGGGTTGTTGCACACCATAGCTGCTAAGAAACACCTTGGACAGCAAGATTTTCAGAAAGATCGAAGTGGGAGGGATAGAAGGAGAAGGCATACAGCTTGGGAGTCTGAAATGTTTTTTTATTTATTCCCAGCTACAAAACTGGAAAAGTAGGAGGAAAGACAGCTAGACTTGGTTCATTTGTTGGTCTTCTGTTTTGTTGACATCCTCATCATTCAGAGTCAGGAACAGCCAAACTGAAACTACAAACATCTCAGCAAGACCAGGTCGTTGGTTAGTCAGTTCCTTTGGACACAAACTGAAAAGAGAGCTAAATATATAGGAAGATTCTCAGCATGTGGGTTAAGATAAAATCTCTTTGCCTCGTCCTACAAATGAGACAAAACACATGAACCAGCAACCCCACATAACATGTCTGCTACTAGACTTTACTACCAATTTCTTCATCTCTGCTTGTCTGGAAGCATCCCTCAGTTCCACTGTGATCCATCCCCACCTGAATTCCTCTGCTTGAATCAGCACAGAATCCATCTGTTGTCAGTGTCAGCATTGCTAGTGAGGGAACACCAGCTCCTTTTATCTGAGCGTCCTGCTTTGGTGCAGCTGTCGTATGACTTGCCACGAAAGATGAAGGGGAAGACGCAGTCCAGTTCTGAATGGAAAGAAAGAGAAAAGCAGATTGAAGAGGTTAACCTGAGGGATGGGCAAGTCTATCAATTTTGGTTGCTCTCACCATTTAAGTGCAAATTTCTGCTAATACAGTCTTGGAAGCCGAATGGAATCCGTTCCGGAAGTCCATTCGACTTCCAAAATGTTCGGAAACCAAGGCATGGCTTCCAATTGGGTGCAGGAAGCCATGCCGGACGTTCAGCTTCCATACAACATTTACAAACTGGAACACTCACTTTTGGGTTTGCGGCATTCGGGAGACGAATGTATGAGTACCAAGGTGTTCGGCTTCCAAGGTACGGCTGTATACACAATTTTGAAAAGTGTATCTTTCTCTTAAGATAACAAATTTGTTATTTTATTTTCACTAATATATTTTTCCCATCCCTACTTAAGCTTCACACTTTTAGTCTACCGTTCCCCATAATTGCTACCTATGACAACATTATTCAGTGATTTAAAAACCCCTTGTGTTTAAGATGAAAGTTAAGGCAAAATCTTTTGCTCCAAAAACCACCAAGAAATTGTAAGGCATGACAAATGCCTTAACTTCCATGCCAAGTAAGCAGTAAAGATTTTGAATGGTCTCAGCTCATAGGCTCCATGCACCCACACTTCGACCTGGTCTTTAGTCTGACCTACAAATAGAAACAAAAATAGCCCCACCCCACCCCTGGCCTTTTATTTGCCCTCCCAAACTGCTCACGGTTGCAGAATCTCCACTTCAAGCCGGTTTGGTAGTCTGGAGTGGTGGCACACCAAGCTTTTCCTTCATGTTTATCCAGGGTGGTGCAGCTTTCATAGGGTTTCCCCTTATAGATAAAAGGGAAGACACAGCCTGTTTCTGAATAGAAAAGAAGGGGTGCGGAAGAGAGTTGGAGTAAGACCACAACTGCATCTCAGACTGTAAATTACTTTAAACAAGCAGCATGCCTCCCAGGAATCCTGGGAACTGCAATTATGGGAACATGTTACGTTGAGTTTTCATAATTCCTTGCAGAATTTCCTCTCTTAGGTTGCTTCCAGGTGACCTGTTTACTGAGCATTTATCCAGATTTGCTTAAAGAAAGCTTACAAAGACGTTAGACTATGGCTGGTCTTTACTGAACATTCATTCCAAATTGTTCACAGGGAGGTTAGACAAGCATTCATCTTGATTTGCTTCCACCAAGTATATGCAAAGGCTAACTTAGAGCTGAACTTCATTCTTTGTTTGTGGAAAGGTTATACAACAATGAACATTCATCCTGATTCACACTTTTCACTGCATTTCTCTATTACTTTCCTATCTGCAGAAATTCCAGGTTGTTCCTTTTTGGGGTTCTGGCATCACAGCCATTGCTGGAAAGTGTCTGGTGCCTCTTAGAAACTAGAGCTCCTGTCATTCCTTGGTGACACCATAACAAACTAATTTTAAACCAGAAACAATATTAAGTCACCAACAGATGGCAGCACAAATCAAGAAATAGCAGAGAGGAACAATGGCATTCACATGGCAAATATCGTTCTCTTCTTCAGTGATCCTTAGAATACAGTGGTGCCTCGCTTAACGAATGCCCTGCTTACCGAAATTTCCGCTTAAGGAAAGGATTTTTCGAGCGGAGGTTGCCTCGCTAGACGAATCCATTTTACGAAAAATTCATCTAGCGAATCGCGGTTTCCCATAGGAATGCATTGAAATTCAATTAATGTTCCTATGGGCAAAAAAAAAATTCAAAAAAAATTCAATGCATTCCTATGGGATTCGCTAGACAAATTTTTCGTTATAAGAAAAGACCCGTGGAACGAATTAAATTCGTCTAGCGAGGCACCACTGTAACTGGTTGTGTTCCTGTTAATGCTTGCCTTTTAAAAGGCTTAACCTTGAACTAAAACTCCTTCTTTGTTGATGCCTTTAGAATCATAGAATCATAGAGTTGGAAGAGACCACAAGGGCCATCCAGTCCAACCCCCTACCAAGCAGGAAACACCATCAAAGCATTCCTGACAGATGGCTGTCAAGCCTCTGCTTAAAGACCTCCAAAGAAGGAGACTCCACCACACTCCTTGGGAGCAAATTCCACTGTCAAACAGCTCTTACTGTCAGGAAGTTCTTCCTAATGTTTAGGTGGAATCTTCTTCCTTCTTTCTTTCTTCTTTCTTAATATTGGCTCTCCAGATGTTGGACTACAACTCCCATTATCCCTGAACATTTGGCCAAGCTGGCTCTGGATGATGGGTATTGTAGTCCTAACAACATATTGGGACCCAAAGTTGAAGAACACTGCCATAGGAGGAAATAGCTAGATTCCTGCCTCCCTTCCTTTCTTCACCACCACAAAATTTCTTCTTTCTCATGCATCTATTTTATTTTCACAGGCTTTGCTGCCCTATACAGAGTAGTCACTCTTCAGTTTTACATGGACAAAAATGGTTGTTGTTTTTTAATGAGAGCGTCATAATAAGGTACTGAGCAAGCCAAATGAGGAAACACTCGCTAATTCCAACCCTTCCTTAACACAGAAGGGGGGAGTATTTGCAGCAGATGTTGTACTTTAGAGGGCCATTCATAATTCTGGATACAAGGTAGAACAGGGAAGAATCTTCTTGTATAAACGGAAGATATAGTGGTGAGAAATTTGCCGCATGTATAACTGTATGCGGCCCAGTTTGCTTGTTATATTTTGTTGCAGTAAGGTTGCTACAAAGTGATTTTTGCGCATGGACCTTTGGTGAAGAAAATGGGGGATGGGGTAGAGTTGGCACTTATTGCCCAATCACACATTTAAGCCTCCAGCATGCACACACAATGAAAACCTCATAGTCAAAATGTGAAAAGAATGTGGTCAAAGATGGGTGTGGTCACTCATCTAGATGCGATATAAGCAGATCAAGTATCATTAATGAGCTTATCTAAAGGTAAAGGTAAAGGGACCCCTGACCATTAGGTCCAGTCGTGACCGACTCTGGGGTTGCGCGCTCATCTTGCATTATTGGCCAAGGGAGCCAGCATATAGCTTCCAGGTCATGTGGCCAGCATGACAAAGCCGCTTCTGGCAAACCAGAGCAGCGCACGGAAACGCCGTTTACCTTCCCGCTATAGCGGTTCCTATTTATCTACTTGCATTTGATGTGCTTTCGAACTGCTAGGTTGGCAGGAGCTGGGACCAAACAACGGGAGCTCACCCCGTCACAGGGATTCGCAAGCCCTAGGCTCAGTGGTTTAGCCCACAGCGCCACCTGGGTCCCAGATAAATATTGATGCTCTCTTTTGGAAACAGATAAATATTGATGCTCTCTTTTGGAAAGATGTAGACTTTGGTGACTCATCAGCAATTGCATCCCAAGAGAAAAGGGGGCATGCATTTCCATTTTAATTGCAGTAAAGAATGAGCCTCAGAGAAAAGGTATGTCTCTCCACTTTTCTCCTCTGCCTGTCTCTTACCTGTGATGGTGCAAAACATCGATTTCTTATCTGCATCATAGTTGGCAGTGGTGGCACACCACAGCTTCCCATCAGTCCGTCCATCTTCTGTGCAGCTGCTATAATTCTTGCCATCATATATGAATGGAAAGAAGCATTTGGAAGGTTCCTTGCTTATATCTGGTCCTATTTCAAGGAGGAAGTGCAGGGAGAGGCTAATTTTAGGCTAATTATATACACTTCTATGGTGCCTGTCCTCCAGGGCAGTCTTTACCTGGGGTGCAAGGGGTGCGGGGCACCCAGGCACTGAATTCTGGAGGCGTCAACTGGTCCCTCTCGATCGGTGGCAGTGAAAAGCAATGGAGCGAAAATCCCTGCCCCCCCCCACCGTCGCTCCGTTACTCCATAGCGTCAAATATTCCCAAGTCAGGAAACAAAAGCTGTTTTTCTGCTGCGTTGTTGTTACAGGTGAACTTTGAGTTTTCCCCCCTAAACTAAATTTGGGGGCGTGGGTGGATCTTTGCACCCTGGCGGCGCATATGCCCAAGACAGCCCTGCTGTCCTCCTTTGTCTGCAGAGTACTCTCCTCCGTAATCCTCCACAATTCCGTGCTTTTGCATGATCAGACAAAGAGGAACACCCTTCTCCTAAACTAACCCAAAGACTTTTGCTGTCCTCTTCCTACCTGTGACATTGCAGTACATCCATTTCTTATCCGTGTCATAGTTGCTGGTGGTGGCGCACCAGTGTTTCCCATCACTCATGCCCTCTGTAGTACATGTGCTGTAGGAGTTGCCCTTGTAGATGAAAGGGAAGGTGCAAGATGGACTCTCTACCTTCAGATCTGGACCTAGGTTTTAAAATTAGAAATAAGGTGGATGGAGGGATATGTGGGCAATCCATATAATAATCGATGCCACAGAGAGAGGATATTATATCAGCCAATCCAAATACCCATACACAACACCCTAGAAGCTGGATTTTGCTGCATATTTGGGCCCCCAAAACTATTTTGTTCCCTTATATTTAATTTAAGTAAGTAATTCTCCCATTACTATTTTTTGCTAGATAACAGTGCTTTACCAGATATTTTATTTTTAACATATTTTTATTAAAGATTTCTTTGTTTCCAAAAGTATGTGCAATGTCTCTTCTTCAAGTTACATTTTCTAGAGATCAGTTTCATTTGTTGAGACATTAGTGTTACATTAGGAAGAAAAGGGGCGAAGAGGTGGAGGTGGCATGGGTGAGTGGGGGGTGGAGTTGGGTGGCAATGTTTCAATTTTACTTAATGTATGTGTGGGGTATTGTGTCAGAAAACTAGGCCCCTGACAACCTTCAAAACCTCCTCCTAACAACAAAGGGACACAGCAAATGGATAGTATCCACAATAATCAAAATACTACTACAAAATCCCACAAACCCCCTAGACATAGTCAAAAAAACAATGGGAGGACAACATAGGCTATGATATTAACCCCACTCAGTGGACCAGAATGTGGTTTAAACCTCCTTTTAAATCCATATCAACAAAAAGGAAAGAACTCACTCTGAAACTCACTTACAGGTGGTACCAAACACCAAGGAAACTAGCACAAATACGCCCAGGAACCTCACCACGATACTGGAGAGGATGCACCTCCACAGGCACATACCTCCACATGTGGTGGGAATGCCCCAAAATCCAACTATTCTGGACAAGAGCCATACGAGAAATATGCAAAATAACTAAGCAAGTATTAGAAGTGCTTTAGTAGATAGAGAATCCCCTAGATAGAGAGTTGCCAACATATTTAACCACCTTTTAGCAATGGCAATCACTAATCTGTACTCATTCTGTGCCCCTCTGAATCTCCCTGCTGAAAGCTGGTCTCTATTTTCTTCTCCTATCTTTAGACTTCCTCAGGCCCTTACCTGAGTCCTCCTCACAGAACTTCCATTTCTTGTCGACATCATAGTTGCTGGTGGTGGAACACCACAACCTCCCATCGCTCCGCCCACTTGCAGTGCAATGCATATACAACTTGCCCTCAAAGATGAATGGAAAGGCACATTTGGGAGCTTCCTTGCTTATATCTGGTCCTGTTTCAAGAAGGAAGTGCCGGGGGGGGGGAGAAGAATGTTGTAGTTTTAGGCTAATTATATACACTTCTATGATGTTTGTCCTTCTTTGTCTGCAGAGTACTCTCCTCTTTAATCCTCCAGTGCTGCTTGCTTTTGCTTGATCTGACAAAGAGGAACACCCTTCTCCTAAACCAACACAAATACATTTTGCTGTTCTCTTCCTACCTGTGACATTGCAGTACACCCATTTCTTATCCACATCATGGTTGCTGGTGGTGGCACACCAGAGTTTCCCATCACTCATGCCTTCTGAAGTGCAGGTGCTGTAGGATAGGCCCTTGTAGATGAAGGGGAAGACACAAGTTGGACTCTCTAACTCTGGATCTGGCCCTGGATGTTAACATAAAAAGAAGTGGGTTCAAACATTTGTGGAGCACCCAAGAAAATATCTCGTGTCAGATTACAGATAGAGAAGATATAACATCCACAGACACCAAGAGCTGCAAGCAGCATCCAGGAAAAAGTGAAATGTTGCTTCTTATATACCACTAGGGATGTAAAAGGTATTATTTTCCAACCTGCCCTGTATTCATTGCATGCAGCACTATTTCCATTCTGCTTCAGTTCATCTTCCACCAAAAACTACATTATGTTATTGTTCACTGTGGCAAAATTA
The DNA here is from genome assembly GCF_963506605.1 of Zootoca vivipara. Lineage (NCBI taxonomy): Eukaryota > Metazoa > Chordata > Lepidosauria > Squamata > Lacertidae > Zootoca > Zootoca vivipara. The sequence goes on along the minus strand of NC_083288.1, from coordinate 27,315,875 downwards.
TGTAATTTACGTAGTTATATAATTAATGACGCCCATTATGTTGTCATTATGTTATCCCACTCCATTCATTTCAATGCAAATGGAGGAAACCATCATAAAGTATTATTTGCGGTCTCAAAACAGAAACAATAGCAAATACTGATTTTATTCACAGGATTTTTTTCACGGGTCTGAATAAAAGAACATCGGTGATTTCCACTCCCATTTCCATTTTTACTGAAATTCTCTGACATCTCTAGGTGCTACCCAAATATTTATCTCCTTCCCTTACTCCCGTTACTGCTTTGGCACCTGGTGACAGGAACTCATTAGAGGAATGTGGTAAGATCAGGGTGGAAGACCTGGAGCCCATTGTGATGACATACAAACATTGCAATTTGTCCCAAGAGTTGCCAACACATTCAACCACCTTTTAGCAGTTGCAATCACTAATCTGTATTCATTCTGTGCCCCTCTGAATCTCACTACTGGAGGCTTGTCTGTTTTCTTCTCCAAGCTTTTGACTTCCTCAGGCCCTTACCTGAGTCCTCCTCGCAGAACTTCCATTTCTTGTCAACATCATAGTTGCTGGTGGTGGAACACCACAACCTCCCATCATTCCGCCCACTTGCAGTGCAGTGGACATACAATTTGCCCTCAAAGATGAATGGAAAGGTGCAAGGTGGACTTTCCACGCTCTTGTCAGGTCCTGTCATTAAACAAATAGATGATGTATTCTTAAAGTAGAAATGTTCTCTCAGACATCTTAACTCATTTTCCTGTTCTGAGATACAAGTCCTATATATTTTAAAGCTCAAATGAAAGACAGAAAGTCTGTCTGTCCGTCTAGAGATGGTGTCTGTATGGTGGGGTACTGCGGCTTTTCTCCTGTCCACTTGCCAGAACCAGGGTAAGATAGGGCATCACAGCAGTGAGGGTGTAGAAAGCATTGGGTTAGCAGAAGCCAATGCAGACACACAGGCAGTAGGGTCCACTGCATACCCTTTCCATAGGTGCCAACTCCCTGGGGCCCTGGGTGCCCAAGCACCCACAAAATTCCCCATGAAGTGGCCGGGCACCCACAAATTTTGGTGACAGAGCCATGCACGCTGCATGGCACCCATGGCCCCGGGTACCCACAGTTATGGGGCCAAGCTGGCCACTCCTGACCCTTGCCAAACTCAATGTCCTTGCTACCATGCTGCTCCACCCCACCGAACTCCCAGCAAGCAACAGCACTGCCATGGCCAGAAAAGAAACACCCCACCGCGTGAACTACATATGAATTATTTTTATAATCCATAGAATACAATGCAAATTACAAAACAGAACATTTCAATTGCTGTTTAAGGGCGTTAATATAATTCAGATAGAAATAAAAAGGTTTAAAGGTCTGTTTGAAAGTTAACAAAGATGGGGCCATAAGTATCCCCTACAGAATAGTTAAAAGAAATTACAGGGTCACCAATGATCAAGCCCCTGTTTCTAGTGTCTACCAGTCTAATGGGCCTTGACACCGGGCCTTTGAGCAAGCTCCTTGAGGCTTATCTTAAGAACTGGGAAGGTTCCTATGAGCACAGGTCCTATTACCTATGACATCTCCTATGAAATTATTTAGGGGCTTTAAAGATCAATGCCACAACTTTTTTTTAAAAAAAAGAGCATTCCCAAAACAAATAGACAACTAATATAACTGCAACAGTGTCTGTACAACATGTTCTGAATGCCTCCCCCACTCCTATAATTTCTCTCAATGTTCAAAAATCCATGGAGAAATTGTCAAGTGTGAAATAGAAGGGTCTGCTGCCCTTTGGATGAAAGAATTCCCCACCCTGTCCTAAATGAACACAAACTACGTATGTCCTTCTCCTCTTACCTGTGTCATTACAGTACATCCACTTCTTATCTAAATCATAGTTGCTGGTGGTAGCACACCAGCATTTTCCATTGCTCATGCCGTCAGTGGTACAGGCACTGTAGGGCTTGCCATTGTAAATGAATGGAAATACACAGGAAGGACCCTCTCCATTTGAGTCTGGCCCTGAATTTGAAAGGGAAAAGAAAATGGGTGCAATTTTCAGCTGGAACTCACCGTAACTCAGTTCCAGAACCTCTCAGGTGGGTACCATTGCCATTATAAGAAAACAAGGGAGGCTTCCTGGCGAGTTTCAGCACCTCTTTTTCTAGAAAAATAGCACTGGGGGCAAGGATTTGTGGACCTCTCAGAGCAGAAGCAGTTATCATCTTAGGTTACTTATAGGGAAGATTTTCTACCAGGACACAACCTACACACTTTCACTCCAGAGTGGAATACATACAATCTGAAATGTACTCGCCTCTGTTCTAAGTAAGGAACAGGACAATGATTTGTTTGATGGTCATCCATGATGAGCTGAGGCTCTTACATCCATGAACAGAGAAAAAAAGTTGCTCTAGACCCTATCATAAGAGGTGAGTGGGGAAACAGAGGTTTTTTTAATAAAAAAAATGAAATAACATTAAAGTAGGCGGGAAGTGAAACTCCCTATGAGAAACATTCCATAGTCAGTGTGTTACGCCAGTGTGTTACCACTGTGAAGGCCCCGACCCTTACCTCTGATTGCAACTCCTCCCGAATTAACCTATATTGTGCTGCTTTTCTTGTTATTATTCTTGTATACATTATTTCACTTGCTTTATGTGTTTTTATCATCTTATGATTGTATTGTTGCAACCTGTCCCAAGACCTTATGGTGAAGGGGAAGGTAAGAAATGCTATAAATAAATCCATGCCCGCCACCATATTATCCTCAGACGTGCTGTGCTGCATTCCCAAAGCCCTTTACGCTCCTCTCATTATGGGGTGGGATTCAGATATGCCCTAACCCAGACAACTGCCCAGTTCCTGTAAGAAACATAAAATGTTACCTCCATTCAGTAACCTCTGGATTATTTGTAGATAGGAAGAAAATAAAAATGTATCGGGTCACTGACAAAATACATTGGGTTTAAAAAAAATTAGAGGAGGGTAGACCAGGTAGGATTGGGACTGAAAAGCTGCTACTCTTCCAACTAGCAAGGATAAAAATTATATTCTGAAGTTATATGTAGCCCATCTAGTGAGACTATCCTCCACTGAACAAGCTATTGCTGCCTTTAAAACACTGTAAAAAATTCTTTTTTTTCTTTTTATTAAAGATTTTCTTGATTTACAGAAATATGTGCAATGTCTCTCATAACATTTTTACAAATCAGTTTCATTTGTTGAGACATTGGGGGGAAAGGGGGGAAAGATAGATGGGGGAAAGATGGGTAGAGGTGGGGTGGGGTGACGATGTTTCTATTCTAATTGGTATATGTGGGGGTTTTTTTGTCAGCGTTGCTTGTGCTGGTTCTCTGCTGTTTGCTTGTGTTCCTTTGGAGTTGAGAGGTTGGGGTTGGCCTAGGGTGTGATTGTTCATTTGTGGTTGGCTGTGGTGGTCTTTGTTTCGTTTGTGAGTAGGGTGGGTGGGTGTAAAACACTGTAACTTTAATGAAATCCTTGCATTTCACTAAACAAGAGGGAACCAATGGGTTCAGACGTACTGAGGTACTGAGGAAGTAGCTTGGCCCACGCCAGTTTGTACATCTGGTACCAATGGGAATGATTAACCTCCACTTCCTCTGTTTTCTCTGAGCTTACCTGAGTCCTGGCAGAACTTCCATTTCTTGTCCGCTTCATAGCTGCTTGTGGTGGCACACCAGAGTCTCCCATCACTCCGCCCATCCGCAGTGCAGCTGAGGTAAAACTTGCCCTTGTAGATGAATGGGAAGACACAAGGCGGGCTTTCCACACTCTCATCAGGCCCTGGTTTTTGAACAGATAGAAGGAAGAAACGTTCTTAAAGAATGGAACACTTTCGCACATACCTTCATTTTTCTATTTGCTTCTTCTCCAACGGGCTTGCTGATTCCATCTCATCTTCCCAATCAGCTTAGCCAATGGTGAGGAATGATGGGAAGTTGAAGAAGACTGGGGTAGACATGGAGGAGAAGCAGTTTATTATGCAGTTCTCACATTGTATGGGAAATCTATCCATAAGATAAATTGTACCAAGGAGTTAGTGATCTAACATGGTTTCCTTTCCTGCCTCCTTCCTTCCCCTTCTTATCTCTCGTTAAGCAGTTTGACGGCTGAGAACAGCCTTTAATGCCCTAATCTGTGGAAGGAAGTGATAGTGCTGGGTACCTTCACCTTCTTTGATGATAGACATTGTTTGGAGAATGTGAGACATTGGGAGAGCTGGCTAATGAATAATCTGCACATAGCCAGTCGAGCAAGCCACACAGGCTAACAGGCTAGCTAGCTATAAATCAGATAGTGTTGAGCAGAGTCTAACAAGCTCATGCACAGACTGATGGCCACAGGGCTGTGTAAACTAAGGCTACCTAGGGAAGTCACTTTGCCACTTCTTGAGGGCTTCCAAGTGTCAGACTGAGGTGCTTGCTTGATATGTACAGTAGTACCTCGGTCTACAAACAGCCCTGTTAATGAACAATTCGGGATAAGAACTCTGCAAAACCGGAAGTAGGTGTTCCGGTTAGCGAACTTTGCCTTGGAAGCCAAACGGAAGCCGAATAGTAGAAGGGCACCAGCAGTGGGAGGCCTCAGTAGGGAAAGTGTGCCTCGGTTTAAGAACGCTTTGGTTTAAGAACGGACTTCTAGAACAGATTAAGTTCATAAACCGAGGTACCGCTGTATATATTGCTTGCTGTTTAGAATAAAATATTTAATCTTCTCACTCACTTGTGTTTTGTATTACTTCTGAATCTCATTTAGAATAACCACCTTGCATTGGGCAAGACATAAATTTATAATGTCCCTTTTCCATCCATTTCTGGAAGCTCCAAGAGAATGGAAATGTTATAATGCATTTAATGAACAATGAAGCAAAATAGTGTATGAAATTACAAAAAGAAAAGAAAGCAAGCAATGCATTACATTGCACTAATCAAACTACAATGTCACATAAATGTCACATGATAATGCCTAACTATATCACCAAAAAGAACACAAAAATGCAAATGATTGCCAAAACTATTGACACAGCCAGGGCTAGCCCACCCAATAGCCAGTGATAGCAGAACGTGGCTACTCCAGAAAGGAAAATGGCTCATAGATCAGTGGTAAGGCAACTGCTTTGCATGCAGATGGCTCCAAGGCTGAACCTCTAGCAACTACAAGTAAGGCTGCTGGCCTGAAACCCTGAAGAGCTACTGCCAAGTGCATAGAAAATACTGAGCTAGTATTTCCAATGGTCTTATTCGATATAGGTAGAAGCTTCCTCCTATGTTGTGTTGTTCTCCTCCTGTGACATTACAGGATATCCATTAGTTTTAGGCTAATTTTATACACCTCTATGACGTCTGTCCTTCTATGTCTCCAGAGTGCTCTCTTCCTTAAACCTCGACAGTTATTGCTTTTGCATGATCAGACAAAGAGGAACACTCTTTTCCTAAACCTGGCATGGCCAAACTTGGCCCTCCAGCTGGTTCGGGACTACAATTCCCATCATCCCTGACCACTGGTCCTGTTAGCTAGGGATGATGGGATTTGTAGTCCAAAAACAGCTGGAGGGCCAAGTTTGGCCATGCCTGTCCTAAACCAACACAAACACTTTTTGCTGTTCTCTTCCTACCTGTGACATTGCAATACACCCATTTCTTATCGACATCATAGTTGCTCGTGGTGCCACACCAGAGTTTCCCATCACTCATGCCTTCTGAAGTGCATGTGCTGTAGGATAGGCCCTTGTAGATGAAAGGGAAGACACAAGTTGGACTCTCTACCTCTGGATTTGGCCCTGGGTGTTAACATAAAAAGAAGAGAGTTTAAAACTTTAAACATTTGTAGAGCACCCAAGAATATAATTCATGTCAGATTACAGATAGAGAAGATATAACGTCTACAGACACCAAGAGATGCAAGCAGCTTCCAGGAAAAAGTGGAATGTTGCTTCTTAAGTACTTCTAGGGATGCAAGAAGGTATTATTTTCCAACCTGCCCTGTATTCATTGCATGCAGCACTGTTTCCATTCTGCTTCAGTTCATCTTCCACCTAAAACTACATTATGTTATTGTTCACTGTGGCAAAATTGTGTAATTTACATAAATTATATAATTAATGACGCAGATTATGTTGGATTTACATTATCCCACTCCATTCATTTCAATGCAAATGGAGGGAACTGTCATAAAGTATCATTTGCAGTCTACCTATATCCTTCTCCTCTTACCTGTGTCATTACAGTACATCCACTTCTTATCTAAATCATAGTTGCTGGTGGTAGCACACCAGCATTTCCCATCACTCATGCCGTCAGTGGTACATGCACTGTAGGACTTGCCATTATAAATGAATGGAAATACACATGAAGGACCCTCTCCATTTGAGTCTGGCCCTGAATTTGAAAGGAAAAAGAAGATGGGCAATAAGAAAATAATAACAACAATGTAATTTTCATGGTAACCTTGGAATGACTGGCTTATAACACAAATTTATAACTTATAAGATATGTTGGTATGATTGGGTTTTTGATGTACAAAAGAGACAATAAGAAAATGAAGAGGAAAGTATGTACATTAATAATATAGATGAGGTGCACTTTGGGAGGTGACGGGAAGTCAAAATTCTTGATTTAATTTGTTAGGTTTGACTATGGATATTTGATGAAATTTGATTTATGTATATTTGATTTAACATAAATAACACAGAAAGAAGGAAACAAGAAGCAAGTACCTTGAAAATGTAACAAATGTTTAGTGATGTAGTAACAACAATGTATATGTGTATGAGATTGTATAAGAAATAACATAATAAAAAAATTGAATAATAAAAAAAGAGTCTGGCTCTGAATTTGAAAGGAAAAAGAAGATGGGTGTAAGCAGGGCTTTTTCAGCTGGAACTCAGTTCCAGCATCTCTCAGGTGGGTAGCATTGCCATTATAAGACAACAAGGGGGGCTTCCTGGTGAGTTTCAGCACCTCTTTTTCTAGAAAAAATAGCACTTGGGGCAAGGATTTGTGGACCCCTCAAAGCAGAAGTAGTTATCATTTTGGATTACTTATAGGGAAGACTTTCTGTCAGCACACAACATACACGTTTTTCACTCCAGTGTGGAATACATACAATCTGAAATGTTCTCGCTTCTGTTCTAAGCAAGGAACAGGACAATGATTTGTTTGATGGTCATCAATGATGAGCTGAGGCTCTTACATCCATGAGCAGAGAAAAAAGTTGCTGTAAGGCATTTCTTTTCAGCTTCATAATTGTTTGTGGTGGCACACCAGAGTCTCCCATCCCTCCGCCCATCTGCAGAAGAACACCCTTCTCCTAAACCAACACAAACACTTTTTGCTGTTCTCTTCCTACCTGTGACATTGCAGTACACCCATTTCTTATCCACATCATGGTTGCTGGTGGTGGCACACCAGAGTTTCCCATCACTCATGCCTTCTGAAGTGCATGTGCTGTAGGATAGGCCCTTGTAGATGAAGGGGAAGACACAAGTTGGACTCTCTACCTTTGAATCTGGCCCTGGATGTTAATATAAAAAGAAGTGAATTTAAACATTTGCAGAGCACTCAAGAAAATAGCTTGTGTCGGATTATAGACAGAAAAGATATAACATCCACAGACACCCAGAGCTACAAGCAGCGTCCAGGAAAACGTGGAATGTTGCTTCTCAAGTAACAAAGAGGAACACCCTTCTCCTAAACGAACCCAAAGACTTTTGCTGTCCTCTTCCTACCTGTGACATTGCAGTACATCCATTTCTTATCCGTGTCATAGTTGCTGGTGGTGGCGCACCAGTGTTTCCCATCACTCATGCCCTCTGTAGTACATGTGCTGTAGGAGTTGCCCTTGTAGATGAAAGGGAAGGTGCAAGATGGACTCTCTACCTTCAGATCTGGACCTAAGTTTTAAAATTAGAAATACGTATATTCCTGCGTATAAGACTACTTTTTAACCCAGCAAAACTTTCTCAAAAGTCAGGGGCTGTCTTATACGACGGGTCGTATTTCTTATACGGCGAGTATATCCCAAACTCTAAATTTTAACTGGAAAAGTTGGGGGTCGTCTTATACGCCCAGTCATCTTATACTCCAGAATATACGGTAAGATGGATGGAGGGATATGTAGGCAATCCATATCATAATAGATGCCACAGAGAGAGAAAATGATACCAGCCAATCCATATGCCCATACGCAATACCCGAGAAGCTGAATTTTGCTGCATATTTGGGCCCCCAAAACTATTTTGTTCCCTTATGCAGTGGGACCTCGACTCATGAATTTAATCCATTCCGAATGCACACTCGTAGGTCGAAAACTTCGTAACTCAAGTTTCCCATAGGAAAAGCGGTTTCCCATAGGAATGCATTGGAAACGGAAAAATTCGTAAGTCGAGGAAACCGCATCTAAAAACTCGTAAGTCGAGGAAACCGCATCTAGCAGCGAACAGGTTTTCCGTTCGGATGTCAAAAAAATTGTAAGCGCGCAGCCACTTTTTCCGCTCGTAAGTCAAAATCATCGGATGTCGAGGATCTCGTAAGTCGAGGTCCCACTGTATTTAATTTAAGTAAGTAATTCTCCCGTTACTATTTTTTGCTGAGTAACAATGCTTTACTAGATAGGCGATCCCTACGAGTCAGAAGTTGAGGCCTCTGAATAAATATGACATGCCATGCTGAGGGAACAACTAGACACACATATATGGCTGTCTTTTAACATTGGGGTCACTCACTTTTGAATCAGATCAATGCAGTTCAGGGTTTTTTTTAGTAAACTAAAAACCTCTTCATGTTTTCTCCACATAATGTAGTCTCCTACAGGTATAATGAAAAGTGAGGCCATGCCCCCAATATCATACCTCCTGCTAGTTCTTCCCCCTCAACACCCACATGTTAAATATGGATGTCTGGAAAGAGTTGTAGATGTTGTTTCCCAAGTACAGTAGGTGCTCCACACAATTGAATGGGGCAGCTAGACATAAGCAAGACTGTGGACCAGATGGGGTCCTCCAAACCTCTCTGTCTGACCCTTGAAACTTTCCCCAGGCCACACCCTCTTTCACCCAAGTCACACCCCTTGAGTATTTTTACCAAGCTGGAATATGTACTTGAACTCTGATAATGCCTCTCACTTGGCTGGATGGAGGATAGAGAAGGGTACATGAACATGTGCAAACACTAGTCCATCTCACAATAAAGAAATTTACATTCATTGCTCCACCCACTTTTGCTTCTGGTTTCATTCACCACTGGGAGGTTGCCCAGAAAGTAATGAGGAACTTTGTCTGATTCTCCATCCCTGTCAATGGGGTGGTCCAGAAAGGGCACAGCCTCAGGGATATGACCAGCAGCATAACCTGATCTACCTGGAGGAGCCCTACAGACATGCTGTTGTTTTTAATGTGACTTAAGATTCTACAAAATAAAATGAATAGATCTGGCCTCTGCTTGGCTTGTTCCTTCCTCCTGCCTTTAGCTTCTCTTACCTGGCTCTTCCGGACATAACTTCCGCTTCTTGTCTGTATCATAGTCGCCTGTGGTGGCACACCATGGCTTCTTATCTCTCCGCCCATCTGTGGTGCAGCTGTGGTAAAACTGTCTCTTAAAGATGAATGGGAAGATGCAAGGTGGACTTTCTGCAACCTCGTCAGGGCCTGAATTTTTTACCATGCAAAAGAAATATACAGTATGTCAGGGAGGGATTGGAGTTAATCAGAGATATCCTTGTGCTAGAGAAACCATTGACCTCAACTTTCCATCCCTCTCTGATGGCAGAACAATATATTTCAAAATAAAAAAATTCCTTCAGTAGCACCTTAAAGACCAACTAAGTTTTTATTTTGGTATGAGCTTTCGTGTGCATGCACACTTCTTCAGATACTTAGAAACTTAGAAACTTCAGAAACTTAGAAACTTCAGAAACTTAGTTGGTCTTTAAGGTGCTACTGAAGGAATTTTTTTATTTTGCTTCGACTCAGACCAACACGGCTACCTACCTGTAACTAGAAATATATTTCAAGACAGGGGCAGAGTTACCTGCCCCAGAACCCGGAGTGGTGCAGGGGCAGGACTAGCCAGCCCGTGGGGGCGGGGTTAGCCACCTGCACGGTGAGCCTCCTTAGCCACCCGCCACCTGTGCAGTGAGCATGGAGGGTGCCGCTTGCCACCCATGCAGTGAGCTTCCCTAGCTGCCTACCGCCCGCACGGTGAGTGTCGGGAGGGGCACCGCTAGCTGCCCGTGGCAGCATCATCCCTAGTGGACCGCCACCCGTGCAGCGAGCATCCAGGGGCGCCGCCCATGCAGAGAGTGGGGGGGTGCAGTGATGTCACCCGCCCTCACAGCTGACACCCGGTGCTCACCACACACCATGCACCCACCTTCCTCCGCCAGTTTTTCAAGATATATAATAACAGCCCTTTTCACATAAGGAAAATAAGAAGAGCCCAACCAGTTCCTGTTTAAACAGTGGCCTGGTATTCAGGGGTGTGACGGGGTGGGTGGAAAACGAATTAACTTTTGAGCACAGCACACTGGTTACCCCAGGCATATGAGCTGCCTCTGGCAGTAGTTGTATTACTAGGAATGCTTGGACAGGGGGAGAAAAATCATTCTATTTGGCCTGTTTGGATTTCCATACATTCATGGCCACGTATTATGGTCATATTAGAGCCTCACCTCTCGCATTTCATATGTAAAAAAGGAAGTGAATGGCAGAAATTGGGAGAATTCAGTATCTCTCACCTATCCACCACTTTTCTTGTTGAAATTGGGCATGCCCTTTCTACAGGACTGAAGCAGTTCTATGTTTGAACACAAGGGGGCTCTGCCAGAAATATCCAGTTTAGCCTGCACTTTTGGAAAAAGGATTCTGTGGGATGTGCCGCCTTCTTACAAGCATTCACAGGAAGCTGTCTCCATCTTGCTCAGTATTGTGTAATCTACCTGGCATCCCATCTCTCACCACTAAACTTCTTCCTGCCCCTCCCATCCTTCCTACCTGAAGGCTCACAGTATGTCCATTGCAGGTCCGCATTATAGTCTGCCGTGAGAGAGCACCAGGGCTTCTTCCGGGACATTCCATGTGTTGTGCAGGAGTCATAGAGCTTGCCGTTGTACATGAAAGGAAAGGCACAAAGGTCCTTGGGCTCAGCAGCTGCTTCTGAGCAGGAAAGGGGGAGGCAAAGTTCACAAGACCAAAAGAGAAGATCATTATGTGCATGCTTGTAGTCCCTTATCCCAGCATGGATTGCACTGTGCGCATCATGAATTTTCTGCCACGGAATGAAACTATGATTTGATGCGCTGTTAGAAACCTTCCTATAGGTTGGGGCATTGAGTTGTGTGCATTGTCAAAGGGAAAGGGTTGTCAAGGTGAAAGGCAAGTGTTGTCCAGTGCCTAGATGCTGATGGTCAGTTCACACATGCGTAAAAATAACTTTTTGTGTAGTTGTGTGCAGAAGAAGTGATGTGCTTATTCTCTTCTCACTCAGTTGTTTATTATTATTATTATTACAGTGGTACTTCTACTTATGAATAACTCTACTTACGAATGTTTCTGCTTACGAACGGAGCTCTGTCCGCCATCTTGGATGCGGTTTAGATAGGATTTTTTCTACTTACGAATTTTTAGATAGGGTTGCTTTGACTTACGAATGTTTTCTCCCAATGCATTCCTATGGGATTCGACTTACAAATTTTTTCAACTTACGAATGTGCGATCGGAGCGCATTAAATTCATAAGTAGAGGTACCACTGTATTATTATTATTATTATTATTATTATTATTATTATTATTGAATATATGCCCTGCCCTTCCTCCAAAAGGAGCCCAGGGTACCTTTCATACCCATTTGGATCCCTTCCACCAAACCCAGAACAAACATATATGTTGCTTTTCTCCTACCTGTTACAGTACAGTACACCCATTTCTTATCAATGTCGTAATTACTGGTGTTTGCACACCACAGTTTCCCATCACTCATGCCTTCACTAGTGCATGTGCTGTAGGACTTGCCCTTGTAGATGAAGGGGAAGACACATAATGGGTTTTCTGAAGCTGGAGCTGGCCCTGGGTTTTAAAATAAAAAGAAGGCAAATGTGAGGATTTGTAGACCACCTAGAGTAGGAACACGTGAAACTGTGTTGCGCTGAATTGGACCTAGGGGTGGAAGAGAAGTTTTATTTTGCTTGCATTTTAATAAGTAATCTGCACTTCTCAAAACAATACGAGAACCGAAACAAATCTATCTTTCAAAATTCACACTCCCCTGAATTTTGTAATACAGCCATCCAACCAATGTGTACATCAAACCGTATATATTAGTGAAAATTGCATCCAAGCATGCATTAAATTATGAGGAATTGCTTTCAAAAAATATGCTATTTACTAAAAATTGCTTTAAAAGATAAATTTGGTCAAAATGCTGGTGAATTTTCATAAATATATCTCAAATTCACAATGACAACAGTGTTAAGAATTATTTAAAATATAGGTCAGTTAAGACAAATAAAAAACACCAATATAAACAATATAAACTAAGACATATAAAAAACACCAATATAAAACACAGCTAACTGGGGTTCTACCTTTTTAATTAGCTCCCCCCAAAAATTGGGTGAAACAAACATGGAATGTTAAAAGAACCGTGTTTCATGCTGAAATTCCTCCCCTCCATATTTTTGACAGTCTCCCAGTGCCATTTTCTTACTCCTAGAGTGCCCCTGGAGCATCAAAAGCAATGTCTTCAACCATAAAAACAGTGTCATGCAAAAATTCCTAGCCTTAGCCAAGTCTTCCTAGGGCCAAATTAGGTATGAAGTAGTACTTCAACACAAGACTCCCACAGTCACATAGAAAGGAGAGGTGGGGGGGATGACTGACAGAAAGGATGAACAGATTAGAGCACACAACCTTCCCCGTTAACGTCTCTCCCTGAGTGCTTCTCTCCTCCACTGCACTTTGATGCTGTAATTGTCTTGTCCTCAGCTGGCGGAGGGGGGAAGCTTGCAGAAAGAGGTTGAGGGAGCTAAGAGGTAGGCTTGAGTGGTGAGGTTCAGAAACTCTGATCATGCCCACCACTTTTGGAAATCTCCCATTTCTATATGTTTGGGGCACTCCTGTGGTGAAACAGACCTAACTGTTATCATCACCTCTAGCTGGATCACAGAAAAGTGTTCATAGTGGGATCCTGCCTCTTCCCTACCAAGCTTACAGTTTTCAAAAGAATATAAGGAAAGCCTGCTGGATCACACCAACGGCCCATCTGGTTCAGCATCCTGTTTTCCCAGTGGCCAACCAGATGCCCGTGGGAAACCCACAACCCAAACCCAACAGCATGTTCCCCTCCTGTGGCTTCCAGCAACTTGGATTCAGAAGCAGTACTGCCTCCACCCATAGAGGCAGAGAGTAGCTATCATGGTTGTTAGTCATTTCTCTTACCTGAGGGCTCACAGTAAGTCCACTTCAAGTCAGTGTCGTAGTTGCTGGTAAGGGAGCACCAAGGCTTCTTGTTAGAAATCCCATCTGTTGTGCATGCTGAGTAGGATGTACTGTTGTAGGTGAAAGGAAAGACACATGGGCCTTTGGGATTGGCATCTAGTCCTGAGGAGGGGAGACAAAGACAGTGTTGCCCCTACCCTTTAGGGAAATGTTGGTACGAGAAGCATAAATACAAGTGTACTCCAGTGGATAGTGTGTTCAACTTGGATTCCTGGGTAAAACACTCAACTCAGCCTATTCTCAAGAGCAGGCACCCCCAAACTGCGACCCTCCAGATGTTTTGGCCTACAACTCCCATGATCCCTAGCTAACAGAACCAATGGTCAGGGATGGTGGGAATTGTAGTCCAAAACATCTGGAGGGCTGAAGTTTGGGGGATGCCTGCTCAAAAGCATAAAGCAGGGGTGGGGAACTGATGGCCCTCTAGATGTTGCTGGACTACAACTCCCATCTTCCCTTGACTATTAAGTCATGCTCTCTGGGATTGATGGGAGTTGGAGTCCAACAACAACAACAATAACAGAGTCATAGGTCAACCACGCCTGCCATAGACTGTTCTGCACACATCTACTTCCTATTCCCAGAATGCATGCCACTATAAGGGATAATTTTTCTCCCAAACTACAATTTGGCAAGTCGTCACAAAACAAACACACACACACACACACACACACACTTTTTAGAACTCACCTATTCTTCTGATTGTATATTGTTCTATCCAATGCTTTTTCTCTGGGGGGGGACACAGGGGGACGCATACCCGGTAAACATTTTGTGAATCTAAGTTTGGCCTCATTGAGGGGCAGTATTTCAATATTTCAATGAGAGTAGCCCTAAGCAAAACTCTTTTTTAATATAGAAAAAAAACACTGGTTCTGATTATAAGCTCATATTTTATATTGTTGTAACTTGCCCTGGGACCTTATAGTGAAGACCAGGTAAGCCATTTGAATCATAACAACAATGGGTTTGAAGTACTGTAGGCAAAACAACAACAACATTGCAAGTTGGGAGTTGAATGGTAATGGAAGGCAAAAAATGCAGTCAGTGATAACTAAAGTTTAAATGTATAATTCAGTAGGCATATATTTTACCATAGTAGATAGGTGGTGTCAAGAGGGATTGGTGTGGTTTGAGGAGGAAAGAGAGAAAAGCCATGGTTGCTCACTTCTACCCTGTGCCCCAGGGCCCCCAGAAACCTAGAGCTGGCCCTGCCTGACTTTGACCTTGCCCTCTGAGTCTTCTCTTAATCACAAAAAAACATTTTCTTTCCCCAGGTCTCCTTTACTAATGTAACTGATGACTCAGCAGTCTTTATCTCCTATTTCCCTCTGGAGTACCAATACTAATAACAGCCATGGCCCCTTAGTTTTCTTACTGATGTCAGCACAGCAGCTCCATTCAAGGTCCTTGTCATAGTTTCTTGTGGTGGCACACCAGAATACACCTTTCTCCTCATCAGTGCAGGTGTAGAATGTCCGATTCTTGTAGATGAAGGGGAAAATGCAGGGCTTGCCTCCAGAGTTGCCACCGTACTCTGAAAATGTGGAAGGAACAAACCACAGCGTGAAGAACGGTACAGTAGTGTCAGTGGCATGGGGAAAAGTGGCACTGCTCACTTGACTTCCAAAACATCACCAAAACATAGAGCAAAAAGGACAGAGATAGGCTTGACATCACTGCTGGTTACCAAGAAGGTGGGAGGCAGGCCAGGCAGCAGAGACCTTAACATATGCATATATTTGTGAAATTCCATAAATGCAAAATATTCATGGGAAATGCTTTGAGAAGTGTGTGTATTGGGGAATTCTCAGACAAAAATAAAAGTGGGACTTGGGAGAAATTTCTACTAAAATGCTGGCAAAACTTGCATGAGAAAGAAAATTTGCAAACTGGTGTGGAAATGTATAGAACTGAACTTAATGGCTGAGAAAATGAGAAACTGAAATGAACAAGGTTCACCCATCACTATTAAGGCATAATATATAGTTTGAGTCACTGCTCAGGAAAGAATAATAATTCTAGCAGTATTGTTGACTACCCACCTTGGAGAGAACAGCGCTTCCATTGGCCATCCTTGTCATAGTTAGGGGTTGTGCTGCACCACAACTGTTCATCAATCGCCCCATCCTTCGTGCATGATGAGTAGGATTTACCATCAAAAATGAAAGGGAAGCTGCAAGATGGAGAACCTTAAAGGAAAAGTAAGAAATTGAGAGGCTGTCAGTATAAACTAATCTAAGAATCATGGCCAAGTAAAAGTAGCAGGGTGTTGCCCTGTTCACTTGAGTATGGAGAAAGGTTCTCCACATTCTATGGAGAAAGGTTCTCCACATTCATCTCTGCTGCAAGTGTGGGGTTCTTCCTGCCTTGAGATCAAGGACACCCCTGTTTACGTAAAACTTCATCTGGATATCAAGTGAGTATTGCAATCAATTGATGCATTGAAATGAATGGAATTGGCAATGAGGAGGAGGAGGAGGAGGAGGAGGAGGAGGAGGAGGAGGAGGAGGAGGAGGAGTTTGGATTTGATATCCCTCTTTATCACTACCTTAAGGAGTCTCAAAGCAACTAACATTCTCCTTTCCCTTCCTCCCCCACAACAAACACTCTGAGGTGAGTGAGGCTGAGAGACTTCAGAGAAGTGTGACTAGCCCAAGGTTCCCCAGATTACGAGTCTACTGCTCTTAACCATTACACCACATTTACATTTTTTTAAAAAAAAACTGAAAACATGTTAAAAAGAAAAACTATAAATAAAATGTGTGTTAGATATGCCAACAATATTGGCTTCAAGTTAAAATGTGCATATTTATTCAATTGGATTCCTTTTATTGATTTTATTTTGTCACTTCTTGGCCACCAGAAACCCCTCAGCACAGCTAATGATAGGAGCAACAACATTTGATATCGATTTTGCCTAGTGAAACAATTTCCTAAAAACAATTCTAAATGTACAATTCACCAAGCCAGTTTCTGACAGTTCAGCAGCATTGCAATAGTTAAGGCAATCCAGCAAAGGGGATTAATCAAAATCATGGCAGAATAAAACAGAAGCTGCACAAGTCCTCACGATTAGCTGAATGGTGTCTGAATGGTGCAACATTTTTTAAAGTGTTCCTAGTGGGTAGGTACCATTTGAACTCTGGGCTGGCACTGGATCTGGCCTCCCCAACAGCAAGCATCAGGTTTTATCATAATCATTTATAATTGGGCCAGACCTGTTAAGCCTCACATCACCTGAACTGCAACATATCACTTGAGATATGTTTCCTGGCAGTATTGCCAGAGGTCAGCCAGGTCAGGCACACTAGCTGAGGGCCCACTGACCTGGGATGACCCAATCATTATCTCAGTATAAAAGGAGAAAGTACTCTGGGAATGTATGGGATAAGCTTTACTGAAATGGCAAATACAACCCGATACAGCGGAATTCCCATCAACCACCCTATTTCTTTTCACGGGTTAAATCCAGAAAGCTCAGCCCATACAGATAATTTTGCCCCTTCCTGCAACAGTCCTAGAATCATAGAGTTGGAAGAGACCACAAGGGCCATTCAGTCCAACCCCCTGCCAAGCAGGAAACACCATCAAAGCATTCTTGACATATGCCTGTCCAGCCTCTGCTTAAAGACCTCCAAAGAAGGAGACTCCACCACACTCCTTGGTAGCAAATTCCACTGCCGAACAGCTCTTACTGTCAGGAAGTTCTTCCTAATGTTTAGGTGGAATCTTCTTTCTTGTAGTTTGAATCCATTGCTCCGTGTCCGCTTCTCTGGAGCAGCAGAAGACAACCTTTCTCCCTCCTCTATATGACATCCTTTTATATATTTGAACATGGCTATCATATCACCCCTTAACCTTCTCTTCTCCAGGCTAAACATACCCAGCTTCCTAAGCCGTTCCTCCTGTTAGGAGACAGTTTGCCGGGGGGGGGGGGGGAGAGAGCTCAAGAGTGCATACAGAGCTAGGGTAGCCATTTTAGGTATCACCAAAACATAGAGCAAAAAAGGACAGAGATAGACAAAGTTTGCACATGTTTCCATATTGGCATGCAACTGAAAATTTGGAAAATTATTACTAGGATTTAAAATGGATACACAGTACACCTCACCATAGTATGGAAGATTGACATGAGTACCTGTCCCAGGGCTAACTGTTGATGGCCGACTTCAAGGCCCTGCTCTCCTATCTAGTGGTTCTTCATCTCTAAGACAGTAAATTTTGACAAGGTGACACCTTACACAGAACCAGCCCAAGTTACTGTGATGTGCAGGCAGAGCAGCAAGTGATACTCCCCTCTAAGTCAAGGGGCACAGTCTCCAGACCTATTTTGGCACCTGTAGCAGAAAACCCCATCAACACCTCTCCCCATCATAAAACCCAATCATAATAAATTAAATAACCAACAATTTGCTGCCTCCTCATGACAAACCCCCGATTTGCTGTCTGAGGGGGCTACATCACTCTGGAAGTCCTCAGCAATAGCTCTCTTTCGACACAGCTCGAGAAGCTAGAAGCATCCCTTGGCACCAATGTTACCTTTGCCTACTGTATGGACTGTATGGAGGTTGCAGCCTAATACAAGGAATCCCAGGATAGCAAACATCTCAGCTCGTCGGTAAGTCCATAAGAAGTGAAATATGATGTGTTCCGTTCTCTATATAATCTCAACTTGGCCGCTCCCCGCATCAACTTGCCTGCCAAAACGTATATTCCCTCCCTCCTACAGGAACAGCTGCAAATAAATAATTTTTCTCCTCCTCTCCTGCAGAGCACCTGTGGCTTTTTGCCATTTTCTCCAGGAGCTGTCAGGTCACCTCAGACCAGTGATTATGGGTGGAATAATAGGATGGATTGAGATCCCTTAATTTCCCAATAGCTACATTGAGCCACTCTTTAGCCTAGGATGGGAAACATGTGGCACTCCCAATGTTGCTGGACTTCAACTTCCACCAGCATGAGAAATGGTCTGGGTTCATGGACCCTGTGGGTCAACAAACTCTGAAGGGCCACGGGGTCCCCAGTCTCTGCTCCAGCCATTCCTGTACCCCATCAAGAGCAATTTTCTGACTGCCAAAAGGCCATCTGCCAGGTATCATATATTTTATGCCATACAACTGAACTATATTACTAAAGCACATCGTGAATGCTATTTCTTGTGTGAATATATACCTGTTGCAATGCAACTTGAGAAAGAACCTGCTTTTGAACATTTCCAAAGGAGAGACTGAAACTCTCAGGTTGTTTCAGAGATAGCAGGCAATGTGTAGTGTGGGGAGGGAAGAAGGGGCAGGTTTATAAATGTTTAAATGGTTCTTGACAGCTTTGGGAATATCAGCTTAATACTGTGAAAGAGCATTGCCACTAGCATGAGAGTGTCCAGTTATGTTGTCCCTTTCGTTTAAGAACATAAACACATTGTTCCACTGCCTCATCTGTGTGGTTCGCCAATGATATCAGAAGCAAACATGTTTACAAATGTGAGTCTAGGCAAACAGATAGCATCGCCTGGGGGTTCCTGAAACAGAAACTCACATGTGAAATAACAAAAAAAAAAGCACTGTTAAATCATGCCGTCATAGCTCAGTGTCCTGTACTCAACAATGGCCAGCAAAATGTCTATGGGAAATATGGAAGCAGGACCTGAGTGCAAAAGCAGTCTCCCCACATGCGGTTCCCTGCAACTGGTATTTGTGCTGAAATCCCTTTATCCATCTAGAGAGATTCTGCATGTCCTGCGTGTGCGTGTTGGATGTAATATAGTTATATACTGTAGTGGCATTTCAGTTAAAAGCCCTTGTCATCTTTCAGACACAATGGCCAACCAGCAGTGGCGAATGGTGCCGCTTGGCTTCCAGGATGTACTGCGCATGTCCGCACATGCACAGTCCATCCGGGTTGGCACTGCTGCTCTGCTCAGCCAGCGCGCTCTGAAGCAGAGTGCGCTACGGAGCGGGTTGCCAGGCGGCGGTAGCAAACCACTCTGTAGCGCACTCTGCTTCATCCTGCTCAGGCGGAGGAGGCGGGGGTGGGCCAGGGGCCGGGGGCGCTGCCCCCGCACACTGCCCCCACGCTGCCCCCACCAGAGTGGAGCTAGGGGTGGCCTGCCCCCTACGCCCCTCCCTTGCTACGCGCCTGCCAACCAGTTGCCTCTAAGAATCCCAAAAGCAGGCCATGAGGGCAAGAGCTCACTCATGCTTTTGTTCCCCAGCAATTAATATTCAGAGATATTCTGCCTGTGGTGCTGAAAGTAGCCCTATAGCCATCAGAACCAGTAGCCATCAACCCTCATCAGACATTAAAAATGTGTGCTCAGACAGACAGAGGAGGGGAAGCATCACTCTTTCTCCTTCCTCTCCTGAACTTACTGTGCTAAGCATGAAAGGCTGCAGGGAGATTTTAACTGGACTTGATTAGAATTCCCTCTTCTACTGAGAACCCTGATTGTGCAGGAGGAGAAATATAGCTAAAAGTGGCAGGGCAGGGTAGGGAGGATATGCATCTGTTCCAATGACTACTAATCATGATGGCTATGTGCTACCTCCATCTTCAGAGGCAATATACATCTCAATACCGGTTGCTGGAAGGGAGATTGCTGTTGTGCTCAGGTCCTGCTTCCTTTCCACATGCATATGGTTGAGAACAGGATGCTGGGCTAGCTGGACCATTGGCCTGATCCAGCTGGCTCTTCTTATATTCCAATGCAGGTGACTATGAGGGATCCAGGAGAGAGAGGCTTAAGTGCTTTACCACTTGCACTTGGGTGCTCTGTTTTCACTACATGACGCCATCTAGGCTGCAGTAGCAACCCACCTGAGCATTCAGTCAACTGACAGCAAGGACCATTTCCTGACCATCAGGGTCTATAAAGTATTAGCTTCAGAACTTTCTTCTTGCCCTGAACATTACATCCCTTGCCCACTTCCTGCCTGGTCTAAGTTCCTGCTCTACTTTTCTGCTCACTACTTTGGATCTTGTCCTGCCTTTTGGCTAAACACCTGTGCCTGACCTACTTGGACTTAGGGTTGCCAGACTCAATAGAGGACAGGACCTCTGTGCCTTTAATTGCCCTGCTTTCTTTTGAGTCTGGAAACCTTAATGAGAAACCAGCAGACCCTTTGTTTAATTTCCAAGCAAAGGGTCTGCTGGTTTCTCTTTAAGGTTTCCAGACTCAAAAGAAAGCAGGGCAATTAAAGGCACAGAAGTCCTGTCCTCTATTGAGTCTGGCAACCCTACTTGGACTGGCATTGCCAAGCAACAGTTCTTCCAGGTCACAGAGCCTGACTTCCTGTAACCTTAACCGAGGACTAACTTTACAGTGTCCTCTACTCTTACTACAGTCGGCATTACAAATAATGCTGATTTACTTACATACACAAACACAACTTACATCTTAGAGGAAGTCCTTGCTGGAGCAGAACAGTTTCTGCTCAAAGAACAGAACTCCCTCCCCTCCTCCTCCTCCCTTGCGCCCCCCCCCCGGCCAAAAAACCCCTGCTCTGGCAGTTCCCCCAGCCCTCCAGAACAAATTTGGGAAGTTCAGGGGGCACTCAGTGGGAGGAGATGGAGGACAAGTTTTGTTGCATTTGTGAAAGTCACTCCACTCATAATGACTTTACTGGATTCAACCCACACACCAGTTTAGCAAATGACACGGATTTGTGATCAACTGAGAGGAATCAACACCGTTTCAATTTAGCTAGTTTACAAACTGGTCAGCTGACCAAAAAAAAGGCTGACGGGAGCAAGAAGTGAATATGTCTGAAGCCTGTAAGAACCAAGCTGCTTTGTGCATCAGAAATGAATAGATGCATTATCCATTCAGAAGGGGAGTTGTAAAAAAAAACCCAAAAAACAAGGAAGGTCCCATTCACCCACCATGTTCCAACCCAGCTGGATCTCCAACCAGCAGGTCAGAGTGATAAATGGACAGCCTGAAGACAAGTTGAAGGCCACACAAACACAAAAGTTGATAAATGGGTCATTTCTCCTTCTCTTCCTTCACGACCCACAGGTGTGGAGTGCTATTGTTTGTGGTGCTCTCACAGATTGCTCTGAGAATTAAAACACTGTGGAAGAACTCTGGGCCTCTTCAAATAAACCTGACAATAAGCGAAACTAATTGTGTTTCGTGGCCTTCTCAGTCCACTGCTCTTCCATACGTTTCAGCACAAAACAGCTGTAGAGATGAAACACACACACAGGTAACTTACCGGTCCAATCCATTAGGCTTGGTGTATGCACCAAAAGAGAAATAGATTTTTTAAATGGTACTTGTATGTTGCAAACCCTTAAGACTTTCAAAGAGGGTGAAGTTGTTTGGGAAGCAGCTCTCAATGAGATTTGTAACCCCATAAGAGACCTGGCTACTAGGGTAAGTCTTTCTTTTTCTTTTCTTTTTAAATGTACACTTGATAGAACTGTTCAAACAATATTGTTCAGTGGACTCTTGGCAAGGATACAAGCAGGATGTCAGGAACTGTATGTTTTTCTCAAACTTGAACAATTCTCATATAAATTGTGTACTGATCTCTGACTGGCTGCCTAAATTAAAAGAGTCAAGCCTAGAGACAATAGGCATACTAGACCATGGGGAAGTTATAACAAGGCTTCATTTGGATACCGGCAGAGAAGCAAGCAGAACCTGCCAATTAAATCCAGTGCTGCTTCTCAGAGCAATTACACTTGAAAGGGTCAAGGAGGGTTTGCAACAGTGTTTCATTAATAACATCCCTGCTCTGCAGCAGTGCTATGGGATACAATGGAATTAGTTCCAAGAAGGACATTAATTAATCAACAAAGCAAGCATGAGGTTCAAAGGAGTAGAAGCTGGGAGGAACTACAGAAGGAATTATATGAGTAAGAGGAGGCACATAAACAATCTGGGAGCTGGTAAGATACAGTACAGTACAATCTTTTGCCTAGAAAAGTATGCTAAATCCACACACACACACACACACACACACACACACACACACACACAACTTACACGCCATTCTAGTGCAGTCCATTCTGCCAACACCATTTCATTCCCAACTAATTCTTCTGGATGTGTAGGCCAGTACTGAATTTGTAAACTGATTCCATTGAAACATACAGTGGTACCCCTGTCCCTACCGCCCACAGGCCCTGTCCCTACCTCTCTCCACCTGGTTTAGGGCGGGGCCTGGAAGGCCTCATAAAGGACTGCTGCCGCTGCTCTGCTGCTGGTGCTGCCCAGGACTCTCTCCTGCTGTGAGTGCCCACAGGCCCTGTCCCTGCCTCCTTCCACCTGGTCTAGGGCGGGGCCTGGAAGGCCTCATAAAGGACTGCTGCCGCTGCTCTGCTGCTGGTGCTGCCCAGGACTCTCTCCTGCTGTGAGTGCCCACAGGCCCTGTCCCTGCCTCCTTCCACCTGGTCTAGGGCGGGGCCTGGAAGGCCTCATAAAGGACTGCTGCCGCTGCTCTGCTGCTGGTGCTGCCCAGGACTCTCTCCTGCTGTGAGTGCCCACAGGCCCTGTCCCTGCCTCCTTCCACCTGGTCTAGGGCGGGGCCTGGAAGGCCTCATAAAGGACTGCTGCCGCTGCTCTGCTGCTGGTGCTGCCCAGGACTCTCTCCTGCTGTGAGTGCCCACAGGCCCTGTCCCTACCTCTCTCCACCTGGTTTAGGGCGGGGCCTGGAAGGCCTCATAAAGGACTGCTGCCGCTGCTCTGCTGCTGGTGCTGCCCAGGACTCTCTCCTGCTGTGAGTGCCCACAGGCCCTGTCCCTGCCTCCTTCCACCTGGTCTAGGGCGGGGCCTGGAAGGCCTCATAAAGGACTGCTGCCGCTGCTCTGCTGCTGGTGCTGCCCAGGACTCTCTCCTGCTGTGAGTGCCCACAGGCCCTGTCCCTACCTCTCTCCACCTGGTTTAGGGCGGGGCCTGGAAGGCCTCATAAAGGACTGCTGCCGCTGCTCTGCTGCTGGTGCTGCCCAGGACTCTCTCCTGCTGTGAGTGCCCACAGGCCCTGTCCCTGCCTCCTTCCACCTGGTCTAGGGCGGGGCCTGGAAGGCCTCATAAAGGACTGCTGCCGCTGCTCTGCTGCTGGTGCTGCCCAGGGGAACTTGAAACAGCACAGAGTCCTTTTTAAAATGCTTTTTAAAGAATTTTTAATGTTTTTATCTTCTTTGGGGTGGTAGGTGGGAGGGATTTTTAGTTGGGTGTGGGAATCTGTTAAATTTTAGTGTATTTGTAATTTTTATTGTTTTTGGTTTTATTGTTTTATTGTGTTTGGGGTGGTAGGTGGGAGGGATTTTTAGTTGGGTGTGGGAATCTGTTAAATTTTAGTGTATTTGTAATTTTTATTGTTTTTGGTTTTATTGTTTTATTGTCTTTTTTGTACTCTTCTTTTGTTGAGTTCTTGCTGTTTTTTACAGAGGTTTTATTTTGTTTTTAAGGGGAGGGGTCAGGGCTGCCCGGGAGGGGGTCCCAGCAAGCAAAATGGCTGGGGCAGATTCCACAGGGGTGTGTGCACTGGAACAACCGATCTCAGTGGTCACGGGTAGGAGGAGGAGTTACGCTAAGACCAGACCATGTCATTACCGAGGAGGCAGACTTAGTCGTTGTCTGAGGACTATCCCTGCCTCCAGGTCTGGTCCTGACCGGACGGATATTGGAATAGGCAAGGGATACCCACATGACCTGAAGGTGCTGCTGTGCAATGCCAGGTCGATGATGAATAAGACCACCGCCATTCACGACCTGATTGTGGATGGAGGATTTGACCTGGCATGTGTGACAGAGACCTGGTTGGAGGAAGCCGATGGGCCCGTTCTTGGCGCTGCTTGCCCACCAGGTTTCTCTTATGCACAGCAACCCAGGCCATCTGGGCGGGGAGGGGGGGTTGCAGTGATTTTTAGGAAGTCATTAGTTTGCACCAGGCGTCCTATTGGGAAGACCCAGTTCTCTGAGTGCATGTTCTGGAAGTTGGGCAATAGAGGCAGTACAGGATTCCTTTTGGTGTACCGACCTCCCCGCTGCACCAAGGATTCCCTGCCCGAGCTGCTTCAGGTCGTGTCGGATGTGCTCCTGGAGACACCTAGCTTGGTTGTCTTAGGGGATTTTAACATCCATGCCGACACGACCTTACAAGGAGCCGCTCGGGACTTTGTGGAAAGCATGGCCACCATGGGGCTGTCCCTGAATAAGTCTGGCCCAACTCATAGCCGCGGACATGCCTTGGACTTGGTGTTTACCTCTATGGATGTTGGTGATCTGACATTAAGTAAAAGTGAAACAAAAGAAGTGCCATGGTCAGATCACTTTCTGGTGCAACTGGACTTCTCCGCAACCCTTCCCCTCTGCAGGGAGGTGGGACCGATTCGGATGGTCCGCCCCCGCTACTTAATGGATCCAATTGGCTTCCAAAGAGTGGTAGGGGATGTTTTATCCCATGTCGATGGCCTTTCAGCTGATTCCCTGGTGGCCCGCTGGAATGCGGAGTTAACCAGCGCTATTGACTGTCTGGCTCCGAAGCGCCCTCTCAGATTGCATGGAGCCCGGACAGCCCCGTGGTTTTCCCCGGCGCTGAGGGCAATGAAACAGTCGTTGAGACGGCTAGAGCGCCGGTGGCGGAAAACTCATTTTGAATCAGACCGGACACGGGCTAGAGCTCAACTTCGAGCCTACCAAGTGGCAATGGCGACGGCGAAGAGGACCTTCTTCACCGTCTCCATCGCATCTGCAGAAAACAGCAGCAGGAGACTCTTCCAGGTGGTTCGCAATTTAGCGGAACCACCTGCTCCATCCGGGCCCAGTACGGGCCACACGATCTCCTGCAATGATTTTGCAAAGTTTTTTGCAGATAAAGTCGCTCAGATTCGGGAAGAGGTAGACTCCACCGTGGGAGCAGGGCCGGGGCGGGGGAGTGCTAGAGTCCTGTCTAGTCAAGTTTTGTGGGATCAATTTCAATCTGTTACCTCCGAGGATGTGGACAGGCTGCTTAGACGAATGAAACCAACCACCTGTCTCCTTGATCCTTGCCCATCCTGGCTTATAAAAGCTAGCCAGGAAGGGCTGGGCGATGGGCTTCGCGGGTTGGTAAATGCTTCTCTCCATGAGGGAGCCTTCCCAGACCCGCTGAAAGAGGCGGTTATTAAACCGCTTCTTAAAAAACCATCTTTAGATCCGGCCAATATGGCCAACTATCGCCCAGTCTCAAATCTTCCATTCTTGGGCAAGGTGATTGAGCGAGTGGTTGCGGAACAACTCCAGGCACGCCTGGAAGAAGCGGACCATTTGGATCCCTTCCAGTCAGGATTCAGGCCTCATCATGGGACTGAAACTGCCTTGGTCGCACTGGTCGATGATCTCCGGCGGGCTAGGGACAAAGGTAAGAGCTGTTTCCTTGTTCTGCTGGATCTCTCAGCGGCTTTTGACACCATCGACCATAACATCCTTCTGGACCGTCTAGAGGGCTTGGGAGCTGGGGGCACTGTCATGCAGTGGTTCCGCTCCTTCCTCCTGGGCCGTGTTCAGAAAGTGGTGGTGGGGGATGAGTGTTCAGACCCCTGGGCGCTCACTTGTGGGGTGCCTCAGGGTTCTGTCCTCTCCCCCATGCTTTTTAACATCTATATGCAGCCGCTGGGAGAGATCATCAGGGGGTTTGGGCTGGGTGTCCATCAGTATGCTGATGATACCCAGCTCTACCTCTCTTTTAAATCAGAACCAGTGAAGGCGGTGAAGGTCCTGTGTGAGTGCTTGGAGGCGGTTGGAGGATGGATGGCGGCTAACAGATTGAGATTGAATCCTGACAAGACAGAAGTACTGTTTGTGGGGGACAGGAGGCGGGCGGGTGTGGAGGACTCCCTGGTCCTGAATGGGGTAACTGTGCCCCTGAAAGACCAGGTGCGCAGCCTGGGAGTCATTTTAGACTCACAGCTGTCCATGGAGGCACAGGTCAACTCCGTGTCCAGAGCAGCTGTTTATCAGCTCCATCTGGTACGCAGGCTGAGTCCCTACCTGCCCACTGACTGTCTCTCCAGAGTGGTGCATGCTCTAGTTATCTCTCGCTTGGACTACTGCAATGCGCTCTACGTGGGGCTACCTTTGAAGGTGACCCGGAAACTACAACTAATCCAGAATGCGGCAGCTAGACTGGTGACTGGGAGCGGCCGCCGAGATCACATAACACCGGTCCTAAAAGACCTACATTGGCTCCCAGTACGTTTCCGAGCACAATTCAAAGTGTTGGTGTTGACCTTTAAAGCCCTAAACGGCCTCGGTCCGGTATACCTGAAGGAGCGTCTCCATCCCCATCGTTCTGCCCGGACACTGAGGTCCAGCTCCGAGGGCCTTCTGGCGGTTCCCTCATTACGAGAAGCCAAGTTACAGGGAACCAGGCAGAGGGCCTTCTCGGTAGTGGCACCCACCCTGTGGAATGCCCTCCCACTAGAGGTCAAAGAGAACAATTACCAGACCTTTAGAAGGCATCTCAAGGCAGCCCTGTTTAGGGAAGCTTTTAATGTTTGATGGATTTCTGTATTTTAGAATTTCTGTTTGTTTGGAAGCCGCCCAGAGTGGCTGGGGGAACCCGGCCAGATGGGCGGGGTATAAATAATAAATTATTATTATTATTATTATGAACACAATTGGTTCCGGAAGTCTGTTCATAAACTGAAGCATTCATAAACTGAAGCAAACTTTCCCATTGAAAGTAATGGAAGGTGGATTAATCCGTTCCAGATGGGTCCACAGAGTACTCAACCTGAAGCGTACTTAACCCGAAGCATGGGTGTAATTGGTTCTGGAAGTCTGTTCATAAACTGAAACATTCATAAACTGAAGCAAACTTTCCCATTGAAAGTAATGGAAAGTGAATTAATCCGTTCCAGATGGGTCCGCGGCATTTGTAAACCGAAAATTTGTAAACAGAGGTGTTCATAAACCAAGGTTCCACTGTACTGCACTTTTGTGATCCCAAGACAAGAAGCTTAGGCTTTTAGGGATGTTGTGGTTTTGGGTCTTGGTTTGGATACTGATCCTCTGGGCACTTGTTGCAATCATCCATATCTAAAACAGAAGACAGAGATGAAGACTTCCAAGCATGCTAAAATGTTCATTTGTGAATCAAACAATGTGGAAAAATCCCAGTTTTAGTGCACTGCACATGCAACCTCATGCAGGCAATAGTGGACACTGCAGCTCCTCGTGAATCCGCAGGTCTCAGCTGCCAGATGTGGGGAGCACAGGGTGGGCGACATCAGAAGTAGTCAGGAAGAAAAGACAGGAAGTATTTGGGATTTGCTTTGAACATTTATTGTTGCAAGAGCAAAGCATATGATTACAGAAACCAGGGTCAAGCAGGGGTGAGCGTTGGGGAAGAGACTTGATTCTAAGGGAAATCTAGCCTGAGACGCCAGTCAGCTGACAAGCGGGTGCTCGGGAGTTGGAGGAGGTACCTTGCTTATTTGGGCAATATATAGCCCAGGAGACCAAGTGGCAAATATCAGGTGCCACAACTGCTCTCCCACTATCTTTTTGGCTCTGCCTCATTGCCTAAGCAGGGGTTTCTGCCACCCGACTGATTGTCATCGAAACATTTAATGCAGCCTCTGTTGCTACTGTAGCACCGGAATAGGGGGGCACCCTGGATGTGTTCCCAAGCCCCCACCACAGCCTCATGCTCTTTCACTGTATCCTTCATGTAAACAGTCTCGAAAACAAAAGCCCTGGAATCCTCACTGTATCTGTTAAAAAGGGGGTTGACCATCTGGACAATGTTTCTTGTGTCGCTCTCATTGAGGCAACGTTCTACACAAGGAGATAATTTGCTAAAGAAGATCAGGCAACTGTTTTGGTCTTTATTGGATAGGATCCTTTCTATGGGGCTATTCTGGCCTCCAGTCAGCAAGCGCCATTCAGCGTGCTCTTTACTACGGGTAAATCTTGGCCTAGCTGCAACGACATCTCCTATTGGCTTTGGGACATATATTCCATTCCTGTGGTCGAGAGCACTCTTCATCTGCTGCATTTTGCTCCAGGGCAAAGCTGTCTCCAAGGTCATTGGTGTAGGTTCTGCGCAGTATGCATGGTCCAGTCT
The DNA here is from genome assembly GCF_963506605.1 of Zootoca vivipara. NCBI lineage: Eukaryota > Metazoa > Chordata > Lepidosauria > Squamata > Lacertidae > Zootoca > Zootoca vivipara. Next base: position 27,287,305 of record NC_083288.1, on the reverse strand, counting down.
TATAGCCACAGCATAATGGATGTTTTTAATTCCATACCTAGAAATGATCACCAAAAATGATGGGAATGAGTGGCACTGAATGAGCAAAAACTAACAGTGAGTATTCCAAACTGAACGTCCATGTTTGGTAGCTGAATTAGAAAGGCATTGTTAGATGGAAGGATTTTTTTTATTGGTGATGTGATAGTTGTGGTGACTGATAAACAGATTCTAACCACCATCTGCTACTATAACAGGACAGAAATGGATTTTACAACAAAGATTCTCAAAAAATTAAGTGGGGTTTAGTTAGCGTCACAGCTGTTATTGGGCAGGAAAACAATATTGGGGGTTTTTAAAAAGTTATTCTGCAACAAGCAGCTAGTTTTGCCAACAAACTATTATATGCAATATGTGTCTTTTTACATCTCCAGTATGCCTATGTAGTGTGCTTCCAACAACTCTGTGAGGTAGGTTAGGCTGCAAGTTGATTCAGTTCCCACATGACATGCTTACAACATTATTTGTGGCATATCAGAAGTGTGGAAGCAAAAGTTGATGTGCAAGCACTAAAGATTGAGGACAACATTGAGAACAACAACATATATTATTATAATAAGACATTATTTCAGCATAACCTTCCAAAATCCACACACATATTGGCATTCCCACCACATGTGGAAATAGGAGGCAAAACAGAAGTCAAGGATGCTTTTCTTAAGATTTGTAAAATAACTGCTGGTTAGTTTATCAGTAGGGCTGAATCAGTTGGGAACAGGGCCGTCTTAATGGTATCCAGCGCCGTGGTACAAAAATCCCTACGACGCCCACACACACACACACATTTCCCTCCCGGTGGGCAGGCTGGAGGGCAGTTCCTCTGGCGGGGAGGAGGCTCCGGGTGCTGCGTGGATGGCGGAGGGCAGCGCCCCGTGCCACTAGTTCCTATGGGCAAGACGCCCCTGGGGAATGCTGCCAGCTGTGGTCCGCCTCTGCCTCCGCCTCCTCGGCCAAAGCGGCTGCACAGCGCTGCCGTCCAGGGCACCCTGGCTGCCGAACCGACGGGAGGCTCGCCGCCAGCTTCCCCACAATGGTGCCCACAGCCCGAGAAGAGGCGGACAAGGGCGCCTCTTCTCAGGCTGCAGGCACCGTCGTGGGGAAGCCGACGGCAAGCCTCCCAACGGCTCGGCAGCCAGGGCTCCCTGGACGGCAGTGCTGCGCACCCACTTCGGCCAAGGAGGAGGCGGAGGTGGACCACAGCTGGCAGTATTCCCTAGGGGCGTCTTGCCCGAGGCTCAGGCGGAAGCGCCGTCCAAAGCACCCTCCAGAACTTGGCGTCGTGGTTCCTTGCACCACTAGCCTCTATGGCTAAGATGCCCCTGGCTGGGAAGGCGGCTTTTATTCTCACAAATGCTAATTGAGAACCCACAGAGGTGTGTGTTTGTGTGAGCAGCCAGTCTATGTCAACAGTTTCTTCCTCTCCACCCTTGCAAGAGCTTGTGCTTATTTTATAATGACCTGTTGAGTTCAGGTGAGGAGTTTAGGGACATGCTCTGAATTCCAGCTCAACCAAGCACCCCACAAACAATGGTCCCAAGGCTCCCCTTCCTTGACCTAGTCTTTCAGATCAAGACACCACAATCAGCTATCAAACTTTATTTTGGTCACAGACCAGCTTAAGATAAAACCATCCTTCAACGAATATCCATCATGGCGGCTCAGAATCTAGCAACTGAGGATATAGCATCTGGATTTTCAGAGACATCGCAAGGTTGCAACCAATTCTCCTTAACTTAGGTTGCTTGTCCAGACTGCAGCAAATTGTCCTTTGGGCTTTTAAGTTTTATGCCAGCTGTGGGCACTGGGTTATATTGTAACCTTGAATTCTCAAACACACATGAGCACGGGCATGTTAACAGCCCCGATGTGGACACTACAGCCCCACCTGACTTTGCACATCTCTTCTGTAGGCATGGGTACTATAGGGCAGTGTTCCTCAACCTTGGGGCTCCAGCTGTTTTGGGACTACAACTCCCATCATCCTTAGCTAGCAGGACCAGTGGCCGGGGATGATGGGAGTTATAGTTCCAAAACAGCTAGAGGCCCAAGGTTGAGGAACACTGCTATAGGGTACAGAAGAAGAAGAAGAAGAAGAAGAAGAAGAAGAAGAAGAAGAAGAAGAAGAAGAAGAAGAAGAAGAAGAAGAAGAAGAAGAAGAAGAAGAAGAAGAAAACAGACAAGAAGCTTTTGTGACATGCTCCAAAGATTTTATTGATTCAATAGCAAAGCAAAGGACTACAAAGATCAAATGTAATGCTCAATCTCAAGAAAACAAGAATATGGGGATGAGGAAGGGGTGCCTTTGGTTCTCAGGTCAGCTGGCAAAATGCTAAGTGCCACAACTGCCATCCCTAGGCGGGCACTACTCTATCATTGGCTTTCCTTAATTGGCCAAGCAGGGACTGTTGCTAACAGGTTGGTTACTGTTAAAACATTTGATGCAGGCTCTGTTACCTGCATAGCACCGGAAGAGTGGGGCACGCTGGATGCGTTGCCAGGCCCCCAACACAACCTCATGTTCTTTTACTGCATCCTTTCTGTAAATGGACTCGAAAACAAAAGCCCTGCCATCTTCATTGTACCTGTTAAAAAGGGGGTTGACCACCCGTACAATGTTTCTCATGACATTCTCATTGAGACATTGGTTCACACAGGGGGATAATTGGCTGAAGAAGATCAGGCAACTATTCTGGTCCTTATTGGCTAGGATCCTTTCTACTGGGCTATTCTGGTCTCCAGTCAGTAAGCGCCATTCAGCATGCTCTATCGGGTCTCTCTGGAAGTTTGGCCTGGCTGCAACAACATCCCCTATCTGCTGTGGGTTATAAATTCCATTTTTCTTGCTAATAGCACTACGCATCTGATCCATTTGGTTTCTAGGCAAAGCAGTCTCTAAATTCCGCCGTGTAGGACTTCTGCAGTATCTGTTATCCAGTCTTACAGCAACAGCATAATGGTTATTGGCGATGCCATACCTAAGAAAAACAAAAGGAAAGCTGAGAATGAGTGATGCTGAACTTAGCATTCCAAACCAGGTTCCTCCTCCTGGTCCGCATTGGCTTGATTTTTTTATTATAGTCTTGGTTGCAGTCATTTGAATGGAGCGGCAGAGAAGTTTCAGTTCTATTGCAATATCTGTGATGGCCCATTTACAGATAGAAGACATAATGTTACAGCATTTATGGGGGGTGGGGTGGGGTGGGACGCCAATAAACCAAGATGATGGAGATCCAATTGATCATGTTAATTGGAATTAGATTAGCTAAGAGTGCCATTAGAGCCAGACCAGTGGGTGCAGGTCAGGGGTTCCATGCATTCCAGAGGGGGAATACCTTTATTCTTTAAAATACTGCACTAGTAAAAGCACCATATTTGCTTGCAACAGAAGAAGGCTCTCAGCACATCAGCACTTCCCAGGACACCCATATGACTATGTGCTGCATACATAGTTCCATGGGCGTCGCAGGAAGTGAAGCCAGACATTGTGCTGCTCTGAGTGCACACGGGTTGTTGTTTTTTTTAAAAAAAAATACAGCCTCAGCTATGGCATTGCTAGTGTGTTTGGGGCACAGTGGCTGAGGCTTGTAGCCAGCAAAGCCTGCATAATACCCAGCTAGTTCCTTCCCAAACCACCCTGTTTCTCCTGCAGTGCCCTTTCTCCCAGAGGTACAGATGGTGGAGAAATGTGATTCAGTCCACATTTAAAGGTGAACCTACCTAATTTTCACTTTTCAAAACAGTTTGAAAACCAAAATGAGCCCACCACCACCATTTTGAAATTCACACATCTCCAAATTGTGCAATGTATTTCTCAAGCAAAGTAATTTGCACAAGAGACCATTGACATTGCTATAGCCCATTAAAGGGCAGTTTTGTTTTCATGAACATGGGGAATAAGTGTCTTAACAAGTTTCCTAGGAAGTGAAAAGACCTCACTGCTAAAGCCCCAATAGAAAGCAGAAAGGCGAGAAAGGGTATAGGTGTAAAACAGATGGGCAACATTCAACTTCATTGCTATGAGAGTTTGGAGGACCTGTTCTGAAAGCAGAAGGCAAGGGCAATTACAACATTAGAAGTGCTATCTAAATGGAAGAACCACTAACCTTTTAAAAGACTGTAGAATTTAGGTACGCCTTCAGTGTTCACTGTTTTGTCCTACCCATATGAGAACGGATTATTTTCTTAACAAGTTCATTTGGAAATAGATATCTATCTTAAGAGGGTATTGTTGTTTTTGTTTGTTATTATAGTGTGTATCTTTGTGTTTTTATTTTGTAACCTGCCCTGTGGTCCTTGGATGAAGGACAGAATAGAAATTTCATTAATTAATTAATTATGCATATACTAAGTAAGGTACAGTGTGCATAAAAATGCATGTAAGTTGTAAAAATAACATAGTAGTGCATTGTGTTAGGGGGAAATGGTTTGCAAAAAGGTTTACGTTAGGAAAAATGCATAAAAAACATGTGAATATAAATTGGCACAAATGCTGGTGATTTTTCTTGTAAATGTGGAAAACTGCAGAGTAGAAAGATGAGATACTGAGAGAACCTGAAAACCAACATGCTCACCTATCCCTATGCAGTGCTTCCCTCTACAGGCATTTTACTGTACAAGTTTTTATGTGCCTTGCAATATTCACAGTCATAATGATATTGACTTCCCCACATCTTCGCCCTGATATCACCTAAAGATGACAAAATGTGAAAGCACACATGCCAGAACAAAACTACATGGGCAGACCTTTGAAAGCGAACATACAACACACACACACACATTTCCCCTCTGCACAAATATACATACACAGACAGAATCTTATTCATTTATCTTAGGCCACCTTGTAGCAGCATCAGCATCAAGGTAAGCTCATAACATGAAGCAAAACAGTCTCCTCCATGTTGTATGAAATAATCAAAATGTAAATTATTATGAGTTTGAAAGCAAAATGCTTTATTTCGCCAGAATGCCAACATTATTGCTTGTTTTAGTCCCATGATTTTGTTTTGAGGTGTTTTTCAAAATGTGCAGAACACTTGCTTAGAAAGCCCCAGAAAAATCCAAAACATTACTCACTCTCTGATGTAGTCGATGATTGCCTTCAGGTTGTCTGGATCTATAGACCCAAAGGCTCCACTTGTCAAGCAGAGCAGGAAAGTCACACTCAACAGGCTGAAACCCAGCCGCCTTCTGGACACCTGTCAGAAGAAAACAAAAAGAGAGGGCACTGATAGTAGTGTCATTGGCTAGGTGTCTCCCGCCACTCTGCTCCACTCCCTTGGAAGGGTCATAGGAAGCTGCTGCCTGAATGGTGACTGTCTTTGGGAAGCTGAGAGTCCAGAAAATTGATCTAACTGCCTAACAGAAGTGGGTAGAGACCCTAAGACTGGTAGAGGTTGCCAGAGCATATAGACGGCTATACCGTTCAGATAGGTGTGTAGCTGGACCATCAGCCCAAACTGATAGAAGACACTCCAAGCCAATGAGACTTCTTATGACTCAAGTGACAATAGTGGCTCCAGAAATATTCCCAAGCTATGCATTTGCTGTTCCATGTTCCTGCTCCTTAATTAGCTTCATGAGGATGCAATGCACTCTGGATACAGTGGTACCTCGGGTTACAAACGCTTCAGGTTACCTATGACAAACTTAGTTGGTTTATAAGGTGCTTCTGGAAGGAATTGTTGTTGTTGTTGTTATTTTGTTTCCGCTAACCCTAATTCAGGTTAAGAACTTTGCTTCAGGATGAAAACAGAAATCGTGCTCCAGTGGTGCGGCAGCAGAAGGAGGCCCCATTAGCTAAAGTGGTGCTTCAGGTTAAGAACAGTTTCAGGTTAAGAACGGACCTCTGGAACAAATTAAGTTCTTGACCAGAGGTACCACTGTATAAGATATTTTCCCAGTTCTAAAACAATTACATTGTATTTTAATTTTATTACTCTAAATCTTGAATGTTTATCTTTGAATTTAATGGTCTTACATCTTGTGAGCTGTTAATTGTTTTGAGCTGCTTGGAGCTCATCTTGGTTTGTCAGGAAAGCAGCACATAGATATTAAATCAAAATCCTAATGTTGTATAATTATACTGTAGTTGCTTTTTCTTTTCAATGAAGTTATTATATTAGTGGTGTTTTGTAAGTTGATCTATAGGAATGGTGATAAAGTCTTATTGGTATGAATGTTATATTTATTTATTCATAACATGTATAATATGACACAATAATAACAGAAGCTTGATAGAGGCATATGAGATAAATTGTAGAGCTACTCACTGTCTGCTCCATGGTAAGAAAGTAGCTTGTCTCCCAGCCAAAGATGGTCTTCCTCCCACTTACAGCAATAATTCACCAGCTCTTTATATAGCTATTCTGTTTTTCTTATGAAAGGTTGGACACACCCACCCTCCTTGTATATAGAATTGCCAATCACAAAACAGAGCGTTGGTCAGTTTTTTTTTAAAAAAAAAAACTAAATACAGGAAGAAATTGTTGTGAGGCAGGGAGGATCTGCAACTCTTTCTATTCTTGGCAGGAAAACTGAAAGAGAAATCCTATGGTCACATCTTCCCTCTGCAACATGTAATGACTGTGAAGGGAACCTAAATACTGTTTGCTAAGCTCTTTAGACTGCAAATACATTTGCACCAGCATTTTGGGAAGGTTCTTGCCGCTGAAACCAGCACCATTACAAAACAGTGCAGCAATTGCCTCTCTACAGCAGTGTACTTCAGCCTTGGGTCCCCAGATGTTGCTGGACTACAATTCCCATTACCCCACGGCTTCTTGGTCAATGGTCAGCGATTACATCAATGCCAGCAAGAAAGAAAAGTGGGAGACATCTAAGTAAACCAGTGTGGCTGCATAAGGAGCTTACAGATGAGCTGAGAGTTAAGAAGGGGATGTATAAGAAAGGGAAGAAAGGGAAAAATCACAACGGAGGCGTATACACGAGGTGCTAACAGTTGCAGGGGGAGAGTCAGGTTGGCTCAGAATGATCTCAGGCTTGCAAGAGAGGTTAAAAATAATTTTGTAAGGTTTCTTTGGCTATGTCCGAAGTAAGAGGAAAAACAAGCAAGTGGTAGGTCCTAGGCTAGATGGACAAAGAAACTGACCTGCTATTAGGCAGCTTCCTATGTTGCTTGTGGGCAGCAGCTGGACAGCACCTGCTCCTTTTGTAGCTGGGGCCCAAAGGGCCCCAATTAAGGTGATAATGTAATTCCCTATAAATCCTGGAATATGCTTATATTAGTGAATTATGGTAACCTGTTGCTTTAAAGAAACTGATTATTCAGCAAGAAGCCGTCCCTACTGGGATAGAAAGTCAGCTTATACGTAAATCACAAAGAAGCAATTCATAAACTAGAACATAAATTGTTACATCCACACGTAACACAGGTTCCCTTACATGCAAACTAACAATATGTAACAGATCACGGTGAGAATCAAAGTTTAGTTAGCGATGCTTATTGCGCATGCGTATTAAATATGAAATGAGGTAATGATGAATATTAAATATACAATGATGTAATGATTTATGTGATTGGTTAAATCAAAATCCTTTGTCTGAAATGTTATAAATTCCACTGCCCAACGTTGGGCGGGGTTGCAGTTTTCCGAAAAGATTCGACTGTAGCCTATTGCTTTGCAATAAACATAATGGACTCCTAACTCCTCTTGTCTCTGAGTTTTATTGGCTAACTCAGAAGATAAGCCATTTTCTGGCTTACAACATTTGGTGCCGCTGCAACCTTATCTGCCTTTGGGAGTGAGATACCTGATTCTTGTGATCCTATCTGCCTTTGGGAGTGGGGCCCTTGATTCTTGTGGCCTTATCTGCCTCTGGGAGTGAGGCCCTTGATTCTTGCGACCTTATCTGCCTTTGGGAGTGGGATACCTGATTCTTGCGACCTTATCTGCCTTTGGGAGTGAGGCCCTTGATTCTTGTGACCTTATCTGCCTTTGGGAGTGAGGTGCCTGATTCTTGCAACCCTATCTGCCTCTGGGAGTGGGGCCCTTAATTCTTTTGTTTGTTTTTTTAAGATTAAATACTTTATTTCTTTTTAAACATGTTACAAAAAAGAATAGAAAAAAGAATAAAGAATAAAGAATAAAGACTACATTGAACAGTAACTTATGTCAGTCATACATACAAAAAATAGCTCAAGCAAATCATAAATACAAACTACAAAAGCAAAATTAACTCAAGCAAATCATAAATACCATACGATCATTCATTCAACATTAAAATGCCAATAAAGGCCAAGGATACCTACTGGGTACAAACTAAGCAACATGTAAAAAAAATCATCCATGTAGCAATCCCCCGTCTCCTTGGCATTAAAAAAAAGGAAAAAGAGAGAGGAAAGAGGAGAAAACAGATGAAGAGTAAAGGGGGGAAAGGGGGAAGAAGGGGGAGGGAAAGAAAAAGGGGGGGAAGAAAGGAAAAAGAAGGAAAAGGGAAAGGAAGGAAAAAAGAAAAAAGAAAAAAGATGGTTGCTTCCTACTATTTGCAATACGCTTTACTTTATATACTCATTATCCCTTACCGTACTACTATATTTTCTCGTTTTTAACTTCTTCCTTTTTGCATTCTCATATCTCCTCTCCTCTTATATCTCTATTCTAAGCATGTCACCAAATTATTCTCTATGTTTTCTTTTTCCGGGTATTCCTGTACATACCTCCATTCTTTTATTATTTTTTGCCTAGATACATTTCTTATTATTGCCGTTAGTTTTGCCATTTTCAAATAATCTATCAATTTCTCCTGCCACTCTTGTACCGATGGTAATTTTTCTTCTTTCCAATTTGCGGCGATCAACATCCTTCCTGCCGCACAAGCATATAGCAAAATGTTTATTCTATCTGTTGGTATGTTTGTCGGGACCATACTTAAAAGGAATAGCTCAGGATTTTTCTCAAATGTATATTTCATCATTTTTTTCATTTTTTCATATACCTCGTTCCAGAATTTTGCCACCTTTGGGCACGTCCACCAGCAGTGGAAAAAGCTTCCCACTTTCTCATGACATTTCCAGCATTTGCCATCTCCAGATCCGTGATATTTGGCAATCTTCTCTGGGGTTATATACCATCTGTGGAACATTTTTAGGATGTTTTCTCTAATTGTTATGCATGCTGTGAATTTAGTGTCCGAATTCCATAATTTTTCCCACTGGTGAACTTGAATTGGCTTGCCCACATCTACTGCCCATTTTATCATTACCTTTTTGGTTAGCTCATCTTTTAGTTCCCATTCCAATAGGAACTTATACATTTTCCCCAGTGGCTTCTTATCATTATTTATAATTATCTCTTGTAATTTAGAATCTTTTGTCGAGAATCCAATTCCTTTATGTAATTTAAAAATACTTTGTATTTGGACATAATGAAGCCAGCTTGCACAATATGTTTTAATTTCCTCATATGGTTTCAATTCTAAATGATCATTTACCTTCATCACTAGATCCTTATAAGATGGCCACTTACCCTCTGGCCTGCTGTTACACATGGCCATCATCTCCACTGGGGACGCCCACCAGGGGCTTTGGGGTTCTACTAGCTTTTTGAACTCTTGCCAAATTTGGTACAGCGATTTTTTAATTATATGGTCAGAAAATTCTCTCGGGTTGCCTTTTTGATCTAATAGAAGATAGGCATGCCAGCCTTTGATGTTACGGAATCCTTCTATCTCTAGCAACTCTTTGTTCTCCAACGTGAGCCATTCTTTAATCCAGCAGAACCCCGACGCGGCATAGTACAATCTCAAATCTGGTACTCCCCAACCTCCTCTTTCCTTTGGTTCAGTTAGTAATTTATACTGTATCCTGGGTTTCCCTCCTGCCCATATAAATTTGCTTAGAATTTTCCTCCATTCCTCAAATACTGATCTTTTCCCTATTATTGGGAGCATTTGGAAGAGGAACATGAGCCTTGGTAATATCACCATCTTTATAGCTGCGATTCTGCCTGACATACATAGGAAGAGATTCTTCCACCTATCTAGGTCCTCTTTTATCTCTTTCCATAATTTGCCGTAATTATCTTGGAATAAATTTATATTATTTGGAGTCACCAATATGCCTAAATATTTAACTTTTTTAACTACCTGCCAATCTGTCACTTTTTCCAATTTTCTTGCTTCTTCCCCTTTCAGATTTTTTGTCATAATTTTGGTCTTATTTACATTTACCTTAAACCCTGATACTTCTCCAAATTCCTCCAACCTCTTTTTTAATCTAACTATTGATTCTTCCGGATCTTCTAGCATTATTATAATGTCGTCCGCAAACGCCCTCACTTTTATTATATGTTTTTTAATTCTAACCCCTTTGATTTCTTCATCCTCTGTGATCTCATTCAATAAACATTCAATTGATAATATAAATAGCAAGGGCGAGAGCGGACACCCCTGTCTTGTTTCCTTGCTGATTTCGAACTCCTCTAGAATTCTCCCATTCATGATTAATTTTGCCGTTTGTTTTCTATAAATGGCATTTATACCTTCTGCAAATCTTCCCCTTATCCCCATATTTTGTATCGAATTTTTCATAAATTCCCACGACAAATTATCGAAAGCCTTTTCGGTGTCCAAAAACACAAATGCTGTTTTTTTCCCGGGATTCCAATCTAAAAATTCTAATATATTCAAAAGCATTCTTATATTATTTGCCATTTTCCTTTTTGGGAGGAACCCTTGTTGGTTTCTGCCAATTATTCTATTCAACACTGTTTTTAATCTTTCTGCCAAGATGTTTGCATATATCTTATAGTCAACATTAAGCAGGGATATTGGCCTGAAATTTGTTATCAATATTTCTTCGTTCTTCTCTTTCGGCAGGAGGGTTATATAGGCTTCTTGCCAGGATTGGGGGATATTGCCTTTCTCTAGGGCCTCATTTACTACTTTTTGGTACACTTCTATTAGCTCTTCTTGTAGAATCTTATAATGTTGGCAACCCAATCCGTCCATCCCCGGTGATTTACCCACTTTTAGCTTTTTTATAGCCATTCCAATTTCTTGCTTCGTTATTAGATTATTTAATAATTCCTTTTCCTCTTCATTTATTAATTTTCCTCTATATTTTCCTAAGTATTCCTTTATCTTTACCTCATCTCCTTCATTCCCCTTGTATAGGTTTTTATAAAAGTTATTTAAGCATTTTTGTATATCTTCGGCTTTTGACCAACAATTTCTTCCTTCTCTCACCTTTGTTATAATTTTGTCATTTTGCCTTTTCCTCAATTGCCAAGATAGAAACTTCCCTGTCTTATTTCCAACTTCAAAATATTTTTGTTTATTCCATCTAATCTTATTTTCCAATTCTTGATCTACCACATTCTCTAATTCTTTTTGTAAGATTTTTATTTGGTTTGCTAAATTTTTATCCCTGGGATTCATCCCTAACTCTTTTTCTTTTTCTTCTATCCTCTTTTTGGTCTCCTCTATCTTTTCTTTTCTTTCTCTCTGTTTCCTTCCCTTTTGCTGTATATAGAGACCCCTCATAAAGGCTTTGCTTGCATCCCAGATCGATGTTAATTTTGTCCCCTTCCCCATGTTCAATTCAAAAAATTCCTTCACCGCCGATTTCAGATTTTCCACAAATATCTCATCCCTTAACAAACTCTCATCCAATCTCCATCTCCTTGAGTATTCTTTTTGATCTTCAATTTTTAGCATCACCGGGTTATGATCGGAAATAAGTTTGGGTAAGATGTCGGATTCTATTACTTTTGGGAATAAATTTTTGGTTAGCCATATCGCATCTAATCTGGCCGCCGATTTTTTCGCCTCCGAATAGTGTGTAATTTTTTTCCTAATGGGATTCTGTTCCCTCCAAACATCTTTCATATCATTGTTAGAATATTGGGGTGTAAATCACCAATATTCTTACTACTGCCACTGGCTTCGGTAAAGAAGACAGCAAACAATCGTAGGTGCTAATCTACGTTTATTCAGAGAGTGTGTGTTCAGCCATCACTCTCCAGTTCAGAAGAAAGTGAAAGTAGAAAGAAAAAAAAGAACATCACATGACAGGAGATCAAGTTACACAGTCTCCTGTGTGTGGGAAAGTTACAGCAGTTTTATAAAGTAAACATTCATCCACATGCAGCATCTGTGCCATGCAGAGGATTTATGCTAACATCTCCCCTGAATCCTGAAATGAAAAAGATGCAAATGTGAGAGCATCATTAAGAGAAGTGAACAGACAGTTGTCATAAACAAAGTAGGACTTTCCTGCTGTGGAACTCTCTGAGACTGGATTGACCAGCTTTGGCTTCCAGGGGACCAGAGCAGTTGCTCTGTTGACAGAAACAGTGTTGCGTTTGACAACCTGTTGTTGTGGCTTAGCCTGTGTGACTGCTGCCTGTTTTGGAGTTCTAAGCACAGCTAAATTTGCAATTGCTGTGTTGGCAAACTCCTGAGAATACCTCTTGGGTCCTCTTCTAATCCTCTCAGACCTGCGTGAGAGGTGCAAATCCTGTTTACTGAGATTCTCCCCTTCAGGACTTTTGGGAGAACTCTTACCAATGGTAAACAGTGGATCTAGTGCTTCAAGCACTTTCTCATCATCTGATGAAGGTCTGTTAAAAACAGCATGAGTTCCTTTGTGTATGACTGTCTCCCCTGTGTCAGAGCTACTCGGGGTAGAGCCTTCAGCAAAGGAATCATTATCACTACCACTTGTGTCAGTGTAGGAAGCATCAAAATCATTGGCACCTATGGGAAATTCATCAAGAACATATGTTTCTTGTGGCGTAGGAGTGTGTTCTACCTCTTGAGTAAGAATCACCTCATTGGAAGAATGCAACATAACTCTGCATTGACCTTCCTCAAAACCCAATAGAATGCCTTGGACTGGCTTGCCCTCAAGCGAAGCCACCCACATTTTGGTTCCAAAAACCTTAGTGTTGCTCACATCAGGCTTTTGTTGGAACAGAATCTCATAAGGAGAACGCTTCTGTCCTTTAGGAACCTGTCTGAGCCACTGGTAAAGGAAAAATGAGGTGCTTTCAGCCCACAGTTGTTCAGACAATCCTGAACTCAGCAGTTGCGCCTGCATGCCTGCTTCTAACTCAGTGTTAACCTTAACACATAAGCTTTTGTCCCAAGCTGCCTGGGTCTTGGCAAACTTGTGGTGAATGCCTTTGTCATCAAAAAAAGCTTGAAACTCCTGTGAAGTAAAAAGAGGAATGTCATTGGTTAACAAACATTCAATTTTACAACCATGTTTCAGTTCAACCTTAGCATGAAATTCAGAAAATTTCACAATAGCCTGCTGAGGCTTTTGCAGAGGATAAAACCACGTATACTTAGAGAAGTGGTCAGTTATCAGAAGATAGTATTTGGCCTTGCCAAGGGACTCTGGCATAGGACCAAAAACACCAGCAGAAACTATCTGGAAACAACGTGTTAGACCTTTCTTGCTTGGTTGCTTCTTTGCCACCTTAGGCTCCTCTGGACCTGTTAAACAATCATCAACAACGTTAAAGCATGCATCACTTTTATCATAAGACAGCCTAAAAAGGTTATCTTTGTCTCTGTGTCCCGTCAAAAGAACTTCTCCATCTTTAGAAATCACACAGGTGCCCCTGTGAAAACACAGCTCAAACCCCTTCTCATCAATTTGAGAAACACTGAAAAGGTTTTGCTTCAGCTCTGGAACAAGATACACATTACTGATACTCAAATTTAGAGATTTCAGAAAAATAGTTCCTTTTCCAATGGATTTCAAAGAATTGCCATCTGCCTGTGACACGATGGAGTCCAGCTTCTCGAAAGTCTGGAACAGTCTCTTGTCGTTCACCATATGGTGCGAAGATCCCGAATCTATGATCAGATAAGACCCGTCGTCGTCTTGCTCATCAAGCTGAGTGAGCATTACAAGCATTTTGCGTGCTGTAGGGCCCTTGCTGCTGCCGCCGCTGCTGCTGCTGCCGCTACTGCCACTGCCTCGCCCCTTAGGCCCAGAAGCCTGTTGTTGACTTCCTGAGTCCTTCTGGGGTCGTCTACATGTCTTGGCTGTGTGTCCAGGAATATTGCATAACTGGCATCTGACCACAGCTTTAAGGGCTTGTGCAGTCTCTGCAGATGCACCAGGTGAGGGTGAGTAGCGCTCCCCGTTGGCCTCCGCCTGTGCGCGGGTCCTGTCCTCCTCATTAAGCAATGAAGCATAAATTCCTGCTGCAGTCATTTGCTGAGGGTCTTGAGCCCCCAGCTGGGCTGCAATAGCATTATAGGACTTGGGAAGGCTATTTAGCACTGTAAAGCAATAAATGTCGTCATCCAAATTGACGTTTCTGTCAACTAGCTCCTGGCGTAGTTGACGCATCTGATGCAAATGGGCTCTCAGGTCTCCTCCCTCCTTCAGACGCAAATTAATTAATCTCTGAAAGTATAACATTGTTGATCCGGCGCGCAACCTAAGGTGCTCGTCCCGAAGATGAGTCCAAACATCATAAGCATAGTCTAAGTTCCGAATATGAACCAGCTGTGATGGGTCCAAATGCAGAACTATTGTTGCCCTTGCCTGTGCGTTGCGATTCAACCACCTGTGGCCTGGCAAAACGGGCGGTGCGTTCTGAATCAACTCAATAAGTCCTTGCCGGATAAGAACACATTCCATTTTAACACTCCACGTTGCGTAATTTGAGTCATTTAACAGAGGACACAAACTCTTGGGTGTTTGATCTGAATCCCCGGCTTTAGCCATCTTGCTTCTGTAAGCGTGCTGCTAGCTTCTGACTTCAAAGTACAAAGAAGCTGCAAATTAGGCTTTCGGCAGGCATCTGCAATTAAGCTGCCGCTTTAGAGGTTTTATTGCCGCTATAAATCAGTCCCGGTTACTCACTGCTCCGGTGATAAGGAACGCAGACTATCCGTGCACTTCCTCCCCTGGAACGCAGGAACCGGTGACTCCCAAGCAGGCGAAATTCCTCAGGATCAGCTGCTGCAGATTGAGGCCTGTTTACGTGCCTGTTTTCACACTTTTCAGAGGTCCGAAGATCGGAACCATCCTCTGCTACCACTGTTAGAATATTGGGGTGTAAATCACCAATATTCTTACTACTGCCACTGGCTTCGGTAAAGAAGACAGCAAACAATCGTAGGTGCTAATCTACGTTTATTCAGAGAGTGTGTGTTCAGCCATCACTCTCCAGTTCAGAAGAAAGTGAAAGTAGAAAGAGAAAAAAGAACATCACATGACAGGAGATCAAGTTACACAGTCTCCTGTGTGTGGGAAAGTTACAGCAG
This sequence comes from Zootoca vivipara, assembly GCF_963506605.1. Lineage (NCBI taxonomy): Eukaryota > Metazoa > Chordata > Lepidosauria > Squamata > Lacertidae > Zootoca > Zootoca vivipara. The sequence continues at coordinate 27,272,014 of NC_083288.1, read as the reverse complement.
TTTTATAAAGTAAACATTCATCCACATGCAGCATCTGTGCCATGCAGAGGATTTATGCTAACAATCATAATTGGTGATTAACTGTCAAAAACTGCCCGGTAATTTCCCTCCTCTTTTTCTTCCTACATTGGTTCTATCAAGTTCTGGTTTCATAATTCTGTTCATGTCCCCTGCCAATATTATCCCTTCTTCCTGGACATTTTCTCCAATCAGTTTCTCTACTTTCTTAAAGAATTCTACTTTACACCCATTTGGGGCGTAAACATTAACTACTATAATTTCTCCGATACTTAGTCCGATTTTGACCCCTACTATTCTCCCCTCACTATCTTGGAAAAGTTTTTCTGCTTTTAGTTTGGGGTTTACGTACGTGACCACCCCTCTTTTTTTCTTCTTGTCAGCGGAGATAAATTCATTCCCCAATCTTCCACTTTTTAGAATCCTTTCGTGTTTTTTCGAGATATGTGTTTCCTGTATACACATTATATCCCATGATCCCTTTTTCAACAGATATTCTACCTTGTTTCTCTTACTTTTCTTATTTAATCCATTTACATTCCATGAGATCAGACTAAACCTCATTCTTTATTATCCAAACAATATACACAAGGCCCTTGATTCTTGCGACCTTATCTGCCTTTGGGAGTGGGATACCTGATTCTTGCGACCTTATCTGCCTTTGGGAGTGAGGCCCTTGATTCTTGTGACCTTATCTGCCTTTGGGAGTGAGGTGCCTGATTCTTGCAACCCTATCTGCCTCTGGGAGTGGGGCCCTTAATTCTTGTGATCCATCGATTCTTGTTTATCTGCTTTTCCTGTCTTGTGTTTTAATAGATCTCAGTCTGATTATTTCCTTACCTGTTACCTTACTGCACACTTTGTGCATACTTTACAATATTTTCCTTTCCTTCCCCCCTTTCCTCCCCCCCTTCTTTTCGCTCCTTTTCTCTTGCTCCTGCTTTGATAACTGGTTTCCATTTTGCTTATTATCTTTCGCCTTTCTATAAGTTTTCTCCCACTATGTGGTGGTAGAAACATCTGTGTATACCTCCTCGTACCCCCTTTGTATTTTTTTATGGGCTCCCCCCTTCCTCCCGAGGAAAAGGGCTGTGGGAAGGGTGGTAGGCCTTACTTTTAACAAAATAGAGGCTTTTCCTCTGTCTCTCTCTCTCTGTGTGTGTGTGTGTGTGTGTGTGCGCGCGCACACACACACACACACAGAGAGGGTGCAGGGTAGCACCTCCCCCCCTCTCTCACACAGACACCCTCCCTTCTCTTCTCCATCCACCCTCCCCTCCCTTCTGGGAGCAAATGGAGGGGGCATCCTTAGAGTGTGTGTATGCGTAATCCCTTTGTACTCTGGCTAGCAGTATGAATTGTATCGTATTTTGTTCTCTTCCCACTGCTTGTGGCCTTGCTTCCCAGGCTTTCGGCCTGGAAAGGTGGGGGCAAGTGAAGTGTGTGCTTCCTAATATCACCTTACTTGCTTTTGGCACCAGGCTGACATGTAGTTTTTCCCAGCACATCTGCACCCTGTTTTAACACAAGTTCAGCAGGCTCAGCAGTGGTTGAAGGCCCATGTCCCAGTGGAAGAAGCTGATGCCAATGGTTGGTTGGCTGCAAGGTATCCACTCACAAATCCGAATTGGGATCCAAACAATATTGCCCAGCTGGAATGATTGAAATGGTGTCGCAATGCAGTGGTGGCTGGTATGAAAGCAGGAACAGTAAAGGCCCATAATCTAAGCAAGATTGCTGAGGTTCGGCAAGGGGCTGATGAAACTCCTGGGGCATTTTTTGAAAGACTGTATGATGCATATAGAAACTATACCCCTTGGGATCCTGAAGAGCCATGCAACCAACGGACAGTAAACATGAACTTTGTGTCTCAGTCTGCACTGGACATCAAGCGTAAACTCCAGAAGCTCGAAGGGTTTGCAGGAATGAATGTGGCACAGTTATTGGAAGTGGCAATGAAAGTATATGTGAATAGGGACGTGGAAAAGGAAAGGCAAGACAAGAAGAAAATCAAGGAAAAAGCAGGATTCCTGGCCGCAGCACTCAAAATCCTTTGTCTGAAATGTTATAAACACTTACAACACTTTGAAAGCACCACACAAACCTGCAGGCACAGGAGTCATTTGAGATGGTGTGGCAAGCAGCAGATACTGCCTTGCCCATTCACTATATGGGGGGGGAGGACAGGAAATTTCTGTTTGGATCATTATCAGCATCACCCTTCTATCTGCAAAGCAAACAAATCGGGGGGGGGGAGTAATCCAGAAGACCTTTTCCTGATATCACTTTCCAGTGAAGGGAGATTTTGGTGTAGGGGAATTCTGAAGCTGCTATAGGGGAATTCTGAAGCTGCTATAGGCAATCCTGTTTTGAAGAACAAGATGCCATGGCTTTAAGAGTTATCTACTTATGTTTGCAGTGTGCTATTTCAGGCACAAAGTGTTTTGCCCATCCATTTCTTGGAAATCAGGAGAACTGAAAGAAGAAACTATAAGCTGTAAGCAGTCATGTTTTGTGGCCCAGCTTCCTTCTCTAAATTACGCTTTCTTTCTGTTTCATTATACTTTATGCTGTGTAATTGGTTTCGCTTCTGCTAGGCAGACAATGAAAGTACTGTACTGTCCCTTTTCCACAACGTTATTGCCATTACTACTACATGCTGCTCTCTGTTAAGGGCCCATACAACCGTAGTCATCACCCTTGGCTTTATTTGAGGGTAAATTGCTCCATTACATTGATATTACATTATATCAGACAACTGATGTTTGATTGATGATAGTTCTTTCACTTGTACAGTAAACCACTTGATGTTGAAGGCATGAGATTCACATCCTCTCTCATGTGGTTGTGTATTCCCACAACACACGCATATGGAAGTCCTACCACAGAGATGGGGAACCTGTGGTCCTCTAGATGTTGTTAGACTACAATTTCCATCATCCCTGACCATTGGCTGTACTGGCTGTGGCTAATGAGAGCTGTAGCCCAACGATAGTGATACATTCATAGGTTCCCTATGCCTGTCCTATAACATTACTTCTGTGCTCTGTACATTGTAATGCGAAAACCTGTGCTCCTACACAAACAAGCAGAATTGGTCCGTGCGAGATTATGCCTCAGTATCCATGCCACAATCCTGGCCATCCAACCAAGGATTTCACCAAACATCCACTTTTAACCAGAAATGTTGTGGATCAGCAAAATCTCCCTCACTACTTGTCAGGATGATAGCCTGCTTACCTAATGATGATATGTACACTGTGCTAAGTTACCATTTCTTAGGTGGTCATCTGTACTCAGCCAACATATGCCTTCTTCTGCAACAATCATTCATTCACTCACTCACTCAGTGGCATAGCTTCATGCATCTCTTCTCCTGCCTGCAGAGTAAGCCTTCTGAAGTCTCTAGCACATCTCATCATCCTTACAAAAAGTTCAACAAAAGATTCACATTGTATTGGTGGGGGGGGGACCCTTTTCAGCCCACGGGTCATAGTTTTTCAGGGGTCACATCCCAGTGGTGCCTCTGGATGTGGCTAGAGACAACAGTGGGCGGAGCAATGGATGTGACTCTTCCATGCAGACAGTAGGCTACATTTCAGCCCAGCAAAAGCCAGAGGTTTCTACTTCCCGCATAACATCTCTTAATCTTCTATCAAGCAAAAAAGAGGCATTGTCACAGTTCAAGGATGCACTCCAAAAAGGCCTAAGCATTTGAGAGGGGATGAAAGAGGGGCTGGGTAGAGTCCCATTGGCCAAATAGAGAGGCTTGGATGATCTGGAATACCCCATCCCTGTCTTGGGGTATTTATCTATGACAGCTGGGGTGGGGGAGGAATTTGGTTCAATCCACATTTTTTGCACTTTCTAAAAAAAAAGTGACCCAAAGCACAGCTATCTTTTGAACTTTGCATTTGTCTTAATTTTGTGGTGCAGTTCTCCAGTCAAACAATGCTTACAAAGAACATTAAGGAAGGCATGCATGAAAATGAAAGATGTGTGTTTGTGTAAAAATTGCTTGCAGCAGTGTGCACATTTCTCAAAACTGCATATAAAAATGTGTTCATTGTGAGGCATCTGTACTAATATGCTGGTGAATTGTCATGAATTTCCAAGTGTATACTTAGGCCTGTGGTGCTAATACCAGAGACGGGGTGGGGGGTGGGCAAGAAGCTACGGTATTTTGGTAAGATCTCAATATTTATTGATTCAACAGCAAAGCAGTAAAGTATATGCATCATATGCAAAGGTTAAGCTGGTTAAAGCAAGGGAAGCCTTGACTCTATTGGCAATCTACACAGGAGCCCACTTGATAATCATGAGGTCCCACAACTACCTGCCATAAGGTGCATCATTCCCATCTTTCTGGCTCTTTCTAATCACGTAAGCATGTACTGTCAGCCATTTGGTTGTTGTCAAAGCATTGAATACAGCCTCGGTTGTCATTGTAGCACCGGAATAGGGGGGAATTCCGGATCCTTTCCCAGGCCTCCACCACAGCCTCCTTGGCTATATGCTAAACCTGTCACTCTGTGAGGATGTTGGCTTGTACAACAGGATTTAACATCTGCTTTGACTAATGCAAATTCCACCAAAGAAAATGACCTGTTGTTTCTGGAGAACTGTAAAAATTGTCTATTTAACCTTGTGATCTTTTGTTTTGTTTTTTGGCATGGAGCCTATTCATTCCATGGAAGTCAGGGCAAGTGAAAGATCCGAGGTCATGTACAGTCAAATGTTATGACTCGTGTCCTTCTGTAAACAGCTTTGTGGGATTCCTAGGGAAATTGTGTAAGTGATGCTTTTCTCTTTCTTCCTCTGTCTGCTGTGTGGCAACAGGGGACAATCTGGGGGCAGAAGTTCACAGCCCCACAGCAGAATGAGCTGGAGGTCACAAACTGCAGAAGGGCTGGATTGTGGCATTCTCTTTCTTTTGGAATTAAGATTTTTATTAAAGTTTTTCATAACAGAAAACTAATGTAATTTTTTTATTTAAAAAAGCGACAAAAAGCACAAATAGAATAAGGTGTCCTCTCTTAAATGTAGTTCTTAACCCTTACCACCCACAGAAGGTAGTAGCCACTTTCTCCCTCTAGCCTCTCACCCTGGAAGACCAACATTTCCCTGCCTCCCACCCAGGGTCCATCCATCAACCATCTACCACTCCTGGGCCCTAATAAAAGCCCTGAGTAGAGAATGTCAGAGAAGAGAGAGAATGAAGAAAAGAGAAAAGAAAGAGGAAGAATCAGGAAGAAGAAAGAAAAGAGAGGCAGGGGGAGAGAGAAAGGGAAAGGGAAGGGAAACAATTTAAAAATTTAAAAGTATTTCTTATTTTTCCATCTGCCGGTTGCATTAAAACAAAATATCTAAGACATTCCGTCCATGATAACATCCAGATCTCCTCCACTCTCTGTTAAACAATATTTCTTTGAAGTCCAAGTGTCTCAAAATCATTCATTTCCTTGTTCACAAATGAAAAGATATATTGCATCAACAGCAGTACTGGTTTGCAGGGTTTATACAAAGACAGGATGAAAGAAGAAATACTAATGAGGGCATGTGGAGAACTGAGGTGTACAGTGGTACCTCGGTTTACAAACACAATTGGTTCTGGAAGTCTGTACTTAAACTGAAGCGTACTTAACCTGAAGCGAACTTTCCCATTGAAAGTAATGGAAAGTGGATTAATCTGTTCCAGACGGGTCGTGGAGTACTTAAACTGAAGCGTACTTAACCTGAAGTGAACTTTCCCATTGAAAGTAATGGAAAGTGGATGAATCCGTTCCAGACGGTCTGTGGAGTACTTAAACTGAAGCGTACTTAACCTGAAGTGAACTTTCCCATTGAAAGTAATGGAAAGTGGATTAATCTGTTCCAGACGGGTCGTGGAGTACTCAACCTGAAGCATACTTAACCCGAGGTATGAGTGTAATTGGTTCCGGAAGTCCGTACTTAACCTGAAGCGTACTTAACCTGAAGTGAACTTTCCCATTGAAAGTAATGGAAAGTGGGTTAATCCGTTCCAGACAGGTCTGCGGAGTACTTAAACTGAAAATACTCAAACCGAGGCGTACTTAAACCGAGGTATGACTGTATGCTAAATCTAAGTCAGCTGTGCTCTGTTCATTTCTGCCAAAAGGAATGTGAGCTAAGTTGTTCTCCAGTGGAAGCATCCATGATTTAATTCTTAGAATACCCCCTACAACCATGATCACCTGTATAATAAATATAATGGGGAAACACAGAGTAGTTATGGGGCACACATTCACACATTCCCATAAATCCTTGCCATCATCCTTTTTAATGAAATATAGATTAGAGTCTACCATCAAGACATGCTTTTATATCGTCTCATTTTTTCCTCCTAATTAGCTGTTCCCTGCTGTTCAGCTCGGGCCTCAGCACAATGATGTAGCATTTAGGGAAAAATATGCAACCCAGTAATCCAGCACCAGAGGACAAGATGGAGAAGATCTCCACAGCCACCATGTATTTTCCCTTGGTGCTGAAGTAGGTTGGAATAAAGGTCAACCAAACACAGCAAAACACCAACATGCTGAAAGTGATTAACTTGGCTTCATTGAAACTGCCAGGCAACTTCCTGGCTAGGAAAGCCACAATGAAGCTGGCAAAGGCCAGGAAGCCTATATAGCCCAAGACACAGTAGAGCATGGTAGCTGAAACTTCATTACATTCTAGTATTATCTTTCCTTGCACTGAGTGCATGTCTCTGTCTGGGAATGGAGGAGACGTAAATAACCAAAGAGCACAAATGCCTGCTTGAATGAAGGAGCAGGAAAGGACCATAGAATTTGCCAGCCCTTTCCCCACCCATTTCCTCATTTGGCCCCTGGCTTGGTTGTCATGAATGCCAGGACCACAGTGACGGTTTTTGCCAACACAGATGAAAGAGCCACAGAAAAGATGATGGCAAATGTAATTTGTTGAAAAAGATTCCACAGTGTTCAATATTCAATATTTACAAGATTCCTCAGGTAAAAACCTCTTTTCTAAATAGCATGCAGGCTTCCTCTACCTAGGAAGGTAGAAATGCACTAATCCCAATTATGTAGACTTGTCTAGAAATGGGGGAGATATTAAATTCACATGTAAAAGCAAATGTACCTAATTTGCACTTTCCCAAACAAGATCCGGACTAAAAAATAAAATAAAATACAGCCATCTTTTGAAACTTATGTTTCTCCTGATTTTGCAATGCATACAAAAATGCATAAAACATTGATCTAAAGGCAAAAAAAGAGAAAGAAAAGAGGAGGGAGGGAGGGAGGAAAAGAGACAGAGAAAGGCTAATAGGGGAAAAAATAAGAAAGAGAGAGGAGTTAAGAAGCTAAAGAACTTCTGATTCTTCGTCTAGCCACTATATCAGGCATCCCCAAACTGTGGCCCTCCTACAACTCCCATGATCCCTAGCTAACAGGACCAGTTGTCGGGGAAGATGGGAATTGTAGTCCAAAACATCTGGAGGGCCGAAGTTTGGGGGTGCCTGCGCTATATATAAACATTATTCATTTCATCCACTTCAGTATAATACCTAATAAAGCCACTTTCTATTAATCATTATCTTCAATCTTCCAATCCAAATGTCATTATTTCTTTTTCACGCAAAAAGTCTACCGTGTTTCTCCGAAAATAAACCCCGAAAATAAGCCATACCCCAAAAATAAGCCATAGTGATAGGCAGTTTAACCTTGTAGGTTAAACTGTACCATACTTAATAAAAATAATAAGACATCCCCTGAAAATAAGCTACCGTGGCGTTTTTTTGAGGAAAAATAAATATAAGACGGTGTCTTATTTTTGGAGAAACACGGTATGAGGTTTCCAGTCTTTAGTAAATGTTAACAATGACTTTCTTTCTGATTCAATATGTCAATTTCGCCTCCTCAGCTAAGTCCATTCATTTTAACAACCATTCCTCCATTGTTGGAAATGATGAGCCTTTCTATGTTTGTGCATATAAAAGTCTCACCGTCGGAATCATATATTGAAGCAAAGTTCCGTACCGTAGTCTTTTTCTAACTGTATGTCCATAAGTCCCAACTGGAAGAATTGTGGTTTCAATTGAAATTTAACCTCCAAAACTCTCTATATCACTATATGTATTCGTATCCAATATTTTGTATCCAATATTGTATCCATATGTTCCCACTGTTCCATTTGTCTCGCCCATTTAATTACGCATTCTTTAACTTGTTCTTCTTGCATTTCACTTTTCAACAATAATTTCTACATTTCTGCAATAACATATTCATCATCTATACACAACTGTATTTTGAAATTTGTCTTTTTTTGTTCTCTACCAAAGGTCTTTTTATCTATGGTATCTTAAATATCTCAGCTGATTGTAAATGAGAAAACCATTGGAGACTGTAACTTTCTCTTGTTAGTTGTTCCCTTGTTTTAATTTTACAGTCCCCTTGATTCCACTCTCTTTTTTTGGTAATTTTTTTTAAAAAATTAAGGTTTGTAGAGAAAAATACAAAACTTTACAACTTTTTTAAAAATATTTTAAAAACATGCTGTGAATTTCAAATCTGTTCTCCATAGCCTCTCCTAATCTGCCATTTGTATGTTATGTCCTAAGTCAGGCATCCCCAAACAGCGGCCCTCCAGATGTTTTGGCCTACAACTCCCATGATTCCTAGCTAACAGGACCAGCAGTCAGGGATGATGGGAATTGTAGTCCAAAACATCTGGAGGGCCGAAGTTTGGGGATGCCTGTCCTAAGTCCTTTGCCCAGTTTATCACACTTGAAGCACTACACCACCCAAGGGTGCCAAGAGCACTAAACAGCCTAAACAAGCTACAGCTCCCAGGATTCTTGAAGGAGAATCTGTGACAGTTAAACTTAAAAGTGGCATGGTAGCTTGGGCCACTAAAGCAGCACTGCCAACCACTTCCTCCCAGTGCTAGTTGGTAGAGGTCCAAAAGAAGCCAGGGTCTGTGTACCTTTTCTCTCTTTTGGAAGCTTTACATTAGAGAAGAAATTCAGAAAATTATACCATCCAATGTCTTTTGGCACTGACTTTGCTAATGTTTTATTTCTTCAAACATCAGGCACCACTTGGAATATATATTTTGAAGGATCTAATCCACCTGATAGTGTAGCACTACTCTGTCAAGGTTTTTGTACAACCTCGCCAGAAAGACTGGTGTAAAAGTGTGTGTATGAATGCATATATATTAGAGAATTGCATTGCAATAAGGGAATATTGCTTTGCTGAAGGGTCTATATTTTGAGAAATTCGCAAATGTTGATGAATTTTCATCCCAAACAGATGTGAAAATATAGAGAACTGAAGGGAAAACCATAAAAGTGAAACACTGAGAGAAGCTAAAATTGACAGGTTCGCTCATCCCTGTTTGACATTGACATCTGCTTAGGGCTAAGGAACAGAACTGCAGTTAAGATAGTGCCTTTCCCACTTGGATGGAAGTGCAACCATTTCCCCATTATGTCAGCATATTTACAGCATAGCATGGATGGATGAAGGTGCAATGGGCGAGATGACACTTCTTCCTCTCATGCCTTTGGGCCCACTCTCACTTAGATAAATTGCCCCCACCTCGCTGAACAACCCTTTACCCGAAGGTTTCTTTTCCTTTCCTCTTAAAATTCTAACCCAGAGTAGCCTGCGGGGGACCTTTGTGAGGGGAGAACTAGTAAGTTGGAGTCTCAGACAGGTTTTCTTTAAATAAGCAATAAAGATTTATTTAAGGCAAGATATTATATAACACAAATGGGTCAAACTTAGGTTGCTTCAGGAATACAGTACGATTTTGCTTTAATTCATCCTCAGTTGTTTTTGTGTTATAGGTTTGGTTCCTTTATACGGTGATACTTTCATTCAGTTATCCACCCCCTTTAACAATCCTGCCCCTGAGGAACATTAAATAATAGACCAAAGGGCTCTCCACATCCCCTCCCTTCAGTGGGTCTGGGAGTTTCTTCTTTTGCTTAGAAGAATCTCTCCCCTCCAGACTAAATTTGAGTCCCAAGTAGGCTGTTCCTTTCCAGCTCCTACTTTTCCTGGCTCAACCTCTGCCTCCCAGTAAAATTCCAGTCTATTCCTCCTACAGGACACCACACTCTGTCCTTCACAATATGTTCAGAGTGGAAGTTGTTTTTCCCCAGAACCAACTCTTTCTCCCATTCACTCAACCCAGGCATCCCCAAACTGCGGTCCTCCAGATGTTTTGGCCTACAACTCCCATGATCCCTAGCTAACAGGACCAGCAATCAGGGAGGATAGGAATTGTAGTCCAAAACATCTGGAGGGCCGAACCTGTCTCCTAACCTATCTCCCAACCTCTCCAACCTCAATTCCAACCCACCCTCTCAACTCTCTCTCTTCAAATCCTCTCCTTTTAAACTCTCCCTCCTGGAACCACGGCCAATCAGAGGCTGCCGTTTGTTAACCATTTGCTGGCAGGGAAAGAAAGGGGGGGGAGAAACACTTGCTGATCCAACCTGTCCAGCGAAACAAACTTTTTTGCCACAAAAGGCTAACCCTTCCCCAAGATAACATCTGTATTGTTTTCTTTCCATTTATATACTATCGAACCAACAAGGAAATATTCATACAACAGTGTGGCATAAGAACTCAGCAAAATGTAATGCTTCCCAAAGAGAACATTTTAGAAGAATGTAGAAGAAACTTTTTTAAAACTCCATTAAAATGTTGGGACAATCAGTATGGCTAGCATGTGGAATAAATGTCATTTAAAAATACAGTAGTTTGCAAATGCACACACACCCCTCATACATGAATGTCATTTAAAAAATATTTATCTCTATACCCACCACGCATCTTTAGCTCATGTATACTTCCGCTTCTGTGATAACCCAAAACTCTTTTCCTTCTACCAAATGGTTCCAAATAGATCCCTTCAGCACAAAGGGATTATCCAATTACTTCATCACTTCAGGTGGAGATGGGCTGGATTCTTTGACGAGAACAGGGTGACTTTATTATGGTTCAAAGAGAACATGGTTCCTGAATTCTCCAAGCGTGGCATCTGTTTTGCAGTCATGGAATCCTTCAGCAGCTTGTTTTATGAAGCTGTGAAGGGGGGGTTTTGTCAGAGGTGCGCTGCAATTTTATGATAAGGTCATGAACAATGAAGCCAATATTTAGGTCTTCTTTGGGGATGTTACTGAGATGGTTGATAAGCCCAGAAATCAAACATCACAAAACAAAAGCTTAAAGGCAAAGTCTTGGTTCTGACAGTCAGGAGGGAGTTAAAATCTTTTCTTATGGAATGACAGTGGGACATACAAGACTTCCATGGAGCTATTGGCACTTTCCCTTCACTCAACTGAAATTTGGGGATTTCAACCATTTATTCAGGAGAGAAAGCCTTCCACCACTGAAACAGGTGGTTTTATCAAAGACTTTGGGGCTCAGGCATTTGGCTGTTCATTCCAGGATTCTGTTTCGGGCAATGTGAGTGGTGATCTCTGCACTGGACAGGAAAAGCTAGAGAACCTTCCTGGGCATGTCTTCCCAGTGAATGTAACTGGCTACAGCTACAGCATCTACAATGGCGTCTATGCTGTGGCACATGCTTTACATGCCATGCACTCATCCATATCCAACAGTAAGGCTATCAGACTGCTGCATTCTGGATCCTATTGTTCTAGGATTCAGCTCAGTACATAACAGTGCTGGGAGAGAGAAGCAAGTTTCATAAAGAGAGCCTTGGCAGGTAATGGACTCAACATCTTAAGGGGGAGGGGCGTAATGCATTACCACAAGTGTCCCTGATCCACTCCTGGTAATGATTGCAGCAAGTAGACCGTGATGGAGAGGTAAAAGTATTGTTGTTTATACATTGGCCCTATCTGTCTTTTTCCTGTTTCGAGTGATGTATTAACCAGTTCTGCAAGAGAATCACCTACAAGAATCCACTCTGTAGAAACAGACAATGGACAGATCCTTGTCGTATGTACCTTTAAAGCACATCTTTTTAAAAAGAAAGAAAGAAAGAAAGAAATTATTAGGGTTTATTTAAAAAATGCAAAGATTGTTATCAAATATCTTCTTTTTTCCAACCTAAAACATTGATCTAAAGGCAAAAAAAGAGAAAGAAAAGAGGAGGGAGGGAGGGAGGAAAAGAGACAGAGAAAGGCTAATAGGGGAAAAAATAAGAAAGAGAGAGGAGTTAAGAAGCTAAAGAACTTCTGATTCTTCGTCTAGCCACTATATCAGGCATCCCCAAACTGTGGCCCTCCTACAACTCCCATGATCCCTAGCTAACAGGACCAGTTGTCGGGGAAGATGGGAATTGTAGTCCAAAACATCTGGAGGGTCGAAGTTTGGGGATGCCTGCGCTATATATAAACATTATTCACTTCATCCACTTCAGTATAATACCTAATAAAGCAACTTTCTATTAATCATTATCTTCAATCTTCCAATCCAAATGTCTTTTTCACGCAAAAGGTCTACCGTGTTTCTCCGAAAATAAGCCATACCCCGAAAATATGCCATAGCGATAGGCAGTTTAACCTTGTAGGTTAAACTGTACCATACTTAATAAAAAATAATAATAAGACATCCCCTGAAAATAAGCCACCGTGTGTGTGTGTTTTTTGAGGAAAAATAAATATAAGACGGTGTCTTATTTTTGGAGAAACACGGTATGAGAGGTTTCCAGTCTTTAGTAAATGTTAACAATGACTTTCTTTCTGATTAAACATGTCAATTTCGCCTCCTTAGCTAAGTCCATTCATTTTAACAACCATTCCTCCATTGTTGGAAATGATGAGCCTTTCTATGTTCGTGCATATAAAAGTCTCACCGCCGGAATGAAGCAAAGTTCCATACCGTAGTCTTTTTCTAACTGTAAGTCCATAAGTCCCAACTGGAAGAATTGTGGTTTCAATTGAAATTTAACCTCCAAAACTCTCTATATCAGTATATGTATTTGTATCCAATATTTTGTATCCAATATTGTATCCATATGTTCCCACTGTTTCATTTGTATATTGTACCCAAAATTTCTCACCCATTTAATTACGCATTCTTTAACTTGTTCTTCTTGCATTTCACTTTTCAACAATAATTTCTACATTTCTGCAATAACATATTCATCATCTATACACAACTGTATTTTGAAATTTGTCTTTTTTTTGTTCTCTACCAAAGGTCTTTTTATCTATGGTATCTTAAATATCTCAGCTGGTTGTAAATGAGAAAACCATTGGAGACTGTAACTTTCTCTTGTTAGTTGTTCCCTTGTTTTAATTTTACAGTCCCCTCGATTCCACTCTAATAATTCTCTCTCTTTTTGGTAATTTTTTTTAAAAAATTAAGGTTTGTAGAGAAAAATACAAAACTTAACAACTTTTTAAAAAAATATTTTTATTAGTTTTTATAGTACAACATGCTGTGAATTTCAATTCTGTTCTCCATAGCCTCTCCTAATCTGCCATTTGTATGTTATGTCCTAAGTCAGGCATCCCCAAACTGTGGCTCTCCAGATGTTTTGGCCTACAACTCCCATGATCCCTAGCTCAGAGGACCAGTGGTCAGGGATGATGGGAATTGTAGTCCAAAACATCTGGAGGGCCGAAGTTTGGGGATGCCTGTCCTAAGTCCTTTGCCCAGTTTATCAAACTTGAAGCACTACACCACCCAAGGGTGCCAAGAGCACTAAACAGCCTAAACAAGCTACAGCTGCCAGGATTCTTGAGGGAGAATCTGTTCAGGTTTTTGCTGAGTCAGTAGCATAAAACATTTGGCAGAAAGCCAAGGTCTGCTTCTACCTTAGCAACAGCGTTTCTATTGGTTGAGGTTCAACACTGAGACTAAGAGAATCTGTGACAGTCAAACTTAAAAGTGGCATGGCATTATAGCTTGGGCCACCAAAGCAGCACCGCCAACCACTTCCTCCTAGTGCTAGTTGGTAGAGGTCCAAAAGAAGCCAGAGTCTGTGTATCTTTTCTCTCTTTAGGAAGCTTTACATTTGAGAAGAAATTCAGAAAATTATACCATCCAATGTCTTTTGGCACTGACTTTGCTAATGTTTTATTTCTTCAAACATCAGGCACCACTTGGAATATATATTTTGAAGGATCTAATCCACTGTGTTTTAGGCCATCGGCCTGGATCTTTTTGTGGGGGGGGAATAAGCACCTGATAGTGTAGCACTACTCTGTCCAGGTTTTTGTACAACCTCGCCAGAAAGTCGTGTTCTAATAGTGAGATCACTTACAGGTAAGTAGCCGTGTTGGTCTGCTGTAAACAAAATAAAAAAAATTCCTTCCAGTAGCACCTTAGAGACCAACTAAGTTTGTCAATGGTATGAGCTTTCGTATGCATGCACACTTCTCTGTTCGTTTTATTATACTGTACTCGGCTATTCCCAGATTTTCCTAAACATACCGGTATTAAGTGTGCTGGTTTTACAGGTGTTTTCCCATGGTCTATCTTACAGGATTCTGTGGACACACAGAGTCCAATATACTGGTTATAAATGCAGTGGTATAGCGTGGGGAGGCAGGGGGCTGAGGCCCCCGGTGCAGAATTTGGGGGGGCATGAACCAATTGCCCCCAGTCTCCACAGAGATCCCTTTGCCCTGCCTGTCTCCAACAGGCATGATGAGAGTGGAGGGTGGAAAACATCCTCTACCCCTGCCCCTGCCGGGCACCCAGCCTCCAAAACAGGATTAGACACACCCATGAAGGAGAAAGTTGTCAGTGGTTACTTGCCATGAATGCTATGTTCTTCCTCCATTGTCAAAGGTAGTAAGCTCTGGAAACCAGTTGCTATGGACTTCACAATCTCTAGTGCAGGGCTAGGTTGGAATCTTTGAAAGTAATGTCCAAACCAATATTTATTTTCAGGTCTAGTAGGTGTTTCCAGATTATTATTATTTTTTAAAGTCTTCTTCCACCACAAACTGTTTCCTTTAAGCATGAATGCTGAAAAGGTCAGTTACCAGCTTCAAAGTCAAGTTGGGAGTATTAATACTTATTCTGATATAACATGTTAAATTAGTAAATCTAAACCCTCCAAGTGTCCCTATTTTCCAGGGATGTCCCTGATTTAGAGAAGCTGTACTGGTTTCTGATTTGATCCCGGAATGTCCTGCTTTTCCTTAGGACGTCCCTATTTTCACTGGAGAAATGTTGGAGGGCATGGAGTTATCCAACTCCCCGATCTGTCTGAAGGCGGTCTTGTATAGGGAAGGTTTTTTAAAATGTTTAATGTTTTATTATGTTTTTTATATATTGGAAGCTGCCCAGGGTGTTCTGGAGCAACCCAGTAAGATGTATAGGGTATAAATAGTGAAATTATCATTATGGAATGGGACGTCCCTATTTTCATCAAAGAAATGTTGGAGGGCATTGCTTGTTTCTTTAAAAAATGTTTAGGGGTACTCTCATTTTTCTACTCATATTGAAATACTGCCCCGAAATGAGGCCAAACTTAGATTCACAAAATGTTTAGGGGTATGCATACCCCCAGAAGAAGAAAAGCACTGTCGGAGGGTATGTAAATCATTCTTCAACCATGAAGAAATGTTTGCTTTTCACAGTTCACATAAAATAAAGGAGTTTGTCTCTTCTTGGGCCTCCTCACTGTATATGCATTGATCTGGGTTTTTGCTTACCAGAGCACTCAGGGCAATGCACAAACAAAAACAGCACACCACCACAAAACTAGAACAGGCACACACAAAACCCCATTTAGTTTCATAATGCCTTTTTGATCAAGGACCACCAGGGGTCGTTGCAAGCCCATACAAAAACTTACATTCTTCCTATATTCTCTCCCCAGCTCAAGGCAGGTGGCAGAGAGATTTCACTAGGGCGGGGGCGGGCAAACGGTTGCAAGGAGAGTGAAAGCACGATGTTTTTATATAAGGCACAAGCTGCTGGCAAATTAGAGTGACGTTAAGTCCTTTTAGCCTTCCATTTCCCAACTCTGCTGTTTGCCAGTGATGAATAACTTGCTGCCTGACATTCTTCAGACAAGTGGGTAGTTTCAGGTCTACTAAAGTTCAGAATACAGTGGTACCTCTGGTTACGAACTTAATTCATTCCGGAGGTCCGTTCTTAACCTGAAACTGTTCTTAACCTGAGGTACCACTTTAGCCTCCCACTGCCGCCGCGCGA
The DNA here is from genome assembly GCF_963506605.1 of Zootoca vivipara. Taxonomy (NCBI): domain Eukaryota; kingdom Metazoa; phylum Chordata; class Lepidosauria; order Squamata; family Lacertidae; genus Zootoca; species Zootoca vivipara. The sequence goes on along the minus strand of NC_083288.1, from coordinate 27,255,848 downwards.
TTTCTGTTCTCATCCTGAGGTAAAGTTCTTAACCCGAGGTACTACTTCAGGGTTAGCGGAGTCTGTAACCCAAAGTGCTTGTAACCCAAGGTGTTTGTAACCCGAGGTACCACTGTGCTTACGCAATTATTTCTTCCCCCCATCTTTTATTATTTTCTTTGTCTGTTTGTCCTTGTTTTTTGGTACTACTAAAGCTGTAGGCACACCAAGAAGAAGAAGAGGAGGAGGAGGAGGAGGAGGAGGAGGAGGAGGAGGAGGAGGAGGAGTTTGGATTTGATATCCCGCTTTATCACTACCCGAAGGATTCTCAAAGCGGAGATGCGAACCCAGTTCCTAAGATTAAGAGTCTACCGCTCTTAACCACTATACCACCCTGGCTCATGGCTTCCCCCAAAGATTGCTTGGAACTATTGCTTACCCCTCAGGAGAATGAGAATTTCTAGCACCCTTAAAAAATTACAGGTTTGGGGATTATTTGGGCGAAATAATGTGCTTTAAATGTATGGTGTGTATTGCAACTACTCCTGAACTTGTTTGTTTGGCTCAGCTTCAGTGCACTGCTAGGCAATGGTCAACTCACATGGAACAGCTTCCCTCGGAAGGCAGCGACTCTCCTTCCTTGAAGGTTTTTAAGCAGAGTTTGGATAGCTATCTATCAAGGATGCTTTGGTTGAGATTCCTGCATTGCAAGGAGTTGGACTAGGCAACCCTTGGAGTGCCTTCCAACTCTACAATTCTAAGATTCCATTATTCAGATTTACAGATGTTTGAATTAATACGTATATTTGAATAACTAATCTGTGCTCCGTTTCACAGCTTGACCGCATGACCTCTTCCCTCAGGGTTCATCCTGATTCCCTTGCACAACGCTAACATGGAAGGAACGTTATACTTTTAAGACACACTCCAAGGACAATTTCCCCCCTTGAAGAATTCTGGGCACTGCAGTTTGTTAAGGGTTGCTGGGAATTGCAGCTCTGCAAGGGGTAAACTACACTACCCAGAATTCTTTGAGAGGGAAATGTGCTTTGAACGTGTTTTAAAGGTATAGCATGTGCACAGCCATAGTCTGGTCTTTATTGAGCATTCATTCTGATTTGCTTGACGGGTGTTTATACATCTACATTAAGCATTCGTTCAGCTTAATACCACAGCCCCACACTTTTACTTCATTTCCCTATCACTTTCTTAACTGCTAAAATTCTGGCAGTTGTTTATATTAGTGTGTGTGTTTAACAGAACGCTTTAATCCACCTTAATTGCTCAAAGCTCAGTGTAGGGTATATACTTGTATTCCTCCCACAAAATACTGTCTGGGGGTGACCTTGTTCTCGCTTGCTCTTACGCCCCCTCTCTATCTTTCTCTCTCATTCACACACAAAGCATGAAAATGTCCTGCTTTCTTCAAATGACTCACCAAGGCTGCAAATCTATTTGTGTTTACCCAGGAGTAAGTTCCATTGAATTCAATGGGGCTTACATATTGAGAAGACATGCATAGGGGTAGTGCTGTCAGACACTTGCTACACTCCACACACAGTTTACACAGCAAAACCTCTTCTTGTACTAAAAATGCCATTATGTACACACAAAAAACAACCCCCAAATATCTACATCAAGACATTTCACAACACTCTCGAGCCAAGGCTGGCCAATCTGCTTTACCGCCTAAGGCAAAAGAAAAGAAAACCTATATCCACACCCGACTGTAAAAATACAAGGATAATAAATGAAATAACCATTTGCTGTGCTTTCATGACCTCCAAAGTCAGTGGATTGAGGTGGCTGCTTCAAAGTGCCTAAGGGTAGGGCTGGCCCTGCTGAACACATACAAACATTTTGCATATCCAGATAGGCATATATCCTGCACCCCCCACATACACACACACAAATGCAACCCCTGGCCACATTCTATATTGCAAAGAGGTCCCACTCAAATCATGCATTTTCCCAGGAGTAAGCCCCAGGGAACCCAATAGGACTTCCTTTTGAATCAACATGCACTGGATTGTGCTGCAATATATATCTAGTTCTCCTACCAGGATGTGGCCAATCCTGCTACCAAAAGTCCTGCTTCACCCATACGCACATCAGCTATATGTCATGCCTTTCTGCATCAGCAGCTCTCTGTCACCAGAGTTGAATGTGCAATGCAACAGCTCACCGACATTCCCACCCAAAACTTCCACAATCACCTCTCTCCCTTCCACAGCACCACTTACACAAACAATCCAACAGTCAGGGTTCATGCAACAACACGATTCGTGTCAAAAGCCTCCGGCTCACCCCTCACAGCCGCACAGAAATGCCCCCAAACCCTGGTGCACATCCCACCCTGCCCTAAGCCACCCCAGTTCCCAAAAACATTTCCAGCTGTGCTATGCACGCAACGCTCCACATCTGTCATCAGGACATACCAACCAACGTGCCAGGGCTTAACCTGGCCTGAAGCTTAAGCCCCTGCATTCAGTGCTAGGTTGGAAACCCTGAAGCATATCTTTCTTTCAGTTCCTCTGAGCACATGCAGAGTGGACCACTGAGCAGTCCCAGCCAGTGTCCACACATCTGGAAGCAGGGTGTATGGCACCCGGGCTTGATTGCACCGCAGCACCTCTCTGCCACACTAAATCCTCTCCAGCCTCCCAAGAAGGACTCGCATGTGCCATTCAGGTGTACATAACTGCATTGCTGCCACACACATACTCCCTGAGACAAGCTCCACCAAACCAAACCATCTCCTTCCTCAGAGGTGGACCTATTGATCCCGGCCCACTGAATAGATTCCAAGGCCCTCTGAGGTCACGGCTGGTTTGGCTGGCCACAGATCTCATCGAGCTTCACACCTTCTGTGGCCAATTATCCTTAAGTTGCGTGGGCAGCGAGAACGGTGCCCGTCAGTTGTCACTCCCTGCTGCGGCTGATCTCCTTGGCCCTGACTCTGCGGCCACCTTCCAGGTCAGAGTCCACCATTCACCGAGAGAGGCGATTTGATTCCTGTTCCTCGCTTGCCCCCAGCCCTGTTGCAGGAAGGGAGGGTGCTCTGTCCCAGCTAAGCCTCTCTGCGAATTAAAAAACCTCAGCGGCTGCAGCCTATCTCAAATACCCAAGAAGACACACACACACACACACACACACACACACACACACACACACACAAAATACACGCCCAGCTATCTGTCTATCCTGCATGACTGGGCAGGGCTCCGGCTGCCTCCAGCCAGAGGAATCGTCAGCACCGCTCCTCTCGATCAGTGCAGAAGACACAGGCACGCACAACCAGGAGACCCAGCATGTCAGAGAGCCACAGCGATGCCACGGCAGAGGGACAGGGCGCCCCTGAGCCCACCACGGAAGAGCCACCCTGCGCTGAGCTGAAAGCTGCTTCTGAGAAATGGTAAGGGGACCGAGGGGTGAAGTGGGCAGTGAACAGCCCCCAAGGGCAGGTACATGTCAGCTTCAAAAGCCCCGCCGGGAAGGTGAGGAAGGTCGTTGTGGAGTGTGGCGCACTCATGCACTGAAGGGATGTGGTTGGTGGGTCGCTGAAGGCAAGAGGGGGGAGACACCCCCCTCCCGCTGACTCCCACCTGTCTTTCCAAGGGAAGCTGTACTAGGGTGATTCTAGGTCAGATGAGTGACAGGGCGGGTTGGATGCCCGGAGGCAAAAGCTTGGGAAGAGTAACGAAGGGATACAAGCGACCTCTGCTGAATCAAGGAAGGGAGCACGCTTAGAGTCCAAAGGCATGTGTGTTGGGAAACTGGCCTAGCAGAAAATTGTTAAGAGGCCCCCCGCTGTTCGCACACATGCCTAGAGGGAGGCAGCTACCCCATATTCTGGCACCTGATGCGGAAAATGCAAATGGCGTCCTTGCCTCATTGGCTGCAAATGATCAAGCAAGGTTCGTTTTTTTTAAAAGGATGGCTGCCAGTGTGCCACCATTTCATCAAGATAGCCAAAATCTGCCACCAGAGGCAGCTGCGTCACTCGGCTTCAAAGAAAGGCCAGCCCTGAGCAAGCCAGGCTTATGTCTGGTCGTGGCATAGTTTGTGGCCGAAACCACAGAGCTGTGTATAAAGATTGGCCAGCTCTGAGGACAGTTTTAACACTGATTCCTCCTCCACCCACCTGGTTCGACATCTAATCGCCTGGCTCCACCTCTGGTTCTGATCAGCTTCCGCTTCAATGGGATTTCCTAAACCACGTTAATTGCTTCTCGGGCTTTTGGCTAAGATCAAGTGTAGCGTAGCTAACAGGCAGGTGCGTTTTTCGAGAGCTTCATTTGTTAGCTCAAAGCTGAGCACTCTGCAAAACCTCGCCTCCTCAGCTAAATCACTAGCATAAAACCTTTGCAAGACCTGAGCTGCTGGTTAAGCTATGGTAGCTCGGAGCTCCTGGAAAAAAAGAGAATGCAATACCTTAGGCTTTCTGCTGCCAGCGAGCTATAACCACATGCAAATATATGGAGCAGAGTAGGGAAGAAAACCAAACAAACTTAAAATCTATTCTTCAGAAGAACGGCTGCAGGGAATGGAAGTGACTGCTCAGGGATTACCAGTTAATGCCGCATGCGAATATGAGAGTAACCCCATACCATTTTCAAAGACAAATGTCATACCCCTAGAGGGTAAGGTCTATAACAAATGTTCAGAAATGCCACCCTCACACACAAGATCCCTATGCCTACCCTTAAAATAAGTCTATTGACAGTAAATCCCATAACATGGTTCATGTACCAAACATATCTAAGAAACCACTACCCTCTGAACTCATGAATATCCAAAAGTTTCTTTTGTAACCCTGTTACCTGTGCCAGGTAAAAACCCTAAAAACCCATGTTTCCAAACACACCACTCAGACGAAAATGCATGCTGGGATAAGAACCAGGTTGCAAACCAGCGCCCTCTAGTGGCAGCTACACTGGTACTGCACCTATAAAAACTTCCCTCTCAAATCGGGAGCCGATTTGTTCCACAACTAAGCCATTCGGGAACCAAGGTGCCACTGTATATCTATCTAGAAAGAAAGCTTGAGATTCAGTAGAGGTTGCCCATTAGAGCAAGTGGGGCATTGCCCAACGAACCTCAGCCACACCCAACCTGCCTGCCTTTTTACTTATAACCAGTCCAGGTGTCACTGGTCAGCAGTCAACATTTGGAGACAGTCATGTACGCTTCTAGTGCTACCGTGTTTCTCCAAAAATAAGACACAGTCTTATATTTATATTTCCTCAAAAGAAAACACGGTGGCTTATTTTCAGGGGATGTTTTAATTTTTTTAATTAACTATGGTACAGTTTAACCTACAAGGTTAAACTGCCTATCACTATGGCTTATTTTCGGGGTATGGCTTATTTTCGGAGAAACACGGTAGGAGGATGTGTCCCTGTTTACCATCTAGAATTTAGCACAAGAGGGGGGGGAAACAGAGCAAGAAGGGAGGGAAATGGAGGCAGGGGGATATAAAGTGCTTTTTAAACATTATGCTGGTCATGTGGAGCAGTGAACTAAGAGATGTGAAAGCCCAGGGAAAAGATGTGATTTTTACTTTTCCTGTGGGTTTTTTCCCATTTCCCCACCTTCTTCTGGGTTTTCCTTCCAGTTTTTTTCCGAACCGTCGCCTCTGGACCTACATTTGATTTAAATCGGAGATAAGCCCATTGCCTGTTTGGAAGGGGTTACACTCCTTCTAAAAGGAGCAGGGACACATTTTGGGGAGATTCCTTGATCTCTCTCTGTCACTAGAGGTCCAAGTCTGTGGCAATGAGTGCTTCTTACCAAGTCCTGCTGGTTTGCCTCTTCTGTTTTTAACTGATCAGCATTTACTGATTTTTAATGGTGTTTCTGTAGGCGCCTTTTATTGATTTTATTCTTATACTAGTGTAATTCACCCGTCATACCGCCTTGATTTTATTTATTTTTTTAATGAAAGTGTAAATTCTAAATATGTAAACAAACAAACAAATGGGGCATGGACTCCTCTAATAAAACAGCCAACTTTTCAGGTAAGGGTCATTTCACACTTACATTGTGTACACTATTTAGCACAGCTGTGAAGAAATAGCACAACACATCATCATAATCATGCAGACGAATAAGGCAATGTCTTTTACTAGGCCGACGTCAGCTTTCAAGTTACACAGATCTCTCTCTATCAGCTTGAAAATGTTCATCGGCACAAAAACACCACACCCAAAAGCTTGCAAACACCAACAGATATTGGCTGAATAAGACAGTGGAATACCCTTCCTGCATTTCCTAGGGCCAAGTCACATATTACGATTTCTTTAAGAGAGAGAGAAAAGATGTGAACCTAAAAGTTTATTTTAAGTGTATACTTAAAAATATAATGAATGAGTAAAAGAAAGCCACGTGTCGTATCAGTCTCACAGCAGCTAATTGAGTATGGTCTGGTGGAGGACCAAAGTGTAGCATTTGTCCTGTGGTTCAAGTCCCAGACTGGCTTGGACCAGTCTTGGAGCCTCAGTTTCCTATCTGTGAAATGGGAGTAACTTTATGCAGGGGGTTGTGAGGAGGCAGGTAGAAGATTGTACAGTATTTGCAGGGTGCTATTGGGGGGGTGGAGAATTGATGGAGAGGAAATGACAGCTCTGCATTTCTTCTGCCGTTCTTTCCAGTGATACTATTCAGACCCTGAGCCTCCTGAGCCTCAATTAACTCAAGCAGCTAAAGCTCAGCTAGAAGGATTAGAGGGTAAGGAGTAAATCCTCCTATTGGGCCAGGGGCCAGGGTGATTCTGTGACGGATGCATTTGGCCCCACAAAGCTCCCCACAGAAACTATCGCTCTGACCCATTCCTGGTCACGGGATTTTGCCAAATGCATCATATTTTTAAAATACAGGGCTCCAACTGAGCCTATCCTTTAATTTATTTTGCACACACACACGTGATAAAAGATTCAAAAAACATCTGCACAATATACAGTGGTACCTGGGTTTCCTAGTGTAATCCATTCCGGAAGACCGTTTGACTTCCGAAGTGTTTGAAAACCGAGGCACAAAGGGCGGTCCGCCAGTTCAATAGAGACAATTGTGAAAAACAACAGATATGCAGAGCTGAAGCCATTTTACTTCCGAGGCACGTTCAAAAACGGAAGCATTTACTTCCAGGTTTTCGGTGTTCAAAAACCGAAACATTCGGCAATGGAGACACCCAAAAACCGAGGTGCCACTGGTATATAAAACAATAATCAATATAACACAGATTTAATCAGCAAATGTTTAAAACGACTATGGGTAACTAAAGTACCGTATGTGTCTGGATACGTTTGCTGAACCAAAATAAGGCTTTGGCAAGTGTCTAAAACAGTATAGCAATCTTGAGAACTGTTGTGCATTAAAGGAGCTGGAAACTGTAGCTTTGAAGGGGTAAACTAGAGTCTGTAGGATTCTTTGGAGAAAGCAATGTGCTTTCTAAATGTATGGTGTGGGTAAGTAAATTTACCTTTGTAAGTTCACACTCTAGCTTCAGGACACCTTTAAAGCCCCTTTGAAACACATTTTCCCCCCTCAAAGTATTCTGGGCACTGTAGTTTAGCCCTTACACAATTGCAATTCCTGGCAACGCTTAACAAACTACAATACCCAGAATTACAGTCATACCTCATGATATGTCCGCTTCATGTTGCGTCTTTTCAGGTTACGGACGCGCCGAACCCGGAATTCCCGGAACGGGTTACTTCTGGGTTCAGCACATCTGTAACCTGCGCGCATGCGCAGAAGCGCTAAATCGTGCTTTGCGCAGAAGCGCCACATTGCATCACGCGTATGCGCAGATGCGGCACTTCATGTTGCGGCCTTTTCATGTTGCGAATGGGCCACCGGAACAGATCCCTTTCACAACATGAGGTACCACTGTATGTGAATGAACAAAAGTGCTTCAAATGTGCTTCAAAAGGTATACCGTGTAAGCAGCCTTATTTATTGGGTTAGATCAGTGGTTTTAGGAATGGGAAGACAAAAGTTTTACCTGTATTTTTCCACCACAGTAGTTGGAGGGAGTCGTAACCGGGGGAAGGGTTAAGCATACACATGGCCTCCTCACCTCTGCTCTGGCTAAATTTCAGCTAGAAACCATAGATAAGGGAGAGGCAGCAGATTATGTTTAGAAATCTTCCACATAGTCTCACTTATTCTCAGCTCTGGTTCCAAATGTACCCAGAAGACCTACTTCTTGCTCAGTAAATAATCTTGGACAATTTGTTTGTTTGTTTGTTTGTTTGTTTGCATGTTTTCTGTATTTTGATGCTATCTTTCAGAGCGACAGCCACAATCAAACTGTGTAGACACATTGTTGGCTTAGAACATGGCAAGGTTGTTTTTTTATCAATTCAGGTCAAAGCTGGTTTGGGATAAATATATCAAAATGCAGCATTTCATAAGACATGATAGGATAGATATGGATTGTGACTAATGCCCTGTCTTTGGTGGGAGGTCACTGGATGGAGAGTAAATTGGAGTGTGTACATAGCTTCAGTTTCTTAAAAATCTTGACCAAAGAATTCCCCAATGCTTTCCAATACCAATTTAGCTCTGCATCCATGGACATACTTATGGTATATATCACATAAATGTCTCTTGCAGAATGCCAGCAATTATAATCCAGTGAGGAATGCTGAGAATTCGGCTAGATATAGGGTTGCCATGTGTCTGGAATTTCCCGGACATATCCAGAATACTGCAATTGGAAGCAGTGACTGGGCGGAAATCGATTTAAAAAAATGTCCAGGAAAATCCGGATGTATGGCAACCCATGTTGGCAATGTTGGTTTTTTGGCTATTTCCCCTAAAAATAGCTTTAAAACTGCATTTTATATGGGGGGGGGGGTTGGTGAAATCACCAAACTTTGGCAAAAAAAAACCCAAACCCTTTTCTGTCCAGATTTTCACTGTTTAAAATATGGCAACCCTACTAGATATCTGTAGCCTTTCAGTCTCTGCACCCCTTTGTAATTTTGGAGATATTCTCTCCTTTCCTTAAGCACCTCTCCCCTCACCACTATCCTACTGTCCCCTGCTTTTTCTTTTGTGACATCACTGTGATTTTATAATCTCTCTCTCTCTCTCTCTCTCTCTCTCTCTCTCTCTCTCTCACACACACACACACACACACACACACACACACACTTGTTTCCGTCTGCCAGGCTAATCCTAAAATGCCTGCAGAGGGGATTTTCTTTTGGAAGATGATAGTTTGGATTTACCAGAAATAATACACTATCAAGCTCACCCCCCCTTTTTTAATGACCAGGTGGCTTGAGCTAAAAAAGACTTCGCAAAGATGAGCTGTGCAGGGCACGTGCTGCCCTCTAGAGGCAGGGCAGATACCCAATGAAAACAGTCATTTTGCACATACATACATACATACATTCCAGAGCAACGCCACCGTACTTCAAGCAAAAAAAAGTGCTAGTATTGTAATACTGCATGCATATAACAAATATACACCATTACCGTATTGTTTATTATTTTAAGATATTTTTCTTTTACTGCTTTTCTAAAGCAAAATGCCTGAGGCAACTTACAAACCAAAAGCAATAAAATACGGCTTCATGTATTTCTCATTCTTGATGGAACAATTTTCTTTGGTGAGAAAAATTGTGGTCCCCTATATCCAGTTCTTTTGGATATAGCTATCTGGCATAGCCTTGCCTTCTTAAATACTTTCTTGGTGGGTTACTTTGGTCTTTGTCCCCTCAGCGACCCACACTCAGCTAGTTATCACCAGGCAGGCCTCACTTGTTAACTTAGGGTTCAGGGTGCAGCACAGTGTAACTTCCTAAACCTCAATTAAATTCTAGCTTTTGTTGGACCCAGGAATTCGGGGCGTCTCGCACCCCACATCATAGCGCAGATGGGGGCCTTTGCGTAACTATTTTGTTATACTTTTTCAGGGTACCTTGTAGGTATAGGTTAGGGTTGCCATATTTCAACAAGGATACCCCAAAAATTGTTGAACTTTTTTTTAAAGAAACCCTCAGTTTTTTAGCTTCTTCTCTTTTTTTACAAAAAATACCCCAAAAAAACATGGTTGGGTTTTTTTATTGACTTGTCTAAGATCCAGGACAAAGCACCACCTTTCAGAAAAGACCCTCCTGGACGTCAATTCCGCCTTTGAAATCCCGGTAATGTCTGGGAAAATAAGGGTACATGGCAGCCCTAGCATAGGTGTGTTTTATGTGTGTGCTTTCATGGTTTTCAGATTAGTCGCTCTGACTGGTTTATGCTTGGACAGGAAAAGTGGGGTGCATTTCATGTAAACAAATCTGTGAATTAAAAATGTCGCAACACACTCCGATCGACCCCAGCGGCTCTGATCTGCCTGTTGGCACTAATGCAGGATGACAAGAACGCCCTGTGACTTGCCATCTGCCAGGCTGTGTTGGGGATGGGGAAATAGCTGTCGTTAATGAGGCCGCAGGGATTTTTGATCAGCAGGGGACAATCAATTACATAACTGGACTCGAGGGGGGGGGGCTTTATTGAGGGGAAAGGAGACATGGCACACTTGCCAAGGTCAGCAAAGGGGCAGGACAAGGAATGGCAGCATATGTCTCTAAATATCAGTCTTGCAGGCTTTCCATAGGCATCTGGGCTGGCCACTGTGAGAGCAGTAAGCTGGTCTAGATGAGCCATGGGCTTGATCCAGCAGGACTCTTCGTACGTACAAGTCATAACTCACATCCAATGCGTGCTCAGATACCTAGAGAAGTTGCGGGGTCCCCGTCATCGAACCTTGTCGAGGAAAACCAGAGCAGTGGTGTGTCCAATTACAAATTGCCAAGACAGAGGAAACAGGTTTATATAACACACACACATAGCTCAATGTATATCTGCCGGTGTAAAATTTAGAAATAATATAGTAATTCAAACAGAAATGCAATATATGTCACCAGTGCTATTTTCTTAGGAAAAGAGGTGCCGGAACTCACCATGAACACCTCCTCCCTTGTTCTCTTATTATGGCAATGGCACCCACCTGAAAGGTGCTGGAACTGAGTTTCAGCAAGTTCCAGCAGAAAAAAAGGTTTGTGGCAAGAGGCCTTTCAAATAGACTGAGGGTTGACCTCTGTAAAGTAGGACGCATGGCCTGGCCTAGCGAGCAACCTGTCTCAAGCTGTGGGCCTAGAGCAGCTGTGGTCAAGAGAAAGAGGGCACTGTATAAATATCAGTGTTTGTTATTGTGATGTTGGTGCCGACAAGGCTGACGGATCTTGACTATACAGTCGTACCTTGGAAGTCGAACGAAATCCGTTCTGGAAGTCCATTTGACTTCCAAAATGTTCGGAAACCAAAGCGCTGCTTCTGATTGGCTGCAGGAAGCTCCTGCAATCAATCAGAAGCCACGGAAGCTCCATTGGTCAATCGGGTTCCAAAGAACGTTCGTAAACCGAAACACTCACTTCCAGGATTGCGGCGTTCAGGAGCCAAAACGTCTGAGTACCGAGACATTTGGTGTCCAAGGTACGACTGTATTGGCTTGGGGAAGTCCTATCAACTTGATCTACCCTACAGATGGATTGAAGCGTAGCTTTTGCTGACTAAAAGGCAAAAGAGAACCTAAAAATGCATTTCTTTTCAGTACTCAAATTTAGGATTTTTGATGATGGTGGTGATAATAGTTCAGTCCTTAATAATAAAAAATAATCTCATTTGAAATAAAGTTGAGATCTTACTACTTAAAATCTCCTTGTAGGGAGAACTTTATGATTGGCTTCTGAGATTTGGGTTTAAGTTTATCTGTTATGGTGAGGGGGAGACAGGAAAGATCTCTGATCGCTGTGCAGGATTTGAGCCAAATTCAATCCAAGTTGAATGAGATTTAAAAAACGAGTTGGAGGGGACCAAAAGAACATATAACAAATATCTTACTTCTGACATATTAGGATTGCAGTGTTGAAAAATGCAGGTGCTGAATCTTTTAAATCTATGAACACTTAAAATTGTGTACCAAGAAAGAAATTGCAAGGAAGGAAGGAAAAAAGAAAGAAAGAAAGAAAGAAAGAAAGAAAGAAAGAAAGAAAGAAAGAAAGAAAGAAAGAAAGAAAGAAAGAAAGAAAGAAAGAAAGAAATTGCAAGAAGGAAGGAAGGAAGGAAGGAAGGAAGGAAGGAAGGAAGGAAGGAAGGAAGGAAGGAAGGAAGGAAGGAAGGAAGGAAAAAAGAAAGAAAGAAAGAAAGAAAGAAAGAAAGAAAGAAAGAAAGAAAGAAAGAGGAAGGGAGGAAGGAAGGAAGGAAGGAAGGAAGGAGGGAGGGAGGAAGGAAGGAAGGAAGGAGGGAGGGAGGGAGGGAGGGAGGGACTCTGCACTGTATGTTTGCATGCTCAATCCTGTTAACTTGTGGGCCTGATGGGAGACGACAGGCAAAGGCAGCCGGTCAGATCCTCCTATCTCTACACAGCAAACGTCTCCAATGGCTGGCACCTGCACAACCACGTGGATCCCATCTAATCCACTGCCAGCAGCACATCCCTGACCCACATTGGGCTCTTCCTGCTGCGTTTCCCTGGCAACAGGCCCTGCGTGGAACTGTGGGAATGGTGTGATGGTCTATGATAACTCCCTGTGTGCCAGCACACTGCTCAGCAAGGGAAGCTTTCCCCCCATCTCCTTATCGGAAGAAGAGTCAGTGGTTTGCTGCCTGCTAATGCCACTGTTCAATGAACAGAGCCAGGTATCTGGCAGAAGTGGGGCAGACGGCGGGGAGGGGGTAGATTCTGCTGAATGTTTCACCAACCATCCTACAAGTTGTTCTGCATCTTTCGGCACTCTTAAATACGCCAAGCGCTTCAAAGTAGCTTCTAAGTCAGGCATCCCCAAACTGCGGCCCTCCAGATGTTTTGGCCTACAACTCCCATGATCCCTAGCTAACAGGACCAGTGGGCAGGGAAGATGGGAATTGTAGTCCAAAACATCTGGAGGGCCAAAGTCTGGGGAGGCCTGTTCTAAGTTTTCCCTCGCCCACCATTTCCTGCCAAAACACAAAGGGGGCCAGGCGGTGGATCTAACCAGCACATATGGGGCAACACACCCACCATTTTCTACAGTAACTCCAGAAGGTCCAAAATGGAGAAGGATGTTATGGCATGGCAAGCAGAGAGGCAGGGAGCAGGGGAGGCACTGACTCAGCACAGGCTTCATTAGCACCAAACAGAGCGGACAGCCATGCGGCAATAATGTGGCTTGTCTAGCCCCGCACAAGTAACCCTTTCCTTGCCGTACTGTCCCTGTACACAGTTCCGCTCACCCAATTTAAAAATAAGAAAGAAAGCTCCTTCGTCCGAATGAAACACACACAAAATCGACCGTTGTTAGTTCCATGCAATTTGAACCAGGAAGGACTGACAAAAATCGGAGGTTAGAGGAAAAAATACACTTGGCCATTCCTTGTTAGCATATGCCACGTCTATGCTAGCCTCAACGTAATGGGATAAATAGAATGTGAAGCGTTTCGTGTGTGCTGTTAAGGCCTGCAAAGCATTCTCCTGCAGTCTATCTAAAACCGCTGTGTAGGAGCTGCCAGGCAATGCATCAAACCAAACTGATGTAGAAAGTGTTTGGGAGGCAAGTCAAGGTGGGCAGAAGATAGAAAACCTTGACCTAACAAGGGGCTAAAAGTCCTCAAGGGGCTCTTAGAATCAATGGTATATCTCCTTTGTTTTTTGTTTTGTTTTGTTTTTTAAATAATTTTTATTTGGTTTTACAAATTTAGTCACATTCAAAATCACAAATAGTAAAAATTACACAAGATTCTTCCAAATCTGTAGACTTCCCTCGTCCCCTCCATGGGTTCTTTAGTTGACTTTAGTTAACCGAATATTATAAATCACTCTAGCTTTTAAATTCTCCATTGAAATTCTCCATAATATAAATTTCCCCCATTCTTTGTTGAAGTTTTGATCCTCCTGGTTTATGATTTTCCCAGTCATTTCTGCCATCTCTGCATAGTCCAACAGCTGATTCTGCTATTCCCCTCTGGTAGGGACCTTGTCGTCTTTCCAACTCTGGGAAACCAACATCCTTGCAGCTGTTGTTGCAGTCATAAACAGTCTTTTCTGATCCTTCAGTATCTCTGCACCTAATGGTATATCATGCGAAAGGCTGGACTAGATGAATCCCAAACCGGAATTAAGATTGCCAGAAGAAATATCAACAACCTCAGATATGCAGATGACACAACCTTGATGGCAGAAAGTGAGGAGGAATTAAAGAACCTTTTAATGAGGGTGAAAGAGGAGAGCGCAAAATATGGTCTGAAGCTCAACATCAAAAAAACCAAGATCATGGCCACTGGTCCCATCACCTCCTGGCAAATAGAAGGGGAAGAAATGGAGGCAGTGAGAGATTTTACTTTCTTGGGCTCCTTGATCACTGCAGATGGTGACAGCAGTCACGAAATTAAAAGACGCCTGCTTCTTGGGAGAAAAGCAATGACAAACCTAGACAGCATCTTAAAAAGCAGAGACATCACCTTGCCGACAAAGGTCCGTATAGTTAAAGCTATGGTTTTCCCAGTAGTGATGTATGGAAGTGAGAGCTGGACCATAAAGAAGGCTGATCGCCAAAGAATTGATGCTTTTGAATTATGGTGCTGGAGGAGTCTCTTGAGAGTCTCATGGACTGCAAGAAGATCAAACCTATCCATTCTGAAGGAAATCAGCCCTGAGTGCTCACTGGAAGGACAGATCCTGAAGAGAGATCCTCATGAGAAGAGAAGACTCCCTGGAAAAGACCCTGAGGTTGGGAAAGATGGAGGGCACTAGGAGAACGGGACGACAGAGGACAAGATGGTTGGACAGTGTTCTCGAAGCTACGAACATGAGTTTGACCAAACTGCGGGAGGCAGTGGAAGACAGGAGTGCCTGGCGTGCTCTGGTCCATGGGGTCACGAAGAGTCGGACACGACTAAACGACTAAACAACAATGGTATATCTCTTTTGTGCTTGCATAAATAGCTTACCCCAGAGTATGGCTTATGGAATGCAGGAAATAATTAACTCCACCCAAATAATTAACTCCATTTTGCATCCAGCTCGGCACCTTCAAGCCACCATTTTGCACCTGTCTCTGACTGGTGGACCTCACAGTAATAAATAATAATAAGTACTTGTACCCCGCCCATCTGATTGGGTCGCCCCAACCACTCTGGAAGTTCCTGCAAACCTGACGTCTGCCTGCACCTGATATGAGCTACATACACAGGGATGAGCATAGCTGGATTAACCCCACCTTCTTTAGAAACACAGGCCAAGGAGATAACATCCGAGAATGGTCCATCCCCACTGGCTTCCAACAAAGGGACAAAGCTGCTGCCCTGAGGCTCTTTTTGTCTGGAATGTGCTCAGCTGTGGCGGACAGGAAAGGGGCCCAAGTGAGGAGGAATTTGAGCAGCTGAACCAGGCAGGGAGAGGCAGAAACAGCAGTGCAGACTACTCTGATCGCGGTGAGATCCCTCTCCTACCAGGTCACAAAGGGCTGGATGCCCTCCATGCCAAGAGAGACAAGTTACCATGGAGGTGCATCATGGTTTCATTGTTAGCACAATAGTTCACTTTATATTCTCAGTTCATGAGGTCGGGGTGTTCTTCATTTGCCTTTTATGAAAACCCCTCAAACTTTCAGACCCTCCAAGTGTCTCTATTTTCTGGGGACGTCCCTGATTTAGAGACGCCATCCTGGTTTCTGATTTGATCCTGGAATGTCCCGCTTTTCCTTTTAGGATGTCCCTATTTTCATTGGAGAAATGTTGGAGGGTAAGGAGTTATTTGACTCCCAGGCTGTCTGAAGGCAATCCTGTACAGTGGTACCTCGGTTTAAATACACAATTGGTTCCAGAAGTCTGTACTTAACCTGAAGCATACTTAACCTGAAGCGAACTTTCCCATTGAAAGTAATGGAAAGTGGATTAATCTGTTCCAGATGGTCCGCAGAGTACTTAAACTGAAGCGTACTTAACCCGAAGTGTATGAGTGTAATTGGTTCTGGAAGTCCATACTTAACCTGAAGCGAACTTTCCCATTGAAAGTAATGGAAAGTGGATTAATCCGTTCCAGACGGGACCGCGGAGTACATAAACTGAAAGTACTCAAACCGAAGCGTACTTAAACCGAGGTATGACTGTATAGGGAAGTTTTTAATGTTTAATGTTTTATTGTGTTTTTATATATGTTGGAAGCCGCCCAGAGTGGCTGGGGCAACTCAGAAAGATGTGTGGGGTATAAATAGTAAACTTATCATTATGGAATGGGACATCCCGATTTTCATCAGAGAAATGTTGGAGAGTATGCATTTTAGTACTGAGAAGCCCCACTGAAGTTAAAGGGCCTTACTTACACCCAAGTGTACATCAGGATTGACCATAATTGACTTTTTGCTGCATGGTGACCCTTCTCTCTAACGCTAGTTCTGTGGAGACTCAGTGGATTCAGCTGTGAAGGGAAGGCAGACCTCAAAATCTGCAGAAGTTCAACAATCCTTAGAGGTGGGGGAAGCCCTAAGGAGGACAAAAATTCTAGAAAAGTGGTGCAGTTCAGGAATTCAGAGGAAACTGAGCTGATTAGTAAAGTTAGCATTGTTGATACGTTTCATGTGGTGTAGGTGGAATGGTTTATTACAGCGGTGGCCAACTCCCAAGAGACTGCGATCTACTCACAGAGTTAAAAACTGGCAGTGATCTACCCCCTTTTTTGGAGTTCAGGTCAAAGTTGCTGAGCTTTTTTTAGGAAGGAGGGAGGCCATGGGGGGTTTCAGGTCAAAGTTGTTGAGTTTTTTCAGGGAGGAGGTAAAACGTTGAGCTTTTTTTTTTATGGGAGCCACAGTTGTTCAGCTTCTTTGTGGGGAGCCAATGATCTACCAGTGATCTACCACAGACATCCAGTGATCTACCGGTAGATCACAATCTACCTGTTGGACATGCCTGGTTTATTGAATGAGTGGACTTTAAACCAGTTAGGCTTGCCGAAAGGCCGCAGGAGTCAAAGGAAGAGAACTCAGTAATAACCGGACATTCAAGTACTGTATCTTATTTTGGAACTTAAAGGAAATCTGTCGTTTTGACGATGCTGGTGAAAATATTCCTGGATAAGGTCTGAAACTTATAATAAAAGTAATAGTTCATTGTTAAAGTATGCTAGTCCCTTTCTTTGTTAACTGTGATACAGCCCCCTCCCCCCACCCCGGATTTACGCAGGCGTTGCATTTTGGGTTATCACACATGATGGTCTAGTGTGCATAAGCCCCTGTTCTGACACCTTTTGCAGCCACTTCTGGGTCACTGTGATGCACACGTGCGCAATCAGTTGGACGCACATAAATTGGTTGTACGTAAGCCAATCGGAAATCTCTACAAATATACATTCGTGTTGTAAATTAGGTTCTTTCCAAGAGAACCTCCCTGCCTTTGAGGCCAGGAATAATCCTTAACATTTCAGCAGATCTTTTTCCATTGGAAAAAAAACCCTCATAAATATAACTTCGGTTAAGTTTCTTTATGGAGAGGCACAACTATTTTAATAATCTTTTTTTAAAAAAAAAAAAGCTTTTGAAAAAACGTTTTTTAATCACTGTGCAACTGCATTGTGTTTTTATCTGTGTTATACACTCTCGTCTCTTGCCATTATGGAAAAATTATTTGGTCATTTGAAGCAAGTGTTCTTATAAAGACCTTCCCTCGAGTCTTTTTGATTCAAAAATGTTCTGTAAGTGTCAATTCTGCCAGAACCCAGTGAAGCTCAGGGCAGGTCTACTTCCTCCATATCATATCTTGCATCGTCTAGTTACACCCAGGCTCTTTCTCGCAAGCGGCTTACCTTGCATGCTGCTTTCTTAGGGTCACTAGTTCAGAGGCATCAAGAACAAACCACCTGTGGGTGGGGCCGCCCTCAAAAGCCCAGACTACGTGAGCTAAAAGATGTAAGCTTGATGTACTTATGTACTTACGAGATCGTGTGTGTGTGAACTTCAAGCTCCAGCTACTACAACTGAAATACTACAGCAGCTAAGGCGAAGAAAGGGAAACTAGCCTTTGCTAATCGCTTTAGCTCCAAAAGGTACTGAACTGACCTAGGTCTCTAAAATTCCCAATTGGTGCCATGGAGAGCTCCACCAAACTTGCAATTCTTCTCCCTGCTTTACCTGCTAAGTTTCTGTGAAAGTACTGGGACAGGGGCCAGGGCAAACAGGCAGCAATTCTCACTTGGAATTTAATGAGAGCTGGCTCTGAATAGATCTGCAGGCTCCAGCCTGACCTTTCTCTATGCTTATCTCAGGAGCGACCCTCCCTCTGCCAGCTTTGCTGCTATCTCTGGCCCGCAGGCCTAACCGCCAGCACTTGGGTCTCTTGGTTGGCTGGTGGTAGGTAGCATCTGCAAGCAGTTTGCAGCCTTTCGAGAATGAGCCTGTTCCAGGCTACCACCTTTCAATCTGCAATGGCTTACTATGCTTCCATTAACAACGGCATGGTACTTTTTTTAATAAAAGGGAAAGAGAAAATATGTGACACCTTCCCCAGCATTGCACTGTTAGAAAAGAGTTCCGGCGCCTTATTTTGGCCAGCCATCCAAATGATCAAAACACAGACTTAGTAGGAAAAACAGAGACATGGACGACTTTAGCAAGGTCAGCAAGCATCAAGCAGGCGAGTCTCACCTGGCTATAGGTGGCCCTCTGCTACCACCTAGTGGCCATTCCATCTAATGTTAATTGACACAAGGCACAAAATATGCTCCATTCTGAAGGAAATCAGCCCCGAGTGCTCACTGGAAGGACAGATCCTAAAGCTCAGGCTACAATACTTTGGGCATCTCATGAGAAGAGAAGACTCCCTGGAAAAGACCCTGATGCTGGGAAAGATTGAGGGCACAAGGAGAAGGGGACGACAGAGGATGAGATGTTTGGACAGTGTTCTTGAAGCTACGAACATGAGTTTGACCAAAACTGTCTTTGGGAGGCAGTGTAAGACAGGAGTGCCTGGCGTGTTCTGGTCCATGGGGTCACGAAGAGTTGGACACGACTAAACAACAACAAAATATGCAAGGTGAAAGTTACAAGTGAGGGGAAGGTGCTGTTGCTGCTCATCGAAAGCACTCAGATTATAATGGTAGCAAGGAAAAAGTCCTGAATTCCTCATGATCTTTATTTTTAAAAATCTTCACTCCTCATCTATAGCCCAATTTGCTGATTGCATGAGGAAATGTTTATTGGCTTTCTCTTCAGACACCCAAGACCTTGTTATGGCAAAATGATGGTTGTTTCTTTTTTAGCGCTTTTCATGAGAAATCACTTTGTTTTGCCCTTAGAACCTTGCGGAGCTCCTCTAGATGACCTTATTGAACACGCACAAAGCTTACACAGGTTAGAACATGCCCAGTCATTCTTAAGCACTACTTCCGATTTGGTTACAGGGAGATTTACATGACAAGCATCCATCCCGTTTTTTGCTTGCTGCACGTTTATAGTCAACTTCCTGTTAACCATTCATTTGCCCATCACTATCCCAACCACAAGAAGACTGATGTTTAAGTGGAGTTGTTGCACTAGGGGCAAGAGAGTGCTTTAATCCACTTTAATTGCACGAACCCAAATTTCTAGCATGTTTAAATGCACTTTGTTAAGCTAAATTCCTTCCATCACGTTCCACTGGGTGGGGTGCTTCCCGTATGAGCTGCCAGGTTATGGTTTTTGAGGGTGCAAAAGTCTGCCTTGGATCTATCTAGATAATAGGCTCACAAGCACATTATGGGGTAGTCTCGCAAACCTAGGATAAAAAAGGGTTGCCAAAGCACATCATCTAGGCACTGAACCATTCCAAGCTGCTGCAAGTTTGCATGCTTGTTTGGGGGGTTTTGCAAGTCAAAATCTTTACAGGGCAGGAAATGTAAAGGCTCTTCACTGTTTCCATTTACCTTTTGCAGCATTAAAGAAAAGGGAGGAGAGGCATGCAAGGAGCTGCTGGAGGCATACCACTCGTGTCTGCGGGCACTGGGCACGGCCCACCAAGATCTAGAAGCCAACCCCTTGGTAAGATATTGTCCTATACAGCGCACACAGTTGAAATGAAGGGGTGTGCTGAATTCAAAAGGTATAGTGACAGGGGGCCAGTCCACTGTCCCTCAGATCTTGCGGGGGGGCGAACTATATTTTGAAGGGGGGAAAGAACCAATTCCTATGCCCCACAAATAACCCAGAGATGCATTTGAAATAAAAGGACACATTCTACTCATGTAAAAACACGCTGATTCCCGGACCGTCCGTGGGCCGGATTTAGAAGGCGATTGGGCCAGATCTGGCGCCCGGGCCTTAGTTTGCCAACCCATGACCTAGGCAACCCAATCGCCTTCTCAATCTGGCCCACGGACGGTCCGGGAATCAGCGTGTTTTTACATGAGTAGAATGTGTCCTTTTATTTCAAATGCATCTCTGGGTTATTTGTGGGGCCCGCCTGGTGTTTTTACATGAGTAGAATGTGTGCTTTTATCTAAAATGCATCTCTGGGTTATTTGTGGGGTATAGGAACTCATTCATTTTTTTCACCAAAATATAGTCCGGCCCACCACATGGTCTGAGGGATGGTGGACCGGCCCATGGCTGAAAAAGGTTGATGACCCCTGACCTAGGCTCTCCGCTCCTAGATCTCTTTCAAAAGTGGCCCTTCTGGGACATGTGGACCAGGGATAATATGGCATACATGAGAGGCAGTATGAGGAATGGAGAAGAATAACATATCAGCCCACTCTGGAGACTAGTAGTGACACACACACACACACACACACACACACACACACACCCTAAAGGGTGCCTGGGCATTTAACACAGGAGCCCCAGCTGGCAAAACCTTTAGCACATAAAAGCTTTTCACCCCAAGATGACGAGATGGGAGAAGCTCCATGTGCTGGATTTCTGCTAGTCAGAGGAGCCTTGCCAAACAAGAGCGAGCAGCCATAGATCTAAATATAGGGGGAGGCTTGCAGTCAGCAATACTAAGGTAAAGGTAAAAGTTCAGGACCCCTGGGCAGTTAAATCCAGTCAAACTTGATTGTGGGGTTGCTGCGCTCATCTCGCTTCAGGCCGAGGAAGCCGACGTTTGTCTGCAGACAGCTTTCTGGGTCATGTGGCCAGCATGACTAAACCGCTTCTGGCGCAAGGGATGGAAGCCAGAGCGCACGGAAACGCCATTTCCCTTCCCGCTGCAGTGGTACCTATTTATCTACTTGCCCTAGTATGTTAGGTTGGCAGGAGCAGGGACATCAACGGGAGCTCACCCCATTGCATTGATCTGAGCCGCCAACCTTCCAATCAGCAAACCCAAGAGGCTCAGTGGTTTAGACCACAGTGCGGCCTTGCTGTATCCGTGCTTCACAGAAATTGTGAAAGGTATAGAATAGATAGGGGCTGGGGGGAAAAGAGAGAAGCTGAAAACTGTAATGCAGAGGGGAGGAATGCGCCTAGCTGTATCATCACCCTGTGGCTTCCCTTCCTTATTCTTACAGCCGCCAAGTCACTGAGGGACCTGCTTGACTGAGTCTTCCGGCTCCCAAAACTCCATGGCACTCAAGAAGCAAAATTCCAGGGTGGGGACTGTGCAGGGATGGAGGCGACGCTCCTGGGAGCCGCTGGAACAAGGGCTCCCAAGTGCAATAAAGCCCTTTTATTTTACACAGGCTGGGCCTGCATTAGTTACCGAGTCGTTGCTCTTTAATCCACCCACATCAGGGTGCTCCTGGCCCACCTTGAAATCCCCCAGGTGGTTGTTGACCCTACCTTTGCTGTATCTGCTTTGAATATGTATCATTTATATATAGCACCTTAAAAAAAGTTTGGAAAAGTGCTTTATGATCTTTTCTTGCCTCGAGTGCCCACTGAGCCAGCCCCAAAAGAGGTCCACTTCTACTGTCGGCACAACCAATCCTAGACATCACACATGCAGACAGTACTTTGCATCCGGATCTCAGAAGATATTTCAACTGAACTTCTGGGGCAACCCAGAAAAAAACCAAAAACAAGAAAAGGGGAACTGCCTCTGTGGACCTTGGTTCAACAGGCTTGATGTAGCCTGCAGGAGTTAAGGGTGCAAATATTAGAAAAACAGTCCATCTCTAAGTTTCCCTTATTTTCTGGGGTTCTTCAATCCAGCCCCAACCAGCCATTTTAGCAAGGAAACTTCATGCACAATTGCATATGCGGATTCTGCACACAATTATTTGTTGACCTGGAAGGGGGTGTAAAAGGATATTTCACAGTGCACTCCCTCACTTTTGAAGGGATCATTCTCTTGCCACTCCAGGCCACTCACTATGGCCCAGTCTGGAAGGCAACTGAGCCCACATGGCTCAAGGATAGGAAGAGATCAGCCCATTCCTCCACCTACAGCATGTTGCAAACGTAACTTCTTTAGGGGCCACTGCAGCCTAGGATTGTGTAGGACGATTTGGGGATCCGTGTTTCAGTGTGTAAGACTTGCCCATGCAGATTCTTACATTTGTTGCTCAAGATACTAGCAAGATCCCTTCTACCAGTGTGGCACAGAGATTTCAAAACTGGGTTCGCACTCTTGCAGAACTAGCAGAACTTATCACACCTCAGATTCTGGATCCCATCACAGAACTCCCGAAATTTGGTTCACAAGGACATGGATAAATAAGTAGAAAGACGTAAGGCAGGTACACTGCAAATACAAATCAGACAAGTTAGAAACCTGCCCTATCTGATCCAGACCCACACTCAGGATTGCTCCAAAAGCTTTACGTGAAATCCAGGCTTTTCTTCTTAGGCGCCTCTTGCAAATTTTCATGTTTGCAGAATACTTTCCAGCCTCTCCAGTTCAAAAAGGCAAACAGGGTGCCACAATATTCTAGTCACACCATAGCTGAAGTTGGTGGCACAGGGCCCTGCTAAACATTCAAGAGTGCTGCATTTCAACCCAAGTTGTCCATTTTGAGAATTTCAAGGTGACAGGCA
Organism: Zootoca vivipara; assembly: GCF_963506605.1. Lineage (NCBI taxonomy): Eukaryota > Metazoa > Chordata > Lepidosauria > Squamata > Lacertidae > Zootoca > Zootoca vivipara. The sequence goes on along the minus strand of NC_083288.1, from coordinate 27,232,884 downwards.
GGCCGGGTAGGGTTGGAACTTGGCGGCTGCTCCACAACCGGCGCCTGTGGTCTTGAACTATTTCCATGTTTAAGAGGCAAGCAAACATAGTCAACACCCTAAACCAGGCATCCCCAAACTGCGGCCCTCCAGATGTTTTGGCCTACAACTCCCATGATCCCTAGCTAACAGGACCAGTGGTCAGGGATGATGGGAATTGTAGTCCAAAACATCTGGAGGGCCACAGTTTGGGGGTGCCTGACCTACAATACTCCCCTGCATGCAACACCTATGTACACTTCTCCAAAAGTCATGGGTTGTGTCAGAAAGCCAGATGCACACCGACAGCAGTGCCAAGACTATTGGGCCTCCCAGCTCTGACACTCCACCATGGGAGCAAGAGCAGACGCCACAGGAACGGTCAATACAAATCTACAACCTTTATTACAAGAGACAGACAGACAGACGCAATGGCAAAGCCCACCTGATGCCAGGGAGCAGGGCTGTATATAAAGCTTTTAAGCCAGAAAAGTGCCGGAGTGTCTCTTGCCCCGTTCGCGGGAGCAGGAGGTTATCAGCCAAGGTGCTGCCTGGGGCTTCTCTTCTCGTCTCACCGACACCGCCAAGGGGGGGAGGGGGAATTATTATCAGGAACTGGGCAGGGGTTACAGTAGGGGATGTCAAACACACTTTCCCCCACCATTCAGAAGAGAGTTCGTCCGAGTCTCCAAACCACCCAGGCTTGTGGAATGGAGGCACTGACAAGATACAGGAAAAAGAAAACCCTTTGCCTCCACGACCTCACCTTGTGATGCTTAAAGTCCTTTTTTTAAAAAAAAAAGGAAAGGGAGGGGGAGCAAGAGCACTACACAGCTCCATGGAACCCTTTCCCACCCCTCATGCTGCCCACAGCCACACCCCTCAGGAGCCCGTGAGGCCCTGCTCCCTGCCGCAGCAGAAGTCATCCCAACACCAGGAGGGTTTCCAAGAGCCAGGAGACAGCAGTGGGAGGAGAGCCAAGCACCGTGCCAGCTAGTCCCGCCGCAGGTTCTTGAGGCGCTCCTCCAGGTCGGCATCTGCATCGGCGAGAGCTGCAGAGGAGGCTTCGGCTTTCTTCCCCGCCGCCACGCTCAGAGAACCGCCAGTTGAAGGCAGGTCTGGAAGGTAGAAGAGGAAAGTCTGAGGTGGCAGAAGGGATGCCGTTCCCCGCCCTTTTGCCTGTTCTCGCCACACCCTTAGCACCCACCCCACACCCAGGAAGGACCCTGGGTGGTGCGTAGATCTACATATGCATCCAAGAGATGTAGGTCACAACCACTCCATACATTACCTCTTCTGCCACTTTAGCAATCATGGCTTCCTCCAAATGATCCTGAGAACCGTAGTTCGTAAAAAGTATGGAGAGTTGTCAGGGCAACCTTAAACTACAGTTCCCAGGATTCATTGAGGGAAGACATGACCGCTAAGGTAGTATAAGTGGCTTAATTTATACTATACTATTTATACTTAATTTATGGTGCGGCTCAACAACACATGGTGTTAAAGACTCTTAAGTCTTTGATATACAGGGCTGCAATACCTAGAGGGCTGCAAGCTCCCAATCCCTGGCTTAAAAAACACCCTATTAGTGATGTAGAACCCAGAAGGGACACAGACTGAAACATAGTAAGGCAATGAAACAATGTACATTTGAAATGAAAGAAGTTAAAGGTTAAAGTTTTTAATGTGTGGTGTTTTACTGTGTTTTTAATATTTTGTTGGGAGCTGCCCAGAGTGGCCGGGGCAACCCAGTCAGATGGGTGGCATATATATAATAAAATTGTTGCTGCTGCTGAACTACAACACCCACCATTCTCTGTATCTGGAGGGCAACAGGTTACCCACCCATGCTTTAAGGGGTAAACAATGAGGCTGGAAATCTTACTGGGCTAAACAAGAGAAATTTCACAACAGTCCAGTTTCTGCTTGCTCAGACTTGGTATCCCTGCCTACCAGAACATAAGCATGTGGGTCAAGAGGTGGCAGCAGACCTATTATTGAAAATTAAAAGCACCCCACAACTTCTGCAGCACTGATCCTAACCCTGTTGTTAGAACCGCTCTCTGACTCATCTGAACAAGAACATCCGTGTGTGCGATTCTCTCAAAATCAGGGATGCTGCGGCCCCTTCGCAGCCTTTTGCAACAAGGTCCATCAAGTCCAGCACTCTGTTCCCTACAGAAGGTAAGGCAAATTCTTATAGAACAGGAATGGGGAAATTGTGGCCTTCCAGATGTTGTTGGACTCCAATGCCCAGCCTAGCCAATGTCTAGGGATGACGGGACCAGGTGTTCAAGAAACAACTGGATGACTGGAGGTTCCCTATCCTAGAAGCTCCCTACCAAGGCATGAAGTTAAAAGGTCATTCCCCATTTGTCCTAAAAAGGACCACTCCACTCCTTTCCTCCTGCCAACGGACCTGATCTTCCCTGTCTGGGGACTGCGCTGGTCTGCAAGGGCAATGTGAGTTATGGCCTCTTGCCTTTGCCAAACTGTTCCTTCCACTCCTATGTTCACTATGCACAGATACTCACTGGATAGCTCATCCGTCAGCGTCAGACCTAACTCATCCAGCACTTGGGAGACAACCGCGTCACTGTGAATGGAAGGATAAGAGAGCATGAGACCTCAAGATGCATAAGATGCATAATAAGACGCATAATAAGAGATCAACAACTACCAGACTTTTAGAATACATCTAAAGGCAGCCCTGTTTAGGGAGGCTTTTAATGTTTAATAGTATTTTATTTTTCTGTTGGAAGCCGCCCCGTGGGCGGGGTATAAATAAATTATATTATTATTATTATTATTATTATTATTATTATTATTATTATCTGTGCATACACATCCTGTTCTCCCTGCTGCCCTATCCACCCCGCCCACCGGAGCAACTGCTGGTGAAATTTTGGGTGAACTTACATATTTTGTTTCATTGTGAACAGGGCTCCACTTGTTGTGTTCTACATAGAGTTAGGAGGGATACGGCACCTGGAATTCTGCTGCTCCCAACAACCCTTCCCTGCCTTATCTGCAGTCAGCCCATGTCCCTTGCATTTGAGTACTGCTCAGCTACACACACAAATATACAGCATATAATAAATTTGTGTGTGCGTGCACAGATGGGAAAGAGTATGTATTTCTCATGGATATCATCCCTATTTGGGTGCTTGCCCTTCAAGTGATGTCGTGGAGAAGGAAGCAAGGGTGCAACCAGGGGTGCAACTCACCCCACCCTCCATCGCATTCAGTGGTCCCCCACAAGCTGGAGGGTGACTGGCTCTAGTGCAGAGCACTCTCTACTCATGTAGACACCTCATGCATTTCAGAACCTTGGAAAATCAAGATTCTAGAACTCATAAGAAACCTACACAATAGAAAACAAGAGTTCTAGAATGCACAGCTTCTAGGATAGAAAACAGAGTTCTAGAATGCACAGAGTAAAGCAGTTGCCCTCTAACTGATGGCCAGAAATGAAACAGAGGGAGGAAGACAAGTAGGCTCATCCCCATCTGAATGATCTCAAACTCATTCTGTTATTCCCTTCAATGTTCACCATTCAATGATGGTGGCAGCAGCACCACCAATAACCCATCTCTCAAATACCACATGCACACATCCTTTGCAGGAACCTCATCAAGAAATCAGGTTGGGCAAGCCCAGATTCCACAGAGGTTTAGCAGGAATACTGGTGTGGAAGCTGTTGCCTTCATGTGACCAAGAAGAAGTATCATTCCAAAACCAAAGCTACCTACAGAAGTTAAGAGCTAAGCAGCAATGGGGACACAGAGGCGCCCACTCCCCACTGTCTTTGCTTATGGACCCATAACCTGTCCCCCATCATATACACACCTTTCCTCTTCATCTTCTTCATCTCCCATGGCATCATCAATGGCATCATTCATCATCTCCTCCTTCATGTCCATGATCTCCGACTGTTTCTCAAACTCCATCATGATCTTCTGGATTTGGGGCAACTTGAGCTAAAAGAAACCCAAGCCTGTTGTTATAGCATCCCAGAAAGAGATAGAGTCAGTAATCTGTCTTCCACACAGGTGGAAGCCGTAGTAGGTTTAAGAACCTGTAGGAGCACAATCACATCACTAAATATGGAAAGCTGTCTTACCAAGAAAGAGGCCGGTTGAATTTTCATTTCTAAAGAAGCAATAATTAGAGACAACAGAATGAACAGCCCAGAACTGCTCACATCCAGTCTGGTGAATCCTCCCTTAGCGCAAACAAGTCAACTGCTCCAGATGCTGTTGTTGTCTGGGAGAAGTAAGCTAAGGTCAAAATTGAGGAAAGAAGAACTGTGCCCCATCTAGGATATTAGAAACATATTTTCCAATCCTTTGAAGATACAGGGGCTTTTGAAAAAGGTATTTCCACTTGTTGCTTTCTGCTTAGGCCCCCACAGCCGATTCTCACCCTTGACATCCTCCCATCAAGTGTCCGCCAAGGACACTTCATTTTAAGGAAGCCAGTCTTACTGCACATCCTGTTACAAGAAACAGGGAGCTGTCTTTTCTCAGGCCATACTATTTGTCCATATAGTCAAATATTGTCTACTCTGTCAGTGGCTCCCTGGGGTCTCAAGAAGAGAGGCCTTTCCCATCCTCTGCTACCTGGAATCCTTTATGCTGAAAATACCAAAGATGGAACCTGGAACCTTCTGCATGCAAAGAAGGTGCTTCAGAACCAGGCTATGTCCCCTCAAGTGGGTTTTATTTCTCTCTCTCCTGGCACTGTAGAACCCCTTGCTGGACTGGCATGGAGACAACCCACCTGTCTGTTCATAGTAGCCATGGCTTTGGTGACACCTTTCATTGCCTGAGCCATGGAGTTGTTAGACTTGAGGGTCTGTATCTTGAGGGACACTGCCTGGATGTTAGCCCGCATCATGATGAACTTCTTGACATAACGCCTTGTCCTCACCAGGTCTTTCGCCATGATCTTCACTGCATCCTGGGGTTAGAGAAACAAGTTAGAGACAGAGATAAGGGTTGCCCTCCGATGGCCCATCTGCACTTCCCTCCCAAACTCACCATCTGCCCCTGTTTAGCCATCTTCTTGATGTCAGCAATTATTTTCTTCTCTTGGGTTTCTAACTTCTGCCGTTCTCGGTCCAGCTCTCGCATGGCACGGTTCAGAGCCCGTTGGTTTTGCCGAAGCATCTCTTCCGGGGTTTTCCGGCGTCCAAACAACATATCCATTGTGGCAGAAGATGAGTCAGCCTACAATTGTCAAGGCAGAGAGTCAGATGATGAGAGACTTGAGACAGATACATACATCTATCCTTACGAAGTGCTTTGCGGTAAGAGCGAAAGTGAACTCTGACCACTAGACTCTGACCTCTAGATGACCACTAAAAAGAGGAATAATGGGTTACGAGGGGAACGACTATCAGAGCCTAATGATAAACCTATTATACTGGGCACTGAGAAAAGCCCAGAGAGCGAGGGCTGAAAAATATATCGGACCATGAAAATATCGCAGAGAGAGAGAAAGCTATGGGTGATTTGACCATACACCTTTCTGAAAGGAACAAATACATGGTTTGCTAACAGGCTTGAGTCAACAGGGGCTTACTGATCCGGTTTTCAGTTTTTGGTGCTGCTGTCATTTACTGCTTACAAATACTCAATATAATAATGACAAACACCTAAGGCACCTGCTATGTAGTTCTATGTGGAATTATTTTTTTTATTTTGTAAGCCACTCAGAAAGGACATTGTCCTACAGAGCGAAATCTTCTAATTCAAATAAAATAATATCAGTTTGAACCAACCAATTATATTAACTCTCTCTAAATTTCCTATCCCAGCACCAGCTATCTGCTGCACATAATAGAAACTTTAGGGATTGGGTCGAAGGGGTGTGGAATGAAAGAACCAAAGAAACAGAATGTAACTTCCAGAAAGCGAGCAGAAAAACAAAAGGGAAACACTCTTCTAGGCATGAGCCAGTTATCAGCCAGCCTTACCCAGTTCCAAAGCACAATCTGATGTTTCGAACAGACACTGACAACATACTGAACTTCTGGAGTAAAGCACAGGCATATTTTTGAGCAAACATCTGTCTGCCATAGGCTGTGGACTACTAACTCAAGGTGAGTGGCAGAGCCCAAGACACAGCCTCTGTGACATCACAATGCTAGCATCACAATGCCGCAGTTAGCTGGGCCAGAGGCCCACCAAGCAATGTAAGGGAAAGGAAAGGGAGAGGAGTCTATAAAAGGCTTCCTCAAACTCGGCCCTCCAGATGTTTTGAGACTACAATTCCCATCAACCCTGACCACTGGTCCTGCTAGCTAGGGATCATGGGAATTGTAGGCCAAAAACATCTGGAGGGCCAAGTTTGAGGAAGCCTGGTCTATAACAAATGTTCAGAAATCCCTTGGCCTACCCTTTAAAAAAGTCTATTGACAGTAAATCCCATAACATAGTTCATGTACCAAACATATCTAAGAAACCACTACCCTCTGACCTCATGATTATCCAAAAGTTTCTTTTGTAACCCACAGCTAGTTACAAAATTTTGTTCCCTGAAGATTTACTGGTGAATCATGGTATATTTTGGTAGCAAGCTGTGCAATAAGTTTAGTTGAGCAGAGTCTTAGCAAGGTTAAAATGTCCTTTAAATGTGTTGTTCAACTTTATTATTTTAACTAGCTACCACACACAACATGGCCCTCCATTGTGTCTCTTATGACCAAGAGGTGTGTGTAAATCAAGGGGTGGGGCAAGGGAGGTAGGGGTTGGCTTCATTAATGTCTACAGACACATGCAACAATCTGGGAAACCCCAGGGCAAACTCAGCAGTAGAAATTTGGAGAGGAAAGGAAACGAGGTATCTCAGAGGCAAACTGTACACACAAAACACCCTCCTTTACTTCTCCCTTCTTCCTGTGTGTGACTTCTTTCTGTCAGTCTACTGTTACCTGCAGATTGGAGTGGTAGAAATCCAAAACAAAGACATACCTAAACAGGATGACAGGACTGATGCTGCTGATGAGACAAGCCAGGCATGGAAGAGAGTCACTTTGGCAACCAGCCTGGAGATCTCCATCTCTTTCATACTCATATAGAGCTTCTGCATTAGCGTCACATTCATACAGACTCCTTAACTAACAAAAATTAGTTACCCTGTAAAGCATTTTTGGCTCCGATTGTGATTCTTCAATTATTAAAGGGGAGGGACAAGGGGATGAAGCTTAACCCCTATTAATAACTCCAATATAAAAATATAAAAGAAAAACCATAAACAAGACCTGGAAGGCATTTTGAAGTACAATGGTACCTCGGTTTATGAACACAATTGGTTCCGGAAGTCTGTTCATAAACTGAAGCGTTCATAAACTGAAGCGAACTTTCCCAATGAAAGTAATGGAAAGTGGATTAATCTGTTCCAGACGGTCCGCGGAGTACTTAAACTGAAGCGTTCATAAACTGAAGCGAACTTTCCCATTGAAAGTAATGGAAAGTGGATTAATCCGTTCCAGACGGGTCCGCGGAGTACTCAACCTGAAGCGTACTAAACCCGAAGCATGGGTGTAATTGGTTCCGGAAGTCTGTTCATAAACTGAAGCGTTCATAAACTGAAGCGAACTTTCCCATTGAAAGTAATGGAAAGTGAATTAATCCGTTCCAGGTGGGTCTGCAGCGTTCGTAAACCGAAAATTTGTAAACCGAGGTGTTCATAAATCGAGGTTCCACTGTATTTATGTTGAGCATATAACTGCTACCACTTTCACATTCATTTATACATTAATGTATCTCCCATTCAAGGCTCAAAAGCAACTAAGCCTCCTTATAAAAGCTACCCAAGAGAGGATTCTCCCAGAATAGAAACAGGAATGAAAAACAGACAATGATTTCAATAGGTATGAAACCTGGCCAAGGAGTTCCTGTCATTAAGCTCCACTGAGACCATCAACAAACTGACAGAACTCCGCTGTTCAGTATTTTATGCTATCGGGTGGAGGGAGGTTGGTCGATACTAGGGGTTGACGACCTCAGGTCTGAGGCCCAAATGTGGCCCCTAGGGCATTTCTAGCTGGCCCTAAGGACCATCACAAGGCCACAGCTCCTCCACAGTCACACATCCCTCTCCCAAGGTCACAAATACCAACTTTCCTGGCCACATTTTACACCTTCCTTGAGTGTTTTCACCTGCCTGGAATGCGTTGATGCTCTGACCAGTTTTGCCTCTGACCTCACCCATCACTGAGTGCACAGAAAAGAATGTGGCCCCCCATCTGAAAAAGATTCTGCACCCTGATCCACACACTCTTTACTGTAACACCACACTTATTTGTTTGTTTGTTGCATTTATATGCTGTCTTTCTGCCATGGCACCCAAAAAATGAAATACCAAAAAAAAAAAAAGGCTTATGGTAGACCATCTGACCACCACAAAGAAAGCTGCCAAGGCAGCTCAACAGAGGGCAACAGCTTCTACGAGATTTGACTGTAGGTTACCTAGAAAATCTACTTTGCGAGGCAAGCGATAAACTCCTGGTGAGAGAGGGAGAGAAGATTAAAAAGGAAAAGGGCAGCACTGTAAAATAATTACTGAATGTCAACTCATAGGATAATGTGGTGAGATTTCCCGGCCTGAAAGGAGGGGCATTTGCTAAATTTTACTTTGTGAGACTCTGGGACAACCAGAAAAGTTATACCGAGGGCCTTCTCGGTAGTGGCACCCGCCCTGTGGAACACCCTCCTATCAGATGTCAATGAAATAAACAACTATCTGACATTTAAAAGGCATCTGAAGGCAGCCCTGTTTAGGGAAGTTTTAAATGACTGGTGTTTTAATGTATTATTAATCTTTTGTTGGAAGCCGCCCAGAGGGGCTGGGGGAACCCAGGCGGGGTATAAATAATAAGTTGTTGTTGTTGTTGTTGCTGTTGCTGTTGTTGCTGTATTTCCACAGTAAAAAAATTTCTCTCTCACACACACATATTACATATAATTATACTATAATATACTATGTTAATACAACAGGAAATAAACGGGGGTGGGAAGAACAGCCCCATATAACGCACCCAATCCTCACACTTAGATCTTAAATCCACCACCTGCCCCACACCCGACACCATCAGCACAGCTCCCCTCTCCCCGTTGCTGCCCGAGCCCGAGCCCTGCGGGCTTTCCCAATCCCCCTCCCGGAAAAGAGCAGGACACTCCCTCCCCATAATAACCCAGAAAAAGGGAAGCAACCCCTTACCCAGCAGCAGCAGCAGCAGCAGCAACAGCAGCCTCAGTCCCCTCCTTTCCAACTCCTTGTTATTTCTTCCCCTTCTTCTTCCGCCTTGGTCGGGTTGACGTCATAGGGGCGGGGTTCTCGCGTCAGGGTCACGCGGAGGGTGGGCGGAAGAAGAAGCCGGACAGCGGAGGAACCATAGACACAGAGGAAGCCGGACATCGGAGGAACCATAGACACAGAGGGAAGGGGAAGGCTAGAGCGTCAAACACCGCCAGCCGTTTTCTAATAGAGCCTGTTATCGCGCCAAAGTTAGAAAAGTGAAGAGAAGACAATCTCACTATTTTGCTTTATCCTTTCCGGGTCCCCATCGAGAAACCACATTTACATATTCCCCAGATTTATTTCTTTTTAAGGGGAGTGCGGCCGGAAGTGAGGAATGTCTATATGGCAGAACAATGGAACAATGTGGCAATAGCGCTACACACAGGAATTCGTCCTTTTTCAGTTTGGGGGGGGGGGGGGAATGTTTTTTTTAAAAAATTAATCTCTGCATTGCTATCAGTTAATAGCTTCGAGGCGGGGCAGAGTTAAATGTGGGTTTCTGTGTTTACTCGGAAATCCGGTGTTCAGATAATGAAAAAGCTCGATCTATTGTTCCCTCTCCCGTGTAGACCTCAGAATTGCCTCGTGGAAATGCTCCGGACAAGCGTCTATAGACTGGAGATTGAGAAAGGATCATGTTTTACCGTGCAGAAACGTGCTTTGCAAGGGCTGACTTAAGAGCTGCCCTGCCAAATCAAACAAAGGGTCCCATCCAGTCGAGAACACCATTTCCTACAATGTAGAGCCAGATGTTTATTGGAAGAGCGGGACCTAAATGCATCAGCCCTCCCTTCTGGGACACCCCCCTCCATGTGTCCTAAAGACACAGCACAAAAGGATAGTGGACCAATGACAGTGGAAGGAAAAGGAAGGTGATAAGAAGCTATAAAGACTCCCTTTTGAGATGCAGCTGCAAAAAGCACATAAAAATTTATGGAGCATTATTTTAAACACGGACTGTTGTTTTTAATGTCAGCAATTTGGGCCAGCTTGAAAATAAAAGATGTGTTCCATTATCACGTTTCCTAGTAGCTACTGTATTGAAATTTCAGTGCCAGATAGAGCTGAGCGTACATTTCAGCCCTCAATCCTTTTTCAGGGTTATAGCCTAGGCTAGGGAAACCAATTTTCATAAGCCGTCTTCTCCCCACCCCTCAGCTCCTTTGAACTCATAACCATTTTCAGTCTGCATGGTGCTGTGCATTGGTTATGTCTCGGGTCGTTCCTGTGGGCTAGATTACTGCTTGGAATTATTCAGACACACGACTGCTCACTGGAGAAAAAAGATGCAGCCAAGAATTCTAGCTGCTGACCCCAGGTTCCGTTGGTAGACTCACTACCTCCCAGTCAACAGCCAAGAAAATAGGATGCAAGATTACACTAGCGTCAAAAATGAGACATATCAATTGAAACAAAATCATCACCATCCTAAGGCAAGCTGAGAAATTCAGAGGATCTCGGGTAATCACAAAAGCTTTGTCACATTGAGCTATTGCACAGGCGCACTGCTACACATACAGGTGAAACTCGGAAAATTAGAATATCGTCGAAAAGTGCATTTATTTCAGTAATGCAACTTAAAAGGTGAAACCAATATATGAGATAGATGCACGACATGCAAAGCAAGATATGTCAAGCCTTTATTTGTTGAAATTGTAACTGTCGTTAGGTGGGTCAATTATAAATGGAATGTAATTAATGAAATGTAATAGCGATGTTTATTTTTGTTTTATTGCTGTGGAATTTCCAAAAGAAAACATTTGTAAAAATTAAAAGAAAAATAAAAAAATAGTAAGTTGCATTACTGAAATAAATGCACTTTTCAACAATATTCTAATTTTCCGAGTTTCACCTGTACATAAGAAATCAGCACCACAAAGGATTCAGTTTCTAATGGGCTTATTCTATGCATAGGAAGCACCATGCTGAGTGATGTTTCATTGTGCTATCTAACCTGGTCTAGTGCAGCAGGCAGACCCCAGAGGGTTGCAGTTTCTATTCCATAACTAGCATGTTGTCAGACCTGGTTGGTGGTTCGCTGTTTCCAAAAGTAGCACTTAAAAGCGAGGATCAGAGTCAGCCAGAACTACTGCAGAAAAGGTTTTCCCACTAGCAAAGGCTCTTCAAATATTTACCACCTTTTATTCTGTCTCTACCTTCACATTTCTTGACCATACTCCAACTCCCTACTAATCAGTTTACTGCCACTGCAAACTCACAACCAACCAACAAGGTTTCAGGCTCTTATTTTTATGCAACAAACCAGCATCACCCACCTTGCACTGCCAGTGTTTACTTATTGCAGCAGAGCAGATCACATCCTCTGTGTTAATGTATTCCTAGAAGGCAACCCTGTATTACTTGGAACCACCACAAAGATGGCAACTCTCTCAAACTGAAAAACTAAACTAAGGTCATGGGGAAAGGGAATGATGTCACCAAACAAGGATTAATTAGGGTGAAATTTCAGCTCCTCATTCAATCCCCACAGCAAAGTGGTCACCAAGTCAGGCTTGCTCAGAGGGTCATGATGCTGTGAATGCAGATGTCCAGAAACACATGCAGAGATTTCTACAACAACTGTCCATGTATTAGTGCCTTGGGGGGGGGGGTTGTCAGCCAGAACTGTCTCCAGCAAGATCCTAAGAAACTGAGATCAGCTAGGCAAAAATACAGAACACAAAAAGCCGGCGACCAGCGTGGGGCTATTTTCTCCCCATATCCAAGCAATCACAAACCAGAGTTGACAAACTAGGCTTGATAAATAACTAGGATTTGGTGGGGAGGGCAAGTGGGGTGGAAGAGGGCTAAGCCTGCCCACATATCAGAAAAGTTAGCCTTATCAAGGGATGTGTAAGCTACATGCCCAATCAGTCCAAGGCAGCATGGTCAATGGTCAGGGATCAGAGTTGCCATTTCTGGTATACCACAGCTACTTATCATTCTAGAGCTCTTGCCAATGCACCCAAGATGTTATAACAGTATAAGGCATACAAAGTGCATAAAGATAACTGCTTAGAGCCCACTTGTCATTCTTTCTTTGGGAGAGGGGAGATTTGGGGCCCAAATTTCCAATTCCTGCACAAAATACTCAGGCCATATTCAGTATCAACACTTGGGAGGTGCTTTATAATTGCTGTTCAGACTTTTGATTGACAGGAATAAATAGCACACACCAGGAACATGCAGTTCCTTTACCTGCAAATAAAATTCTCACGTCCTCAATTTCTGAATGAATCAACCGAAGACTGCCAAATGTTTTTATCTTTGGTTGTATTCACCGTAGCACGTTCCTGCTAAAATGTCCCAAGCATACCAGCCACACTTCCAACAGGAGTGGTTCAAGCGAAAAGTAGTGCTTGCAAGTATCCCAATGCAGGAAACAGCACCCAAGAATTCAGAATAACTACCGTACTCCCAAGAATCTCCACAGAAAATATGAGCAGAACTCCCTTTTTACATGCAGATTCCTTCATAATCTTTCACTGAAACCAGCACCATTTTCCCCCTCACACTAGTAGCAAACCAAAAGAGTAGTTACATTGCAACTGAATTTTGCATAGCTGCACCAAAGTAGCTGATCTGAAATTATCATAGCAGAATCAAATCAGAATTCACAACACTCATCCCTAGACTATACTTGGGAAAGTGTTCCCATCTGTAAAATGGAAAGTAGGTAGAACATTATGGTTGCTGTGCAAAATGGTTAACAGCAAAGCAGTTTTAAGTATGTAAACTGCAAATGTATACCTGGGAATAAACCCCACTCAATACAGAAATTGCTTCTGTGTAAATATGCAAAGAATTGTGGTATGTAGACAAATGCAAAGCATGCAAACACTTCTTAGCTGTGCATCATGCAAAAACTGAGGGCCAGATCCAATGCAAGGAGCTTTGAGCACCAACGTCGTTCTGCAAGCAGCAGTGCAAGATGTACCACACAAAGCTTAACTGTTAAGAGTGTTTGCACTAGGAATCACACATCTTTTGTGGGACATTTGGATTTGGCTGCTGTACTTTGCGGAGAGCAAGGCTCTTCCTGGCAGAATGGCTGTTGCCTGAGCAGACTGCCACAAGTAGGCATCGCCCTGAATGTCTAGAACCTCGCTCATGGAGAAAGATCCAACCCTTGATTTGCTTTTAATTTTTGAAGGCGTCCTAACACAGAACTGAACAAAGTCTTCAAAGGAATAAATCAAGGTGGGGAGGTGAAGTTTTCCACAAAAGGTGTTTCTATAGCCCCCCTCTTCAGCACACACATCAACTCTTCTCTCCCCCCCCCTTCCTTCCCTGGATCATCTCGTTTCCAGCAATGCAAGAAACACACAGAATCTGCTTGTCTCAGCGGATGGCACACGGGGGGGCTGAAGAAAACTGCATCCTACACAAGGCGTTCCTATGGACACTGGACTTCACTTTCCCCTCCCCCTCACCAGGGCAGAAGGAAGCAGAACACAAGAGAGAGGCAAGGGGCCAATTGAGTGCGCTAACATTCCCCTTTAATAACCCGACACACTAGAAGTACAGTGGCTTTATTTTGGCCAGGGGCTCGCAGGAGTCACTGGAGAGGCAGAGAGTGTTCATTGGTGGGCAGGCCCTGGTGGACACAGTTGGGAGACAGCGCTGCCCCCCATTACATTTTTTCTACTACTACTATTATTAGCACTGGTTGTTTTGGTTGTGGGTTTTTTATTTTTCCTTAAAAACCAGACACACAAGTGAGTTGATTCTAAAAGGAATATTCCAGGCCTGACCCAGCCTCCCCAGAGCCACGGCGCCTGGGGCAGGATGGAGATGGCTCAACACCCCCTCTCAGCCTCCCAGACTCACCCAGCCCTCGAGAGCCTCCCCTGTGTAATAAATAGTTACGCTCGAAAGCCGTGGTGCCCAGCAAGGGAGGAGGAAAGTAGAGGCAAATGGCCTGCGGATCATGCAGTGCAGTTATACCACACTGCAGGCAGGGGGTACCAGAGCAGAGAGGGAGCCTTCTGTTCTTAGCAGCAAAACCACAGCCCCCAGAAAGGCAGACGGGCATCATCATGGGGTCCCGCACACCCAGCCCCATGGGGCAGTTGGCTACCCCAATGCGGTGGGGCATGGCAGAGAAGCAGCGGTAACCTCACCCCTCGCCCCGCAGCAGCACACAGGGAGAGTGGCGAGAAAGGTACGAGGGTTTAGTGAGGCGACAGCTGCTGGGGCCCCAGGATGGCAGTGGGGGGGGGGGGAGAGAGAGGAAGGCGAGCAGGTGGGGCGAGGAAGCGGGGAAAGGAGGATGGAGGGGGCCTCCTGCCAATTCCTGACTCCTGTGCCCCCCTTGGTGGCTGAAGGCAGCGGTGTTGGCAGAGTCCCTTAGGAGAGCTGGAAGGGAGATGAAGGGGCATGGGGAGGGCAGGTTTGTGCCCGGAGCCGGTCAGTTCTATTTGAGGCAGCGTTCAAAGTAGGTGGAGCCAATGTAGCCGCCCCGCATGGAGCGCTGGACGTTCTGCTCAAACAGGCGTCTGTTGTTCTGGAGGACTTCAGCAGCCTCTTTGTTGAGGGGGTCTTCAGGATTTGGCTCCTGCGAGGAGGGAGGAAAAGCTCTATTATTAAATGCAAAAGAGATTTGCAGCACCTTCAAAGACAAGGACTTGTTTATGGCACAAGCTTTCATGGAGTCCACTTCGTCAGATGCAAGATTAAATGCCAACCCGCATTCCTGTTCTGTTACCAGTTTACAGAGCTGCCTGGGGCTCACTCAACTCTTTCCGCCGCCCATCACAAATCCCCATTTCCATACTGGAGTGCAGATGCCTTACTCATGGTCCAAGGTGAATACCTGATGTTCTAGAGCAGGGGTGGAGAATCCCTTTGAGCAGGCAGGGTGAATCCAAAAGCAGCCATCCCTACGTGGGCCACTTTTAATGGATGGGCAAGTCCATCCAGCTGTCAATCACCAGTCAAATGATATCAGGCTGACCAGTGTTTGCCAGGAAGAAGCAGGGTTTGCACTGAACACTGAATTTGAACTGCACCCAAGTCCCACTGCAAAGAAACAACAGGGAATGTGCTCTAAGCCATGCACTCCCAATTGTTGCTTGTCAGAGGAACTTGCATTTGGCAGTGTTTAAATTCAGAGCTGAATTGGCAGTGATCAGCTCCACTTAGGGACTCCTACTGGGAGCTCCCAAATGGAGCCTATCTCAGCAGAGCTAACTTTCAGTGCTGAATTCAGAAGGCACCAAGCACAAGCCATGCTGGCAATGGAGAAAAGCAGGAGTGCAATCGAAGGTTCCTGGTTGTTCCTTTGCAGACAAGCTTTAGCTACCCAACAGTTAATGCCACTCAACTTCAGGTGGATGTGGCTGAGGAAAAGCAATCTCTGAAGTGGAATTAGGGACCCTGGAGCACCTAGTCCGGCACAGAGGCTAGAGATTCCCCTTGCCTGTTCTAGGAATAACGAGAGGAGCTTCAGGGAATACAGCTGGAGAAGTGAAAGATAAACATTGAAGCTAAGGCACATTTAAGATTGGTGGGCTAAAACAAGAACTGGGAGCATCACCACTTTTAGTATAATTATTCCGACAGAACTGGAACTAGCTAAAAAGGTAGCATTCAACTCTTGCATTGAGGGGCAAGAAGATCAATTGGTTGGCAGATCAATCCAGACCCAAGAGTAGGCCCACCTACAGAGAAA
Source organism: Zootoca vivipara (assembly GCF_963506605.1). NCBI lineage: Eukaryota > Metazoa > Chordata > Lepidosauria > Squamata > Lacertidae > Zootoca > Zootoca vivipara. Next base: position 27,216,884 of record NC_083288.1, on the reverse strand, counting down.
AACCATGCAAGTTTAATAGCAGGGTTTCACTACATGCTCTGCAGCAAGCCAAACACTGTTTGATATCTTATTAACATCATCTGCACACCATTTTCATCAGTGTGGCTGATGCCCAACTTCTCCTGAAGAATCGATTCCATTTCCTCAAGCAATTTCCCTCCAATACGAAGGAAAATGAAGGCATTCCCTAAAACCATGCCTTGGATAAGCAGCTAGAAAAGACACAGCAACAGCCTATTAACAGCTGTTGTATTAACAGCCTATAAGTCAGCATAATCAAGTGGCAAAGCCCTTCCTATGCCACCATTTACAACTTGATCCCACCAACAGCACAAACAGAACCCCGGGTTCTGTCTCTAGTGAATCAAGTGGCCTTCAGTTTCAGTGATGAGAAGAGGCTTCCAACCTATGGGTTTGCATTGCTCCAGGGGCTGAGGTTCTCTTGTTATGATAGCAACCCTCCCCGTCAAACAGAGAGAACATTTGAGGCTATCCTAATGTAGCATCGCCTTCCAGCATCACCTCTTGCACTTAGCAGGGAGGGGAATACAAAAGAAAATGAGTGGGGCAAAGTAAGTCCACAGGGCCTCTGAAAGACTTCATGCAAGGAACTGGGGGGGGGGGGGGATATACATCAGCAAGCCTACAGAAGTAGCAATGATCACAAATGTAGGAACTGATGGCACTTTGCCTCCTGACCTAATGAAAGCACTCGAAGGGATGGTTTCCAGGAGAGGCTTGAATCTGCCTAGAAACAGCCCACACCACCTGAGAGATGCCAGCCTCTCAGCATGAATCTGTCTCCTAGGAGACAGTGTGCTACACCCTCTTCCTCTACACTCTTTGGACACAAGGTCAACCAAGGCTTTTACGGCACATGACCTCAAATGTTCCTCTGCCTCTCACCCTGCCAATGAGAGTTGTAATCGAATAACTGGGTCAGTTTCAGCTTCCCCATTCCCTGGAGCAAAGAAGCTCCAAGCTTATTTGAGGGGGGAAATGGTCACAACTCTCCAATTCAGCTCCAAAAGCACAGAAAAGACCAAAAAGCATGGCACGTCTGGGTCTGGAGTTATGAGACATTATGGTGTATCATTTGCTTTCTGAAAACTATGCTGGGGGGGGGGCATGACAACAAGATCTACAGTTGTCAGAAGGGATGAGAGGCACAACCCAGAGGAACAGTAGCGCCAGCTGTATTGCGGTCCACGCAAATCAGGCTGTATAAAAAATGCCTTAAAACAGCAAAAACATTTAAAATCAGTTTTTAAAAAGTTTTATTAAGCACCCCTTTAAAATAACCTGATTTTTCAGAATACAATAGAATAAATAAATATTGATGTAATACAAACAGGTCTTTTAAAGCTGAATCCCAGATTAAAAGCAATGAATTAAAGCTTAATTTTCTATGTAAAAGTATAATCCAAGAGCAAAAAATGTGGGTAACTTGCAGACCAGCATTACAGGCATCATTGCTTCTGGAATGTATTTATTGTATGCACGGTGAGTATTTAGACTTTCTGCCCAGTAACTACCACCCTTTGCATACGAAATGTTGGTGGTACTTGGTCACCAGGGAAGTCATTTGTGTGTCCTTACACATGTATGGAAAGCTAAACAAAACTACTTAATTTTACGAACTGTCCCTGATTTAAGGAGAGACTGAAATTCTGTGTATACTTACCTAGGAGAAAACCCCATTAACATAGCGAGACTTGAATTTTAGTAAACATGCACAAGACTGCACTAATAGATTTTGTAGTGGAAAATGCATCAGGGGGTGGATGACGAGAGCTTTCCAGATTATACTCCTGGGGCTTCATCTTATTACAAACAGGTATGTTTTCACTGTTACAACCACATATTAGTATGCATAACTGTTTAGGAAATAAATGTATTAGGAAGCTAAAACAACATTTTAGTCAGTGCCCTTCAACCATGGGCTCCCAGATGTTACTGGACAACAACTCTTATTTCTCATCATTGGCGAAAATGGTTGGGGAATATGGGAGTTGCAGTTCACTGGCATCTAATGACACAAGGATGGAGAACACTGGTTTACGTCAATCTACCCTGGATCAGAGGCTGTCAGAGCAAGGCCTCCTAACACTTCTTTGCCAAAACTGTCAAGTACACTGCTGTACAAAGGCAAAACCCCATCTCAAGCTATTCCTGCAGGCTGACAGACAGCACAATACACACATCCTGCCCAAGCACAACTATATAAAGCCAAAACTGCCTTTACTTTATGCACACCCTGTCTCACACTAACACCCACAAAATCATCAAGCCAGAGCTGCATTTCTTCTACCTTCTTTTTTTTATAATATTTTTTATTAATTTTTTATGAAAACAAAACATACAAAACATACAAAATAAATTCTGTCCCTTCATTTTCCCTCCACCCACAAGACCACTTCTGCCACCAGTGATACCCATGGACATTGGGAAACAAAGGGGTCCATTTTAAGCTGGGTTTGACCTCCCCCCTCCCTCCTCCCCCCTCATCCCCCCCCTGCCACTAAGAGGACAGAGGCGGAGGATCTCTGGGGTTTGGCTTATCCCTCAGCTAATTCTTCAATGTAACACTTTACTAAAAAAAGAGAAAAAAAGAAAAAAGAAAAAACATAGAAAAGAAAAACGAAAAGAAAAAAAGGAAAATATTAGTTAAATTCCCAATTCTTATTATCTTAACATTATAATTGTGACTTCCTCGATACTCTTCCTCCTGGTTTTCCTGACATTCTCTAGTTAATTATGGCGGGTTTTCTATTCCAATTCAAAATCTTATTCTTATAATATTGACTTAATCCTCCTCCTTTTCCATGCTGCCCTCCCACAGGCCCCCTCCTGCCACAAGAGGAACCCGCAGGGCACAGCACTTCCAAGGTTCCATTATTGTGTCTGGGTTTCCTTCCACCCCCTCCTCACCCCTCTGAGCACCCCCTGCCACTGGGTGCCTCCGAGTAAAGAGAGGAGGATAGGCAGCTCTCTGCCCAGACACCTATCTGAACTCACAAAAATTAATATTAACCTAAAAATTCTTTCCTCAGCCATTCTTCTAACTCCCTCCAGAAAACACAGTTTTGTTTTGTTTTTAACTATCATATCTCTAATCTAAAACTTAACCCTATACTTTATCACACACTCCTTCCCCTCTCCCCAAGTCTTTTCCCCCAATTGGATCAGCATTTCCGTTAACAAGCCAAGATTTCGAAAACCGCCGTTCAAAAGCAAAAAAAACCCTTTTAACTAAAATTTTCACCCCACACCAGTTCTTTCCCAATTCCATCTCCAGGCCTTTGTCCCCCCCCCCTGCCCCTGTCCTTCCCATCCCTCAATAACACCACTCCACATTTTAGCCCCTCCAGGGTCTTCAATTCCATTGATCTTCCTATCCCTTTGCTTCTCATTTTCTTGCTTTTCTTGTTTTTCTTCCTTTTGAAATCCATGCTTTGCTTCATCCCAAACATATTTTTTGTAGTCCAAGTCACCTTCAAGATTCTCATCAGGTTGTTTCTCCTCACACACAGTCTCAAAATCAACAGTCTCAAATTCCAAATTATCCTCTAAATCCTGAACTTGGACTTCAGCTTCTACTGATGATAAATTGGGATGTTGCCGTTCCTTGTAAATGTCCTCCCATGTTTGTAGGTAGTTCAGCACAGCCTCCTGGAAGGCTCGAGAATACTTTGTTTTCATACTTCTCTTAACCGCAGACAAACAGGAGATAGGGAGCAAAGGGTGCTGGAAAATTCCTTCCTGTTAGACGATCGGCTCCATCTTGGCTGATCTTTTCCTTTGTCTTTAACTCAATCACAAATCCATTCTTAATTCCAATTTAAATAGTTCTACCTCATTTTCAGTCAATTTTTACTGTTCACAGCAATGCAATAAGTCCACCCGGTCTTTTGACAGTTTGACAGCTTTTGACAGCTGTCAAAGCGCTCTTCCCCTTAACAATGCTGTACCTCAAGGGGTGCCGGACTCCGGAGCTGAGAAGGTTCGGAAAAGTCTTTCTTTCTCTCGGGTCCACCGACCCTGAAACTTTTTCCTCTTTCGGCTTGAGTTTATTTAAAACGCCTCCCAATTTGCCATTAGGAAGAGATCGACTTCCGTTTCTTTAAAATCTCTCCTATTTTTCCAATTGATGTTTTTAAAGTCCAAATAAGAATTTCACTTACTTTATGGAAATCTTTTATTTTCTTTGGAAGAATCCGCCGCTTGCCGGGTCAGGACTCGGAGCTTCGCTTCTTGGAGGTAAGATGTTGCCCAAAATGGCTCCCGCGGTTCCACCCCGCTGGCTCTCGATCGCTCTACTGAGCTCTCGGGCAGCGGGGGATCCGCGAAACGGAGCAGCCGCTGGGCGCGTGAGTCACCGGGACTCTCTACCCGGTGTTTTTACGGGGAGTCCGCTCGCTCTGCGGACTTCCCCCCCCCTCCGCGAGGCCAGGGACTTCGGCGTGCGAAGTCCCTGCGTCCTTCTTCTCCGGCGCGACGGACCGGAAGTCGCATTTCTTCTACCTTCTGTGCCATGTGTCTCCCATTCCTACACCCACACTTTTTGCTCAGGCCCAAGTGAGGAAAGACTTCCCCCCCTGCATTTTCTACTTTCAACTTCACATATACTCACCAAGAAGAGATACTGCAGGCCATAAATTATAGAGTTTATTGTTAGTACAGGCTTCCAGTCCTCTCTGTGTGAGAGAGAAAAAAAAGTGAGTGTAGGGAAAGAAAAACCTCCCAAAAGGAGTGGTAACAGCAGAACGAAATGTAGGGTAGGATTCAGGATTTTATTTTATTTTATTTTTGTATTTTATCTTAACTCAAGTCACATTGAGATGTTTTTTGTATAAGGCAAACAACAAATGTCATAAATAAAAAGATCACTGTGTGATCTTAGAGCCACACTGCACCAAACGGGTTGAAGAAACAATTTCCCTAAGGACCAGGATATTATGTTTAAAATCTTAATGCTTTCTTGGCCGTGGGAATGCTACAGAGAGCATTCCCACGGCCAAGAAATCTATTACCGAAACACATTTGAATAAAATTCTTAAACCCCATTAAAAATAGCCCAAGGACAGGCCTCAGTACTGTCAAGCTGGTTCCGAACTTTTACTCTCCTTGGGACTCATTTGTTTGTTCACATCATTGCAGTTCTATCAAAGTCCAGCAAATCAACTGGTTATTATTATTATGGCAAAAGCAAGGAATGTTACTGATGACCCAAAATGAAAATGTTTTCATATCCAATTGAAAAATAAGTTAGGGTAATCAACAGGGAGACATAGTGACGTGATGATGCTTGGCATATGTGGTTACTTTATAATTTTGGAGAAATTCACCGACAGCTGCAGAAAAACAATATATAGAAGCAAATGGAATATAGGGCTTAGGACAGCAGAGCAGCCTCTGTACCTGAGGATATTTAGGCAGACATTGCCTTCTAGGTCTATGTTGGGATGATACACCATGGTCTCACACTTCACCTTGGGTGGGTCATGTGGGTATCCTTGCCCCACCTGCAAATAAAATACAAGAAAAATAAGAGCTGTTGGCCTCCTTGGGTTCATTATAAGACATTCCAAAATGCATAGCAAAACATACCAGTCACAAAATCCTGGACACATATAAGGCATACCTAGCAGATCAACTTTTCTTGTACCAACAAACTAATTTCCTGACATGGTATCTTATCTTCATACACTCTAGGTTTTGCAACTTGTTTGCCCTAGGTCACAGGGTATGGAACCTGCAAGACTCCTTTTCTTGTTAAGACTACAACTCCCATCAAACCTAGCCAGAATGCCCAATGGTGAGGAACAATGGGAAGTGTAGTCCACCTCTCTAGGCAGTTTGTCCCAAAAACATGCAAATACAGTCGTACCCTGGAAGTCGAACAGAATCCATTCCGGAAGGCCGTTGAACTTCCAAAACATTTGGAAACCAAAGTGCAGCTTCTGATGGGCTGCAGGAAGCTCTGTGGGAGCCCCGTCAGAAATTCGGTTTCCAAAAATAGTTCGCAAACCGGAACACTCATTTCCGGGTTTGCGGTATTCAGGAGTCTAAATGTTCGAGAACTAAGCTGTTTGAAAACCAAGGTATGACTGTAATCAAGCACTTGATTGAAGCACTTAATGCACCATATTCTATTAGAAATCTCTGGCATCTCTTATTCATGTGTGCAGTGCAACGCTGGTCCCAGAAGCAAACAGGTGCTTCTATAGACCTCAGAATGCCTTTCAGATAGTAATTGTGTATATTTATTTTGTCAATTGCCTGGGGAATATGACTCAAGGTTCGTATAAATAAACACTTTTAAATAAATAAAAACAAGGAAACTGCTGTGACTGAGTTGCTGAAACAGTGAGATCCAGATCTTTGTGAGTGGAGACACTGGGAGGCTCCAACAGAAAAGGTTAAGGGAAGAAGCCCAACACACTCTCTAGATACAGGAATCTATGTCTGTTTCAAATTAGGTTGAGAGAAATGCTTCCAATATCTTCAGGAAAGACACGAGCTTTAAAATCAAATTTGATAGCTTGATAGAAGAAGGCACCACCTTGGTGACAGATTTTATTGTGCCTTAAGCTTCAAGAACCAATGGAGAATATGTTGGAGAATATGTATGGAGAATATGTTGTTGGGACATGGATTGGGGAGACCCAGGAACAATCCCTCAATCAATCAAGCAGCTCTGTGGGTGCCTTATGATGAGTAACCAGCACCCAGCCAGGCCTATCCCACATGGCTGTTAAAATAATCAAACAGCAGGTGAGGGAGAAAGAAGAACCATGCATAACACCCTGAAGGGTGGGATAAAAATATAATTACGGCCATATGCATTAAGCCCAACTGACAAAGGAAGGGAAATCTTGGGGCCCACTCACAATTACGAACACCCTCACTACATTTCTAGAAACTTTCCAGGGTTGTCACCTCCCCCCTCTAGTCAAGAAAGATGAATGATTAGCAGAAAACCCCTTCACCATGGCTGGCAGCCCCTTTCCTAACTCCTCTACATCCTCATCAGAATTCCTAATTTCTACTGACAGCTCTGGCTCATTGGGCAAGTTCTCAGTACATTTTAAGAATTGCCAAGACAGCGCAGAGGCCTAAACAGCACAGTTTCTTTCCTCTTTCACCTCCAAGTTCAAAACAAGCCAGGTTCTTTGCCAAGCTACACACCCAACATTTTTCTTCATTTGCATCATTTAGCCCAGCTGCTGCTGGGCTTTCACAGAAATGGCCCTGACATGGAGAGAAAAGATCCACCTTGAGCACTTTTTACTGGTAATGCAGGGTTAAAAAAAATAAAACTTCTAACAAAATAAATAAATAAATAAATGGAGAGGGTCGGAGCTGTACAGGAAACATTTCAGCTACCCTTTTGTTTTGATTCATTAGTAGCCTGTGTTCTCACTGATCTTCTCAGAACTAGGTGTTTTTTAAAAGTGAAAAGGAAAGTTTAAATGAACGCAAAGATTGCAGGGATGCCAGGTTCTGAGCCATGGAATGTGCACCCCAGATAGATTAACTCAAGACTAATGGGTGCTATGAGATACCCCAATTTGGAAGCAGGTTTGTTTTAAAGTGAGAAGAACTTCCTAGATCACTTTTTTGAAAAATCTGGTTTCTAAACCTCATGTTTCAAGGGGCAGGGAAGTTTGAAAACACAAAACAATGTTTACTAGATTATCAGAACCGGGGCAGCCTTTCCCTTCTGTTTTCAGATCGCAACTTCCATCCACCCCAGCCAGCATGGCCAATGGTCAGGGATGATGCAAGCTGTAGTCCAAAACATTTGATGGGCAACAGGCAGAACAAGAGAATTCCCACAAGGGCTCCTCACTCCAGCCCATTCCTTGGCTAAAGTCACTTCAAACTCTAAAAAAAATAATATAAAATAAAATTTGGTAAAAGCAACAACAACAACAACAACAAAAGCAGCCCAAATCCTAAACAATGCATGTAGCTGCAGAATTTATTCTACACAAAGCAGAATTTCTTCAGTTTATAAATCATTCAGCAACCATGTCTTCAAGCACACACCACCCCCAGTTCTGAGGTTCTTACATCAGGCAACAGGCCATTTAGGACATGCCTTCAATCTCTCCCAAATCATTCTCCCTTGATTGTTGTTTTTTGGGGGGTGTTTTTTAATTTTAAAAAAGGTCTCTCTTTCCCATCAAGTTGTTTTCCCTGAACCAGGCAGCTTTGAGGCAGAAAAACAAGGACAAACCCAGTCCTGTTGCCCCACCCCATTCCCAGTCATGCTTGGATCTACGTTCATAAAATCGACCACAGGGTTCTACGTGTGCCCAAGAAAGCTCAGGTACTCCCAGAAGTAAAGTCAGATTTGGGGGTTGGGGATACACCCAAAGAAGCACACAATCACATTGTACCGCACAATGAACCAATCTATTACTTCCTCTCCTTTCCTGCCCCCTCTGCCCCAATTATTGGTACTTTTACTCATCCTCATGGCTGTTGACACAATATATAGCCTCTTATAACTAGCCCAAGTAAAAAAGGGTGACTAAAACGCAGTGAAAAGCAGGCAGATTGATTGTGTGCCAAGACAAACTCCTACAACAAAACATATACCTCCACCACACCACCCCGTTAAAAGCCTGGGGCTTGGACAAGAGAAAACAGGGAGGTTACTTACTTTAAAACTGAAAACGAATTTCCCACCTTTATAGAAGCCCTGCAAGGCAAAAATTTAGACATTTTAAGCAACTTTGGCTCCATATAAAAGAGAACAAGATTCACCTTTTCGGGTGGGGGAAGGCAAGTTGATGATAAAACATTTTAATCAACTCTAGAATCCCTCATCCAAACAGTCAAAATTGAAGGTGTACAGCATGGTGATTAACGCTTCATAAATCTCTGCACTTTTGCATACCCAGTATTCTGGATGTACAGCTAATTTTCCCAAACCAGAAAACAAAATGGGGAACTAGTTGGGAAAACAGGCGTGGATGGAAATTCTGATGTGCTAAAATGTGTTTAAGTGCACACAGAGGCTCAGAAGTGAGACTTTGAACCATAGTGGAAGGCCTGTGTTTAGCAGAGGTGCTTTTTCTCTATTTTCCACCATCTACCAACACTTATCAGTATCCTTGACTGCAAAAAACCCCTTTGTCTGAAAATGCAAACAAAGATTCTCAGGTTTTTAAGTTGAGGCTTTCAGTAATGGCCAGAACCAATCATCACAGATTACTACTTATTGTGCCACCCCAGCAGGACTCCAACTTTCAGTGCTTGCTTCAGATGGTGGAAGGCAACAGTGAATGGTGACTCAAGGGCCCAGTTTTTGAAACAGTAAATATACACAAGGCATCTTCCCCCTGTAATTTCCACGAAAACATGAAAACCGAATGTGCGCCTATGTGACACCCACTCTGAGGAACCCCAGGCTGTGTTCATTTGCCATATCACCAAGAGGAAAAGGTACATTCATAAAGAAGTTTTCTGAAATGAAGTGCTAGCAACAGCTATCTCAAATTAAGAATCAAGCCAAAGATGTTCCGTGTACCAAGTTTATCATATCAGCCAATACAGTGGTACCTCGACTTATGAAGGCGATCTGTTCCGCGGCACTCTTCGGAAGTCAAAGCGTCCATTTTGTGCACGTGCAAAGCGCGATTTTGTGCTTTGCGCAGACCACATGCACAGAACGCGCACTTCCGGGTTAGAGGACTTCGGAAGTTGAAACCTTCAAAAGTCGAGGCACTCATAAGTCGAGGTACCACTGTACTTGAAATCTGCGCAAATCAAATGCCAGATTTGATGGTCTGTGCCCAAAGTCAGTTACACATAATTAATCTCCTTCTTTCATCTCACAGCTCACACTTTAACACGCTACATACAGGGTTACAATGCCAAACACACAGGTAGAGAAAAACACCAGTGTCTTAAGGTTTAGTACACCTGTGCTCAAATCAACCACTGCCCAAGATAAGAGAGAACTGCAGCCAGAGTATGTGTATGTAGTTGAAATTGCAAGCAGTACTGCCTGAAAAAAATGCTCATATGAACATGCTAAGGAATAGAAGGGAATATGGCCAATTAGTTCTGGTTGCATGGAATTAGCTAAACCAGGAGAGTCTGCACACTTCTTGAGAAGAGCAAAGGCCTAGGCCAGGAAAATAAAGATGCACTGTAATTCATCTTGATCATTTGAATAACACACATATGAAGTGTATAAAACATGCTGAACTCCCCTTTAGGGACAACATGCCAAGGCAGATAAAGAATAAGCACTACAAAATGCTACCGTATGGTTAATCTTACCTCTCGTGCTGATAAAATATATATTGCACTAATATGGCTGTATTAAAACATTTTATCCTTTCTTTTTGGCCTAGCAGATCTCCAAGGTGGCTCAATGTGAAAAATTAAACAATCAAAACACACAATCAACTACAAGACAGGAAAAACAAGGTAACAAACAACAAATTAAATAAGCAGTAGGAACGTAAGTAATTCCTTGCAGACATTAACAAATATAACAGGCTTCTAGAGATCTTGGCTTTAAATCTGCAAAGGGGCAGAGAAGGAACCTTCCCACAGGGTAGAGGTGGCTAACCTGTGGCCTTTCAGAAGTTGTCAGACTACAACTTCCATCATCCCTGGCCACAATGATGGAAGTATTAATCCATCACCTGCCGGAGAACCATAGGATAATCACCCCTGCTAGAGAGAGCATTCCCACGGCCAAGACTCTTCTGGATCCTAGACAGCATAGGGATCCTGGACGGTGCTTCTGAAAAAGATCTTTTAAAATGTGGGTAGCTTCATGTGATATTGTTGGACTTTTGTATTCTGGATCAAGGAAGCTAACTTATGGCTCCAAAAATTTTAAGATGTCAAAGTGCAATAAATAAAATAAAATACCCACTTACTTGGCATGCATTTTGTACCTGATATTTTAAGTTTGGGGAACATCTCAATTATTTTACCTAGAAGCAACAAGCTGGTAGGCACAGAGGCTGGGCAGGTAGATTACAGCCTCCATGATACGGAATGAGGATAATAGGTATAGGTAAGAAAGAGGTCAAGATAGATTTAAAAATAGGAAACATAACAGAATTCTATGGGAGAGGGAAGGATAGAGCATCCCTGATCACTGGTGTCACTTAAGACACAGTCCTTAAGCAATTCAAAATGCCACTACTGTACAGCCCCGACTAGTAACATTTTTAAAAAGTAGAAAAATCTCAGAAATCTAAAGTTCTACAATTGATTCCTTGCACAGGTTTCTTACACAGGCAGAATAAAAGAAAAACAGCCAGATCTGTCAACCTCACGATGGTGGATATCATCCCCTGTCAACTGATGCAAGATTCCTCCCTGCTTTAGTTGTACCATAGAATTGTGCTATTATGCAATGGAGTTTCCTGGCACACCCACCAGGCCTTTCTATGGTGACAAATAGAATGGCAAGCCCCATCAGAGTGTCTGGCTACATGACTCCTCTCCCTACCACTTACCTCATCAGGGCAGATAACTAGCTTGAAGTTGAGGAGGTCATCCTGGTCTGAAAAGTCTATTTCGCATGTTTTCGGCAAATTCAATTCATTAATATCTGGGAGGAAAAGCAGAAGTGGTCAGTTGCAGGGACAGATTACTTCGTGAGACTGGTGATCAGGCCAAAACCAAAATAAACCTCCCACTTTTTAAATCAAAATCTATCCCTATCCCCCTTTTCCCCCCAGTGGCCGTGTAAGCTTTGTGATTTGCTGAAATGAGGTGTCATTTCATTTTTTAAAAAATTAGAAAAAGAGGACACAGAAATACCATCAGCTCCCTGGTCACAAGGCAGAAACCAAAAGGAAATGCTTCCTTCTGGATAAAAGTCCATGCTAGCATGTTGGAAATATGGCAGCGTTTCTCAACCACTGTTCCGCGGCACACGCTGGCTGGTGTGCCGCGATGTGCGGCGACGAGAAGGGCGATTTGCATTGTCACGTGCCTGGCGGCCGCCAATATACGACACTGACCCGCCGGAAAGCGATATTTCTCCTCCTCTTTCCCAAAGCTCAGTGCAAACGAGCCTGGCGGCCGCCAAAACACTAACCCGCCAGAAAGCAATATTTGGCAAGTGTTTCTTACAGTCATAATTATAATATAGGGCGGCACAGAGTTAAATTTTTTAACTTTTTAAATGGTGGTGTGCCTCGTGATTTTTTTCACGGAACAAGTGTGCCGTGGCCCAAAAAAGGTTGAGAAACACTGATCTATGGAATCGTACACAAAAATTAAAAAGAGTGACGGGTGTGTATATACAAGAGCTGGCAACTTCCTATGAGTAATCAAACAAGGAAGGGGAACTGAAGATTTGTTTCATTTCACATTCTAAGACAAAACAGGGGAAAGAGCTTATTTTAAGAACTAGATACTAAGTTCTCTGTTAAATGGGGCCCAAGGAGAATGAGGTTCAAATTCTTGCTCAGCCATTAAGCTCTCTAAAGATGGCCTCTCTTAGTCTATTTGAAGTCATATGTTTGCCATAGGGGTAAAAATGTGAAGACACAATGGGTGCCACCCTGAGTTCCCTGGAGAAAGACAGAAGAAAAAACAGTAATAAATAAGTAAATATATAGTCTGAGCAAGGGCGCAGCCCCAGGACTCAAACGAACACGAGACCACCTTGGGCATGAGAGAGTGCTTTGGCGTCATCAGCCAAAGAGGCACTGCTCATCCAACACTTCCTCAGGCTTAGTTACAGGTAGGTAGCCGTGTTGGTCTGACGTAGTCAAAACAAAAAATAAAAAAATTACTTCCAGTAGCACCTTGGAGACCAACTAAGTTTGTCATAGGTATGAGCTTTCGTGTGCATGCACACATCTTCAGATACGTGCATGCACACGAAAGCTCATACCTATGACAAACTTAGTTGGTCTCTAAGGTGCTACTGGAAGGAATTTTTTATTTTTTGTTTCCTCAGGCTTGAATTTCAGAATTCCAACCGGGAGTATGTACCCCAACATCTCTTACCCACAGTCACTTAAGATAGTGGGCACTCTCCAGTTACAAGTTTCACCTCTGCCACTCCCTTAGGCAGCATTTATGGTAGTCTGCACAGTGGGGGTACAGATGCTCTAAAAATAACAATAAAGAGGCAGTATTTGGAAAGCCCACCCAGCTCTACAACACTAGTCATACTGGCCTACTAACAAAGCAAGTGAGCACTCTTTATCAGCAGTGCATAAACTATTTTAGCTTCTTCTCCTCCCCCCCCCCCAATTGCAAGCCCCTCATATCCCCAGGAGGGGCATCGTCCTCTTAAAACATTATTCTCACATGCTGTGTGCACAAAACATTATTCTCACTTGCTGTGTGAACAGAGGCCACGTAGTAGGACTGATCTACAGCCCAGAGTGCCTATTATTATGTGTGTTTGTGTGATGGGGAAGGCAAGGTACTTCCCCACCGCCTTTCCTTCCTTCCTTTTCCCCCTCCCCAACCTTTCTGGATGCGGAGCTGCGCGGCGGAGGCTTTCTTGCTGGAGCCCTTGGTGCCGCCGGCCGATTCCTCCTCCTTCTTCTGCTGCTTTAACGAGAAAAGCTTGATCATCCTGACTGGCTGGCTGGCGGCGGCGGCGTAGGGATGGCAGGCTGGTCTCTCGCCCTTCCGGCCGGGGCTTCTCCCACCCGGCTACCGAGGCCCGGCCTGGCCCGTCTTGTGGGGGGTGAGAGGGAGGACGGGGGGGAGGAGAAAGAGGGGGAAAGAGGGAAGAGGGGGGCGCCGGCGGCGGAGGAAGCGACTCCCGAGGCCTGGCCTGGTCTGGCCCGGAGTGGCCCGCCGGGGTCGGCCGAGAGGGACGGGGCGGCCGGGGCGGGGATGGAGGGAGGGGAGAGAGGGAGGGAGCGGGGCAGGGAGAGGAGAAAGAGCGAGGGGGAGAAAAGAGAGAGAGGAGAGAAAGAGAAGGAAGGAGCGAAGGGGCCAAGAAACTGGGGCCGCCCCGCCTCAGAGCGCCGCCGCTTTTCCCTACTGCGGGCTCTGTTCGTGCGTGAGTGTGTGAGTGTGTCGGACGGCAACGGACAGCCCCCTTCGGCCCTTCCCGGAAGACTGTCGGCAACTTCCGCCTCACGCCCTCGAGCTCCGCCCGCCGTCTCTCCGGAAGCACTCGGGTCCTCCCGACGCTCGCTGGAAGCTCTCGGAACTCTCCGGAGCGGCCCTCGGTGATTTCCGGCTCCTCCTTTTTCTTCTCTTTACACGGCTCAGGGTAGTGGGCGGGGGGGGGAAAGGCCCCGCCCCAATCCCAATGAGCCAGGGGGGTGACGAAACGGCGTGGGACACGTTCGGCTCCCAGTTGAACGCGGGGATATTGCTGGATAGTGCGAAGAAACGCCGCTGCCGAGACACTGTCCAAGCTTCCGTTCTGTTCTTTAAAATCTTACCGGAGGCGAATGCGAGGGCAAAGTAACGGTCGCTCCCCCTCCGTTCTGCTCTATGCACCCTGCCCCGCAAAAAGAGGCATCCGCACGAGAACCGGCAGTAAGGGAATAGCGTAGAACTCCCTTGTTCTTGTCCCTTTGAGCCGCATGTGCGAAAGCCGCTGTTCTCTGCAAGCGGCGCCGCCGCCTTTGTGCATAAACGGGGAAGTTCTGTCCCCACGAGTTGCAGTCCTGTGCACGCTTGCATGGGAAGAAACCTCGTAGAAACCCATAGCCTTTATTTTCGCGTACTCAAGTGCTGGTCAGCTTTGCACTATCGGAACATTAGTGTGGTGGGTTTTTTTCTATTAAGAGCACGCAGCTATCTCTCTGCCCCCTTTTACTAACCGAAATCTTATTTCCATCAATTGCATCGTTGAGGAAAGTCACACTGTGTTCGCATGTATTGGTTTTAATTGATGGAAATAAAAGGGAAGGGATATGCCTCTTCCGCGCCGTTTGGATACATCTAATGCGAGGTGGAGACCTGGCCCACTCCTTTTTAAATAGCTTCCTGCTGCTTCTTAAAAGAGCAAGGATATGAACCATTAAAACGGATTTTTTTAAAATAAGAAAAAAGCTCTTTGATCCCATCCCGACTAGCAGAAGCAAAACATTGTACTTGTATTACCACCACCATCGGTTTCTTGGCACAGAAATTTAAGATAAGTCATACCTCGGTTTAAGTACGCCTTGGAACGGATTAATCCACTTTCCATTACTTTCAATTGAAAAGTTCACTTCAGGTTAACTACAGACTTCCGGAACCAATTGTGTTTGTAAACAGAGGTACCACTGTATTGTATGCATTAACAACTGTGTTCTCAACAAGCAAAAAATTAATCCAAGCAATTGGGGAACCAATCATCCACTAGTGTGATGTGTTCCAGAGCAGGTTATTTTCAAACCCAGAATTCATTTTTACTCCAAAGGTGCATTTAGGGACATATTTTTTTGCCAGGACCATTAACTCTTATCTAGAGTGCCTTCAACCTGGCACACACCAATCTCAGTTTAGAAACCCACTAAATTCAGCTCCCTCTTAACCTTAACCCCTCCCCACGTTCATTAAATTTAATGCCAGTTTGTTCGGATCATATTTATGACCACCCCCGGAACAATCTATCAGAGAGAAGGTCGCCGCCCATGGGACAGAGGGATATCGACTGAATGATAACCCAGCTTTTACCTTGGGTTTTAATAGGTTTTATGTTTGTAATGTATTTTTGTTGGTGTTTGTCTTTTTGATGCTATGGCCTGTTGGCTTTGCAAATAAAGTTTGTTTTGATTTGATTTATGACCACCCCATTAACTGCCAGGAAATCTCACTTTGGCACTTAAGCCACACTTTCCCAAGAAACTGGATATGAAGTCAAGACTCCACAAGATCAATGTCATCTCCTGTAGGACCACATCTGGATCACAGAACATTCCAAAAGAATGTTGTATCTCAGGTTTCTGCTCATTAGTTTGGTACTCTACAATTGGAACTGGGGGCTTTCACTATAATCACAGAAGCAGCCATCCATTATTTTCATCAGGAATAAACTCTGGCTTATTTTTTTGCTACAGTTACTATTATAACTTTTAGTGCATGCAAGTGAAATGCCTGTTTTATTCGTTTTGTGTCATCCCCACTTTTAGAAAACTTGTCTTGGGACAGCAGGAAGGGATCAATTTTTGAGCCAGGCAGTACAGCTTTCAGACTGCATTATGCCCAGTGGAGGCCAACTCAATAGGGCTAGTGAGGCACTGTCTCACCAAATTCAGGCTGCCGCCACCACCACCACTCCAAGGAATGGCACCACCTTTCATATCCCATCTCAGCCTAAGTGTTACCCCTGTAGAACTGAAAAGGAAGGATGGGGACATTAAACAACACCAGAGTATGCCTTTGTGAATTCTGCCAACTGGGCAGAGATTATCAAATTCACTGTATTCTAACCCCACCGTGATGCAGAAAATAAAAATCAATCTTTCCCACCACCACCAAATTGACAAGACACACCAGTTGCAAACATCTTTTATTTTTCTCGAACATGAAAGAAGCAAAGTCTAAAATATACATAAGCAAAAAAAAAAAGCACATTTTCATGAGAATGGCTCTTGGGATAGTGAGGATAAACTACTGGGACAGAAAGCTTTTGAAGATACGTACAGCCAAAAAGTATGGCTACACGGAAGGGACAACTGGATTTAAAAACCTACAACTACCTTGACTTATGAAAACAGACATCTCTCCTCTTCAACAAACGAATAGAAAAAGCAAGGAGCTCTATTTGGACACAGGAATAAAAAAATATATAATCAAATCACCACCACCTCAGAAAACAGCTGTCACGAAGGCCCAACTACAGTTGCATCTATTAGATGTCCAGGTTGATTTTCACTAGGACTGCATATAAATTGAGAAAAAACACTGTTCAAAAATTCAGACTTGAAAAACAGACAAGGAAAGGAACTCTCACGGCAGTCAAGTATCTTTTAAGTGGCAGAGATTTTCTGTTAGGAGATCCAACTTGTTTCTGGGCCAAAACCTCCCTCCTTGGTGTGTGGAGGTGAGGACTGGGGGGGTGGGAGTGGGAGAATTTAAAAAAATAATAAAAAGGGAACTACAACTTTGTTCCCACTTGGAGCAAGAAAGGAATACAAGAGGAGAGCAAGTTATAGGGTTCTGGATTGCCCCGAATCAATTTCCATTCCAATACAAAAACAAAACAAACAAAAAAACACAAAGTGTATCTGTCAGAACAAGGGCATAAAATTTTTCAAGCGAAAAAAAGAGAGAACAGGTCAGACTATTTATAACCATTATCTAAGCAGTCGAGTTCTACAGTAACTCTTTTTTTAAAAAAAAAAAAAGGCAGAGAGGTGCAGAAGGGAACAAGAAAGACCAGAAGAGTGGAGGGCAGAGACAAAATGAAGGCAGCTTCAAGAGGGTGCCGCCGCCCCCCAAAAAAGAAAAAAAACATTTCCCCTCCTTCGTGGAATGCTGGTCCGTCTGTTAGGAGCAGCTTCTTCACTTCTTTTTAGGTGGCCATTTCCTCGTCCTCACCGCTCTCATCAGCCTTAGAAGAGGTGGCCTCACCAAGGTCGGTGGCTTGTAGAGTGCCACCTTCCTGCGGCTCATCCACATTGATGGGGTCACGGAGCGCCGAGAACTTCCGGTCGCCAAAGGCAGCGCTCAGCTTAGCCTCAAAGAAGCGCTGCAGCCCAATGATGGACTGGACATCTTCCTTGTCCTGATGACACACACACACAAACAAACAAAAAACCAGAGTGTGGGAAAAGCAAGCGATCACTCAAAACTGAGACATCAGGGATATTTATTGCCCACTTGATACACTAGCTGGGGAATGCAGCAGGCAAGAGTGCTCATTATCCTCCAAGTTACATACAGCTGTGCCGTTCCCTGAACTATTTGGTGTTAGGCTGCTGACCGATTTAGATGCCCATTCAATGTTGTCAGCCATCAGGCTCTAATTCAACCTGTGAACACAAGCATGCACGGCCCTCTGTGTGTGAAGAAATAATGTTCAACTTACGTTAAGGACAGAAAGGAGCTACCCATTTAGAACTCACCCTATTCTAATGACTGCACTTAGTTTTAACTGATGTTAATAACACATTATTAAATTGGTGTCAACTGTAACCAGAAACCTCATAGTGAAGAACAGGTAAGAAACCTAATAAATATTATATCTATGTTAAATAAGGGATACTAATGAGCCTGCAAAACAGGTTTTTTATATTAAAACGTTTGCAGGAAGTGTTAACACCAAGTAGAGAACTGCAAAGGTAAATAAATCCCTCGTCTTTGTTATATTCAGTAAATACAGTATCAGTGATTCCCAAACATTCATCACCCACCCCAACCACCTGAAAATTGCTTAGGGTCTTGGCAGACCCCTTGTTTTTTCCTGCCTGTTATTACAATTGGAATTATATGGAGCTGTTACAGCAATATAACAAATAAAAAGCAATAAAAATATAACTGACTAGCAGTACAAATACTGTATTCGGATGTGATGGATGTGCCAACTCCCATCTTCAACCAAAAATCCAGATAAACCACAGGCCATCTGTATGTGGCCTGGGGAACCCTAAGTTTGGGGACCCAGGGATATATTTCCAACGGAAATATATAAACTGTTAAAAGGGAACAACCCCAGATTCAAACACAGCACATCTAGATACTCTACCTACCTAGGGGTAGTCCTGTAGCAGGTTGGTTGGAGATGTTACGTCTGTTTCTGCCACCTCCCCCCCCCCAGGCCACCATTCTAGCCCCCTTAAACCTGTTGTCCTTCTGCCCTTTTGAGCCAGAGGAAGCCTTACCTCTGTCAGCTTATTAAACTGCCTGAACATCTTCCAGACATCCTCTGCAAATTCATCAGGAGAGCCATAGGGTGGTGAGAGCTTCCGCTGCAGCTTGGCTCTGATCAAGGTCAAGTCAATGGTGTTCTGCCCCTCCTGGAGTACACATGGACACAGGAATAAAAACCAAGCTGTATTGAAGAGGTGCTTCTAACGCCTCTCAAGCTATCACAGGCACATGGTTTCAGATGTCCACAAGACACCCAGCAAGCTTGCAATGCAAATAGTGGCATTTGCTGTTATGCGAGTGGCTACCTGCAGGTGGGAATTCCTCTGCCCCATCCTCTTTCAAAGGGATCCTCCTAACACTCCCAAGATCATGCAATATTGTGTTTTCCCTGCCTGGATTGGGAAGCAATACAGCCACAGCATTTGTAGGCCTTTTAAACCATGCAAATGACCCCTTTTGGGGTTTTAAAACTGGTTCTCTCTTCCAGCTTGTGAAGAGGATGGAAATAGGCAAATTGAAAAGTTGGCAGAACTACACCAACGTTTCCTTGGAGCTAAGCAGGAGTGAAAAGGGGGGGGGGAGTTACCAGGGTGATTTGCAGGTCTGCCTGTTAGAGCAGATTGGAGTTGCAACTCTATCAAGAGCAGGGGTTGCCTCCAGTTGTTCTGAACTATAACTCCAATCATCCCTTATCATTAGCCATGCTGGCTGGGGATGATGGGAACTGCAGTCCACCGCTTCCAGAGGCCACATGAGCTGCTCCTGTATTCATACCTGCCAAGTTGCTGTCAGAGAAATAAGGGACCGGGACGGAAATAGCAGACCGGAAGTAGCGCTGCCGCCATTTTGGAACTGGGCGGAGCATGCTCAGAAGTGACTTTTGATGCTGCTTTGCCCAGTTCCAAAATGGCCGTCCGGGGGACTTGGCAGCTATGCCTGTATTACAAAATACCCTTCTCCATGGAAGGCAAAAGGTGGGTGAGGGGAGGACCAGAGCTGAAAAAGAACAGGACACTCACTGCATTTAAATCCATAAAAACCACTCCAATACTTTGGGAGTGGGGGGGACAAAAGGACAAGGGATAATACTTGCCATAAACACGTTAACATTTTACAACTAAAAGAAGCACCGTTGAGGTGATTAGATATTCAACATTCCCCCATATATCACATACGACAGACTTACTAGGGTATTGGTGAGCCGGTGGAGCGGCCTGCATGGCTCATAACACAGTAACTCAAGGAGAACCTGCTCACATCTCTGTGGGAGACAAAACAGAGAAGGTGGTTAGTGGCAAAAGCAATTAAGGTGACTAAGCTGCAAATCGGAAGCCTGCAAGATACATGGTTGTGTATGCTTATTGCCAGGTCCTCTCCATCATCATTTCAGTGTTTTGCAACATCCAGGAATCAGCTGGTTAAATCAGGTCCATATTGGAAGACTAGTACTGCTTTGCCCACCCTTTCTCCTAGGGTCTTTTAAGCTTACACAGCTGGCAGAATTGTACCTCTACGCAGCTCACTGTAGCCCTGGCCAGGTTCAGGACCAGCTAACCTCAACCTGATGTTTCAGATTGTATTTCTATAATCACCCCTGAACATTGGGTCATGCAGGCTGACAGGAGCTGCTGCCGATAGGTGCCATACTGGGGAAGGGTGGTCCATATGGCCCCTGTGGCTCTCGGTGGAAAAAAATGTGGCTAGGGGGCCACAGAGGGAAATGAGATGTGAAGATTTTTTTATTAAAAAAATCCTGATTGGCTGGCTAGCCGCTTGGCCAATCACAACTGGGTAAGAGGGTGGGCCCGTTTTGACCGGTAGAGCCTGAGATCCAGAACCCCCATGTCAGGCAAGTGCAGTGGTGGGATGGGAATGGGTAGGACTGGGAGTGAGCCACAGCTGCTTGTTGCTGCTGCCAGTTCTGGGCCCGGTGGCAGCCTGGGCCTGACACTGCAGGGTGCAATCCACCCCAGCGCCTAGCCAACCAGGGCCGCCTGGTGCAAGGAGGGGTTTAACTCAGGGTTAGCCAAGGCATCGCCCTCCAGATGATGTTCAACTCCAGTCTCAGCCAACAATGAATGGTCAGGGACAATGGGACGACATCCTACCCCATTCCTGGGATTGGATGCTGTTATAATTATATGTGCTGGGTTGCTTCTCTTTGCTCCAGACCTTGTCTCCTTTAAAGGTCAGGCCAACCCCGAAGCATTCATAGAATCATAGAGTTGGAAGAGACCACAAGGGCCATCCTCCAAAGAAGGAGACTTGTCAGCTCTGCCCAAACCATCAGCCAGAGCAAGCTGTTTTTCTTCTAAAGACAGGGCAGACTAGTACCTGCTGGTCAGCAACTGACAGCAGCTTCACCTCCCCATCTATGGAGACTGGAGTCAAGTCGGTCCCATCCTCTTCAATGGCTCTCACTGGCTGCTCACACAACAGACACTTCCATTCCTGGCTGCACGGGGAAAGTGAGAGAGAAGTTTGTTGAGTATTGTTCCAAGGTTGGCCACCGCTACAGTACAGCCAGGGAGAAATCCTGACAACTTGCATTTGGAATTTTTTATTTTGTGATTTCGTTTCCATTGTTGCTACTTTTAAGTTAGCTTAGAACAGGCACGCCCAGCGGGTAGATCGTGATATACCAGTAGATCACCGGACGTCTGTAGTAGATCACTGGCACCCCCCAAAGAAACCCAAGAACTTTGGCTCCCCTAAAAAAAAGCTAAACATTTTAGCCCTGCAGCCCATAAAAATCTCAACTTTTACCTGAACCCCCCAAAAGGGGGTAGATCACTGCCAGTTTCTAACTCTGCAAGTAGATCGCAGTCTATTGGGAGTTGCCCACCCTGGCTTAGAAGGTTCCATTCCCCACCCCATTTATTTATTTACTAGCTTTTTAAAATAATTTTTATTAATTTTGCATATTGAAAAACAAAAACACATACACAATAAGTAACATATTGTCCCCCTTCTTCTATTTATTTACTAGCTGGCCCGGCCACGTGTTGCTGTTGCTCATCCGTGTGATTCCCCCCACCCTGTGCCAATCCATTACGTATCCTGCCCCCTCCTCCCCCCACCCCCGGCTTATCCCCGATTCCCGCCACCCTGTCCCAACCCATGACGTATCACGCCCGCTCCTCCCCCCACCCCACCCGGCTAATCCCTGTGACTGGTGCCACCATGACCTGACCTATCCCGTCCCCTCCTCCCCCCAACCCCCACCCAGGCGACTCAGTACCTCCATTCGACCTAGTATGTAAATAGGAGCAGAGGTGCTGTTGAGAGGGAAGGTTTTATAAGTACAGTACCAGTGTAGCCGCCGCTAGAGGGCGCTGGTTTGCAACCTGGTTCTTTTCACAGCATGCATTTTCGTCTGAGTGGTATGTTTTGAAACACAGGGTTTTGGGGGTTTTACCTGGCACAGGTGTGGCATCGCTACGCAACCAGTATGGGGCTACTCTCATATTCGCATGTGGCATTGTGTCAAAATTTAAACGCAATTGGTCAAGCGTTTTTGGTGAAAAGTGGATGCTAACGGACATGGCCAGTTTACATACATACGTGTGTGTGTGTGTGTGTGTGTGTGTGTGTATCTCCTGAAAGGGTGCTACATATTTATTTCCATTGGAGCAGTTACCGTGTTTCCCCAAAAATAAGACACTGTCTTACAGTGGTCCCTCGACTTACGAACTTAATCCGTTTCGAATGCACATTCGTAGGTCGAAAAGTTTGTAAGTCGAAAAGCGGAAATGGATTAATTCGTTCCGGAGCCTAGGAAAAAGACCCAGACACCCAGTTTTTTGTGCAAAACTCTTCATCAAGTGCACTTTAAAGGCTTGCAAACTGCACAGCAACATTACTTTTCAATAATAAACATTTACAACAGCACTTTATCGTTTTTTGGGGACCTGATGCAGGTCACTTCAGGGCACTTTAAAGGCAGGCAGGCAGGCAGGCACACTCAACATGTCTCAGACAACACTTCTAAACCTTACTCAACACAGTTTTTGGACCTGATGCAGGTCACTGCAGTGCTTTTCAAAGACAGGCAGGCACAACGAGCATGCCTCAGCCAACATTTTAAAGCATTACACACCTCAGCTTTGGAACATGTTAAGGACACTTGTGTGCAATTCTAAGGCAGGCACTCTTCGAAGGAACATGCCTCACCCTCAAGTTACATTTCTTTATACCACACACCTCAACTTGGGAACAGGAAACCAATTCCAAGAGGAGGCAGAGGGTGACAACTGGGAATAACAGCAAGGTTCTTCCTCCTGCCTTGCCTGCTGCCTCTGTCTCTTGCGGAGCATTGCTCGCCATGGGGCAACGACCACATTATCAAAGTGCTCCACAGCTTCCTGGGCTGCAGCCTGATCCTCACTGAGATCGTTCACAAAGCTCTGCAGCTCTCCCCACAGTTCGCAGGCCCTCTTATAAGACAAAGGCAACTGCCTCGGCTCTTCCTCCTGCTCCTCAGGTGTGCCTGGCTGCACCCCTTGCTGCTCCTGTTCCTGCAGGCTCAACAGGTCCTCGGTGGAAAAGTTCAAGGTTGTGTCCCTCAACCAATTCTTCCACGTCCTGTGTTGAAACCTCCAGGCCCATGGTCTGCCCCAGGGAGACGATCTCCTCTACCACGGCCTGCTCCTGTGTGCTGGATTCAGTGGAGGAAACGCAGGCTGCCCACAAGTTCTGCCAGCAACTGTTGAGGTTCCTCTGGCTGACACTGTCCCACGCAATTTTGATGAGCTGCAGGCAGCTCAAAATATCGAAATGGTGCTTCCAGTAGTCAGCCAGAGTGATGCCTGACCCATCCGTCATGTCCAGGCAACGCCGGAACAGCTCCCTCATGTACAACTTCTTCAAGTTGGCAATCAGTTGCTGGTCTATCGGCTAGATGAGGGGGGTGGTGTTGGGTTGCAGGAAGATTACTCGGATGAACTTGAATTCCTCCGCCAAGTCTTCTTCCAGCCCAGGAGGATGTTCAGGCACTTTGTCCACCAAGAGGATGGCCTTCAGGGGCAGGTTCTTCTCCTGGAGGTACCTCCTCACTGTTGGACCAAACACCTGGGTCACCCAGTCCACAAACAGGACCCGTGTGACCCAAGCCTTGGCGTTGGACCGCCACATGACACTCTGCCTCTCCTTGTTGACTTTGTGCTTCTTGAAAGCATGGGGGTTCTCCGAATGGTAAACCAGCAGAGGCTTTACCTTCAGATCACCCCTGGCATTTGCACAGAAGAGGAGGGTGAGGCGGTCCTTCATCAGCTTGTGGCCAGGCATCTTGGTCTCCTCCTGTGTGATGAAGGTCCTCCTTGGCATCCTTTTCCAAAAGAGGCCAGTCTCATCACAACTGAAGACCTGCTCCGGAAGGTAGCCCTCAGCAGTCACGGTCTCCAAGAACTCCGTGAGGATTCTTCCGCTGCAGCCAGATCCGAACTTGCAACCTCTCAGTGTCGGACGACGCTGCGGATACCGGACCTCATCTTGAATTTCTCAAACCACCCACGGCTTGCCTTGAACTCTTCCTGTGAAGTTCCTGGCTGCTGGGCGATCAGGTCAGCATGCAAGGCCCTGGCCTTGGCACACACGACTGCCGAAGTCACAGTGTCCCCTGCACGCTCCTTCTCGCGGATCCACAGCAGCAGCAACTTCTCCACCTCGTCCATGATGGGAGGCCGGTTCTTGGAAATGATCGTGACACCCTTGGCTGTCTCACGACCCATAATCTTCTCCTTGTCCTTGAGGATGGTCGCAATGGTCGAAGCACTCCTGCCGTACTCTCTTGCAAGGTCCACCACTCGCATGCCTTGCTCATGCTTGCGGATGATGTCCTGCTTGACCTCCAAGAGAATCAGCTCCCTCTTGCGCTTCCCGGACTCTGCTGGCTTCTTTGGTGCCATGACACCACAAACACTAGGAAGGAAACAAAACATCATTAGGATCCTGAAGACAAAAGAGCAGAAAGTGCGCTTTAACATGGCATGGAAAAAAGTTCCCTTTAACCAGACATGCAATTTAGCAGCAAGTTGCAAAGAGCAGAAACCAAAAAGAACTCTTAAAACAGCAGAAAGGCCAGAAAGCAAAAAGGAGCCTTAAACCTGCTCAGAAAACCTAAACACAACCTCATGGCCAGCCTGAAAAATTTAGCATCAAGGTGCAAGGACCACAGGCAAAGAAAAAAAATTTACACATGGCATGGGGAAAAGTGCAATTAAACCAGACATTCAGTTTAGCATTAAAGTGCAAAGACAACAGGCAAAGGTGGGGGGCATTAAACATGGCATGGAAAGAACACCCCCCTACACACACACAAAAGACCCACCCCACAACCCCCACAGTAAAGAGAAGGAAAATCAACCTACCTTTCCAGCAGTAGAAAATTGCAGGAAAAAGAAACTCCAACACTCTCCAAGCAACTCCAACTGGCTCCAAATCTCTCTCTCCCCAACACCGCTCCATGCCTCGTACAACCCAGAGGTCTGGAAGCATGGCACAGGGGTTTTAAAGCCTCTCATACACAAAGCGCCATAGGAGAAGCAATTTTCAGGGGAAAATATTCAGAAAAATTCATAAGTCAAGGAAACCGCATCTAAAACCGCCAACGGTTTTCCGTTCAGATGTAGAAAAATTCATAAGCGTGCGGCCATTTTTTCCCATTCATTAGTCGACAAAAGAAAACAGACTATGGCTTATTTTCAGGAGATGTCTTATTTTATTGTTAAAAATGGTACAGCAATCTACATTTATTCAAATATGGTTAAGTCGTCTTCTTCTGGAATATCGTCATAACTCGCCAAACCCATAATTCCATCCTGAATTTCTTGCGACTCCATTTCCTTTAGAACCATTGGCCCCAATCTTTCATGTCGAGCAATAAAGCTCTCAGTAAATGAGCAGCTCTTATCCAGGTAACCTGCTCGGAGTGCATTGGCAACAACACTGTCAGTGATTTTATCCCATGAATTCTTCACCCAAATCACGACCTCTTGCAGGCTAGGTTTCACAAAGTTTCCACACTGATTTCTTGTCATTCTATTTTCAATGTAGTCATTAATTTCCATATGCAAATGGTCTTTGAATGGCTTGTTTATTGCAATATCAAGAGTCTGCAGATAGGCAGTCATTCCTGCAGGAATCATTATTTGATCTATCCTTCTCTCTGCAAGGAACTTCTTCATGTCTTTAGCACGGTGAGTGCTGGCTGAATCCCAGACTAGCAGACCTCTTTGGCCACCTCGCGTAACAAGTGGCAGCATTAAATCAAGCCACTTCCTTATAACTGCTTGTGTGCACCAGGCTTTTTCGGTTTCAAGAACATAAATGCCGGAAACACGTTCAATCTTATCTTTCTTGCCCTTAGTGATGAGAACAGGTGTGGCTTTCTTTCCATCCAGACGAATCGCCAAAATACAGGTAACACGTGGACTTTCGTGACCAGTGGAGGGAACGTAGATTGAGGAGGCACCCCTCTGCTCAACTGTCATTTGGGCTCCTTGACCCATGAACACTGCAGTTTCATCCATAGCAATCATGTTGCAAAGTTGGTATTTAGAAAAGTCGATGCCATCAACAAAGGACTTGAACGCAAGTGCTCGCTTAACAATTTCAGCATCTTCCAACTTAAACAGTGTTGTTGATTTCCTGAGAGACAGTTCATATCGCTGAAGGAAGCCAGCCAGCCATTTTTCCGATGCTTTGAATTCAGAGGATATTTCAAATTGTGGTGCCATTTCAAGGGCAAATGCTTGAATATCAGCCCTGCGCACAACCAAAGCCTTTGCTCTCCTGTCAACGATCCATTCACTGATCATGTCTTCCAGCTCAGGAACTGAAGGTTGCCGACCTGCACCACACTTACGCTTCTTAGCATTTCCTATGACCACCTGCAGACTGAGGTTATCGTATTCTGCCCGCCATTTTTGGACCATTCGGATATCCAATTTCTTCTCCTTGCAGAACGCCGCAAGATTCTTGCCCTGGGAGTCCTCCACAATTCCTTTCTTGTACTCAACAGAATAACTCTTTCTTTTTGCACTCATCTTGTCTGGGGGTTGGTGCTGGTTGGTGCTGGAGGAGAGAGACCCACCTTGCTGAGTAAAACGGCAGCCACAACTTTACTTCTTCCCCCTGATGACACACAATACAGTGGTACCTCGGTTTAAGTACACAATTGGTTCCGGAAGTCTGTACAGTACAGTGGTACCTCGGTTTATGAACACAATTGGTTCCGGAAGTCTGTTCATAAACTGAAGCGTTCATAAACTGAAGCAAACTTTCCCATTGAAAGTTATGGAAAGTGGATTAATCTGTTGCAGACAGTCCGCGGAGTACTTAAACTGAAGTGTTCATAAACTGAAGCAAACTTTCCCATTGAAAGTAATGGAAAGTGGATTAATCCGTTCCAGACGGGTCCACAGAGTACTCAACCTGAAGCGTACTTAACCCGAAGTATGGGTGTAATTGGTTCTGGAAATCCGTACTTAACCTGAAGCGTACTTAACCTAAAGCGAACTTTCCCATTGAAAGTAATGGAAAGTGAATTAATCCATTCCAGATGGGTCCGCGACGTTTGTAAACCGAAAATTTGTAAACTGAGGTGTTCATAAACTGAGGTTCCACTGTACTTAACCTGAAGGGAACTTTCCCAAAGTAATGGAAAGTGGATTAATCTGTTCCACAGCGTACTCAACCTGAAGCATACTTAACCCGAAGTATGAGTGTAATTGGTTCTGGAAATCCGTACTTAACCTGAAGCGTACTTAACCTAAAGCGAACTTTCCCATTGAAAGTAATGGAACATGGATTAATCCGTTCCAGACAGTACTGGAAAGTACTCAAACCGAGGCGTACTTAAACCGAGGTATGGCTGTACCTAAAACAGAGCGTCTTGCTCCTCACTTCACTGAGGAGACTTACTTTCACTTTCTATGTCTCCCTCTATGCCTCAGCTTACAGCAAGCACAAAACCACCGGGACCTGACAGGGGGAGCCGCTTCTTGTTGAGGGGGCTGCCCGCATGTCTCCTAGCCTCCATCCTACTGTAGGAGCCGCCCTCCAGCTGCTGCCCGCCGTCTTTACCGCTCTGCGCCAATATGCTGCAAAGCCATGCCTATCGAGGGCCGTCTTAAGGGTGCTGCCGCGTCCAGCCTCACCTCTTCCTTGGCGCTGTCCAGAACTGTGCCTATCACTATGTCTTATTTTGGGGGTATGGCTTATATTGCGCAAATGCTTAGAAATCCGGCTACGGCTTATTTTATGGGTATGTCTTATTTTCGGGGAAACACGGTAAGAGATCAGAGCTGCTACAGCTGCCCTTTAGTTTAATTTAGAGATTTAAGGTTCTACTATTCATTCATTGATTTCTTCCTAAGCCATCCATAGCTAATCTTTGCAAACGTGTGGTGGGGAGTGCATGAGGACTATCTGGGTGATGGATTGGAACCTATGTGGATTTCACCATTGGAGACCAAAGCCAATAAAAGGTTAAATATGGAAACCAAGTGGTTGAAATATAGGCATATGCTGTTGGAAGTGGAGGGTAAATTTAAATTAAAGTTATATGATCAGCTTAAAGATAAGCTAGATGATTGGTTACAGTATCATCAGATTAATGAAGTGTTCAGGATGGACAACAAGAATATAGGTTTTCAAACAGATAAATCCAGAGTTTGGAAACAGAATTGTGGGAGACAAAGACAAAAAATCTTTCTAAGATGTATAATTTGTTGCTGGAGTGGCATATGAAAGATGAACAAGTAAAATCGGTAATAATTGATTGGGCAAAAGGTGTGGGACGTCATATAATGTTAAGTGACTGGGAGAGGTTGTGGAAAAAAGGTTTTAAATTTACTGCATGTACCGTTCTGAAAGAAAATATGATGAAAATGATGTACAGGTGGTATTTAACACTGGTAAAATGAGCAAAGATGTATCATACATTGGACAATAAGTGTTGGAAATGCAAAAAGAAAGAAGGAAACTTTTCCCACATGTGGTGGACATGTCCCAAAGAGACTTCTGGGAAAAGATATATAATGAAATGAAAAAAGTGTTGAAAGTCATTTTATTAAAAGGCCATAAGCCTTTTTGCTTGGAATAGTAGGGGAAGAAATTCCCAAAAAGGACACATTCTTTCTGTATGCCACAACAGGTGCAAGATTATTTATTGCCATAGATGAATGGCAAATGAAATTGATGGACTTTATGGAACTCGCCAAACTGACTGGGAGACTCCGTGACCAGGAAGAGGAGACGGTGGAAGAAGATTGGAAGAAATTTAAATTATATTTGAAAAATATTGTAATATTTATTATGCTGGAATTCTTAGGGAAGTTGATATAAGCTTTCGGGTTAGAAATAGGATTTATGTTTAGTATCTCAATCAATCAATATACTTTATTCGACCGATAGTCAGAACAAAAACATTTCTCAATACAAAGATAAACATATAAAACTGAAGGCATTAGGGGATACATAAAATATAAAAATATAAATGGGGTATGTATCCCGCTGATGCCCTCAGTTTTATATTATTTATATACTAAACCTCCTACAGGTAACCCACATCAAGACATTCGATTATACGTTTCCGACACTTGAGCGCCAGGAAAAGGAATTTAGCCACTGAGAAGGTTATTTTCCCAGTGGGCTTGTTTAGCAAATATGCTGCCTGCCGTTCTCTTAGTCGGGAACTAAACTGAGATAAATACGGGGCTATAAGACATTGCCTTAAATCATTATAAAAGGGACAACTCAGTAGAATGTGTTCTGTAGATTCTACCTCACTCAAGGCACAATGGCACATTCTCTGACCGTATGGGACTCCTCCAAATCTTCCCCTCAAAACCGCCGAATCAAGGACATTCAGTCTAGCCGCAGTTAGTAGTCTGCGGTATTCCACGTAGTGGATATCCGCCAGGTAACGGGCTGGTGCAGACCGATACACCTGCTCCCCTAAAAACATCCCAGATTTCACGCGGGCTGTGTCCTCCTGTCTGGCAATATCCCCCAATCTCTGAGCGATCATCGCTTTAGCGCGACTGAACGTCATGGACTCAATATAAAGGGAGGACAGACCGCACTTTTGCACTTCCTCTACCACTTCCCTTTCCCATGGAGATTTAAAATTATCCCTCAGAATCAGGGGGGCCAAACCCATCGGTCTGAAACATAGTTTGAGCCATAGCCATAATTTCGCTTTCAGGGCCACATACGTAAAGGCTTGGCAACCGGTCTCCAATCTCATGATCACACCCGCAACAGAAGGGGGGATCCTGAGAATGGCCCTGAGGAATTGTGTTTGGATGGATTCCAAGCTTACAAAGTTCCTACGCGTACCCAAGGCAATGCCCACCAAAAGTAGTGGGAGAACTTTCATTTTAAAGAGTCGCAGGGCAACATCCACTGTTTGTGCCTGTTTCTTGGAGTACAGGGATCTAATCAACAGAGCTGCTTTAGAAGCATTTGCGGCTATATATTCTCTGTGTGCCAAGAAGGACCTGTTTGATCGAACTATCTGACCCAGGTATTTGAAGCAACTAACCTGCTCTATGGGAATACCATTAATTGACCACAAATTAGGTTTTGGTCGAGCAGCAAATACCATTATTTTGGTCTTGGCATAATTAAGATGGAGCTCGTGTTGGACTTTATGGAACTCGCCAAACTGACTGGGAGACTCCGTGACCAGGAAGAGGAGACGGTGGAAGAAGATTGGAAGAAATTTAAATTATATTTGAAAAATATTGTAATATTTATTATGTTGGAATTCTTAGGGAAGTTGATATAAGCTTTCGGGTTAGAAATAGGATTTATGTTTAGTATCTCTAAGATGTGTTTAGTTATGATGATGATGATGATTTTTTATTATTGGTAACATCAAGATTTAGTTTAATTGTTTCCTGGAAAACTGCTAAAGATGATTAAAAGTGAAATTCAGACGGGGGGACTCGGGGAAGTCACCCAAGAAGGTTAAGGAAAGTATGAACTGATAAGAATGTGAGTGTGGTTTGTTTTCTTTTGTTTTTGTGTGGTTGTTTGCGTTTCTATAAAATGAATTTTTAAAAAGTTTTTTTAAAAAAAACCTACTATCCAAACACCTTCAATAATTGTGGTGGGGAACCTGTGGCCCTCCAACACCCATCAGCATTGGTAATGCTTAGGAATGTTCCCAGATACACAAAGTCTGCATTAACTGCAGATCATTAAGAGAGAAAGGAAAATTCATTTTGATGATTTCCAAGGGGGAAATTAAAAGACGCCTGCTTCTTGGGAGAAAAGCAATGACAAACCTAGACAGCATCTTAAAAAGCAGAGACATCACCTTGCCGACAAAGGTCCGTATAGTTAAAGCTATGGTTTTCCCAGTAGTGATGTATGGAAGTGAGAGCTGGACCATAAAGAAAGCTGATCGCCGAAGAATTGATCCTTTTGAATTATGGTGCTGGAGGAGACTCTTGGGAGTCCCATGGACTGCAAGAAGATCAAACCTATCCATTCTTAAGGAAATCAGCCCTGAGTGCTCCCTGGAAGGACAGATCGTGAAGCTGAGGCTCCAATACTTTGGCCACCTCATGAGAAGAGAAGAATCCTTGGAAAAGACCCTGATGTTGGGAAAGATTGAGGGCACTAGGAGAAGGGGACGACAGAGGACAAGATGGTTGGACAGTGTTCTCGAAGCTACGAACATGAGTTTGACCAAACTGCGGGAGGCAGTGCAAGACAGGAGTGCCTGGCGTGCTATGGTCCATGGGGTCACGAAGAGTCGGACACGACTAAACGACTAAACAACAACAACAAGGGGGACACTCAAGTGTTTTGCTGAAGGACTTCCCTTCTGCAGCACTACAGGAATAGAAATATTGGGCAGAGTTATCTTCATAAGACTTGCTGCTTGTGCCACTACCACCATTCCTGACTTACAAGCCCCGTCTTCTCCTCCAGAGCCAATAGGAGGAACACCAAGATGCACAAGACGACATTTAGGAATAGGGAAGCCCATACCTGGGGATTTCCTGGAGAGCAGGCAGGTGACAATCCAGGTGGTAGCACTTCTTGCAGCCATCACACATGACTACAGCACCAGCTTTCAGGCAGACTCTGCAGGAAGCAGCTTCGTCCCCGTTGGCAGCGCCATCGTGGCTGTGAACAGACTGCATTTCCATAGCAGAGCTGGTGCTGCCACTGGGGGAGATGAGCCGGGGCGCTGAGGAGCCTTCTGGAATCAAAGCATCCTGGGGGAGCACCACTGGCTTAGTGTCTTTAGCATCAACAGAAGCTGGGTGGTCAATAGCTGCCTCCATCTGCTCCTCCTAGAGGAGGGAGAACAGAGAGGGAGTCAGGACAGAAGCACAACAGGAAAATGCACAGGGAAAGCAGTGCAAAGAATAAAGAGCACCTCTCATTATTAGGGCACAGGGTGAAATAAATCTGTTCCCACAAACCAGCTGGGATGAATTTAGTGAATTATAGTGATGCAGATTATGCAATAGTCTCATGTTTGATCCTCACCACTTCCGCATATACATTTATTGTGTTTTTAGAAATATTTCTGAACAGCTTAATATCTAGAAATGTATAACAGACACAATGGAAAAAATGAAAACTGATTATATTTTTTTTTAAAAAAAAACTGATTTTATAAGATGCAGGAGACATCCCAGAGATCATGTCCACATTGTCAATATTGAGCTAGACCAGGCATAGGCAAACTCGGCCCTCCAGATGTGTTTGGGACTACAACTACCATCATCCCCAGCTAACAGGACCAGTGGTCAGCGATGATGGGAATTGCAGTCTCAAAACATCTGGAGGGCCAAGTTTGCCTATGCCTGGGCTAGCCCAACACCACACAGGAATTTACTCCCTTCATAAAAATTGGGGGGAGCACACAAGTATTCTTCCACTCAAAAATCACACTGGTTTTTCCTTGAACAGCTCCTAGAACAATGGACGGGTATCCACCTTGCAGCTGCCAGGGACAGTCCAGTTAAACCTGTCCCCCTATTATCCAGCCTCCCCACTGCTTAGCTGATAAAGGATCAGAAGACTGCACTATTTTCTGGACACTGATGGTACTCTAGGAGCTCCCTACGTCTTTCAGCTTTAACGCAGACTGAAGATGCCCAATTAGATGTCCTTGTCATACTAGCTGGAGGGAGAGGATGAATACAGATCGGTCCATCTGCAGCAGGGATCCCTGCTTCACTGGTCAAGTTAATCCAGGCACACTTCAACCCCTGGGAACTGCAGCAGCATGCTCTGGCCCACTTTCAGCAGTGGTGGGCTGGAGGGACTTACTTTACTTGACTGTGTGCAAAACATGGAACTCCCTATGGACTGAACAGGAGGCAATGGTGGTGGTTTTTAAAGGGGGTGGTATTCACAAGTGAGCAGGATTGCTACATGCAGCTAGCAATACTCACCACCCCACCCTGATCTAAGCTAACCCTAAAGGGTCAACGCTGACCTTCACTGCTGCCGGCAGCCCTGCTAAATGGGCAGCGGCAGCTGCAGCTTGCTGAACCCCACGTTCGATCACAATGAGATTGAAGTCTTCAGTGGAAGAGCCAGGAAACACCTTGAAGACAGGTGGCTGGTTGTCCGCTGTCAGGTCCACATCCAGCCGCTCCAGACTGACACGGGGCACCTTGCGCACGGTGCCACTCTCTCCATCTTGGCCACGGGTCCTGAAGCATAGTAGGAAACCCATGTTAGGAACTGCACACCTGGCCTTGCTGTATAGACAGCAAAGTCTAGGAATTTAAGATCCTAGGCCCTCTTGCCTTAGATTTAAAGTTGAAAATCGTGTACAGTGGTACCTCGCAAGACGAAATTAATTCATTCCACGAATCGTTTCGTGTTGCGATAATTTTGTCTTGCAAAGCGCAGCTTCTCATAGGAATACATTGAAATTTAATTCATGTGTTCCTATGGGGGGGAGCGCAAAAAAAGGCGCCGACTCACCCGCCACGGCCAGAGGTTTTTCATATTTTAAGGGGAGGGGGAAGCAGGAGGAGGGCCAGGGAGAGGCTCGCTCCGTCCCTCCTTCCCCAGCAGCCGTTCGCGCGCCCAACCAGACAAGACAGCCCCGTTCGCGCGCAGGCTGTCTGGTTGGCCTCTCCCGTTCACGCGCAGGCGGCTTAAGGTGAGTGAGGGGGGGTCCGGCTGCTGCGGAAGCCAGGCGATGGCGGTGGCGGAAGCACAAGGCGGGCGGGTGGCGACGGAAGCGCAAGGCGGGCGGGCTCCCCGGAGGAGACTTGGTGTGACTTTCTCCTCCTCGCGGTGCCCTGCTTCGTCTTGCAAGTCTGCCAAAAAATCGCAAAGCATTTTCGTCTTGCAATTTTTTCGTGCTGCAAGGCGTTCGTCTAGCGAGGTACCACTGTATGTTAAGCCTCAGAAATTACAAAGGTCTAGCTGAAGTCTGCAATACCTAGTGGGAAAAGAAAGTCGCCCGCTGATACCACCCTATCAACACACCTATTCAATAACACTCCTGCAAGACTACACCACACCACCATTCAGCTGTTGTAGTGTTATCTAGGATGGAACTGGTTTTATAGGCTTAATGAGTAGACAGCAGCCTTCTATCTAGTCCAGCTCAAGGCAAAATGCACTTCCTAATGATCAGACCTGAGCTCCCAGAACATGGCAACTCTCAAGCTTTCCATCTGCTTGGAAATTTGATTGGAATGTGTCACATGGATGGGCAAAATAAAATTCTCGTTTGCACCAAGAATTCCAGTCCAGCAACACAACCAGTTTTAATACCTATTACCTCTTGCAGACAAGGATGCTTGGTGGTTTAGTTTTAGTTCCAAAAGAAAAGGTTATTCAGGTCTTATTCTGAAGAACTGCTAAGGTCATACTTTCATGCAGGAATAATTCTTGTTCGAGGCATTTTGTGACTGGGGGTGGGGAGTGGAAAGAGTTACCCAGCAACCGCATGATGCTGCCCTTCAATAGGCATCTCATACATTTACTGTCAAGAGGTACAGGTAGGTAGCCATGTTGGTCTGAGTCGAAGCAAAATAAAAAAATTCCTTCAGTAGCACCTTAAAGACCAACTAAGTTTATATTTTGGTATGAGCTTTCGTGTGCATGCACACTTCTTCAGATACTGAAGAAGTGTATCTGAAGTGTATCTGAAGAAGTGTGCATGCACACGAAAGCTCATACCAAAATATAAACTTAGTTGGTCTTTAAGGTGCTACTGTCAAGAGGTAGTAAATAGAATCTATATTTTAGGCAAGTTATCACTCCACTTTTTCAAAGTAGCCTACAAATCTACAAACCCATGGCCAAGATCTTTTTCCTTTGGAGCAGGCAGGCTCTTAGCATTCAACAATGCACCAGATCCTAAAATGGCACACGTGTGTGGGAATAGAGAAGATGGGGTGGTTTGGAAGTAAACTACTGCAAAACGGGGCCCAAGCACCGCAGGAAGACATGGCAGCACATAAAAAAGAATGCACTTACCTCTTCATTCCAGAAACATTGGCTTCACCAGAGTACGATCCTTCTGTTGTAGTGAGGGGAAACAAGTGTCAAAAGACAGTCACCCCAAATTGGATCCCATCAACCCTCCTTGGCCCAAACGGAGAAAAAAATCTGTCATAATCGATGGGACTGCCCCATGCCTACAGGTGAAACCCGGAAAATTACAGTATCATCGAAAAGTGCATTTATTTCAGTAACGCAACTTTTAATTTTAATTTTTACAAATGCTTTCTTTTGGAAATTCCACAGTAATAAAACAACGGGTTACAATAATACGAAAATAAACATCGCTATTACATTTCAT
This sequence comes from Zootoca vivipara, assembly GCF_963506605.1. NCBI lineage: Eukaryota > Metazoa > Chordata > Lepidosauria > Squamata > Lacertidae > Zootoca > Zootoca vivipara. The sequence goes on along the minus strand of NC_083288.1, from coordinate 27,181,300 downwards.
TAATTACATTCCATTTATAATTGACCCGCCTAACGACAAATAATTACAATTAGAACAAATAAAGGCTTGACATATCTTGCTTTGCATGTCATGTATCTATTTCGTATATTTGGTTTCACCTTTTAAGTTGCGTTACTGAAATAAATGCACTTTGACGATGTTCTAATTTTCCTAGTTTCACCTGTAATTCCACCCCTCACCCCCACCTCCGATGCTCCTTCTAAATCTTAGAAGTGAAAGGACCCCTTAACGCAGGGATGAGAAACCCGTGATTCTCCAGAAGCTGTTAAAACCACAACCTCCATTATCCCAGACAACAGAACAAAGCTCACGGAGGTTGAAAAATCTGGACGGCCACAGGTTCCTCAGCCTTCCCTTAAAGCTTTTACCTGCCCTCCCACTGAACACCCCTTCAGCTCCCTTCACACTGCTTACCTACGCCAAAGCCGTCACCCATGTCCATTGGCTGCAAAAGAACAGAGCAAAAAGTCAAGGGAGAGACCCAACTCCAGCCTTAAGCTGCTTCCTCACCACTTTCCATCAAGATGCATTACTTGTTACAGGTCCTGTGCAAGACAGTGGCCGTCGACTGCAGGCTTAACAACTGAAAGGCACACCTTGGAGGAAATCAGCACCCACAAAGACACATTCCATCTCCTGTAAGCAGTGCCAGGAAAGGCACCCTCCTCCATTCTAGAGACCCTTTCTTCCTCATCCTTCCCTGCTCACCTGTCCAGCAGAAGAGGCACTAGCATCATTGATATAGCAGTCGGGGATTGCCTGCCGCTGGCTGTTGGAAGGCAGCACAGGCTGAAGCAGAGCTCCCTTATTCAATATGCTTGTCTGCAGAGACATCTGCTGGACACCCTACATGGAAAGGTGGACCAGGAAGCCTGTTACTGCACGTTAAGCCAATGGATATGGAGTATTTTATGGACCATCGACCACTATGGGGGCTCCGGCAGGCTAGCCCAAGGCATGCAGCAACGTACTATCTACTTGTAGAAGGGACACGACTGATGACGCATGGTGTGTTGTTACTGTGACAGCTTCATGCATAAAATGCACCTCCCCGCCACTGAGACAGGCACTCCCAGGATGTATGTGGACCAACCAGCCAAGGGTTGCTGGATCTACAAAGACAGGCAATCATGGGGAGACAGAACTGGTACAAAGGAGAGCCGGTACCTGAGAAGGAGGAACAGAGCCCTGCCTGACTGCCACTCCTCCAGATGCAGCAGAGGTAGCGTTGGCCCGCTGTTGGGGAGTCTGGGCATTAGGGGTTGCCAGCAAGCCACTCCGCTCCGAGACTATCTGACCTAGGGGAGGGATGGTGGGGTAGAAAAGGAAGGTTATGTCTCTCAAGGGCTGGCATTTGTTACACTTGCCTCGATGCAAGAATGTAAAAATTGTCACAATGAGGTAGGGCTGGAACAGTGATGCAGGTAAGCAAAGCATCCAGGCACAGAGGCCAGACAGCTGGCACATAACAGCTCGAGAGAGCCACATCCAGATGCTGTTATCCCTGGGCAGGTTGGTAGGCAGCACTGTACATTACCGTATATTCCGGCATACAAGGTGACTTGGGCGTATAAGACACCCAACTCAAAAATGTCTGCAGCGATTTCTGGTGCCGCGCTACCCATATCGAAAATGTCCGCAGCGCCAGAAATCGCTTCTGAGCATGTGCAGACATGCGGACATGCTCAGAAGCGATTTCTGGCGCTGCTCGGCGAGTCCCCGGGTTAAAAAGTCGTCTTGTACGCCGGAATATACGGTAGGTCACATAAACCTTACCACTTATTGAATGCCAAAGAGGCACTTAAAGAATTTTCTGTTCTCTGTCTCTCTGAGAGACGCAGACACATTTCATTAGTAGATTTTTATCTTGAAAACACAGATATTCTGCAAGACGGGTATGTGTTTAGGATTGCACTGTGCTTTGTATGGTTTGTATGGTTTCCCCACCTTCATTTGTGGCCTTCTTGCACATCATCCAGTACCGCTATTGTACCATCAGCATGCATGAAGTCTATGGAATAAGTAACTAAAGAGAAGGACAGACAACAGAAGCAAGTTCTTCTAAGTCCAGGAAGTCCCAGTTCAGAGAAGCCATGCACAAAAAGGGTGCTGACTGAATTGTTGGATTTTTTTGAATAGTCAAGTTACTTTAGAGCCGGTCTAATGTAAATACTGTCTAAGAGAAACATGTGCCAGTGATTTCTGTTAATTGCTCACAGGCGTGAGCTCTGCTCCTTGTATGTAAGGCTCTGCCAGAAAGCCTTAGATCTCTTAGTTGAATGTATCTCTTAGTAGATCACTCTCTCAGTTGAATGTATCTCTCAGTTAAATATCTATCAGTGTGATTTAATTCTCAGTTTAAGAGATTCCTTAGTTGAATCTTAGTATGAGAGTTGTTTAGTTAGTATGAGAGTTGTTTAGTTACAAAGCTGGTTTGCTGTTAATTCTTCGGTAGTTTAATGGGAGTTATGTGGGAGTTTGTGGGAGGTTTGGAATGGTTTGAAGGTTGGAATGTGGGTAGATAAAGTTGCTAAGAGAGGAAGCATTTATCTTTAGTTTAAAGTCTCTTTAGAGTCAGTTTGTTGTTCAGTTAAAGAAATCCAATAGTATTTTCATCTGTATACTTTTACAAGTGTGCAGCTAGTAAGGGGTTTCATATAAGGGAGATAATTCCCTATACTCTTGGTGGTGTTTTCTTAGCCAGGTCAACTTCTGGAATATCATACTGCAGGGTAATAAAAACATGGCTCACTCCAGATATTCTGAGCTACAACTGCTGGGAGCAACACCTGGGGGGGGGGCACCACATTGAAACAGCTCTGCTGTATTTTATTGATTTCATGGGATGGTGTATGTCCGAAAAGCTGGGCTATATCTTATGAATAAATGAAATAATTCCAGTAGTCCATTTCTCACCAAATGTCTCTGCGCTCTTGGTCCAAGCATTTAAGTCCCACTGGAATTTCATGTCTCCATGGGGCTCCACAGGATCAACGATCATTTTGAGAGCCCTGTGCAGCTGGAAGTAAATCTGAAGCAGAGTGTGAGAAAGAGAGAAGAAAGCTTAATTGTACCAAAGGAAAACCATTAAAAGCTCATTCACTACCATCAATATAGTACAGTCTAGCTGGTCTGTCACTACCCTTCTGCACTGCTTTTGGGTACCCAGAATGGATACCCATATGGTGTGGCAAGGAGGGCAGAGATTTTAAAGCAAACTGCAGAGAACCATGGCAGGTTTGTTAAGGAACGCAGTTAATGGGTCAATTCCATTAGTGAGGAAAGAGCTCCTTGTGATAAGACTTCCTTATCAGTGTTACTGGGCAGCTTAGGTACCTAACTTTATGTATAAAAGGGCTCAAATTACAGCGTGGGTTGTGTTGTGCACAGCTCACAGACTTAACATTTAGAATAACATTCGTTTAAAGATTGGAAAATGCTTAATGAATATATGGGAAATAACTTTTCAGCTGAAAACGCTGGCAGCATTAAGATAACTTCAACAGGGTAAACAAGTTTTGATGGATGCAGTAATGGAATGCTGAATGGTATGTTTTTTTGTAAAATATGCAGGGATTTATGATATGTAAAATGAACCATGGAAAGAGAAGAAGGTAAGTCATTGATATCTTAAGGATGTAGTACGAGTATTTTAAATTGCAAAACAGAAAACTTAATGAAATTATATACAAATTACAGTGTGGGTTGTGGATCATCATCAGGAAGGAGTGAATTGCTGTGTAATTGTGGAGTTATCTGAACATTTTGAGAAGAGGTTGTCCGAGAAGATTTGGAGAACTGCCAGACTTATAGGCAATTACACCAACAAGGTTTCCAGTGCTAAGGTGTGTGTGTGGCCTACTACGTTTGTGGCAGGAAAACCCATGATAATGAACAATACATAGTCTAAGTTCAATTCACACTTAACTAGACCCAGCTGATTGTGTGGGATAGCCAGCTTCACATAACCAACCAGCTTAAATTTAATTAATGCATTAAAGGCATTAAGAGTGGGCTGTCCTGGCTGGCTTAGCTAAGTCACTTCCCCTCACCTTGGAAGGGATTCGTGCCTTTGTTCTACCATTCCACTGTGTGAGCCCTACCAGGAAGGAGGTCTGTGCTGGTTGCTCCAGGCCCAAACCACGTGGCTTTCTTACAAAACCATCTTTATGTTTCTGTGCAAATGATTTAGAAACACTTACCACTATGGAATCTAAGCTTCACTGCCTATTTAACTGCTGGATGGAAAAGCACATGAATCAAACCTTTGAAGAGTTTGTAATTACAGTCGTACCTTGGTTTTCTAATTAAATCCGGAACAGTTACAAAATCTTTTTTTTAATAATAATTTTTATTAATTTTGCATATTAACAAAACAAAGACACATACACAATTAAGTAACATAATTTCCACCTTCTTCTAAACCACCCTCCATGAGATCCCTCCTGCCACAAGGTATTCCCATGAACAGTGCGCAGTCGAAGGCGGTGCATTTTATAATTGGGCTTATCCCCACCCCTCCCTCCTCACCCCAGCAAACCCCTCCCCTGCCACCGAGGAGTCCTAGGGTAATAAGAAGAGAGAAGGTGAGTGTCCACCCAACTATTTAAACTTTACCAAAAATCAAGAAAAAAGAAAAAGAGAAAAAGAGAAAAACACAAGAAAAAGAAAAAGAAACAGAAAAAATAGAATAAATCTTTTTTCCAAACCATTGTGTTATGGGCTTCCCCTACCTCCCCCCTTTTCTGATTTTCAACATCATTTAAGCAGTTTTCTTGTCATATCCCCCACTCTATTTTCGAAATTCTCCAATCTTATATCAATAACATCCTTATTTTCTATTAAATTTTCTTCTATCATCATTTCTCATTCTCTCCCACCCCACCCCACCCCCAGCACTCCCCCTGCCACAGAGAGTTTATAGAGGAAAGAAGGGGAGAGGCAATGGTTCTTTTTCCAATTGGGTCTTCCCTCCCTCCCCGCCCCAGGAGCCCCCCCTGCCACCAAGAGCTCCCTGCGCGCAGAGGGCCGACAAGAGGGAGAGGAACCCCCAATCGTCCCCTGAATTATTCATCAATCTCTTTTATAATACTTCTAAACAACTCCTAAATCTTGTTTCTATCTCATCATCATTCTTTTTTTCCCCAAAAACTCCCATATTCTTAAAACCTATTTGTATTCCCAATTCTAAATTTTCTCCTTATCCCCAATTCTTTCCCCCGCCTCCCCTGATCTCGGCCTCCCCCCTCCAGTCCAGCAAGTACCAAAGTCAATGATCCAGTTTTCAGTCCTTTTTTTATCCATCCTGTTAAACAGAATACTTTCCTCCTTCATCCCACCCCCTTCCTGACAAATTTTCCAGTCCAGGCTTCTCTATTCTCCTCCCCCCAGAAGTCCTTTCTTCTTTGCAGGATGCATTTCTTGTGGGTTTTCTGTCTCTTCAGAAGTTCTTGCTTCTCCCCCTCGAAAGGAGGGGTATTCCAACTCTCGGCTATTTCTTTGTTCTTTTGCGAATCCTGTGTCCCATCCCCATTTTCTTCAGTTTTGTTGTAGTTCAAATCATCAGTCTTTTTATCCTCTTGCACCATTTCTTGAAGAGTCTCATCTTTCTGTACATCTTGGTTTATTCCTTCCAATTGTTGTTGAGTCTTATGCATACTAATTTTTATTTCCCACAAGAGTCTGAAAACTTTCTCCTGGAAGCCAGGTGTGTAATCTCTTGTTGACATTTTTCTAGCTTTTCAAGGTCAGAACAAAACTTGGGAAACAGGAAGTGGTTACAAGTTATAATTATTCCTTATAGTCCAAAGTGGATGCATTATATTCCATGTATTTTATCTTCAACTTTTTAATTATTTCCAAAAGGCTGCGGTCAGCCCTCAAATATCAAACCGAAAATCTTTGAAAGTCAGTTCCTTCCATTCCCTCACCCCATTATTTTCCACTCGCTGTTCTGTTCAGGGTGCCGATTTTCAGGGTATGGAGAGGGTCTCTTCTTCAATTACATATACTTGCAGGGTTTTTACAGTCTGAAACCGTTCTCCCCCTTTACCCTGCCTCTGGGGGAGAATCTTAAGTCAGTTTTTGGAAATATTCAAGCGGTTAAGTTCTTTGCCCCGGCACCGGGGGTCTTCCTTAAGCTGCTTCCTCTTTAAATCAGTAGGGGGGAGATCAGCTTCCGTTTTTTGAATCTCACCCCCGTTCCAAATTTTAAATCTTTAAATCTTTTTTTATTTATTTACCGTGTTTCTCATATTTTAAAACACGTCTTGTATTAATTTTTTCCTCAAAAAACCACACCATGGCTTATTTTCAAGGGATGTCTTATTTTTTAATAAAGTATGGTAAAGCAAACTACATTTATTCAGTTATAATTAAGTTGTCTTCTTCTGGAACATCGTCATAACTCTCCAAACCCAAAATCTACTGCAAACTACATTTATTCAAGTATAATAAAGTCATCTTCTTCTGGAACTTTGTCATAACTCTCCATATCCGGAATTCCATCCTGAATGTCTTGTGACTCCAGTTCCTTTAGAACCATTGGCCCCAATCTTTCATGTCGAGCAATACAGCTCTCAGTAAATGAGCAGCTCTTATCCTGGTAAGCCTTGGCAACAACACTGTCACTGATTTTTCCCATGATTTCCTCACCCAATTCACAACCTCTTGCAGGCCAGGTTTCACAAAGTTTCCACGCTGATTTCTTGTCATTCTATTTTCAATGTAGTCGTTAATTTCTACACGCAAATGGTCTTTGAATGGCTTGTTTATTGCAATATCAAGAGTCTGCAGATAAGCAGTCATTCCTGCAGGAATCATTATTTGATCTATTCTTCTCTATGCAAGGAACTTCTTCATGTCTTTAGCACGATGAGTGCTGGCTGAATCCCAGACTAGCAGACCTTTTTGGCCACCTCGCGTAACAAGTGGCAGCATTAAATCAAGCCACTTCCTTATAACTGCTTGTGTGCACCAGGCTTTTTCGGATTCAAGAACATAAATGCCAGAAACACGTTCAATCTTATTTTTCTTGCCCTTACTGATGATAACAGGTGTGGTTTTCGTTCCATCCAGACGAATTGCCAAAACACAGGTAACACGTGGACTTTCGTGACCAGTGGAGGGAACGTAGATTGAGGAGGCACCCCTCTGTTCAATTGTCGTTTGGGCTCCTTGACCCATAAACAATGCAGTTTCATCCATAGCAATCATGTTGCAAAGTTGGTATTTAGAAAAGTCGATGCCATCAACAAAGGACTTGAATGCAAGCGCTCGCTTAACAACTTCAGCATCCTCCAACTTAAACAGTGTTGTTGATTTTCTGAGAGACATGTCGTATCGCTGAAGGAAGCCATCCAGCCAGCGATGTGATGCTTTGAATTCTGTGGGCAATTCGAATTGTGGTGCCATTTCAAGGGCAAAGGCTCGAATATCAGCCCTGCGCACAACCAAAGCCTTTGCTCTCCTGTCAGCGATCCACTCACTAATCATGTCTTCTAGCTCAGGAAGTAAATGTTGCCGTCCAGAACCACACTTACGCTTCTTAGCGTTTCCCATGCGCACCTGTAGACTGAGTTTCTCATATTCTGCCCGCCATTTCTGGACCAGTCGGATATCCAACTTCTTCTCCAGGCAGAAAGCCGGAAGATTCTGGCCCTGGGAGTCCTCCACAATTTTTTTCTTGTAATCCACAGAGTAACTCTTTCTTTTTCCACTCATCTTGTCTGGGGGACTGTTGCTGGGGGAGAGAGACAAACACTGATGAGTAAAATGGCAGACTTTTACGGTACTTTCGTGCATGCTATCAAATCTTGCACCAACCATGCATAAACATTGCACCGTACTTTTGCATCAAGCAAAAGCACCGGGGGGGGGGGAATTGCATGCAATCAAATCTTGCACCAACCATGCATAAACATTGTACCGTACTTTTGCATCAAGCAAATGCACACGGGGGGGGGGAGCAATTGCATGCAATCAAATCTTGCACCAACCATGCATAAATATTGTACTTTTGCACCACGCAAAAGTACACTGAGGGGGAGCAATTGCATGCAATTAAAGCTTGCATTAAACATGCATAAAGTGAAAGGTTTCTGAAATCAAAAGCAGCAGAACAGAGCCCAAACAAGCATGATAAAAGCATGCTTTTCACAAACTTTTCCTGCATTGCATGCATACCGTGCAAGCTCAATGTTTTTAGCCCAACAAGAGATCAGTGCACTTACAGAACAGGCTTTGAAGAGCTGCACCTCTTGCTGGGTCGGAGCTTCGCACGGCTTCAGTTGCAGTCAGAGGGCTTGAAGCACAGTGCGCTGAGGCTCCAGGTCCCAGGGCTTTGCCGCGGCTCCTGAGGTACGCGTCCAGCCGGGTCCCGGGGGGTTAGCGCGCGCCTTTGAGGCTCGCAGGCGGGTCCCAGGGCTTCGCCCGCGGCTCCTCCTATGCGTCCAGCCGGGTCCCGGGGGTTAGCGCGCGCGCGCTGAAGCTCCAGCCGGGTCCCAGGGCTTCGCAGCGGCTCCTGCAAGCTGCCGCGGCTCCAGTTCTGCCGGGTCCCAGGGCTTCACACAGGGGACACCGAGGCTCCTGCTGCGTCCCGCGGCTTCGCCTCTCGCTCGGTCGAGGCTTTGCGATAGTGCTTATTTTCGGGGTATGTCTTATTTTTCGCCAACCCTTTGAAATCCTGTCATGGCTTATTTTGGGGGGATGACTTATAATATGAGAAACACGGTACTCACGGTCTCTCGATTTGCCAAATCCTTCTTTGGAAAAATCCAGCACTCTCCGCCTCCGGCCCGGAGCTTCTCCCTGCAAGGGTAGCGATGGCGCTCCAAAATGGCCCCCGCGACTACAACCCTTCTCGCTCCAGAGCTCTTATTAGAGCCTACCGGAGAGTTGGGGGGTTAGGATTGGGGCGCTGCTGGGCTAATTCCGCCCCCAAAACGCTCGATTTGGGGTTCTATGGGGTGCAGCGGCGCTCCCGCTGCTTTCCCCCCCCCCTTGCAGAGTCGGGTCGCCTCGGAGCTCGAGACGGACCCCGCCGGACGACGCTGGCGCTGAACCGGAAGCCGTTACAAAATCAAGGAACGTCCCGCAGCCAATCGGAAGCCGTACCGGATGTTCAGCTTCCAGAAACCTTTTGAAAACTGGAACAATCATTTCCGGTTTTCAATCATTTGGGAGCTGAAACACTCGACGAGTTCAAAAAGTGTTCAGCTTCCAAGGTTCCACTGTATACCATTTTTAACTTAACAAATGTGCAGTCTTTTACTATGCTAAGAGAAGTGGGGAACTTTGGAAGTAACTTAGAAGGGGCTATTTTAAAGCTCTAACAGCCTGTACTCCACGTACCTTGCTGCATCTTTTGTGATTTTAAATCTCTGCTGGGGTTCTCTCATCAAAGAGTACTTGTCCCAAACCTGGATCTAGGCATCCAGGGAATTCTGTTTTTTTAATACATATTTTCCTTTAACCGAAATGCAAAAACAGATAGGTGGATTAACCTCAAACATTAAGCAAATATCAAACATTTGAGAAGTGCCAAGTAACAGCTTGAAAGCTCTCAACAAGTCCTGCATGGCATGTGGGAAAGGAGCACCAGAAGTCTCACCAGCTTCTTCGAAAGCAGCAAGGCGGTGTTGTTGTCGCTTTCCAGGGCCCAATTAGCAAAGCGTAGGATATGCTCCTGGTGGCGCTGGAGCTTTGTCATGGCCCAGTGTTGCCTCTCCAGTTTCTCCTGCTGCCCTTCGGTGACTTTCTGTAAAGGGGAAGGGAAAAAGGGGAACAGTTGGTTCATTATCATCATAGCCACTACTACTTTATCTTGTCTTACTATACCCAATACTGGCATTGACATAGTTAAGCTTTGGCTGCCACATGAGGAAACTGTGACTAAGGCCTTTACTGTGCCTATTTGCAGTGATGGTCACCTGTGCAATAAGGCCACCCCCTCAGTTCTTCCCAGAGTCAGATTTTGTTCTGCTTTTTTAAAAACATGGTTGGTCCTCCTTGATTAGATAAAAAACGACTGCAGGCTAGTAAGTGAAGATTACTTTGATTGGTGGCATTCAAGTTTTCTTTATGCAATTTTCTTCCCCATCTTTTCCCAAAACCACCATGCCGTGCCATGCCCGTTCACAGCCAGAAGCAGTCATTTCAGTCTCTCACCTGCGCGTCGTTAACGAGCACCTTGCCCCGCTTATTGAGCTCCTTCATGATTTGCAGGATGGCCATCTTCACATCCACCTGCACTCGCTTCTGCACATCTGCCACCTGCCGGATCCTGAGGGATTAAAGCAGGGGGTAGCGTAAGGCTGTGGTCCCCAGAGAGCCAATAAGTTCTACACAAGTCTGCTACCAGTGCTTTTTTTCCCACAACCCTTTGAAAAGCCTGCGACCCAAAACCACATGATGACCCTGAAAGCTTAATGGATGCTAACTGTGGTCATCCAAGAATTGGGTCTTCTGCAAACGAGGCACTTACGAGGTTCGCACTTCCTTGGTTGACTTCTGGAGGTTGGCATGCTTATCTCCCAGGCGCTTTACCAACGAGGCCAGCATCTTGCGTTGGTTCTTGACTGCATCCTCCAAGAACTGGTACCTGCGGAGAAGGGTACAGCCTTCATTTGGTGACAGTACTGGGACTCTAAAAGCCATTATAAAAAGTGTGCTCGCATTTCTCTTGCAATTTTTATTTTATTTAAAAGAATTTATAGAAAAGAGCTACATTCAGCTGTTTTATTACTGCTTTAGAGCTCTTGTTTGTTTTTACACTAATCCTTCTGTGCTCCCTACGGCAGGAAAGGAAGGGTATAGGAGTGGTGAAACAGCATACTGAGATTCTTGCACAGCACAGGGTTGGACTGGATGGCTCTCTACAATTATACATTTCTACATTCCGATTAACCATCAAAACCTGTTGCATCTTAACATACCAGGCTTGAAGGGGGTCAACTCCTATATGGCACTGGCTTTCCCCACTTACTGTCAAGACCAATTTAGCAGAGTGTGGGGAGCAAAGGGGTGAAGAAATAAGCCTAACTCAAGATAGGAGCAGCTGGTTTTTCTTGATGGAACTACCACATGTGGGCATGGAATGGCATTCTTACAGCCAAAACAGGCTTCCCCTGGTGCCCTTCAGATGTTTCTGGGCTACCAACTCCCCATCAGCCCCAGGCAGTGCAGAAAATAGATGTAGCTTATTTGAGTCGCAGGCCAAAACATCTGCAGGACACTGAGTTGGAGAAGGGTGGCATTGGCTGGTGAACTCCGCAGTTCATCTCAGGCAGCAGCAGCAGCAGTAGCAGAAGGCATCATTCTAGATTGACAGATATGTTTCTACATAGCCAGCAGGAATGCTTACTGGTGATCCTTGTGCACATTCAGCTGGCAGTCCCGGCAGGTGAGGGTGTCGCAAGTGTCGCAGAACAACACCAGTGGCTCATGCTTGTGGACGGAGCAGTACACTGTCTTCTCTCTCTCCTGGGATTTGGAAGAGCCTAGCAAGAAGCAGAGGACAGCCTGTTTACCCTTGCAAAGCACACACCTCAACAGATGCAGCATTATGTGGGTGCGGGAGAGAAAACCATGGCATTTTGCGCCCACCATGCCAGGGCCAACAGCACTAGTTTCAGACAAGTAATGTTTCTCTCAACTCCCTTGGACGTTGTCGGGGACCATGCTGAGGAGGGCAGAGGAGGAATGGTGGGAGCCTCCCCCTGCTCCGGATCCTAGATCTTCCCAGGAGCAGGAGGACAGTATAGATTTGCAACAGTGGTTTGCAGAGGGAGATAGTTCAGAAGGCAGAAGCTGGGAAATACTGGATGGGGAACAGCTAGGAGAAGAAAGAGATTCACTGTCTCTGGAAAGCATTCCTCCACCCAGCCCAAGGACAGTAAGAGCTCAGAAGGTGGCAGAGAGCACAGAGGGTGCGAGCTCAGGTTACAACATGCAGTAGTGACATGGGTGACTAGGGAGGCATGGGGTGGAACTCTTAATTGGGAGCACCCCATTAATTGGAAGTGGATTCTTTGTTCTCTCGCTATGATCATTAAAGTTTCTAACTGGTTAAGAAGACTCCTTTTCCTTTTTTTGTTTATCTGCTGTGCGGGGGGTGGGGGGTGGAAGCCAATTCCCTGAAGCCTGACAGACGTTTCCACCAAACACCCATGACAGTGAACCTTTGCAGCCCACAAGACATTCTCCCTATGCCGCCAACTTACCTGTGGACCGGACAGTGTGTTCCTTAGTGTACTTCACTCTCTGGTGAGCCTCCACGCAAGTCTCGCACAGGGGCTCTTGGCACTCCACACAGTAGCTGGTGGCCGGGGCATTGTCTTCACAGCTGGTGCAGCACTGATGGGAAAAGGCACATGGTTAATTAACCAGTAAGAACAACAGAGTCATTTCCCTCCAACCACCCTAATCAGAGAGGCAGAAACCAGCCAAGGCACATCCAAAGACCAAGCAAAGAAACACTAGAATGAGAGGCTTGTTGTGGGAGGGGGAGTGACCCAATTACCTGGTTAGCTTCTCTGGCATCCCCAAAAGACTCTGTTGCACCATCCCGCAGGAAGTAGTTCTCTACTATGTCTTTTAGGTAACACTGGTGCTTGCACACTGGGCAGTCAACCACTGCAAAGAGAAGCACAACAGAAACATCAGGCACGATCCACAGGTACACACTAATCTGTGTTTTCTGAAAACGATTTAAGACAATTTTGTTTCGTTTCGACAGCCTTTTCCAGCTGCATGAAAAGGTCTCCTGCCTTGGAGAGTCTATGTTTTGTATTGCTTATAAGTCTATCTGCAGGGGCTTTTTTGTACTGCTTAGCATGATTTTTATTTTTATTATTTTAAAAAATGGATATATGCTTGTAAACTGCCTTGTAGAAATAAACGGAAGACCCACAGAAGCACCGAGCAAAACCAGTCTCCTCTATGTCATCTTGCCTGTTAGCCATATTTGTGCAGCCATTTCAGGATAAGGTGGGCTTGCAGATAAGAGAGAAGCAATGATAAGATGCATGTCAATGCATCTGAACTGTTCTCCCATTACTCATCTGACTAGCCAGGTCAGCAGCCATCACTGCAACCTGAAAAGTGGGGAAGGGGGTGTGGGTGTGCGCGTGGGTGCGTGCGTGCATGCTCTCTTGCTCTCTCACTCACCAAATCACTTGCTGATACATTTACTGATTTCCCTCTATATCAGAAAGGTATAACCAAACATTGCTGTTTTACAAATAGTTGCAGAGAATGAAATGAAAGAGCCACACTAGCAGCTCACATGTGAAGATTAAATCAACTGCTTCCATTCCGGCTGGTCATATTATGAACTCAGAAACTGGTGCCCCTGCATCATACTTTCCTTTTCATCTCATGCTTTTCGACAACACTGTAGGCAGGGACTGTCATGTTTTGTGTACAGCACTGACCACATTAGACAAATTATAAGCAACCAATTATTAGTACAACAAGCAAGTCAAGCCTTCCATTCATTTGCCCTATGCATGCATTTCACACATACGTGTGTGTGCAAGGGTCCGTCTAGCCCAAGATTCCAAAGCTGCCCACTTCACAATCTACATTTCTGCCACAACATATAACCAACTACAGCAGTTTGCACTTTTTTAATTTTTTTGAAACATGTTTGTGCAGATTTTTGTTATTTCCAAAGCAGTTCACACCACCACAATTCCAACATTAAAGTAAAATTTTTAGAATCAATAAATACTTGTGTATTTACCACATCTTATTCCACCAAAGTATTCACAATGTTGTCATCTTTACAAAACCTAGTAACAGCCAGAATGACAACAACTGGCAGCTAAGCCACACTATATCATACAGAGATACTTTATTTTTATATTATTGTTATTATTATTCCCCACCTGACGAGACTGAAAGCTGCTTACAGATAAAAAGAACCACTAAAACATAGAAAAACACTAATTTAAAAAAACAATAAAATATTGATAGAATTTAAACTACAAACGCTCTATAAAATCTGCTTAAAGCATACAAATTACTAACAGCACAGCACCAGCCCGTTGATTAAAAGCTGTCAATTCCTGAAAGTGTTGGAACAAGAAAGTCTAGCAACTAATATGCAAGCTAGTATATTAAGGGAAAAAATATTTTGGCTAGTTCTGACCATACACCTCAGTACTCTCCAAGCACAATCACAGACAGGATCGTCAGTAAGCACAGCCTTTGTTTTATACTAGCAGATATTACTTGAACACAATTCCCTTTTAAGGGAAAGCTACTGTACAAACCTTTGTTCTGCAAAGCTTAGCATTAACATGAGATGCAACTATGGGCAATAGCCACCAGTTTAAATGAAACCTCTGTGCAGATGCAGTCTACCTCCAAAAAGATTCTAGAAACATACAATAGGGCAACTTCCCAGAGTTATCTGGCTGATGCAAACAGTGGGCTACTCATGTTGCTCGGAGGGGGCAGAGGTGCCAAGCAAAAGTATGGCAATAATGAAGGGGAGCACTCCCTCAAGGACCCCTATATACTTCTGAGGATAAATATATAGTTTTCTCCTGTATCATCTGTAATTTCTCAGGGGGTCTTTGAAGCATCTGATTCCAAGAATGAATTCAGTTCTGCAGAGAAATATTCCTGCAGACTATGTTTGCCACTCAATCCACGTTCTCTTACCATCCTGCTGAAGGCTGCCTTCCTCGGTTCAGCAGACATTCAGGTGCCAAGTACATTGGCTCCCAGTACGTTTCCGAGCACAATTCAAAGTGTTAGTGCTGACCTTTAAAGCCCTAAATGGCCTCGGTCCAGTATACCTGAAGGAGCGTCTCCACCTCCATCATTCTGCCTGGACACTGAGGTCCAGCACAGAGGGCCTTCTGGCGGTTCCCTCGTTGCGAGAAGCCAAGTTGCAGGGAACTAGGCAGAGGGCCTTCTCGGTGGTGGCGCCTGCCCTGTGGAACGCCCTCCCAACAGATGTCAAAGTGGAAAACAACTACGTACCAGACTTTTAGAAGACATCTGAAGGCAGCCCTGCTCAGGGAGGCTTTTAATGTTTAATAGATTACTGTGTTTTATTTTTCTGTTGGAAGCCGCCCAGAGTGGCTGGGGAAACCCAGCCAGATGAGCGGGGTATAAATAATAAATTATTATTAATATTATTCTTAAATTGGCATGGGTCATGGGTGTAGCCAGCATATTTTTGTTGGAGGGGGCAGGCCTTTTGTTTGGGGGGTGAGAACCCCAGTTAGCTATGTAGTTTTACTGATTTAGGGGGGCAGATCTCCACCCCACCCCCTTGGCCATGCCCATGGCACAAGTCCAATTGTGAACATGTGGCGATATCTTGATGCCAGGTTGGCAACTGACATCTCCATCTGGCTGGCTTCTCCAGCTTTCTTAAGTATGCGGAAGAGCTTATTCACTGCATTAATATCCTACCTTTTTCTTCAATGAGTATATGGTTTACCCACCCACCCACCCTCCTCAGTTAATCCCTACAACGACCCTGTGAGTTAAGAGATTCTGACCTGTCCAGTGTCACCCAGTGAGCTACATGACAGGGTGGAGATTCGAACCCTGATCTCCCAGGTCCAGGTCTGACCCTCTAACCACTACACTGCACTGGCTTCCTAGAGTAATTCTGCTATGGGGCAGCTATATACATTAAGACGATAAATAAATATGGGGAAAGCAATGTACAACTTGGAGAAGGATCCAAAATATTTTCTTTGAAGCTTGAATTTGTTTCATTCTAGACTGGTTCATTTGATGTTTTAATGTGTTATAAACAGCTTTGAGATTTTGTTTCCTTTAAAATATAAAGCAGTATAGAAATGAAATGAATAATAATACACTCAAAAAATGTGCCTAGACATTCTGTGGTGGCAACTGTACCCTAGGTTTAAAGTGCCATTTTGTGATTAGCTTACATACCTCAGTTTCTAACACTTGAGTGCCCCCACCAAGAGGAAACAAAAGGAAGCCTCCTTTGTTTAACAATTTTATTGCTGCCAACCAAAAGATCAGCAGCAGCCGCATTTGTGCAATCACCATATGGACAGGGGAGGAAGCATTCATGAGACTACAGAGAAAGGTGAGAAAAAGGGTAGGGGAAAGGGGGAGGAAAACTAAAGGCAAAGCTTCTGAGATGGAGAAGGGCACCAATCCCTAGTAGAGATGGACCAAAAAGCAGTCCTAAATGTGCTATGTTGGAAATGATCCCAGCCACCATGGCAACACAAAACTTGAACTGAAGGTATAATCCAGGAGTGCCCTTGGGTAGTAAATCTCACAGCACTATCCTGCCTATGCATACTCAAAAGTAGGCCTATTTTGTGATCCACACAAACTACAGCCTAAATTTAAAGTAAGTGGAAAAGGTCAGGCTCCTTCGCTACCATCACAAGGCCTACCGACTACCACTGTTAAACGTCTGTTTTAATTTAGTGCTCCAACCCATCCTGAATCTTCAGGATTAAATGCATTATTTATAGCGTTTTATAACCCACTCTTCAGCCAGAGTGGGTTTCCAGAGTGACTGACAAAACAACAAGGCAACAGTCCCTGCCCTCAGGCTTACAATGTCAGAAAAAGAACACAAAGCCCCGGGGGGGGGGGGGGGTTTACAGTCGTATCTTGGAAGTTGAATGGAATCTGTTCCAAAAGTCTGTTCGACTTCCAAAACCAAACCACGGCTTCTGATTGGCTGTAGGAAGCTCCTGCAGCCAATCAGAAGGCGCGGAAGCCCCACCGGACGTTCGGCTTCCAAAAATAGTTCGCAAACTTGAACACTCACTTCCAGGTTTGCAACGTTCGAGAAATAAGTTGTTCAAAAACCAAGGTACAACTGTATTGGGAAGGGAAGAGGACAAGCAAGGCCAGGCTACAAATTCTTAAATGTTTACAAGGTCCTTATAACAACCAGCTTTGATGGAAACATGCTGTTCAAAGCTTTAAAACAGGCTTTAGATTTAACCTTTCTAAAAGTAGCTGCAACACAGCCTTGAGACCGCTGAACTTACAGGATTGTATCTAAAACCCACTCAGACCAGACCTAACCTTGCTATTTCTATTCATTTCAGTAAGCTTCCTCAGAGCATAACTTACACTGGATACAGAGTGGGCCATCTGGGGCCTAGCTGGAATCTGCTGGCTGGTCACTTCCCATCACAGCAGCCAGGGCCACAAAGGCTCAGAGGATGCCATTGCCCACCAGGGTAGACTGTCCTCCTGGTCTTCTAACAGGGTAAAGGTAAAGGGACCCCTGACCATTAGGTCCAGTCGTGACCGACTCTAGGGTTGCGCGCTCATCTCACATTATTGGCCGAGGAAGCCGGCGTACAGCTTCCAGGTCATGTGGCCAGCATGACAAAGCCGCTTCTGGTGAACCAGAGCAGCACATGGAAACACCGTTTACCTTCCCACTGTAGCGGTTCCTATTTATCTACTTGCACTTTGACGTGCTTTCAAACTGCTACCGTGTTTCTCCTAAAAGAAGACACGTCTTATATTTATTTTTCTGCCAAAAAAACACAACACGGCTTATTTTCAGGGGATGTCTTCTTTTTTAAGCTACTACCCTGGGAGGCTCGGCCCGCCGCTGCCGCTGCCGACGTCACAGGTTCCCCTGGAATCGCCGCAGCCGAGGCTCCGGCCAACGCAGCTCCTCCATGCCAAGGGGCTCCCGCGGGGCCTACGCTCCCTGCCGCCGAGGTAGTGCGGCCCGGCCTAGGCCTCACCTTGTCCTCCCAGGTGGAACGCTCCGCAGCGCTTTGCCCCACAGCGAGCCCTTCAAGGCGCCGGCGCCGCCGTTGGCCACCAGGTGCTGCTGCGGATGTGACGTCGGCTCCTCCTTCCGCCGGCCGCCGCTCATTGTCCTCTTCCGCCGCCGCTGCCTCCCTCCCTCCCCTACGGGCCGCTGCTGGGGTCGGGGCTCGAGCGGGAGCCAGCAAAGACAGGTGCGCCGCCGCCGCCTCCCTCCCTCCCCGCCGGGCTGCTGCTGGGTCGGGGCTCGAGCGGGAGCCGGCAAAGACAGCCCCGACCCAGCAGCAGCCCGGCGGGGAGGGAGGGAGGCAGCGGCGGCGGAAGAGGACAATGAGCGGCGGCCGGCGGAAGGAGGAGCCGACGTCGCATCCGCAGCAGCACCTGGTGGCCAACGGCGGCGCCTTGAAGGGCTCGCTGTGGGGCAAAGCGCTGCGGAGCGACTCGGCGAGACCCAGCGGGACCCGGGAGAGACAATACCCCAACACGTCTTATTTTGGGGGGATGTCTTATATTTTTTTCCTTTAGAAAATCGTGCCATGGCTTATTTTAGAGGCACGTCTTATTTTAGGAGAAACACGGTAGGTTGGCAGGACCTGGGACCGAGCAACGGGAGCTCACCCCGTCGCAGGGATTCGAACCGCCAACATTCTGATCAGCAAGCCCTAGGCTCTGAGGCTTAACCCACAGCACCACCTGCGTCCCATAGTAGTTGGGTTCAAAAGCCTCAAGGGGACAAATGATGGTACAGGTCAGCTGATATAGTAAGCAGAGATGCATCTTTCCATTTCAATTATAAAAAAATAATGCAAGTCTGTACTCTCAATGAATTCTGTTTCTAAAGGCTATTATTTCTAAAGGCTAGACTACAAGACCAAAACCAGCGCTTTGAAACAATGGTCCTGGGCCAAGCATGACATCATTCCTCCACTGAGATAACAAGGATGCTGTATTTACATTGAGCTTCGATTCTGCTTTGAATATGTGGTACACAGGAAGTATTCCTGAGCTGAGCCAATCTTACACATTTATTTTATTTTCTTAGAAGGCATTAGGAAAGTTAGCTCAGGCTCTTAAGCAGCAAGGACTAATTTACTTAAATGTAGACAAAGCAGCCCTCTGTATTTTAGCTCAAAGACAAGCCCCCCCACAAGAGAAAACAGAAAATACACAAAAGGACAACAGCAAGACTTTAATTCTGTGTGTTGCAACCATGTGTTCAAATAGCACGTAAGTCAACTAGTTAGTGCAGGACAAAAAAAATTATTTTGTTCAAATGGTATGTGCAACCACACCCACCCCACAAAAAATAAGCTATTTAAGAAGGCATGTGCTAAAATGAAATTTTGACCCACCAATGGTAGATAACCCCCTTTTCCCTGTTTTGTACACAAAGCCCTGCCAAATAAGGTTAGTACTTCTGTTTTGCTGTGGCTGGTTATACTACAAATTGCAAAAAGAACCAAATAAATTCTCTAAGCACAGGTTGCCCACACATTTATAAAGATACAGAGTTTTGCCAAATTGCCCCCTCTAATTGAGGAGAAGGGGTTTGGTTTGATTTTTACTTTTGCTAAAAGGAAACTGAAGTCACACCTCTTCTAGACTGCTTTTCAGCTTAACTGGTTCTGTGTTTTGCTAGTGGAGACCATTCCAAAGTCTTTTGTGTGCATCATTTACTCCAGCTGAATGGTAGTCCTGGCTAAAGATATCCTCATCTTCAGCTAAATCCCCCATCTTGTCTTCATTTGCTTTCTCTCCACTTCTCAGGAAACTCATGGGATTGAGGTGGGAGTTATCAATCTTCACACACTTAAAGGAACACAAACTTGCCCTTAAGCTACAGTGAGAAAGAATGGCTGGGTGATAAGGCACATATTTCACAAGAGTCTTGTTTCATTTTTGAAGAGAATTCTGCATAACTTGTTGCCCAACAAGATGTTGCAGAACTACACCATCATCTCTGGACCACCATCACTAAACATCACTAAAGATTCTCCTGATGTTGACTGGAGCCAATAGACAACTGCAACTCACAGTATACCTTGGCAAATAGTCAGGGATGGAGTTGTAGCCATAGCATAGAACATCTGGAAGGCCCAATGTTCCGCACTCCTTTCCTAAAAGCATTTTCCTTGGGGGATAGCTGTGCCATACTGTTACAAGCAAAATGAAAAAACCACCTTTTGGCAGCTTAAAGACTAATGGACTAATAGTGGCACAAGCATTCATGGATTACAGTCCATTTCACCATGTCCCTGAAACATCCTGATTTATACATACAATTTGAAAGAGTGTTTTGTGAATTTCTGCATTGAATGCCCCTCTAAACTCATCAGTTACTATTTCCATGTGTTTGATGTGGACTGAAATCCATGAAAGCTTTATGTCATAATAAACTATTCTTAGGGCATTAAGGTGCCACAAGAACTTTGTTAATCTTAAACCACTTAAGACATGAAAATATTTTACAAATATTTCCATTTCTCCAGCGTAAATAGAAAATAGAAAGTTAAATGTTGACTTGATGATCCAGTCCTGAACACTTAGGGTACTTTTACTACAAACCCCAAAAGCATGTTCTACTGTGCCTGGAAACGTACAGCAGAATGAGGTACCAGAGCAACTGTACCACTTCAGGTTGTAGGTGAGGGGTACTGCTTTTGAATGTTGCCTCATGCAAAAAAAAACACCCAACAAACCCACCAAAAGCCTGCAAATATAAAAATTAGTACCACTCCAACTTCTAGCCTAGCCTTCCTCCTGATGCACTTGTTTCCTGTTTTCACACTAAGGAACGTTCAGAAAGGTTTACAAACTGCATCTGACCAGTACTTTACAAAATGTCACAAAACTGCAGAATGCTAGAGTTGTCTGGAACTCTTCATTTGGCAAGATATTACACAAAGCAGGAGCTGGAAAGAAACAAGTGAAATATATACACCCTTGTGCGAATTAATTGAAACAAACAATGAATTTAGTAGGATTTACGTCCAGGGAATTCCCTGGCCAATCAAGCACCTGTATCTGCTGCTCTGTTCTGAATTTCTTTGCCACTTTCAACAGGGGGCTAGGTCTGATGTGGCAATCATGAAGCTTCTCTCCTTGTGACCTTCAAACATGCTGACTTTGCTGACCCTGTACAAAGAAACTGCTTTTCTCCACTGGTCTTTCATCCATTCCTTGTACTTCTTTGCCCATTTATACCATTTTTCTTTCTTTCTTTTTTGGTTAAAAGCTGTTTATTGGCGGGTCTTCTGCCTTTCATCCGACCACAATAAGGTGCCTGCGAACTGTAGAGGAACCGATTTGGATCCCTTTCTCCTTTAAATCCGTATTCAATGCATCACTCGTCTTGCAGGGATCCTTTTTCCTTTGTCGAAGCAAGTAAGCATCATCTCTAGTTGTTGTTTTCTTCTTATGACCACTTTCCTTTACGTTTAGGAGAAACAGGTCCGGTTTCCTGCTTCAACTTGATGACACAGCTGACAGTTGCTGAACTCACATCAACCACTGAAGCAATCCCTCGATATGTCTTAGCTGTGTGTTTGTGCAGGGTTACAATCTTCGTACGTTTCCTAGGTGTCACATCCATCTCGAACGGCAGCCAAATCACATCTGGGCAGGTTTCTAAAAGCTGAAATACTTTAGCTGCTGACGTAATGATTGCATCATACACTACAGCAGTTGGACAGGATTCTAAAATCTGATTCAATACAGTAGCTGCTGACATAATGATTGCATCATTAAAACATAAAAAATGATCCAACTGACTTTTCATGTTTGTTTTGAGTATAGGATTACGAGTAAGATAGAAAACATGTTTTGTTTCAATTAATTCACACAAAGATGCAAGGTACAAAAATTAAACAGCCTATTGTAGCCATGAGGTCAGCTTGTAGACTCATTTCCAAGATGAAGATTCCAGGATAAGCAAATCCCTCCCAGGTGTTAAGGGTATCAGGTTACCCACCAAGGATTCTGGGATGAAGAGGCAATGGCTGCTCCTCATTTCTGAGATGTAACCTATCTGTCCTAGGCCTTTTAACGTACCTTTTTAAAAGCTTCACTTAAATTACATTTTTATCCCATCTTACTCCAAGAAGTTCAGGCTATTGTGCGTGTGTGCCAACCCCTCATTTTATCCTCACAACCACCCTGCGAGGCAGGTTAGGAAGAGAGAAAATCCTTCAAGAGATTTGAACCTGAGTCTTCCCACTACAACGCTGTAACCATCCTACCACATTGGCAGCAATGCAGAAATTTTGTTGTTGTTTAGTCGTGTCCGACTCTTTGTGACCCCATGGACCAGAGCACGCCAGGCACTCCTGTCTTCCACTGCCTCCCGCAGTTTGGTCAAACTCAAGTTGGTAGCTTCGAGAACACTGTCCAACCATCTCATCCTCCGTCGTCCCCTTCTCCTTGTGCCCTCAATCTTTCCCAGCATCAGGGTCTTTTCCAGGGAGTCTTCTCTTCTCATGATGTGGCCAAAGTATTGGAGCCTCAGCTTCAGGATCTGTCCTTCCAGTGAGCACTCCTTCATGGATCACTGCCTTGTCATGGCGAAGGGGCTTGAATAACTCAGAGAAGCTATGAGCTATGCCGTGCAGGGCCACCCAAGACGGACAGGTCATAGTGGAGAGTTTTGACTAAACGTGATACACCTGGAGCAGGAACTGGCAAGCCACTCCAGTATCCCTGCCAAGAAAACTCCATGGACAAAGACAACAGGCATACCTAGCAGTTCGAATGCGGGTGGCGCTGTAGGTTAAACAGAGCCTAGAGCTTGCTGATCAGAAGGTCGGCGGTTCGAATCCCCGCGACGGTGTGAGCTCCCATTGCTCAGTCCCTGCTCCTGCCAACCTAGCAGTTCAAAAGCACGTCAAAGTGCAAGTAGATAAATAGGTACCGCTCCGGTGGGAAGGTAAACGGTGTTTCCGTATGCTGCTCTGGTTCGCCAGAAGCAGCTTTGTCATGCTGGCCACATGACCTGGAAGCTGTACACCGGCTTCCTCGGCCAATAACACGAGATGAGCGCTGCAACCCCTGAGTCGGTCACGAATGGACCTAATTGTCAGGGGTCCCTTTACCTTTAAGGCTGGGTAAACACACATT
Organism: Zootoca vivipara; assembly: GCF_963506605.1. Taxonomy (NCBI): domain Eukaryota; kingdom Metazoa; phylum Chordata; class Lepidosauria; order Squamata; family Lacertidae; genus Zootoca; species Zootoca vivipara. The sequence goes on along the minus strand of NC_083288.1, from coordinate 27,158,410 downwards.
TCTGTGAAGACAAAACCATTTAGAACTAAAATCATAGTATGATTTGGGGGAGAGGAATTAGGAGTCCGTTGGCCTGGGGTCACCAAAGGAAAGCCAGACGCAGGCTTTAAATGAAGCTATACCTTTATTGTGATGAAACAAAACAAAAAATTCCTTCCAGTAGCACCTTAAAGGTAAAGGGACCCCTGACAATTAGGTCCAGTCGCGGACGACTCTGAGGTTGTGGCGCTCATCTCACTTTATTGGCCGAGGGAGCCGCTGGACAGCTTCCGGGTCATGACTAAGCCACTTCTGGCAAACCAGAGCAGCGCACAGAAATGCAGTTTACCTTCCCACCAGAGCGGTACTTCTTAAGCATTTCTGTACTACACGTCTACTATTAGCCAAACATGACTACAACAAGAATACAGTAATTACAACGCACTGAGGCAAACTGAAGCCAATCAGTTATTTTCACAAAGTCCTTCACTTCCATTCTTATTAACTTTTAATTAATGCCTCATTCATTAACTTAACTCCTCTGCAGCAGATTCTATTCTTCTGAGATTAGCAGTCACTCGACCCTGCTGATTCCTCCAGCTCCCCTTTCTTGACCTTGGGTCCCCAGGTGTTCTTGAACTACAACTCCCATCATCCCTGAACACTGGTCCTGCTGGCTAGGAATGGTGGAAGCTGTAGTCCAGGCATCCCCAAACTGCGGCCTTCCAGATGTTTTGGCCTACAACTCCCATGATCCCTAGCTAACAGGACCAGCCGAAGTTTGGGGATGCCTGCTGTAGTCCAACAACATCTAGGGACCCAAGGTTCAGAAAATCTACTAGTGCATCAGAATTCTGATTACTATATAGTTACTATCTATAAGCATACTTCTCCTGAAAGTAGTTAGCTAACAATCATGCGCATACGCTAAACTACAAAATGGATTGAAGACAAGGAAAATTAGGTTTTCTCCTTCAACTAAGCCTGGACCCTATAACAATAAATTGTGGAGGCAGGTGGTGCTAGTCCAGACTTTTCTTACCTCCTAGTCCAGCTCTTACCTCCTAGAGCTAGGATGGGAAACCTATGCTGCTCCAAATTTTGCTCAATTCCCTTCAGCCCCAATCAGTAGGACCAATGAGACATGAGTCACAACAACATAGGCTTGTTTGTTGCAGCTTTAGCTTCAAACTGGGGGTTGGGGGCACAAATTGAGCCCCCCCCCCAAGTTTGAAAAGCCTACTGTATTTTGAACTAGACACCTCTGGATTCAGGTCAATTCAAAATGTAGCTGTTTCTCCAATAGCTACCTGGCCTTCCCAGCCAATTTCCCCACAAAAGTGTTCCAGAGGAATGAGAAAACTAAAGGAAGAGTGTTAACCAGAAGGGTAAAAATCTTGCTAGAGTGTGGAAATGATGCTCCCAAGTACACTCAGAACCGTCATTTCCCAATGGGGAACATTGGATTTGTAAGTTCTCTGGCTCCATTTCCCCAAATAACCAATTTTTAAATCGTTCCCAAAGCAAGCTGAAAGGGTTTCAGTCACAGCTGATTCAAATACAAGCCAAAAAGCATTTAGGTAATGAAACACACAGCTGTTAACATGAGCATGGTATTTAGGAGCAAACAGTAAAGTTATGCTCCTATACAAATAGGAGACAAGACATCTGAACTATTTGAATCCTGGATAGATATAAAATTCTCTATCTTTAAAAGGACTACTAATTCTATAGTAAACAGAGCAGTACTAATATACTAGTATACTCTCCTTCCTTAATCAGAAAACAGTGCCACATAACAAGTTTTAACACACAAAGTAAATAGGCCCCTATTTAGAGAACGCAGTTATTTACTCTCGTAAACAAACCCGAAAATTGCTGTTCGTCTTCTTTTGGCTAAGCAGCAGGAAATTGATCCCATTCTAGCTTTTGGAGTACCGGGTAGCTGTTTTAGTCTCTTGTAGCAAAAAGAAAACCAAGGACTTGTAGTACTGTACTTGAAAGACTATCAAATTTATTATTGCAAAAGCTTTCAGGGACTAGATGTATGCAATGCTATCCCAGTTTGCCAGGTTTGTAAACAAATGTGGAGAAAGTATTAGCATAGTGATCTAAGAGATCAGAAATGTATGAAGACCAGAGGTAAACCAGTTAACGATGCTAACCTTTGCTAAGGTTTCCCCACCATTTTTCACCAATTGCAATTCAATAGCTGGGGTTTTTTTTTGGGGGGGGGGACTATGTGGGAGAGAAGAGGTTCAGCTCCAAGACTGCTGCAGAATCTTATCAGAGGGAGTACCTGGTGGTTTCTGCTTTCACAATTCAAGGCCAAGTTGGCAAACATTCTGTACGAGAATTAAATTCAGTTCCATCTTCACTGAAGCTGCACTGGTGGCAGAAGCATCATATCAAAGGCAGATCAAACCCTTCCTTTTCTGAATCAGTAAAAGGCAGAAATCAATGAACTCCCCCCACTCTTCATTTAGATCAGCTGCATTTCAAGTCAAGAAAGAGAAGAGCACTCAAGGTAAAATAAAGTTCAATTGCCTAGTTCCTAGAAATATCCAGCTGCTTCTTTGAAGGTCTGCCCCCTTCCAAAAAAGTACAGTATATGAGATATTAAAATGTGTTGCGGATCAGCAGTGCTGTCAGGACAAGACTCTGGGGCAGAAGGTGGGTCCCACTCCCAAATGCATCTGAGCTTACCACATTTTAGAGTGAGTGAAGTAATACACTTGACTAATGAGAGAAGGACCCCTTAAGACCATTAAGCCCAGTATAAAAATTCCTGCACCACTGTTTGGGGGGATTTGAATTCTTCCTTTTCTACTCCAAGATGTGCCCTGAAGGAATGCAAACCTAAAGTTGCTTATGTGTATTTGCATGCACAACAGGGAGGGTCACTACTAAGGAAGCTTGTCTGGCTGCCACTGTGCACCAGAATAATAAATCTGTTTTGAGAGTTTTGGAGGACAGAAACCTCTAGATGTTTTTTTTTCTTGGTCAAAGGGTCCTGAAAGATCTCACCTCTCACTCTGGTTTCTCTAGTTTGCCAGAGGTATCTTAAGAAAGGGGCAAAGCAAGTTATCCAAAGTGTTCTGCAAGTAAGAGAAGTCTTTGCATTTTTCCTCCAGAACTATCAGAGGACTTGGAAGAAGGGCTGAGATTTCTTGGAGGGAGGTTTGTTTACTTAAAGGGGGGGGTGCTTCCCTTGTGTAAGCAGACAAGGCTCCAGCCTACTCCCTTGTTCTCACCAGAGGACATCTGGGCAGAGGAATCCTCCTCACTCCTGCTCTATTTTAGAGAAGACGAAAAAACAAAGCAGATAAGTTCCATTATTTTTCTTATTCCAGCACCAGAAGAAGATGTGCATACTCACATAATAAGGCCGATCAATGAAACTTTGGGTAAACAAAGGGTTACTCTAAGGGCTAGGCAAAATCGCAGCTAAAAGGAGTTTCAAACCAAATAAATAGCTTAAACGCCACTTGGCACATTCTTAAAAGTATGCTTAGGCCATACCATTAAATAAAGAGCTGACGCGAAAAAAGAGGTTTTTAGCATTGCAGTCTGACAAATGTCTAAGAAAAAAGAATTACAAAGAAGGGGGAGAGACATTGTTTTCTTTTCAAAGAAATGAAGAAAGAGTAGGGAAGAAGTTACCGCCATGCGAAGACTTGATTTAAGAAAACTTATTAAAAAGGCACTCTCATATCTGAACAAATTAACTTGGCAGAGAGCTTTCAGCAGAAGAAGAAAAGACAAAGAATTGAACCCATATGTGAACCTGGATTTGGACCAAAACACTATCAGAGATCACCTGTCCTAGCAAGCTAAAAGTTCATTACATATAAAAACCAGTAACTTTGCATATATTGCTTATTCTTTTGTGTGTAGCAGTCATAACTTAATAAACTTTAACATTATCTTAATTTGCTTGTTCAAATGGCAGGTGGAACTCCTGTGGAATCAAGAAACACATCTTTACAAGCAGCAAGATCCTTGAAATGTACTGGGGCACATTTTAGGCTTATTTCACCACAAATTCCTACATCATCTTGTCCACAGCACAAGGCAATTCAAAGAAACCCTGGTCTCTTCCAGAAGCCCCTCTCTTTGTGCCAGAGGAAGTGGGAGTAGGTAGGAGTAGAATGCATAGGCTGCCTGATAGACCAAGCAGCTGAGTTCAAAAGCACTTTGCCTGCAAAAACAAACCCTCCATAACCGCCATTAGTGTTTAATTGGACTAAAGTATAGGCACCTGCTAGAAGAGATGAGATCACAAACCCGAACGGAAACAACTGCAAAGACTTTAAGATTTGAATTTGAGATTAAACTTCATTTGGTCCAAAAGACGGTGTGGGCGGGGGGAGGGGAGCCTATGGTTTCTTTATTTAAAGTTTTCTTCTCTACATTTATGTTTTGGAAACCTTCCTCTGAATGTATAGTTCAAATTATATTTGTACAATTGAGGACGGAAGATATGGAATATTAAACCGAACTTGGGGGGGGAGGAAAAGGGGAGGAAAGCTCTATTTTGCAAAAGGTTTACAATGGAAAATTAGAGCTGACCCTTCCCCATCCATTATTATTTACTGAGTGAACTGAATAACGCTAAGAGGACTTGGAATAAATGCTCATTTATCTTCAGTTGAAACGGAAGGATGAAAGAAATCTGCTAACTTGCCAAGGAACTGATAAGGTTCATTACTGAGTCATCTGCAGTTCGACAGACCACTCTTCTTCCCAGGCTGAGAGGGAAAATGGTGAAAACAGGTTATTTATTGGGACACAGTGGTTTTTGCAGCTGTTAAAGTTGCAAAATGGTGGAGGAAAGGAGAAATTTCTGGAACAATGGGATATCAGCTTCTCCCAAGGCATGATGGATAACAGCAACAACTGGGGGAAAGAAAAACATATTTGAACAATAGGTATTAATAATTGTATTATAAATTAAATTTGTATTGTTATAATGAGGCTATTATGGGATTGTACTTGGAAACTAATAAAAAATATTTTAAAAAGAATTTTCAGGAAACAAAAAAAAACACCAAGCAGCTAACCATAAACACTTGGCTATGTTGGTGTTACAGCATGAGGTTAGATGGAGGGAAACAAAACACATTCCCAATCCCAAGACGTTCAAGGCCAGAGACAAGCCTTTAAAGAAGCCTTTGCCAATCTGATGTCTTCCACTAGCCCCAGATGTAGTCCGAAACACTTGGAGGAGACTAGATTGGCCAAAGCAGATTTAAAGGTTCTTTAAGTCCAATGCCAGAGGGGAGAAAAATCATTTTTATTTTTTAAAAAATTATATGCTACTTTTCTGGAAAAAGGAGGCCTAAAGCAGCTTATAACGTTAAAAAAACAACCATAAGAGTATTGTAAAACAGTGCCCCTCTCAGCCTAATTCAGACAAATGACCAGGAAGGATACCCCAGTCAATGGTATGAATAAGTCCAAGAAAACTAACAGCTAGCACTCCTCCTCCCAGGTGACTGATGCTGTTTCCAATCCAATATCCAGGCCTGAAGCTAAACTGAAAGGATCAAAATAATCAACTTCATTTAAGACTGCTTGGAACTGAGAAGCCATAACTAATACCTGGACACCTTCATTTAGTGCTAGAATGAAATGACCTAAATATACTTGGAGTATACAGATACTATCAACAACTAGGAATATAAGCATGGGTCAAGGAAAAGCACATAGCTTACTTCACTGGCATGCAACTTTGGTTTACTTTCACTATATGGAAGCAACAATTATCACATGAATTACACTCTAGAACAGGCTTCCTCAAACTTGGGCGCCCAGATATATTTGGCCTACAACTCCCATAATCCCTAGCTAGCAGGACCTGTGGTCAGGGATGATGGGAATTGTAGTCTCCAAACATCTAGAGGGCCGAGTTTGAGGAAGCCTGCTCTAGAACAATGACCATACTGGCTCAACAGTGTTGAGTAGCAAGCTTTTGGAGTGCAAACACTCTTCGTAAGAACATCAACAGCAAACATGCTGCCTTTTTAATGAACCCATTTAGAGATGTTTCTGAACCCCATTGCAGTGCACTCCTATGCATGCTTTCCAAGATGTTCTCTCATCAACTTTGACTGAAGCCTCAAATGCTCTCTTTTTTTGTGAGCCTACCCCATTTAACTCAGGGAATTAATGTCCGCTCCACAGCATGCAAGCTTTCCCCCTTTGTGAGGCATCTCAAGTACTGTATGCATAAAACAAAAAAGTTACGCTTCCAACATCTGTTACAATTCCATTTAGCTCCCTCCCACAAATCCTTGAGAATAAGGAGGCAGAAATTCCTTATGGGAATGCTCAACGCAACCAGGGATGGCCTGGAAAAGGCGGGAATGGCGAGGAGGGGCGAGATAAGGACCCGTCGCTTCCCCCCACCTCAAAAAAAAGACCAGCCAGCTGCACTTCTCGCGATACGCGTCGCTGCCCCCCTCGTCGGAATGCACGTGGCCACGCCTCCCTCGCTGCACCTCCGCCGCCGCCATACACGCATCCTCTTCCTTCCCCACGTCTTCTTCCACTTCCCCCCCCCCGCCTCCTCCTGCTCACGACCCCCATCCTAAAATATGCTTTTTTGGAAAAAAGAAATTGAGCGGGGAACGTGTACAAAACAAGGCATTCCTCTCTCATGCACCTTTCCCCCTCACGTCTCCTCCTCCATTTTTACTCCCATTTATACGAGCACGCCTGCCCCCCACCCGCGCGCTCTCCCAAGGCCTCTTTCTTGCAAAAAAAAAAATCAGCCTAGCGAGCACGAGGATAAAACAAGGACGTTCCCTCCCACACCAAGGCCGCCGCCCCCCACGATAAAGAACACGATAAACGGAGAAAGGGAAGGGGATAGGAAGACAACGTATTTTGCACCCGCCTCCCATTCCGTTGCAAGCTTCCTCCGCCTCAACGCATGCCAGGAAGGGGTTTCTTCTCACCCGCCCCCCGCTTCTTCCCCGCCACCCTCACCTTGGCCATCCTTGTTGTTGCCGCCGGCTGCTGCAGCGGCTACGGCGGGCTCGACCTTCATGCACTCCTTGCAGACGGTGTGGAGGCAAGGCAGGAGGCGCGGGTCCCGCTCGGAGCGCAGCTTCTCCCGGCACACGCCGCATTTCTCCAGCAGGTCGATGCCTTCCACGTTGAGCGGGGCGGCGGAGGGAGAGCGCTGCTTGTCCCCAGCGGCGCCGGCGCCGCCTCCGCCAGCAGCTTCCGCAGGGGCAGGGGCCGTCGCAGGAGCAGACATTGCCACCACCGCACTGAGGGGAGGAGGCGCAGGAGAAGCAACAGCAGCAGCCGCGCGCGCACAGCTGCACACACGCGCCCGCGCGCGAAGAAGCTGGGCCTCGTGGGAGGCTGGGGGGGGCGCGGCGCTGGCGGCCTCGAGAGGGAGACGCTCCGCCACCCGCTGGGGCCCTGCCTCTTCCCCGCACGCGCTGGGAGAGAGAGAGAAAGACAAGGGAAGCGGCGCGCGCAGCGAGCAGAGAGACAGACAAGAGGCCTGGCTCTGTTACAGCTCGCTCTTGACTTCGCTCTCTCTCTCTCTCCCTCCTCCTCCTCCAGAAGCTCCGCCCACTAGGCCAAGTGAACGACGGGTAGTTTTCAGGAGTTGGTTGGGGGGCGGGAAGGCAGGGATATAAGCCTTCCAGGCTGCTTCTTTTTTTTCAGGAGGCGGAGCTAGGCATCTTCCAAGGCCAATCGGAATCTTTGATCGATGCTCAAAACCGGCCAATTGGTAAACTGCCCACCCTCTGCCCGCCTCCACCTCCAAGAAACAAGGAGGGAATAAATAGCCGTCCAATCAAAATCCGGTACACTTCACAATTGTACACACACCCCTCCACCCCGCGAACCTCAGCTTCACCGGTCTGTTTTATTGGAGCAAATAAATCAAGGCTTGGAATGCTGTAGGCTCAGGCCCCGCCCTCTCCATGAGCGAGGCGGGCAAAGGGAGATTTAAGAGGCTGGAACCATGGCAACCGTGAATTCTCTGGAGCTGGTTGGGAGAGGCGGGGATGGGCTTTGGATTGACATGGGAAGAGCCAGTTGCGAAGAAGCAAAGTCTGGCAGCAGCCAGTCCTTTTTGTTCCGCCTCCCCGCCCCTTTGCTTAACCGAATCCCTTTCATCCTCCATGTTGAAGCCCGAACAGAGGCTCCCCTTTAAAGCATTAAATGGCTGAAGCGAAGCAAGCAGGTTAGGGTAATTCTGGAGTAGCTGCTTCGGAGTGACTCCGAAGTGACACAGATAACACACACCCCAACCCCTTTACAGCCCAATGAACTGGATGTAATTTATTTTTCAAGGATAATGGGGAGTAACTCCGAATTCACAAATGTCTTGTAAAGCACTAGCCAGTCCCTGATATGTGCTACACACATATCACCCTAATACTGTACGCTTGAAGCAAGTAACATGTTTTTCTTTAAATAAATCTTGCAACACCTTAAAGCCTAGCATGGGCGTGGCCAGGATTTGGGGGGGGGGCCGAACCTCAGCCAGGTATTTTTACTGACTTTTATTTATTATAGGGGCAGCTCCCCCTCCCTTTCCCTCCTTCCCATGAAGCCTAGTAAATATATTGTGGTAGGTAATGGCATATGCATTCAAGATGAGAACTTGGTAGTTTGCCATCTCAGCTATTGCTTATGAAAGGTAAAGGGACCCCTGACCATTAGGTCCAGTCGTGACCGCCTCTGGGGTTGCGGCACTCATCTTACGTTATTGGCCGAGGGAGCTGGTGTACTGTACAGCTTCCAGGTCATGTGGCCAGCATGACAAAGCCGCTTATGGCAAACCAGAGCAGCACACGGAAACACCGTTTACCTTCCCGCTGTAGTGGTACCTATTTATCTACTTGCACTTTGACGTGCTTTCAAACTGCTAGGTTGGCAGGAGCAGGGACCGAGCAATGGGAGCTCACACCGTCGTGGGGATTCGAACTGCCGACCACCTGATCAGCAAGCTCTAGGCTCTGTGGTTTAACCCACAGCGCCACCCGCATCCCATGTTGGCAGGAGCTGGGAAGGCTAGGCCAACATTAATTTGAGCTATCTAGGTTCCACGTTAAGGTGGCCACTTATCTACCGGTAACACCCAAAATGTGCAAATGCACTGTCAGAAAAAGAGATTTGCCTCAAATTTGCTTATGCTGATTTATATGTATAGAGACCATAGTGCAGGGGTCAGCAAACTTTTTCGGCAGGGGGCTGGTCCACTGTCCCTCAGACCTTGTGGGGGGCCGGACTATATTTTGAAAAAATATATGAACGAATTCCTATTCCCCACAAATAGCCCAGAGATGCATTTTAAATGAAAGAACACATTCTACTCATGTAAAAACACCAGGCAGGCCCTACAAATAACCCAGAGATGCATTTTAAATAAAAGGACACATTCTACTCATGTAAAAACATGCTGATTCCCGGATCATTCGCGGGCCGGATTTAGAAGGCGATTGGGCCACATCCGGCCCCTGGGCCTTAGTCTGGGGACCCCTGCCATAGTGGCAGACTCTGATAAAGTGACCTGTGTGCCTGCTTTGTTGGCTGCCCAAGTGCTAAATTCTGATGGGCAACTTCAAGCTCTTGACTGTTCTTAATGGGTTTTTTTAATCTTTAACTTGGGTTTGGACCAGATAGCCTTTCAAATAAAGGACACATTCCAATATATTGTTTTATCTTTTATTTGTTTTTGTTAAGAGTACCTAACCTGTTTAATACATTTACAGTATATCCTGCTTTTCCTCCAAGAAGAGTACATGGTTTTCCATGCGTCCGTTTTATGATCACAGCCACTCTGTTGTGGCTAGGGCAAACCAGTCAGATGGGCGGGATACAAATAATGAAATTATTATTATTATTGTAAAGTATGCAAAACTAAGATAATGACTGACCCCAAGTAACCCCATTGGCTTCATGGCTGATGGAGGGGCTTTGAATCTGAGTCTCCCAGTGCTACTTTGTAACTAGTCTGGTGACTCCAATATTCCTTCAAATAAAATACTACCATCCTCACATGATAACCCTATTCCAGGTTCCATGAGAGTCCCAGCAATTTTCCTACAGTTATTCATCTTTTTTCCACACAAATTTGTCAAAATCCAACCTTGAGCCTCTCTCTGAAATAATTTAGCAGCTAGCTGTTTTGAGGGGCATGTATAAACCTGAGGAGGATGAGGATCACAGCATTTGTGTTTAACTGATTCAGACATCATAAAATACAACTACCGCTGCATTTCATTTCCCAGTCATTACTCTCTTTTTTCCCCAATAATTTTTATTCAGTTTCCAATATTAGTATCTAATAAACAGTGTTTCAATTACATTTTGTATACATTACGTTTTCATTCACTTTATACATACAAAAAAAAGGAAAAGGAAAAAAAAACAACACAAATATCAAGGACCGCTACACAAGGGTCCGATAAATAGAAGTAAAATAGAAAAAATAGAAAATTCATATCATTCATCATTACACTATTTGTTTTTAAAATTGACTTCCACCCTACCTTCAGCCGTCTTATTAAGTTCTGGTTTTATGCTTATGCAGTTTATCTTTCTTTACGTTTAAAGCCATAATACTACTATTATCAGTAAAATAAAAAAAATTCCTTCAGTAGCACCTTAAAGACCAACTAAGTTTTTATTTTGGTATGAGCTTTCGTGTGCATGCACAAGTGTGCATGCACACGAAAGCTCATACCAAAATAAAAACTTAGTTGGTCTTTAAGGTGCTACTGAAGGAATTTTTTTTATTTTACTTCGATCCAGACCAACACGGCTACCTACCTATTATCAGTAACGTCAACCTTATTTCAGATTCCTATGTTCAGAATTCTGCCATTTCTCATGTATCCTATGAATTTTTCCACTTGTCATATTATGACACATATTGTCATATTGTGTCATACATTGTATTTGTTATTCTTCCTAACAACCAATAAAGAAATTTATGTTTAATTATGCGGTTGTTTTTATTCTGCTGGATTATTTACGTTTTAATAACCTTCTCCAAGTACTTTGCAAATTTTCCCCATTCTTTCTCATACGTTTCGTTATCTTGTTGTCTAATTTTGGATGTTAGTCTAGCTATCCCCATGTATTCCACCATCTTCTTACGCCAGTCCGTTAAAGTTGGTATTTGGTCCTGTTTCCAAACCTGGGCTAAAGTTATTCTTGCACCTGTTGTTGCGTATAAGAATAATTTTACATCGTTTTTTTCCACATCCTCCCCCACCATTCATAACAGAAAAGCTTCTGGTTTTTTCTTTATTGTGTATCTTAGGATCTTTTTTATTTCATTATATATACACTCCCAGTAAGCTTTCACCTTTTCGCAGTACCACCACATGTGGATGAAGTCTCCCTCTTTCGTTCCACATTTCCAACACTTTTTATCCCCCGTCCTAAACATTTTAGATAATTTCATTGGTGTGATACTCTTCCCAAGTAATTACTCAGTAAGGCTGCAACCCTATGCCCATTTACATAGGAATTAGCCTCACTGAACAAAAAGGGACTTACTCCTGAGTAGACATGCCTTGGATTCTGCTGCCAAAATTTTGAAAACATACAACGGAGTCTGAAGTGACCCCCCCCCCAATGGACAATGACTCTCTCAAGTACATACTTTCTTACACATTCATTCACAGCCCAGTGCTTTACTGGCTCCATTGATCTCTCATCAGTGAATAACAAATGAAGCATTTCCAAAGCTTTATTTATTACATTTATCCCCTGAACTATCCTACTTAACCTTTACATTTTTGGGGGGTAGCCTTTAGAAGAAGCCTGCATTGACTTTCCAGCCAAGACATAATAGGTTGTTTAGATGCTAATACACTGAAACAGAGCAATCAGGAAGAACTGATTATTAGCTCTTGCTTTCCTCTTTTCCATAGGAACACTGTCACCCTGCCTTTTCACTCCATTGTTAAACTCTTTGAAAATACAATTATACAACTTCCTGGTAAGTTGCATGGTGTAGGAAAATGGGAGAAAGGTTTTTCTGTCTTCTAATACTAGATACTGGGTCATGCAATGAATATTGGATGATTCAGGACAGGTAAAAGCAAGTAATTATTTGCACAGTACAGACTTAAGCTGTGGAATTTGCTCCCTCAAGGGTAGTAATGGTAGAGAACTTGAATGGCTTAAACATTCATATAATATAATGCTATCAATTGCTTTTAGTCAGGATGGCTGTGTACCAGGTCCACTGTTGAAGGCAACATGTCTCTGAATACCAGCTGTGAGAACAGGATGCTGGACTTGATAGAGCTTTGGTCTGATCCAGCAGGGCTTTTTATCTCCTTTTCTTTTTTCTTTCCCCTCTACCAAGTATTTTGCCAAGTTAGTTCGTCTGTCTGTCTATCTGTTCTCTATGCATTCATATACCTATTGATATATCACGACCCAACTTGGCACAATGGTTCTCAAGATGGAGGAGTTAGTTTCTGCCTACTTTTAGAAACTAGGTGCCATTCTGAATCAGAATAATGGACCAAACCATTCAAAACTGCATCAATTTGGGCACTTCTGAAGATATTGTCACCCAATTTGCCATGACAGCTCCCAAGATTGAGGAGTAGGTTTTGGTTTATGAAAGACCAGACAGTTACAAACTCTACTGATTTGGATACTTTTGAAGTTATCATTGCTCAGTTTGTTGTGATGGTTCCCAGGATGGAGATGGAGATGAGTTTTAGTCTGTGTTTGGAAATTGCCATACCCCTTTTGAATCAAGATGGCAGACAAAACCATTCCAAACTGCACCTCTGAAGACATCACCACCCAAATTGGCATGATGGTTCCTGAGATAGAGGGTACCATTTTGGTCTATATTTGGATATCATGGGATGCTATTCTGAATAAAGATGGTGGGCTGAACCTTTCAAAATTGCAGTGATTTTAATCAAATTTGGCAGTAAAGTAAAATAGCTGTGCACCAGATTTAGATCTGAGCTTCAACCAAGTTGGGTTGAGACAGCTACAAATCACCCCGAGTCAGGTTGTGTGGAGTAATCCAGCATTTCTCAACCGCTGTTCCGCGGCACACTAGTGTGCTGTGAGACGCTGGCTGGTGTGCTGCGACGTGCGGCGACGAGAAGGGCAATTTGCATTGTCACGTGCCTGGCGGCCGCCAATAAACAACGCTAACCCGCCGGAAAGCAATATTTCTCCTCCTCTTTCCCAAAGCTCAGTGCAAACGAGCCTGGCAGCCGCCAATACACAACACTGACCCCCCGGAATGCAATATTTGGCAAGTGTTTCTTACAGTCATAATTATAATATAGGGTGGCACAGAGTTAAATTTTTTAACTTTTTTAATGGTGGGGTGCCTCGTGATTTTTTTCACGGAACAAGTGTGCCGTGGCCCAAAAAAAGGTTGAGAAACACTGGAGTAATCCAAGTCTGTCATGGGGGAAGACGGTGAGACAGGCAGCTTCTACCAATAATAGCATGGGGCTGTTTTCAATAGGGCTTTCAAACAGCCCCACACAGCAGTTTGGCTGTGTGTGTGTGTGTGTGTGTGTGTGTGTGTGTGTGTGTGTGTGTATTCTCAGCAAAGGAACACACACATAGTCAAACTGAACAGCATTTAACCACCTAGCCACTAATACAGTGTGACTACTGCCCTGGATCACCACTGGCAATGACTAATGCACAAGTCAGTTTCAGAAGATGGGGAGGGAAAGTGAGCTGGGTCCAGGTCAGGTGGGTGCTTCCCACAATGTGGTGGTAGCAGCAGCAACGATGGCAGCCAGATAAGCAGTGGCCAGGGAGTTGGAGAAGGCGGTGCTGGCAGTGGTAGTGATCAGAGCAGGTGTGCCTGAGGCCTGAACCACATGCCAGGACACATGGGCAACAATGTGGAGGCTGGGAGGGCAGAGAGGGGAAAGCAAGCAGGTATGAGCATGTGCATCAGCAGCGCAGGAGCCTCCCACTAATGCTGCAGTCCTTTTGGCTGCAGGGGTCTGCTTTGCCATAGGGAAGATCTCTCCTCCTCAGAGAGGGGAGACTTTGTGGGCGGGACCCGCTCTACGCACCAAGCAGGGGGGGCGTGTTCAGCCCCCTGCGTCACCTATACCTGCTGCCGGGCTCAGGCCCCTGGCTGGCCAATAGGGCCAGCCCGTGGGCGGGGTTTACCTGCTTTAAAACAGCGCGGCAGCATCCGTATCTCCCCTTCTGCTGCTGCTCCTCAATGGATCTCCCGCCCACCCTCCCTGTAGGTCTTCCCTTGGTGTGTTTGCTTTGACCTTGCTATGGACTTCGGTTGGTTGCCTTTGGTTGCCCAAGGGGCCTGGTAGGATTTTTTTATCCAATTGGCTAATTGGCACCGGCCTCTTGGTTTTTTCGCCTACCTCGTAGCAATTTGTCACAACTTATTTCGGTATTTGGCGGTAGGCATTGGAATATGGAGTTGTCTGGTGTGTTCGAGGACTGGTTGTGGCCATCATCCAACCCTCCTCTTATAGGGGTATCCCCTTAAGGGATCTAGCGGTCGTGGATCCTGTCTGATGCCCCGCTGGGGGGCTAGGGCCATGGCACAACTCCCGGTGACACCAGGGGGAGCTTTCAGTTGTATTTGCATCAACAGGCTCCTTGCTTGGGGTGTTAACCTGATATGACCCCCCCCCACGCGGAGCGGGATGGAGTCATGCTTGCCAGGATGTCCAATGCCTAATCCAATACCTCTCACTTGCTCTAACCAATAAAGTTGTGGCCTTATTTTACCCATTAACTCAAATACCATGTGTCACTGTGTCTTTATTTCTCGTGGGGGGCGGGTCCTCGAACCGCAAACATGTTAACAGAAAAACACCCAGCAGATTGAACCCTTCTGCTCTCTGCAGAGTGGTGGGGAGGCGGGGGTGGGGTGGGTGAGGAGGAGATGAAGCATCTCCTTCCTTTGCCCCCCTCCTCATCATATCATGTTTTAAAAATCCTAATTAAACATTAAAATTTGATTTGGGGCTGGTCAGGGGTTCCCTAGTTGGGGAGTGGGTGGGCATGCATAACCCTAGAAACTAAGAAAATATAGTATTCATTTATAAATCCCAGTATTTATAAGCTAGTATTCAATAAGAGAGCAAGTGAGAGAATTTTATTGCTAGATTGGGAACGTGTGTTGTTTGGCTATTTTCTTTTAAATATGCACTGGTATATGCTCCAGCATAGGAGACAAGGGAGTACAGTGTCTCCAAAGGGGGGGGGGCTGAAGCTTCATAAAATGCCGGTGCAGTAGTTTTTTCATATGAGTGCTATGAAAATACAGTATATTGCAACCACTAAAGGTTTTGTGTACACATCTGATTAGTAATATACTGTATGTTTATTTGTGGGGAGAACTAGGAGGGAATGTGAGAGCTAGTTAGGAGCCTCACCATAAATCTTCAAAAGCACCTCACTGTTGTCTGCCCTCCTCCCATACTTAAGTTTCTAACTGCATCATGCACCTTCAGACCATATGAGATACAGAGTTATCTGAAAAGTAATCATACACAAAACAACTAGAAACGACAGATAAAAAAACAAACAAAATACATAAGCAGACAATGGCCTGGCTCCTAGCTGAAGGGGGAGGGAGTTGAATAGGTCATGTGAGAAATGGAAAACTGGACATATAGGACAATTTCAAGGACAGGACAACTTCCATCTGTGTGGGTTTCTGATAGAGGAGAAATTTTAATTTATAGGCCAATAAATACTTATAACTCAGAAATTCCAGAAACGCAGCCAACCATGCCCTTACTCCAGTCTGGTTTGTTGCTGAAGCTGAAAGTGAACTAAATCAATGTTACAGATAATATCTCTGGGGCCCTGCCACTCACTCCCTGAGCTCTAGGAGTGAAGCTTCAAAGCAGTTTTAGAACACTGCTGATGTGCATTGGTCAGTGGAGGAACACAGACTCGTCCTCCCTTCTCACAGTCTTATCAACCCTGCTGTAAACTAGAACAAAGGGAGTATTGGAGAAGGACAAGCATAAATCTCTTGGTGGGGGAGCAGTCTGCAGGGTGGATCAAGGAAAGGAGCAGTGGAATGCCTGGAGGCAGAAGGGGCACAAAGGAGGCTACCAAAAGGAAAAGCTCAGGCTTTCGTAAATGTATTATAATGTAAAATTGGAAGCTATCAAGCACTTCCCCTTTTCCAAATCGGAGCCGAGCCAATATTTAAAACTGTTGCTAAAGCCCAACTGTGCGCATCAAATGATTTAATAAGACTATGCCCCTTACTGCGCTCAAAGTGCTTCACATACACCGTGCATTTATCCCGCACATAGTAGTTTATCCCGCACAGAGCTATAACTTCCAGCACCTTGAACGATCTACGTTTCCCAGGATTATTTGCGGGGTGGGGGGGCAATGCTCTTTAAATATACGGTATGCAGTATGCGCATCAACAACACCACAGCCCTTCAAGGGAGGCCGTTGCTATGAAACCTGTACGGCAGCAAATTTGCAAATCGGTGCTGAATGCGATCTCTGCATTCGGAACGGGTTTTCATTTTTAACGAAAAGGGGGGGAGGATCTGCCTCTCGGGTCTGTGGAAACGAGCGGCTAGAGCTTGCCGTCGTGCCTTTTCTTAATGATGATTATGATGATGCATCCTCTCTGCCTCCGCTCCCTTTGCGCTTGTTGCTGCATTCCCAACCCAGCCGGGCGAACTCTCTCCCTCGTCGGCTAGAGGAGGGTTAAAACCATCGAGCCGGAGCTGCCGCCGCCGCGCAAAGCGAAGGGTGGGGGACAGGATGCAGCGAGGGGTCCTTTCCTGTGCCAGGACCTGCCGCTGCCCACCCACCCACACACGCTGCGAGGGTGTCTGGTTCCCTCCCAGGGCCCGAGGTCCGGACGCGCCTGCTGAAGGGCGCGCGAACCCTCCCCCCTTCCGGGATCCCTGCGCGGGGGCTGCATCGGTGAGAGCGCCTAGGACGGAGAGGAGGGCGGAGCCCATGATGCGGAGCCGGGGAGGGCGGCGCGCGCTCCGGCGCCGAAACCACCCACTTGGCGGGGGAGATCCCTGCGGCGGAGGGCGCTTCCCGCCTCCCAGTTCCGTGCCCCACATCCCCCGTTTTTCTCTCTTTCCTTATTCTCCTCCGTCACCCCGTTTGCAGTAGGGAGCTTCTCCTCGTTTTCTGCCCTTAATTGTCTTCCAGTTACCCCGTTTCCGCGACTGAGCACGGCCCAGCCGTGGGTGGGATTTTCGTTGTGGGTTATTCTTTCTTTCTTTATTTATTCTGCAGATTGAAGGCGGTTATCCTGTAACTACTTAGGGGGGGGGGAGCCCCATTGAGACCCATGGGATTTGTGCGATTTATCTTGTAATGCAAAAAGGAAGGGGGGCTGTGTGGGTGCGGCTTTCTAATTATGTATCTGAGGTGTTATAAGAATGCTTGGCTTGTTCTCTCTCTTTGTATATACATATACATACATACATACATACATACATACATACATACATACATACATACATACATTCACACACATACACAGTGCTATTTTTCTAGGAAAAAAAGGTGCCCGAGCTCACTGTGAGCTTTTTCCCATGTTCTCTTAGAATGGCAATGGCGAACACCTGAGAGGTGCCAGAGCTGAGGTCCTGTGAGCTCAGGTTGGGAAAAAAGCCCTGCACATACACACCCACACAGGTTCAAGAACCATTGTTTTGTTTTCTGAGTAGCATTTAAGATTTAACATGGAGCATAAGCTACTTGGGGCAGGGAGCTACGTGGGGCAGGCACCTTCAATATTAAACATCACAACATAGTGTGCAAGTTTTCCAGGACTCTTCATCAGGCCTGATGGTAAGTGAAACAATGAGTGGGGAAGAAAAAGGTGGCTGTGGACTAGTGTCAAAGCCACTGTGTCTGAGCTGGCCATGGTTTTAAGATGGAATTCTGATTCTTCCTCAGTAGATTCTCCTTGTAAGCTGGTTTGGGAGCCAATCTTACCTGAAAAGTATACCTGAAAACACACTTCTTTGAAAGTGTGTTATTAATAAGCAAGCCAAAAATGCCCTGGATCTAAAGGTACAATGTGCGCAATGGACATCAATAGTGCAGTAATAAAACTTGTAAAATGCTACTTTTTATCTACTACATTTCCCCAAAAGTACACGAGCTTAAAAAAAAATGTATGGGGGGGGTGAAGGTGGCGAGTGCAGTAGGTGAAAAGTATTCATAAACTTTGTGGACCTACATTACTGTACGTTGTCTCTCTTTCCCATCCTATTGCTCAGCTTTGGCCACAACTCATATATGTTCCTTCTCTCTCTTTTCTTTTTCTCTCTTTCTCCAGCAGGTGGTATAGGCAAAGGTCCAAAAACTTAGTCAAGAGACGGGGAGAGAAGGTGAGACGTGGTTGAAAGAAGGCTTATAAAGAAAGAAAAAAGCCTAACAATCAAAACGGCTTACTGCGGGAGAAGCCCCGAGATAGGCCAGGCCTATTGCTCTGGGCTGGCAGGAGGTCTCTTCAACCACTGCTGGCCAGGCCAGGCCGAGGTGAGGTGTGCTGAGGCAGGAGCTTCCTTTTCCTACGGAGGAACCTTCCCCGGACCGCCACCGCCACTACCACCACCACCAGCTGCTGGCATGGGGGAGAAATCTCACACATGCCCCTACTGTGGGAAAGGCTTCCGGCGCAATTCGCACCTGACCCGACACATGGCCACCCATTCCGGGCTCCAGCGCCCCTTGGGCGGGAAGCGCCTTGGGCAGCAGGTGCAGGAAGTGGACCGGCCATTCAGCTGCAGCTACTGCGGGAAGTCCTTTGCCAAGAGCGCCCACCTGGCGCGGCACCAGGAGACCCATTCGGGGGAGAGGCCCTACAAGTGCACCTACTGCGGGAAGGCATTTGGGCGCAACTCCCACCTCACCCGGCACCACAGCACGCACACCGGGGAGCGCCCATACGAGTGCGGCGTTTGCGGCAAAGCTTTCACACGCAGCGCCCACGTCACCCGACACCAGGGCACGCACACGGGGGAGAGGCCTTTCCGCTGCGCGCGCTGCGGCAAGCGCTTCACCCGCAGTGCACACCTCCAGCGCCACCAAGGCATCCACAGTGGGGACAAACCCTTCAACTGCGGCGACTGCGGGAAGGGCTTCACCCGCAACGCCCACCTGGAGCGCCACCGTGCCACGCATTCGGGGGAGAAACCTTTCAAGTGTGCCAGCTGCGGGAAAGGGTTTGGGGCGGCCTCCCACCTTGTAAGGCACCAGAGAACCCATAAAGTTTAGTCAGCTGGGTTGGTCCTATATCCATCCAAACGGGGGGTGAGAAATGGCCAGTATTGGACATACGTTTGTCTTTGTGTCAGGATGGCTCTCTCCACCCCACCCCACCCCGGTCTTTTTTCAATGCTATAAAATAACCTGAGTGTTTAGCTGCTGTGATTTGTGAGAGAACTGGGCATAGCAAATTCAGCAGTGGTTGGTCCCTGGTCTGCACAAACACTGAGGCAATGTGGACTTCACACACTCAGTTCATTTGCAGACCCAATGACGATAATTTTAGATGCTGGAACTGCAAGTTGTTCTGCTACTTCTTTCAGAGCGGGAAGGACAGTGTCAAATCTTCCCGACGCCATCTGTACGTGGGGGTGGGGTTTTTTTCCCTTCAGTGTGGCAAATGAAGGCCAGCCTTTTAAAATTTCCACTTGGCCATCAAGAAATATGCTGTGCGTCAAAAGTAAGAAACTCTGGAAGAACACTTAGACTTGAGGTGTTTGCAACCCCCCATGCACACCTCCAGCATCTCAACGGATGTGTGAGCATGTTGTAAACATGCCAATCTGCGGAGTAAAAAAAAAAAAAGCATCATTCTGGTGATTCACTTGGAATGAAGTTAGAGTAACTCTTCCACCCTCCTTTCCCTCAGCTTTTCGTTTCAGCCATCGTAGCCAAGAAAAAGCACTTGCATCTGCCCACGGTACCCAGGAAATGACACCAGGAATACTGGGCCTGACCTTTGAGCATTTCAGTATCCTTCAGCTGGGGGGAAAGGCTATTGGTTTGCTTCTGAACCAATTCTCAGAACTTGTCTGTCTCTTCCATGGCACTTGGCAGGGTGTGCATCTATTTGCAGTACTATTTTTATCTTGTGAGTGGGATCTGCAACAAAATGTTACAATGCTTTTGCCTGCCAGCCATGCCTCTTTTCAGAGTACTCCATCCTGTTCCCCACCTCCTAGTTTTCTGTCCCATTTCCCCACCTGACAGATACTCGGTGTTCTGTGGCCACCGAGCATGCTCCGTTCTCATTGGGGTTTGTTTGGGATTGTCTCTCCTCCGCCCTTCAGAAGGGCTGTAGCTCAGTGGTAGAGCATCTGCCTTGTATGCATAGTGTCCCAGGTCCAATCTGTGGCATCTCCTGGTAAAGCTGAATCTCCTATCTGGAACAGTTTTCTTCTCCTTGGACAAGACTATAGTTCTACTGATACATTTCACAGCGTAACTCTGTTGTAGTTCAGAGATATGATAAAAATTTGACCTTAAATTAGTTGGGTTTTTTAATGAAGCTGCTTGTGCTTCTTTAAATGGAGGAGGGAGTTATAAATGATACTGTCATCTGTCTCCACACATAATAGCTGATTTTCCTCTATAGAAGACCTTTAAAGGGACATTTGGTGATTCTTTAGGAAGTCGGGTATCTTGCTGCTCTGAAACATATGGGAAGAGATGCGGAGGCAGAAAACTTCTTAGCTGGAGTCCCTGAAACTTTCTCTGCTTAAGCCTGCACTCCTAGGAAATAACTGTCTTGCTTGTCTCTCGGTTTGCTATCTGTGGCTCTTAACTAATCTGATGTGTGGTTTTTTGAAGGTACTGGGCACTCGGGCTCTTCAGAGGCATAGCACAGGGGCACAGCCATGGTCTTGTATCAGGGCCCCCCTAAGACATGGATTCCCCCATGCGGCTGCCTTGAGTTATGTGGCCGTTGGCTTCTGCATGTGTCATTTTTGATGTGGCATCTTTGGAATCCAGGGTGATGAAGCAGTGCAGAAGTACAGCAAGTATGGAGCAAAACTTCTCATTAGAAAGGTTTGAGTTTATGAACACACACAAAAGAAATAAATTGAAACTCAACGGAGGGGAAGCAATAGGAGCCAAGGAGCGACAGCAACCTGCCACCTCTCCATTTGTTCGGCTAAGAGCAGAAATACTTTATAACATCTTTACTAGTTTGATTAATGACGGGTCTAAATCTTTGAAGCCTGTGTTGGTCTGCCAGCAAGATGTAAGCAGAGACTCTTTTGTTTTCCCTCTGCTTTTTCTGAACTCTTTCTAAATACAAAATGGGAGAAACAGCACCTGTACATCAGAATCTCAATGGCCAACTTGATGTAGCGCAACAAAAACCACAAGAGTTGTTGGAAAGAATACTAAGGTTGATGGGCCAAAACTGCAGCTGTTTCATACTTCTATGTCAACTCTTATTTTATTCTGCTTCCTGTGAATTTGAAACCGCGCTAAGCCTGACATTGGTTTCTCTCTGAGTGCTCAAACAGTGGAAATACTGAAATGGTGAACCTTTATTTGTTCAGTATTCTGCATAGTACAGACTTGTGGTTGTTGGCTTTTTTCGTTTAGGATTCCCAAGACCCTGCAATTGCTAGAAAATCCTTGGAATGTTCTGCCCTGCCCTAAATAATGGTTGCAACCTTTTAATTGCCTTAGGGGTTTATCTCCCCAAAGTCAGGCTTTTGCCTTTCTGAATGGGGATATCCCTGGTAATTGCCATACAACACACTTGAGACTGGTATAGCTTTACCTTCCTCTTGGGTAGTCAGTTTGTGTGGCGTTTCTTCCACTAGGGCCGAGGCTCCCGAGTCCAATTTGAGCCCTAATGCTTCAAGGGAGGAGCACAAGCTAAGTCCAGAGGTATCGAGTTTTCAGGTCTGCTCCCTCATACATCACAACCAGAAGGCAGCTTTTCCTGTTTGGAAGTGAAACTGCTTCCTTCTTAAACCTAGGCTTAAACACTTCCTCCTTCTGGCTATCAATAAGCTTTCAGATGTGTGGAGTGGGGGAAGACAGTTTTCTAAGAAAATGTCACCTCTGACCCATGGCTTAAAAATCTGGACCTACACACACACACATTCTAGATGTGTGTAGTTATAGCAAGTTGCCCATGCGGCTGTGAGATCAACAAAATGTGGAGCCACAGCCAATGACAGGCAGAGCCAAGTAATTCCAGTTCCCATCCTTCTCCCTGCTGACTTGGGCAAGGACAACACTGAGACTAAGGATTGCTGATAGACGATGTAACCCTCCTGCACCATGGTAAGAAAGAAGGCAGGGAGGACTGGCTGAGGGCAGACTTGAGACTGGTAGGGCAAGCGCCCTGTTCGCCGTAATGGGCCCGTCTCCAATAATATTGGTTGACTCCAGACTCTTGGGCTGCAATCTGCCATGTTCTTACCTTGCAGAAAGTCCCATTTAACACAGGAATAGCATTTGATAGGATGGTGCTCTTGGTCATGTTGTAGGCCCATTGAAATCAATAAGACAAGTTGGTCGTGACTGTATTAAGTCCCACTGGTTCCAGCAGGACTAAAAGTGTGTTATTTTAGCTGGATACAGCCCATTGACTCATTCTGCTAAACCCCTATCAGCCAGAGAGGTCAACTCTCCACTGCCAATAAAACTCCACAAACAAACCTATGGGTGTTTGCACCTATCCTCGCAAACAGCAGGAGTTTGCTTAAGCAGTAAAGTCAGCGCACAAACACTAAAGTGAACAAGTAATTTAGTTGCCAATCCATTGTACAAGAGAGTACAGAGGGGAAATGATTGTGGTGCTGTTTGCGATCATAAGTGCAAATGCACGGAAAATTCTGAAGGCATTTGGAGAGTGGAAGACCTGTAGGGCATAAAGAGGTCTCTAAAGAAGAGCCATCCACTCGGCCTGATTCTAATCCTGCTATCCAAGAAAGAGGACTCCTCATGAGTCAGGTAGTAGGGAACTGGTTTGTGTTTCTTCTTGCAGACCTCAGCTGCCTGATCTTGGAAGGAAGGAACATGCTGATTCTGCTGGGTTTATGCTGGAGAAAATAGTTATTTTTGATCTTGCACTTGATTGGTCATTTTCATTAGACATTTTGCATGCATAAACCCTATGTCTGCTGTGGACTCATGTACAACTATGACTGGTAGTTTCCTGCTCTGGGGGAGCTGGAAAGGTTCTCATTTCCCATGTGGGTGGTGCACTCCAGATAGAAGGATGCCAAAGCCTATTGATTTCAGTGTGACTCCAGAGCCTGAAGTTCACTGCGCTGCACCCATAGTGTTGTTGTGTTTTGCCTGGCCTATGACTTTGCTAATGGCAGTTTCTTAAAAAACAAAAAAACCACCTCCCAACAGCTTGTATATAGATAATTTCAACTTGTGAAGCAGTATTGTAGAACCATCATTGCTGGTGGTACACTCCTCCTGTACAGTACAATTGTGGACTCTGGTGAAATCAGTCATGCAGATTTCTGTAGTCGCGCTTTAAGCAGTACTTGCAGAAAAGCAGAAATTGGCTCGTAGTGGCCAGACCAGCTCTGCTGCCATAGATGTGATGTTATGGATTACCATTCTCTCTCCCATCCCCAACCTGGAAAGTGTTTCTTCTTTATTTATTTTAATTCCCCCCCCCCCATTTTTGGATGTAACAGTTATTATCGCACACCTTCCAGTGCATTTTCCCATCACTTTCCTTACTGCTAAAAAGTGACACTCTTTTTTTTAAGTGTCTTGAACAAGAGCTCTAAATCCACTCTTAATTGCTCAACCTGAACCTGCTAGCATGTGATTGAATTCCATGTGCAAAATTTTAGTGGTCCAGGAAACTTCCCCCCGCCCTACCCCCAGTCTCATTCTTTGGGTCAGGCTTTTCCAACCAGATGTTTTGAAAATCCTGTGGTACTTTAAGAACAGTGCCTAGATGTCAGGATCTGGAGCCACCTAAAAGTGTACATTTGAACTCCTTGGCTCACAGCCTCTACCAACCTGGTGTCCTCCAGATGTTTCAAACTACGGCTCTGCTGGCTGGAGCTGATGAGAGCTATATAGTCCAACACATCTAAAAGGCGCCAGGTTGGCAAAGGCTGGTTCAGTCGTTGGGCTTGGGTTGGTGAGTGGTTAACCTTTAGTTCACATTTGTTAAAACTCTCACCCACAAGAGAGCAGATGTGGACATCTAGTGAAGCTGAATGTTGGAAGATTCAGGACAGATAAAAGAAAGTAATTCTCCATGTTAAACTACGGAACTCACCCCCACAGGAGGCAGTGATGGGCACCAACCTAGATTGCTTCTAAAGAGGACTAGACAAATTCATGGGGGGGGGGGAATCAATGGCTACTAGCCATGATGGCTGTGCTTTGTCTCCACAGTGGGAGGCAGCAATCATTCTGAAAACCAGTTGCCAGAAACCAAAGCCGGGGAGAGTGCTCTCATGCTCGAATCCTGCCTACAGGTTTCCCACAGGCCTGATCCAGCAGGCTCCTCTTAGGTTCTCATGTTCCTAAGGGTGTTCCTGAGAGCAGCTGAGTCTTCTGAACTCGTTTATGAGCATCAGCACTCCTGTGGGGTGGCAGAAGGGACAAAGTGCATTTTGGGTGGTGGGAACACGGTTCCACATGTTAAGTTTAGTGAAAGAGAAACAATGGCGTATTTCACTTTCATGATTCCATCCTGTTTTTCCCCCGGAGTAAATGTCCCATACCCCCCTCACGCGATTGCAATCCTATTAGTTTTGATAGAGTTAGCTTTCAAGTAAGCATGCATTAGAATTGTGGCCTTCTTTTAATTCCTAGTTTATGATTTAGTTATATTGTTTAGGTGTTGTCTGGCAAAAGTGTATGTGGTGTGTGTTTTTTTCCTTACTACATAGTGAATAACAGAAAGCCTTTTCCGTTTCACAGGAGGCTCCAGCAAAGAGCAAGCTAATTGTTTGCGGGAGGGGGGGCATAGCTTGCTCCCCATCATCCCAGTCTGGTGCCACCCATGGAGCCAGTTCTGGGGTATTTATTTTACTCTGGCTCAGTTCAGTGTTTGTGAGCTCTTCGTTTTAGGCTTTTTGAGGACAGGGGGTGGGCGGGTTAGGTTTCCTTTGCTTTAGAATTGTTTGTGGGCAGGGATGTTTTGGATTATTTGAAATGTATTTTCTATGATTTTTATTACTGCCAATGGGTATGCCTTAACAAAACAATTGTAAATGCCATCGCAGCAGTATCGTAGCCAAACTTAAGCTTGGGTTTCCTGCCCCTATGAAATCCCCACCACCAACTTCCTACTTTTCCCGGTATTGCCCATGGTATCTTAATCGATTTCCCTATCGTACTAACAGTGTCTGTCTCTTCACTGTATGAAATAAACACTTTTCCTGATTCCAAGGTGCCTTGTTGACATCCTAAGTAGCCAGGACACCATTTTCGGGTGTAATAACCTGAGACGGCTAGGAGACTTACCTGGACATTTGAGTGGGTGCAAAATGCAGCGAGCTCTCTATTGCTGTGTCAACGTGCAAAAATAGACCCCTATGCTAGGACAGAGGGTAGGCAGAAGGTAGGCTGGGATGTGCTGGTAGATCTTTGGGTGGTTTGCAGAAGATGAGTCCCAACTGTTTTGCCTTCAGTGCTTAGCTTTTGAGCATACAGAACAATTTGTGCTTGGCATTCTTCCCACACAAGAGTCAGGGTTTCGTAGTGGCCACAGGTCTGGTCTAGAACCTTGGGAGACCAGAGTTTAATCCCCACTTGGCCATGAAGCTCACTGGGCAACCTTGGGCCAGTCACCATCTCTTAGCCTAACTTACCTCGCAGTGTTGTTGTCAGGATAAAATGGGAGGAGGGAGAATGGTGTACACCGGTTGGAGCTCCTTGGAGGAAGGGTGGACTATAAATGTAATAGTAAAGAGAAATAAAGAAATCCTGTCTGCCTTCCACCATGGAACCCAAGGCTGTGTATATGTGGTTCTCGGGTAGTTCACTCCTCCCAACTGATCAGGCACAGACCTGCTTAGTTTCATCAAGGTAATCCCTCCCTGTGTCTTCGGACTCTACTCTAGTACCACACTAAACACAGCGTGTCATTTGACCCTCAGGGGTGTCCGGAAAGGACAACAATCAGCAAAAAAAGGAAAGAAAACCCCATTAAAATACATCAACATCTACATGTCTGGATAGACTTGCCTAAACAAAAATGTTTTAAGCAGGTGTCAGAAAGAACACAGTGTTTGTGTCTGCCTGCTGTCAGTGTCAACCATTTTGCAACTAAAGCTACAGAAATGATGTAGAATGAGACAAAATACAGAATCTAGAAACTAAAAGCAATCAAACCAGGTCTACAAATATATAGTTAATTTTATACTTTTAATTGGATAGTTAATTTCATTTAACAAAAAGCTGGCTAAACATCAAGATACTAGGGTAGCAGGCACTTGTCTAATTTCAGCTGGCAACATCCCAAAGGCTGGAGCTGCATCACTGAAAGCCCAGTCTATTATTATTATTATTATTATTATTATTATTATTATTATTATTATTAAATTTATATACCATCCTTCATTCAAAGACCACAAGGCAGTTTACAGCATAAAAATACAAAATGAAAACACATAATATAACAAAATACATTTATTGTTATGGCAATTCAAAGCTCAAAATGACTTACAAAAAACAATACATACATGCATACATTAAAGTGAGGGGAGTATCCATTAAAACATCCCACCTAGTTAAAAGCCAGAGGCCTGATTAAAAAGGAAGGTTTTGGCCTGGCACCTGAAAATGCTGTATATACTCAAGTATAAGCCGACCCAAATATAAGCCGAGGCACCGAATTTTACCCAAAAAACCTGGGAAAATTTATTGACTGGAGTACTGGAGTATAAGCTGGTTCACCACACCACAAACCGGTGGATGAGGAAGGAGCAGCCTGAAAGGGCTGCTTTCAGGCTGCTCATTCCTCCTCCGCCTTTGCCACTGTTGGAAATGCGCTCGAGTGGGACCCTCACTCAAGTATAAGGGGGGGGGCTTTTTCAGCATAAAAATGTGCTGAAAAAGTCTGCTTATATTCGAGTATATAGGTACCGGTATATAATGATGGCATCAGGCAAAGTTCCATGGTGAAAGCTTTCTGCAAACAAGGGCCCTGAGCCAAATTTCTACGACAAAACCAACACTTTGAAATTAAGTGCTAGATCAGATCTACCCACTCTTTGAAGAAACTGATTTTTCTAGATCCATTTCAATCAGAGTTTAGGCCTGATTTGGACACAGAAACTGCCTTGGTCACCCTGTATTGATGATCTCTGTTGGGAGAGAGACAGGGGAAATGTGTCCCTTTTAATTCTCAACCTCTCAGCAGCTTCTGATATTAAGCATCATATCCTTCTGGAGCAGATGTCCAAGTTAGTGGTGGGAGGCACTGCTTTTTGGTGGTCCAGGTCCTACTTGGATGATCATTTCCAGATGGTGATGCTTGGGGTGTGCTCTTGGGCTCCAGTGTGGAGCCTTCAGTGTGGGTATCCTCAGGATTTGATTTTATCCTCCATGCTGTTGAACATCCACATGGAACCGTTGAGTAGGGACATCTGGGCTCTTGGACTACTGTACATTGTCGGCAATATGTTCTACTTCTCCTTTACATCTGCAGGCGTGGCAGTGGATGTGCTGGATCTCAGTGCTAAGATTACTGCAATGCCTTATACAGTACACAGTACTGCCCCTGAAGACGGTTCAGAAACTTCGGCTGGTGCAGAATTTAGAGGCTAGGTTGCTCTCTGGGACAAGATGCTTTGAGCATATGACACTAATCCTGGCCCAACTACACTGACTGCCAATCAATTTCCAGGCCAAATTCAAAGTGTTGGTTTTGACCTAAAGTAAAGGGACCCCTGACCATTAGGTCCAGTCGTGACCGACTCTGGGGTTGCAACACTCATCTCATGTTATTGGCCAAGAGAGCCGGCGTACAGCTTCCAGGTCATGTGGCCAGCATGACTAAGCTGCTTCTGGCGAACCACAGCAATGCACAGAAACGCCGTTTACCTTCCCGCTGTAACAGTACCTATTTATCTACAGTACTTGCACTTTGACATGCTTTCAAACTGCTAGGTTGGCAGGAGCTGGGACCGAGCAACGGGAGCTCACCCCATCGCAGGGATTCAAACCGCCGACCTGATCGGCAAGCCCTAGGTTCTGTGGTTTAACCTATAAAGCTTAAGCTATAAAGTTTTGACCTATAAAGCCTTAAACAGCCCGGGGTCGCAATATCCCAAGGACTGCCTCTCTTTATATGAACCTACCAGGACCCTGAGATCATCCTCTGAGGCCCTTCTTTGTGTGCCTTCTCCATGAGAGGTCTAGAGGACGGCAACATGACAGCATATCCTTAAAGCACTGTTTGTGTAATGCACTCCCCAGGGAGGCTTGCCTGGCACCTTCATTACATATCTTTAGGCACTAGGCAAAA
Organism: Zootoca vivipara; assembly: GCF_963506605.1. NCBI lineage: Eukaryota > Metazoa > Chordata > Lepidosauria > Squamata > Lacertidae > Zootoca > Zootoca vivipara. Next base: position 27,129,951 of record NC_083288.1, on the reverse strand, counting down.
ACATTCCTCTTTCCCCAGGCCTTTGGCTAACTAAAAATACCTTGCCTTTTAAACTAGATGGAGGTTCTGGTTTGTTGCTATGCTATATATTTTGTGTTCTCATTTTTTTAAAAAAAATGCTGCGAATCGCTCTGCCATCTTCGGATAAAGGGTGGTATATAAATTTAATATATATATATTTTAAAGTATTAAATGCACCTGCATGGTGCCTGTCTGAGTAGCGCAGCTGCAGTGCAGGGGTATATTGGAGTGAAGCTAAACATGGAATACCTTGTTTTTATTATTATCAGGGAGGTACTGCCCTGAACAAGATGCTAGTGGGATTCTCTACTGGTGCCATGCCAGTCTTGGGTGCACAATGCCCCTCTGCCCTAATGATGTTTTAGCCTGGATTATTTATTACTTAGTTTATTTATTAGATGTATGCACTGCCAGTTAGACCAGAGGCCCGTCTAACTAGTGCAGCATCCTGCTCCCCAGAGGCACGTGCATCCGGAGGGCCAGGAAGCTCGCTCGTTGTTGACCAAGCACAGGTATTTGGTACTCGATGACATGTCCCCCTCGGTGAACCTGGAGGGTCCCGCTGGAATCAGCCCTCCCTCCCATTGCATCCCGCTCAGCCCTTGGAAAGCCGCCTCGGCTTCGCCCAGCGACCCGTCCGCGGCTCCGCGCCGTGCGTCGGCCGGGCTCAGCATCGGTTCTAGGCCCCAGTCGCGGCGCTTGGCAAGGGGGGCTCCGCGCCGGCCTCTTGTTTGGGGCGGCTGCTCCCCGTTGCAAAACAAGCGGTGCCGCTAGAGGGCTCTGGCCATTGTCAAAAAAAGGAGAGACCGAGAAAGAGGCGACTGTTCTCATTTTCTCTCTCGCTGCTGCTCCCGCTGACGATTTTGGGGGCTGAACTTCCCAGGTCAGCGCCGGAGAGCCTTGTTGTTGCTGCTTCTCCTCCTCCTCCTCCTCCTCCTGCTTGCGTAGCAGCGGCAGACCCAGACCCGGCGCCACCCCGACGGGGCTGCGGGAGCCTCCAGTTTTAAGAAATCTCGTTCTCCAGCCGCATCCTCAAGGGAGAGAGAGACCTTTATCAGCCTCGGTTGCTTTTCTCTCCCCCGCCCGCCCCACTTCTTTCTTTTCTTTTCTTCTCTCCCCACCCCCACCCTTTTTTAATATTATCATTTAAAGGAGAGATCGCGAACTCTGCAGCTTCTCAGGGACCCGATCCTGAAGCCAGAGACTTCCAGGTAACTCCCGCCGACTGGGGTTTGGGCAGCCAGCCAAAAGTCCAGCAACGTAGCCAGGCAACTTCCTCATTAAGGGGAGGGGAGGGGGAGCCTATCACAAACAGCGGGGAGCCAACGCACCGCCGTTCCATCAGCGCCTCTGCTCTCCGAACAATCCGCTCCCCCCCCCTGCCAAACAAGGTATGTAGTGGGGGGGGGCACACACCCGGATCTTCCCTACGCGTATATAAACAAGAAGAGAGCTTTCAAGACGTGAGAATGACGTAGACCTTGGGCTGGGTTGGTAGAGGAAGTAGGAAAGCTTGCCTCCTCCTCCCCCCCCCTCCACCCGCTGCCGTCGCCTTCCTGGCAGGACTCATGTGCCTCTTAAGAACTGTGCATGCCTTGCAGAAATCGGCCCAGGAAAGTCTTCTTCACCTGTTGAATTTCTGCACGTCACCCAAAGTTGTTAAAAGTGCACCAGCCTTGCCAGGGAGACGGGAGCCGCAGCAGGATTGATATTGCAGGGGGAGAGAGAGAGGAGGGCCGCAGGAATCCTGTAGCTTTGACATCAGGGGTGCTAATGCTGTCCAGCAAAGGCCACCTTACAGGCCCAAAGCCGCAGGGTTGGTGATGGATTCTGAGCAAGGGAAACTTATTTTTTCAGAGGCCACAGCCTTTTGCAGAAGTGACTGATGTATTTTGCTGAGATTCAGTGGGCCCTTCTGGACCCATGCCAGAGACCTGTCTACAGGGACATTGTGCAGGACAATTATGGGACTCTACTCTCACTAGGTAAGGACTTTTCTTTTTATTTATTTATTTTTTTACTTATTTTTTATATTTTTTTAAAAAATCAAATAAAATCAGCTTTAAGTAGTAAAGATGGCTATTGCAAACCTGAGATCCCAGAGGTCCAAAAACGTATGGCGACATTGACGTTGACTTCTGCTGGGTTAAGAATATGCAGCCTTTTGAATTACAGGGAACTCTTGATCAGGCCAGGAGAGTTTCTTTGAACTCTAGAAGGCTGCGTGTTGGTAAGCCAGCAAAACTCTCTCAAATGAAAATGTGTCAGGACACTTCTTTTCTTTAGCAAGCTCACAGAAAAGCCTCAGGAGATTAGGATTACTCCATTTTGTGGTAGATGGAGAGACGATAGAAAGTTATGAGAAAATTTCCTGTCCCTGTGTAGTCAGCAATCCTACATCACAGAGATATTTGGAGCATTTGATAGTTGTGGTGGCCAAACCCAAGAACTCTGGTGGAATTCCCATAGAATTCTGCTGGTTAGCTATGGAACGTCAGGAATTAGAAGTTAATATTAGTGTCAGCCAGCACTACCTCTTGGGTCTGGGTTGGTCTAATTCACCTATTGTATGGAACAATGCTTTTAAGCCGCGGCACCAGCATTTGGGTTTTATTTAGTTATTTTGACTCCTGACCCACCCACCCACCCACCCAAATATCTCAGGTTGGTAACCCCACTTAAAACAGCAAATGATCAAACCAACAAGGTAAGGTAACCATTCAGATATAAAACGTTGAAACAAAGCAAAAAGGGGAAAAAATATCCCCATGCTTGCTTCACTCTCTTTCCTTTGATAGATGGAGGAACCATGAACCCAAATCCCCAGCCTGGAGGTGCAGAGGCTGCGCCGACACAGAAGCAGATTCCAGGACGCCCTGAAGGCTCCCTTTACCCAGGCCAGAACCAGCCTGGGCAGCAAAGCGAGGATCCGGGGAAAGGATGGGCCAAGCCGCCTCTTCCTCCTCCAATGCCGAAAGGCAACCCCAGTCTCCCGCCCCGGGTCTATATGGGGCCTGGCCCAAGCCTGTGTGTCCAGTGTGGGGAGAGCCTTGCCCAAACTCGGCATAGCGTCGCCCCGCCCCAGAGAGCCCCCCACCCTGCCGATAAGTTCTACCCGTGCTCCGATTGCGGGAAAAGCTTTGGCGTGAGCTCCCACCTCACCATCCACCGGAGAATCCACACGGGCGAGAAGCCTTACGAGTGCAACGAGTGCGGGAAGAGGTTCAGCCAGAGCTCCACCCTCGTCCTCCACCGCCGCATCCACACTGGGGAGAAGCCTTACAAATGCGTGGATTGCGGGAAGTGCTTCTCGGTGAGCTCTCACCTGACCAAGCACCAGAGGGTCCACACGGGGGAGAAGCCATACGAATGCCAAGCGTGCGGGAAAAGGTTCAGCCAGAGCTCCACCCTCATCCTTCACCAGCGAATCCACACCGGGGAGAGGCCTTACAAATGCGACGAGTGCGGGAAGACCTTCAGCGTCAGCTCCCACCTCACCATCCACCAGAGAATCCATACAGGGGAGAAACCCTATCACTGCACGGAATGTGGGAAGAGTTTCCGGCAAAGGTCCGGCCTCAGCACACACCAGAAAACCCACATGGTCCTCGTGAGACCTTACAAATGCCCACCTTGAAGAGGGAGCCCAGCTTTGGGTCGCAAACCACCAGCCTTTCTTGCCTGACGCTTTGCTCAGTGAAGAGACTGTGGCTGCAGACGGATAGAAGGAGGGGAGAGTTGGCTGGCATCCCACATTTTAAGAGCTTCCTTGGAGACTTGTGGGGGGCTGGGGGGCACTGTTAATGGGAAAGGTATTTCAGGGGTGTCACCCTTCTGCCACAGTCAAGTTAGGGCCATTCCAGAAGCAATGGTTGTTGGTCGTTGGTTGCATGAGATCCCACCATGTTCCTTCAAAAAAAGCACTTCGGCTTTGGGTGATGTTTCTTTCAAACCACAACACAGTGTTACGGGGAACGTGGCTGTCTATTTCCCAAGCTAGCAGTTTGGAGGGCTGTCTGAAATGCAATTTGTGCCAAGTGTCACAGACACTAACCGGATATTTCCTGTGACCTCGCCAATGCCAACTTAGATCGGTTTCCCCCCCTGAGCGGTCCCCAAGTGTGAAAATGTTCCAGTAACAATTTAAAAGGAAAGGAGGAGGTTAAAGGAGTGGGTAGGCTTCTCTTCTCCGCAGCAGCGCTCTGCCATTTTTGTAAACGTTTTCTTTTGCTTAGTTGCTCCTTTCTAGCTTGTTGTTTTCAATGGTTTATATACAGTGATTGGTGGTGGTTTTATATGTTGTACAATTGTGAGCTTTCTTGGAGGTGGGCTTTGGCCTGGGAGCGGCATAGAGCATAATCAGTCACAAATGGGATGTTGATGAAAGTCTTCCCTGCTGTCCGGAGCTAGAACCAGAGCACGCATTTCCTTTGTGTGTTTGTGTGTTTTAAAAAGACAGAAATGAGAATAAGAACAGAATATCCCAGCACAGCAAGGCTGCCTGGTTGCAACGTGGAGATCCAGGCTGCGTGCACATAATACGTTTCAAGCACAGGGCTTCCACCAAAGAATCCTGGAAACTGTACTTTAGCCCTCACAGAACTACAATTCCCAGCACCCTTAAACTACAGTTCCCACGATTCTTTGGGGATAAGTCATATGCTTTAGATATACAGTGTGTACAGAGCCCTGCTCTGTCCTTTTAAAAGTCCTAAAGCCAGTGGTGTTATCGGGGCAGAAGTCCTCGGCCTTACTCCGCAGATGGAGTAGAAGAGCTGGCTTGCTGAAAGATGTATTGATGGTGCCACCAACTTGGTGGTTTAAAATGGAATTAAACAAATTCTTCTGATGGTCACCCCACAGTTTGGAGCCAGTGAATTAACACACCAGGGGCAGCCCATGTGGTGGCCTCCAGATGTTGGACAGCAACTCCCATCATCCCTGACCATTGACTGTGCTGGCTGGGGCTGATAGGAGTTGGAGTCCAGGACCATCTGAAGAACATCTGGTTACCCTTATAATATCTAAAGAGAGGAGTTGCCAAGGGACCATTAAGCCCAAAGGCTAAAATGACCAGACCGCACCACTGCCTGAACCGTCACCTCCCATCCCCATCACTCCTTTGGTCCCTTTGCCAGAGTCTCTTTCAACTTCTGCAGCCAATGCAGCAACTGCAATGCTATTTTTACTCCAGCAGAGAGTGGGAGAGAACAGTGGGGTGGACAGAGGGGCGCCATAGCAGATACACAGAATGGAATCGCACATGTAGCTCTGTCAGGAAAGAAAGGTGGCTGTCGAAGGCTGGCTGCAACTGAACCTTGCCTCCACGGAGCCTCACAGCTGTGTGGGATGTGCTGTTCCTCCTTGACATAATATAAAGTAGGTGCAGGGAACGTTCGGCCCTCCGGATGAATGCCGTACTACAATCCCCATCATCCCTGGCTATTGGTCATGGTTGCCAGGGCTGATGGGAGATGCAGTTCAGCAACATCTAAAGGGTCAAAGGCTCCCCACTTCTGCTATAAAGAGGGAGAGAAGTTGGGGAAGCAGCCACAGGAGTACCATCAATTTTGGAGGAAGAGAGAGAGAGATAGAAAAGGATACAGCAGGAACAGCGAGGAAACTCAGGGTCACAATTTGGTGATGAGGATGGAGTATTGGAGGAGGAGGGAAGAGAGAAGGAAATTTGCCCAGTAACCCCAGGAGAGCTCACTGGAAACCTGAGCCCCAGGGATTCGCCAAGAACATCAAGAAGGTCCTGAAGGAAATAAGAAGTTTGAGGGCTCTGAGATCACTTGCAAGTTGCTGCTCTCATATGGGGGAGATTTCAGAACAGGAAAGATGCTACAGCAGACTAATAGAGCCGGCCCGGTAAATATTTACAAGATTATGCATGGTGTAAATAAAGTGGGCAGGTAGGTTTTTCTTCTCTCTTGGCAGCATTAGGACCTGAGGTCATCTGGTGAAACTGATTGGTAGAAGATGCAAAGCAGAAGAAACACAGGACTTAAATAATAACTTTCACATTTAACGTACAGAATTCATTGTTGCATGATGCCAGTTGCCACGAGCTCTCAAGGGGGATTGGACAAATACATGGAGGAACAGCCTATCAGTGGATGCCTTGAACATCCATGTTCCAAAGCAGCATGTGTGCCTCATGAGTACCAGTCTCTGGGAGATGACAGTGGGGAGATGCTCTTGCTTTTGTGCCCTGCTTGTGGCCTTACCTGAAGCATCTAGCCAGCGCTGCTTGAAAGAGGACTCCTGACTAGATCAGGCTTTGGTTTGATCCGACTCTCCTTCGCTTTTAAAGGGACGCTGTTGGAGGTATTATGCCTCTGAACACCACTTGCAGAAAATCGCAAGTGGGGAGAAGGCTGTTGCACTCGGTTCCTCATAGGCATCTGGCTGGCTACTGAGATCAGGATGATGGGACTTTGGGTGGATTTAGCAGAGCTCTTCTTCAGTTCGCACACAATCTCTGGCCTAGATCTGGAAAGCTCAGATCATCTCCCTTCATTCTGTGGGCTCAGCATGTTGGTGCCTCTGTCCCTGGACTGGGGCAAGCAGAGCGACAGCACTAAGGAGGACACCCATTTTTGTTCTGTTTCTAACTGTCTGGATGTTGTTAGATAGTCAAAACACTTCAATTAACAGGAATTTTAGCCGTTTTAGGTGCTCTTCCTTTCCATCTGTAGCTTCCCCTTATTATCAGCAGTCGTTTATATTTCTTCACCAACAAACCTCTCACTAACATCTCACCCTGTTATCTCCATGGTTTTCGTTCAAGGCATATTAAAAGTTCAGAGAATTTTCCAGGAGTATTATGTGTGGTTATTTTTAACCCATCAGCTGGTGAAGGTCTTGCTTTACGGTACTTAACACAGGGTCCAGCCACACTTCCTCTGCCCCCAGGGAAAACCCACAGTTTAGCCCTGATTCGGAACAAGCAGCAGTTGGGTTTTCTGCATATTGCCATTGTTTCCGATTTAGTGCTAAACCACGGCTTTTCCAGCGGAACGCGGTGGGTCGAAGACAAAAGCACTTGAACTCATGCCTAGAAAGCATGGGGTAAGCAGAAAACCATTCTAGGAAATGTGGAGGAGCCCACTTGACTGTAATAAACATGCTCAAGATAAAAGGAAGGCAAACTTTGTGGAGGCTCTCCTTTTTTAAAAAAAAGAAAGAAAGAAAGAAAAGGGGCTAGGCTTTGTACAGGTACTCTTCATACTCCATCTTTCCACAGGAAATATCTTGTACTTCACACCACTCAAAAGATGAGTACTTCTCATTAGCTCCTTTGTTTCAAAAGTTAACAGCCACTTCCTGCTTCTGCTAATGGGGATGGCAGGTTTATGTGTGACAGCGAGATTTCCTTTCATTGTAATTCCTGGGTGCCAGAAGCTGAATTTAGCAGCATCAAGATACAGGCCAAATCAGTTTTTCAAAGCGATGGGCCATTATAAGAGGGGAAAGGGAAGGGTGATGACCATTAAGCTAGCCATCAGCAAAGCTAAGCAAAGCTAGGTGCCAGCCAGCGAATGGAAGGAGCCCTGCCCTTGGCTCTGAGTAGTTAGCAGAAGGCAATACCAGAGGTGGTTTCAGAACTGCAGTTTGCATGATATACTGTAAGTTGCAGGGGAAATAGTTGCAGTTTGTAAGCAGCGGCAGACTGGAGAAAGGCAGGTTGGAGAATAATGTGGGCTGACAATTTGAATCCAGGACTCTGGACGTGGGAGAAGCCAGTCTTCCTCACTTACCAGGAAGAGGGCTCCCAGTAGATTAATAGAAAACCTGTGATTTCCTCATTGTTGTTGTTTAGTTGTGTCCGACTCTTTGTGACCCCATGGACCATAGCACGCCAGGCACTCCTGTCTTGCACTGCCTCCCGCAGTTTGGTCAAACTCATGTTTGTAGCTTCAAGAACACTGTCCAGCCATCTCGTCCTCTGTCATCCCCTTCTCCTTGTGTCTTTCCCAACATCAGGGTCTTTTCCAGGGAGTCTTCTCATGAGGTGGCCAAAGTATTGTAGCCTCAGCTACAATATTTCCTCATAACGACCAGCAATTTCTTTCACTCTATTGCCATATGTGTGTTGTTTAGGGCCTATGACTTGTTAGCATTAGAAATGCACAAACTGAATAAGAACAGTTATTTTAAGCTCAGATATTTTACCCACTTATAATTAGTAAATAACTTCCTTAAATAAACTACGGTACTTTCCTAAGGCTGCAATTCTATACTCGGCTAAGAAGAAGTCTTATTGAACTTGAGCCTACTGCTCAGTGGGCATGTATAGCATTGCACTGCAAGTTAGTTACCCCTTCTCTCTCCATTAAACACTCCTGGTGTTCACAGTCAGAGTAGGAAAAGCAGCTGGAGGTCCAGGTTTGCTTAAGCAGCAAGGGTAATGTTGATCCTGGAGGAACCTATCCCCGGTTGGGGAGCATTTTGGGTGGGTAACCCAGGTTCCTGCCCCCAGAAAAAAGAATACCATGGTTTACCTCCCTCTACAGAAGCTACAATTCCCATCACCCTTAACGAAATAAAACTACAGCTTCCATGTTGGTCTGAGTCGAAGCAAAATAAAAAAATTCCTTCAGTAGCACCTTAAAGCTACTTTAAGGTGCTACTGAAGGAATTTTTTTATTTTACAGCTTCCATGATAGCTCAGTCTGTAGAGCATGAGACTTGATCTCGGGGTTGTGGGTTTGAGTCCCGTGCTGGTTAAAAAAATTCCTGCATGACATTTGGTGTCCCTTCCAACCTTACAGTTCTGTGATTCTTGAGGGTAAAAAGACCCTGACCATTAGGTCCAGTCACGGACGACTCTGGGGTCGCAGCGCTCATCTCGCTTTACTGGCCGAGGGAGCCGGCGTACAGCTTCCAGGTCATGTGGCCAGCATGACAAAGCCGCTTCTGGAGAACCAGAGCAGCACACGGAAACGCCATTTACCTTCCCGCTGTAGCAGTACCTATTTATCTACTTGCACTGGTGTACTTTCAAACTGCTAGGTTGGCAGGAGCAGGGACTGAGCAACGGGAGCTCATCCCGTCACAGGGATTCGAACCGCTGACCTTTGAGGGTGGTGTGCTTTAAATATACGGTGCTGTGTTTATTTACTTTGTTTGTACCCAAGACATTTTGCTGCCTGTGGAGAACAGAATGGAACACACACAATTCCACTTATGGAAGCCGAATGGGCCTACAGTTGAATTTTGCATGGGGCAGGCAATGTGGCACACATGAGACAGCTGCCTTGCTTGCCTAATAATGGGACGGGCCCTGTGCATACATACACAATCACATACACAGGTTACTACTACTACTACTACTACAACAACAACAATTTGCATTGAAAAAGAATTGTTTCCAACCCTTCATATGAGAGGAGAAGTTGCATCTAGTAGAATTTCCCCTCCTCTGGGGATGGGTGGGTACAGGAGCCCTCTCACAATCTGGAAAAGCAACCCCTGTGCCATTTTTGATGTGTTGCTTTGTTTTTATGCCCTGGTAAGGTTCCTGCCTGACTGACATATATTCAATACAGCTCTCATAATTCATTAATATGAAAAACCAATATGCAAACCAAGCCTTATGATGAACGGTTGAATGGGTATGTTTAGCTTGGAAAAGAGGAGATAGGACAGCCATCTTTAAATATCTCAAGGGCTTTCACATGGAAGAGGGAATAAGCTCGTTTTCTCCTGCTCTGGAGGGTAGGATTCGAACCAAGGACTTCAAGTTACGTACAAGGAAGGAGATTTCAACTAAACATACAGAAAAACTTTCTGACAGTAAGTTGTTCAACAGCTGAACGGTCTCCCTCTGGAGGTGGTAGTACTCTCCTTCCTTGGAGGCTTTTAAGCAGAGGTTGGATGGCCATCTGTCATGGATGCTTTAGCTGAGATTCCTGCATTGCAGGGGGTTGGACTAGATGATCCTTGGGTGTTCCTTCCAAGTCTACAATTCTGTGATTGGGGGCAGGAGGGAAAGGGGGGGGAGAGGGCAGGAAAGGCGCACAACACCTGTTGAATGTCTGCCTGTCGTTGAGCTGCTCAAAGCGCAGCACTTCTTTCAAAATCCTTCCCCCCTCCAAATAAAAAATAAAAAAATCCAACAGCATGCCCAGACTTACTCAGGGAGAAAACCAGGGGTTAAAACCATGGAGCAATCCAGGCGCCATCCCTGCTTGTGGCCAGAGTGGCTGCCTGTGCTGAGCCCCGGGCTGCAGATGGTCCAGTTCCTTACTCCGTTTCCCTTCCCTGGCCGCTGTCATCTCCAATGCCCCCGCCCCCCAAGCAAGATGCAGGTTAGGTTGTCCCCTGCCCTGCCTCCCCCTGCTGCTGGAACAAGGAGGCGCCAGCTCAAGCCCAGCTTTGAACAGCGAGGTCAGAAGGGACGATGCGGGGCTGGGGGAGAGCGGTGCCCGCCCTGAGTGCCAATGGAGGGATGGATGGCACATGGAGAAAGGGAAGACGTCCCCTTCTGCAGATGGTTGGAGGCGAGGGGCTGCTTGGGGGGCGGGAGTAGGGAGCATGGGCATAACCCCCCCCCCCAAATCAATTAAATAAATAAAAATACTGATCTAAAAGCGGAAATTGTAGAAAGATTTTGAGATCTTTCTGAGCACTTGGGGTCAAAATAAAGTGTTTTGAAACAACGGTTGTTGAAACATTTTATTGCAAATCTGCACCCCCAAACATAAATAATCACTGAAGTGTGTTATGCTTGTGCAAAGGAGGGGGCATTTTCTGTGACAGTTCCCTGGTTTTGGAACTTGTATATTACAGTCTTTTGGACATCAGGTTAAGACTTCCTTGCTTGCCCTGCCGTTTTAAAGGAGCTGTGTTTGGTGTTTAGCAGTTGTCTTTTAGTTTTTATTGAAGGTGGGTGGGTGGGTGTGCTTAGGGCTTTTATTTATTAATGCATTAGATTATTGCTGTCATTGTGCATCAAGGAAAAATTTCAGGGGGAAAAGTAAAATAAAATGGGAGATAAGAGGCAGTATGGCGCTGAATTCTACTTGCTGGGCATTGCAAGAGTGGAGAGTGCTATTGCTCTCATTTCCTGCGTGTGGGCTCTCTACACACATCTGGTTGGCCCCTATGAGAACAGGATGCTGGACTAAATGGGCCTTTGCCCTGATCCAACAGGACTCTTATGTACTTAAGTGAACAAGTCTTCCCATGTTTCTCTGCATCTAATTTTATGTCTTGTTATTTTCTCCTGAAGTTGAGATCCACTGATGTTGTCCCAGCAGATGCCAGGAGGGGACGTGAGGAGGAAACCTCTGTTGCCAAAAGCACATTGTCGAGAGAAGACATCCCTGGAGGGATGGAGCCCCAGAGGCCTGGCCTGGAACTAAGTCGCGGGAGACTGGCTGTGGGAGACTTTGCCCTAGGGCTTCCCACCAAACCCGGCCCCGTCTCCTCCAGCGAGGGCCAGAAACCCTACATGTGTACCGAGTGCGGGAAAGGGTTCGGCCAAAGCTCGCACTTGATGCGCCACCTGGGCACGCACTCGGGGGAGAAGCCATACCGGTGCGCAGACTGCCCCAAGGCCTTCACACAGCTGTCGAACCTGCGGCAGCACCGGCGCATGCACACCGGGGAGCGCCCCTACGCCTGCGACTGCTGCGGGAAGTGCTTTTCCTGGAGCTCCAACCTGGCGCAGCACCGGCGCCTCCACACCGGCCAGAAGCCCTACGCTTGCGCCCAGTGCGGCAAGCGTTTTTGCGAGAGCGCCCGGCTCCTGGAGCACCAGCGCACCCACACGGGAGAGCGCCCTTACGCCTGCCCACAGTGCCACAAACGTTTCAGCCGCAGCTCCCACCTTGCCCGCCACCAACGACTCCATGCACCTGTCCCATGCACAGAGGAGGAGCCTTTCCCTTGCAGCCAGGGCGCTGCACTCCTCCGACACCACCATTGTACCCACCACAATTAGAACATATGGTGCTGGAACACTGTGGCAGCAATTAAAGGATATTCCTCATTTGCCTTTAGCTCTGGATCCCAGCAGCGGCCTGGAGATGACCTCAAGCACAGCAGCTTCCTGCTTAGCTGCGTGGGCTGCAATGGGAGCTCAGATCTTACTAGGCTTTGGAGAATCGAGAACAGGAATGGGAAACTTGTGGTCTTGCAAATGTTGCTGGACTCCATGGGTATAGCCAGGGTTTATGTTATTGGGGGGGGGGGGCAGGACACCCACTGTCATCATCTTCTGTCTTGCTCTGTCTAGCAGATGCGGAATGAAGTGTCTCAACAACTGTGGTTTTAAATTACTTTCTTTTGACCCCAAGTGCTCAGAAAAATCCATCAGAATCTTCAGTCATTTGAAAAAGAGGATGTTAAAGAAAAGAATAACATCAGGGAGTACCTTTCAAGTATATTTTGCAAAATTACAAAGAACATGCCTTTGATCATCTTATTTTAAAAAAAATTAAAGCTAAAACAAGTTTCCTTGGATTTGCTAAAAGCAATAATAATAATAATAATAATAATAATAATAATAATAATAATAATAATTTGCCACACATCTGACTGGGTTGCCGCAGTAAAAGCACTTTTCAGCACTTCTCAAATTTCTCCTTTTTCCCCCAATGTAGTTTTTCTGTGCGCACTCTGTAAAAAATAGCCCATTGAGTCGCTCCCCTGTCATTGTTGGCCATTATCTTTACTTCTGCAAGGTACTGAATGACCACTCTATGGCACAAGTGGTGCATAGCTGAGCAAGAGAGGTGAGCAGAGCCTTTTTTTGTGGCAGGGGAAAAGATTTGCACCTCTTTCACTAGGTCTGCTGAGTTCAGCTCTTTTAACCTTGGAATCTTTTAACTGCTTTTTGCCGAGTTTCTTCAGCTATAAGCGAGAAGTTCGCAGGAGCCATGCTTATCACTTGGTTGGGTTGCCAGTTGCATTACTAGAATGCGCCATGACATCATCCAAGTGACCTCAGCGAGCATTTCAACTTCGAATATTCTGATTGTTTCTACTTATAGTTAAGCAGCTGCCCTCCTGGCTAAGCCCATGCTGGACTCTCAACTCCTTGCCGACCATCACCAGTGCCAGATTTACGTATAAGCTAAACAAGCTATAGCTTAGGGCCCCACTCTCTTGGGGGCCCCAAAAAATTTAAAGGGAAAAAACCTGGATGTACATTTCCAAAATATAAGATGAAAAAAAACCAAATAAAATAAAACCAACAAACAGCAACAGTGTGTTTTGTGTTGTGTAGGCTCCTATGATGTAAGGAATGTGCCCCGCCTGCTAGCCTGCTCCCTAAAATATTACTGGTTTGCTCATTTCAATATACAGTGGTATCTCGGTTTAAGTACACAATTGGTTCCGGAAGTCTGTACTTAACCTGAAGCGTAGTTAACCTGAAGCAAACTTTCCCATTGAAAGTAATGGAAAGTGGATTAATCTGTTCCAGACAGGTCCGCGGAGTACTTAACCTGAAGCGTACTTAACCTGCCTGAACTTTCCCATTGAAAGTAATGGAAAGTGGATTAATCCATTCCAGACGGGTCCACAGAGTACTTAAACTGAAAGTACTGAAACTGAGGCATACTTAAACCAAGGTATGACTGTATAGGGTGCCTACATTCTGCATGTGCAAATGGCTTTAGATGCCTATTAGATCCATAAAATCCAGAAATAGCATATATTCAAGACAAAAAACAGCGACAATTTATTGTTGACAAAGGACAGCTGGTCATATAAAGGGCCCCATTACCTTCAGTAGCTTAGGGCCTCATCAAACCTAAATCCGGCCCCGACCATCGCCCATGCAGCTGTGGCTGATGGGAGTTGCAGTCTATGAACATCTGGAGGGCCGCAAGTTCCCCACCTCTGAGCTTCATCAAGAGAGCATCAGGACATAACACAACAACCTATAGCCAAAAAATAATTCTCCGTGCTGCGACGTTGCACACTGTGACACTATGCTGGGAGGAGGTGCTGCAGGCAGTTGTTGCACTCCAGGAAACCTGCAGCAGAAAAAAAGAAACACAGACCCCTTGTAGCAAATGCTGCGGCAGGTGCGTGCTGTGAGCAAGGTCACATCTACAGGCAAGCTAGACGACTGAACATGGTGCTTAGATATCCAGAGCTCTGGTTAACTGCCTTGGGTGAGAGTGGGGGGAGCTGCCATCTGTACGTTTGGAGAACGATTAGCAGACCATCACCTGGGTTGATCCTCCTCCTAAGAGACAAAACTGGGAGCCATCTGAGCTCATCTAACCACCCAGGACACAACTGTAAAAAGGGGGACGTAAAGAAATGATGGGTATTAAAAATAAGAATAACAGCATCCCAGTTGACTCTTGATAATTCAGCTGCACTACAGTCAGCCTGTATGGTATTAAGACATGGAAGGGGAACAAAACCTTTTTTTTACAAATTTTCCCCCAGGGCAGCAAAAAGTCTCAGCCCACCCCTAACTCTGGGTCTTAGTGGCAAGGGGTGCTTATTATTATTATTATTATTATTATTATTATTATTATTATTCATAAAACATGAACATTGCTTGATTGTGGGGGAAACAACTCAAAGCACTAGAAGGGAATGTCCGCTCACCCCCTCCCAACAGGTGCGCGGGGTTTGCGACACCGCGCAGGATGACCTAGCCAGGTGCCACCCACCTTGCTACAGGGTGGCCATCGCCCAACCCCCATCTCAGCAGGACAATGGGCTGCCAGTTAGGGGTGGGGCGAGGGCTAGGGAAAAGGCTGGTGCCCTTCGGCCCAGACTCACTTGCTTTTCTTCCTGCTGGATGCACCCACCCACCCAACCCTCCCAAGAAAGATAACATGGTTTTCCTTTGCAGCCTAACCTCTTGCTTCCTAGGTTAGCGGGCGCTGCTATGGTTGTACGATGGTTGCTGTTTTCAGAACCGGGAAGGAATTTCTCCTGCATTGGCCGTTTTTGCCTTCCCCGTAGCAATTCATCACAACTATTCTATAGCCTATCTTTGAGATGGGGGGGGGGTTAACATCCTCATGCACCCCCACGTGGTGGCATTGCAGGGCCCCGTTAAAAGGGCTGATTGCGGGAGTCACTGGCCCTAGAGTGGCGGCAAATAGGTCAAACTCCTGGCTTTGGTGAGGTGGGAGGGCACGCTGTGTAAGCTCACACTTTACAGTCCCCTCCCACTGCACCTGACTGCCCTGCATATCCTCAGCCCCTGTTGGGTTGAGAGGGATAGCTTCCAAGGCCCAAGCCAAGGTTCCTACAACTGAAATTCAATAAAGTTGTGGCCTAATTTAAACCCATACATGGTTGCCATGTCTCATTTTGGGGAGGGTGTAGTCTCCGGGAACAGGGTTTAGCGCGTGGGCTTGCAATGCTACATCTCAGGCGGTCTAAGGCAGGGACAGGGAAGCTGTGGCCCTCCCAATATTGTTGAACTCCAGTTCCCATCAGATGCAGCCAGCATGGCCAATGATCAGGGATGATGGGCTCTGGAGTCCCACAACATCTGTAGGACCGCAGGCTCCCCTTTGCTGCTGTGCATCTTCATCCTCTACTCTGTAGAAGGTAATCATCATCTGTGGGAGAGAAAAGACCTGGCTTCTTTCGTGATGGCCTTAAAAATATATATATATTTAATTTCACGACAATGATATTCTGCTTGGTTTTAATAATAATAATAATAATAATAATAAACCTCTAAGCAGTTTATTTGTTGTTGTTGTTGTTTAGTCGTTTAGTCGTGTCCGACTCTTCGTGACCCCATGGACCAGAGCACTCCTGTCCTCCTGTCTTCCAATGCCTCCCACAGTTTGGTCAAACTCATGTTAGTAGCTTCAAGAACACTGTCCAACCATCTCGTCCTCTGCCGTCCCCTTCTCCTAGTGCCCTCCATCTTTCCCAACATCAGGGTCTTTTCCAGGGCCGGCTCTAGGTAGAGCCCCGGTGGCGCAGGGCACCATGGCGCCGGCCCGCCAGGAGGGCGCCGCGAGCTGCGCCCGCCCGCTGGCCGGCCGGTCTGCCGGTTCGACGCGCAGCTGCGCCCACGGCAACTGCGATGTGCTTGCCCGCCTGCTGCGCAGCAGCGCCTGTGGCAGCCGCGCTGCAGACTGCGCCCGCCCGGCGCACTGGGAAACGGGGCAGGGGGGCGCCGGAGGGATTCCTCGCTCCATGGTGCCAGGGGCGCTTAAGACGGCCCTGGTCTTTTCCAGGGAGTCTTCTCTTCTCATGAGGTGGCCAAAGTATTGGAGCCTCAGCTTCACGATCTGTCCTTCCAGTGAGCACTCAGGGCTGATTTCCTTCAGAATGGATAGGTTTGATCTTCTTGCAGTCCATGGGACTCTCAAGAGTCTCCTCCAGCACCATAATTCAAAAGCATCAATTCTTCGGCGATCAGCCTTCTTGATGGTCCAGCTCTCACTTCCATACATCACTACTGGGAAAACTATAGCTTTAACTATACGGACCTTTGTCGGCAAGGTGATGTGTCTGCTTTTTAAGATGCTGTCTAGGTTTGTCATTGCTTTTCTCCCAAGAAGCAGGTGTCTTTTAATTTCGTGACTGCTGTCACCATCTGCAGTGATCAAAGAGCCCAAGAAAGTGAAATCTCTCACTGCCTCCATTTCTTCCCCTTCTATTTGCCAGGAGGTGATGGGACCAGTGGCCATGATCTTGGTTTTTTTGATGTTGAGGTTCAGACCATATTTTGCGCTCTCCTCTTTCACCCTCATTAAAAGGTTCTTTAATTCCTCCTCACTTTCTGCCATCAAGGTTGTGTCATCTGCATATCTGAGGTTGTTGATATTTCTTCCGGCAATCTTAATTCCGGTTTGGGATTCATCTAGTCCAGCCTTTCGCATGATGAATTCTGCATATACAGGAGACAGATGAGGTGATCAGGCACTCCCATTTCTTTAATAACTTGTCATAGTTTGCTGTGGTCGACACAGTCAAAGGCTTTTGCATAGTCAATGAAACAGAAGTAGACGTTTTTCTGGAACTCTCTAGCTTTCTCCATAATCCAGCGCATGTTTTCTATTTGGTCTCTGGTTCCTCTGCCCCTTCGAAATCCAGCTTGCACTTCTGGGAGTTCTCGGTCCACATACTGCCTAAGTCCGCCTTGTAGAATTTTAAGCATAACCTTGCTAGTGTGTGAAATGAGCGCAATTGTGCGGTAGTTGGAGCATTCTTTGGCACTGCCCTTCTTTGGGATTGGGATGTAGACTGATCTCCAATCCTCTGGCCATTGCTGAGTTTTGGAAAACTCAGCAATAGAAAGCAGTTTATAAGAGGCAGCAAATTAAAACAATGTTATTGTAGTGGATATTTGGGGCAGCAGATTGATTCTCTTGTTGTTGTTTAGTCGTTTAGTCGTTTCCGACCCCATGGACCAGAGCACGCCAGGCACTCCTGTCTTGCACTGCCTCCCGCAGTTTGATTCTCTAGCCATGTTTTTTTTTAATGGCTGCTACGTACATGGTTCTATTTTAATGTACCGTATTTTTCAGTTTATAACATGCCCCCATGTATAAGACTATGTGGGGGGACTCCAAATTGAGAAAATGGGGGAGGGGGGGAGATTGTATCCGTGTATAAGACGACCCACAATTTTGACCATAATTTTAAAATAAAAAAAACCCTAGTCTTATACATGGAAAAGTACGGTAATTTATGCTGATACGTTTGTACATAACTTACAGGAAAGGTGGGATAGGAATGTTTTAGAAGGGACACCACAGCAGAGCAGAGAGGTGTGATGTCACCCTCTGTGATGTCATAGAATGTGCTAAGGAACACTGCTTGGATCGTGCAAGGCTGCTACTTTGGGACAGAACATTTTTGACATCCTGATAGCTAGCTGCTCCCTGTAGGCCAGAGATTTCCAAACTGTGTGTTGCGACACATCAGTGTGTTGGCTGCAATGTGTAGGTGTGTCACACAAATGCTCCCCATGTTCCTCCCAGGGCTGGAAAGGGGTTAGTTTAACCTGCGGTTTGCTAGCAAAACTAAATTGCTGTGTCGTGAAATGATGCAAAACTGAATTGGTGTGCCACGAAATGATGCATGTCTAAAAAGTGCCACGCAGCACCCCCCTGCCGGCCCCGCGCCCTGGCGCCCCGCGCCACTGGGACTATACCTAGAGCCGGGCCTGCCCCCCCAAAAAAATATAGTCCGGCCCACCACATGGTCTGAGGGACGGTGGACCGGCCCACGGCTGAAAAATGTTGCTGGCCCCTGTTGTATATAATGAAGGCCTCTTTACCTTGCTTGCGAAAAGAAGCTGGGGAGAAAACTATGGGGAGCAGGGAGGGAATTTGAAATGAAGTGTTAAAGTCTATATCAGGCATCCCCAAACTTCGGCCCTCCAGATGTTTTGGACTACAATTCCCATCATCCCTGACCACTGGTCCTCTAGTCCTCTAGTTAGGGATCATGGGAGTTGTAGGCCAAAATATCTGGAGGGCCGCAGTTTGGGGGTGCCTGGTCTATATGTCTCTCACCATCAGGGTTTTAGGAACATAAAAAGAGCCTGGCAGGATCAGGCCAAAGTCCCATCCACCATCCTGTTCTCACAATGATCAAGCAGATGCCTTTGGGAAGCACATAAGAAGGAACATGAAATCAGGCATTCCCAGTCCAATTCAATCTCAGGATTCCTAATTTCTACCAACTTAAGAAGAGACCTGTTGGATCGGACCAATGGCCCATCTAGTCCAGCATCCTGTTCTCACATAGGCCAGCTTCCCACTGGTAATTCCCAACATGAATTTTTCTAACCCACTTTGAAAGCCGTCCAAGTCTGTGGGCCAGTACTTCATCGTGTGGTAGTATTGCTCCACACATACACACACAACTGGGTAGTTCCACGCTGTGGTAGAAGGGACACAAGTTACAGCAGGGGTCAGCAAACTTTTTCAGCAGGGGGCTGGTCCACTGTCCCTTAGACGTTGGGGGGGGCCGGACTATATTGGACGGGGGGGGGGTTGAATTCCTATGTCCCACAGATAACCCAGAGGTGCATTTTAAATAAAAGCCCACATTCTACTCTCGTAAAAACATGCTGATTCCCGGATCGTCCACAGGCTGGATTTAGAAGGCGATTGGGCCGGATCCAGCCCCCGGCCTTAGTTTGCCTACCCATGAGTTACAGGTAATGGGCAAGATGGAAAATAGCTATTGGAGTCACATCGTGAAATCTGGGGTATGCGCTGAAATAATATTTGGGAAGAAAGATAATGGGGGGGGAGGCGGCTTGGCCTGGGATGTAGGCAGAGGGGAATTTTTTTTTCAAAGGTGAGCTTTGAGTGGGGAAGCTAAGGGTTGCCTCACAATCACAGTTCTCCTCCCTCTGTGTCTCAGGCAAAGCCACTACATCACAATAGCCTCATTGTGTGATGTCAAAGAGGTTAGTGGTGAGATGTGGCTCAGCTCAGGTAACTCAATGGAGGCCACAGGGCCACTGAACAGATGAACGGTGTGGCATATAAGGGCCAGCTTTTGAGCTGATCTACATGCCACATTTATCAAACCACAGCCATTTAGCATGGCCTTTATCTTGCCCTCTTCCCGGCATCCTTCTACATTCGCCATTGCTGCCCATGTGGTCCTGATGTGTTAAGGGGAAACTTTGTATTCTGTCACTGCCAGTCATTGCCAAAAAAAAAAAAAAAGTACCAGAAGTTAGGAGGCGGTTCTACTATGATGTAAGGTAAGTTTTGTGGCACCATTTAGGACAGGGTTAGGCAACCTTCTGGGAGACACATGTGAGGACCGTAAGTGAGTAGGGCCAGATGCAACAAATGTGCCTTCTTATTTGTTGCCTTAGGCTTGTGACTTTGGCCACAAGTTGGAAGCTTATGGCTTCCATCGTCTCCAAGTGGTGGCCATGCTTTCTTGGGCTGATGGGAGTTGGGGCAGATTTGGAGGGCCACCTGATCCTCCCTCCAGCCTAGACAGGTCAGGAGGAGTCATATTCAGTACAGCACTTTCCAGGGTGTTAGGGCTGGGCTGCAGGGAGCGGTCTGGAGCAAGTCCGAAAATGGGAACTTGAATCTGGATCAGAGTGGGCAGAGCAGAGAACAAGCTAGGAATCGAGTCCAGGTCAAGGAGCAAGACAAGGAACACAACACACTCCAGAGTTCAGCTAGACCTTGCTGACCAAGTAAGGCTCCACCGGGACAGGAAGACTTCATACACCTTTGATGGAGTTTGTTCAGAGGGTGTGTAATGAAAGTCCCCAGAGACTCATCATTGAGGGAAGTAGCCAGTAATTCGTGATACTGTGTCCCTGTAAGGCCAATCCTCACCTGGCAAGGGACCAGGGCCGGCCCTACGGCAAGGCTGGGTGGTACCCGGCTGCCAGGGTGGCGCCGCGCTGCACGCGGCGCCCGTCAGACAGTTGCACTGGGAAACAGGGCGGGGGGGGCGCCGGAGGGATATTCGCACCACGGCGCCAGATATGCTTAAGACGGCCCTGCAAGGGATACCCCTACTAGCACATAGCTGGGCCAATGTTTGATGGCATTTTCCAGCACCTGTGTTGTATTTCTTTTCCTCTTAAGACTAACTGCCTGCACAGGGCTATGCACAGTTCAATCAATATATTTCAGTACCAGTTTAGGTACAACCTATCCTTTTAATCAGGGATCGACAAGAGATCATTTAAGGGAAATTATTGCCTTCAATGTAGGGGTCACCATCATGCATACTGTATATGCCTGCAGAGGTTTCCCCCAGGGTCCCCAACCCCTGCTGAGTTTAGGCTTGGTGGCTGGGCTTGTGTGATGCCCGTAATAGTTTATCTGGTTTGCAAAAGGGGTCATGGGCCTAAAAGGGTTTTGACAGGTCTGCTCCAGTCTGAAATCACCATCAAGGTGGCTTTGTAAAAGTTCCTTTCATCCCCCACTAGGGGGAGCCATAGCTTGTTGGTCACTGTCTCACCATAGCCCATCCTTCCAGAACTATTGCAACCAGGGCTGAATGAACTTCTTGTCTTGTTAGTGACCCCAGGAAATGCAAAGCCAGCCACACCCACACCCACACCCACACATATTTTTGTAGGTGTAAGAGTGTGCTGCATTTTAATATTGCACAGCATTATTCTTCTGGAAGAATGGCAAGTTAGTTAATCCTCTCGCTATCCAGAGGTTGCACACTGTTATAGTAAAAAATTGGGGTTGTTTTTTTACAGCCCAACTCTCCATCAAGGAATTCAGTTTGTCCCCCCACCCCCAGTCCGTTTTCGGTCAGAGAAAATCGAGTGGAGGCAGGATCTAGTGAAAGCATGGAAGGTCTTTATTTTTCTGTTGCAAGAGAGTCCCCCTCTACCCTTTCAAGGTGTGCCAGAGATTTTATAGACTTTAGAAATTGCCCCACCCCTTAGCCAAAGACCACCCCAAAGCATCATACAAAGAGGCAGTCTACAACAGAAATTACAACAGGCAAAACTCCATGTCTCTTTGTCTCCTGCCTGACAAGATAGCTGATAATGGTCACTGATTGCATTACCTGGTCAGTCTGGGCCAGTCTTCGGCAATGGTAAATCCCTTGGTTCTTGAATCCATGCCACAGGCCTACCCTATTCACACACAAAACAAGCCTTTAAGGCAGGGTTTGTAGGATTTGTGATTGGCGCTGTAGACCCCCTGAGGTCCATAGACCACCAATTGGGAACAGAGCATCAGTGCCGCTATGGCAGTTGTGAGCAGGTGTCTCATAGTTTCTGAGTTATGAATCAGGATGTTCCTGGGTCCTCTCAAGCCAGCCACAAATTCACTCAGTGGCTTTATGACAAAGCACTATCTGCCCCACCTCTGATGCTTGCAATTGTTGGGTAATAGCAAGACTGGCTTATCTAAAGCATTTTAAGGATTTCAAGAATGCATGCGAGTGCCTTTCTCACCAGTTCATAGAGCAATATAAAAGACTGTATGCTATCTATAGTATAGGGGGGTAAAGGGTAAAGGGGCCCCCTGACCATCAGGTCCAGTCGTGTCCGACTCTGGGGTTGCGGCGCTCATCTCGCTCTATAGGCCAAGGGAGCCGGCATTTTGTCCGCAGACAGCTTCCAGGTCATGTGGCCAGCATGACAAAGCTGCTTCTGGCAAACCAGAGCAGCACACAGAAACACCGTTTACCTTCCCGCCTGAGCGGTTCCTATTTATCTACTTGCACTTTGATGTGCTTTCGAACTGCTAGGTTGGCAGGAGCTGGGACCGAGCAACGGGAGCTCACCCCGTTGCAGGGATTCAAACCGCCGACCTTCTGATCAGCAAGCCCTAGACTCTGTGGTTTAACCCACAGAGCCACCTGGGTCCCATTATCTATAGTATAAGAAGATCAAATACCAGTGGAAAACATCCTGGAACACAAGTGGAAGCCTTTTGTTTATCCTCAATTCGTTGTCCATTCATTCTTCCACAATACTTTTGCAGATCTCTTTGCTTTTCATAATGTATCCATGTCCAGGCATATCCTGTGTCTTGCCCCCAACTATCCCTTGGGGAAACATAATTTCACTGGCTAATAGTCCCCAGAGGCTTTTTCTTCTTTGCTATCTCAGTAGTAACCACATCTCTCCTAAGGAGAACAGGCCTGGGGGGAGAACTGTAGATAATGAGCTTTAATTGTAGCAGCTTGCTTAGGGATTGATTAAAGAGGTGTCTCCAGCCATTTCTCAGCCTAAGCATGTAAATAAACCCCAAGGGAGAGCTTTCTACATCACCCCCTCCTACCTGGGAGGCAGCTGGTTAATTAGCCCAAGTTGGGAGCTATTAAAAGTTTGTACTTTTTCAAGAAGTTATACTCAGACAGGTGCATTCCCAGAGCGTGGAGGCAGCTGGCACATCAAGGCTTTGGGCTCGATGCCAAAACATCTCCTCCAACACGCTCTGTTCTGCTTTCGAATCAAAAGGCATTGTGCATTGTTGAGGACTGAGCAGATGCTGGAGGCCTGGTAGTTTGCTCCCGGTGGATGCAGGGCTTGTGTAACCGATTTCCTTGATGCAAGAAATGAAGGTTGGAAACAGCAAAGCTAGAACAGCAAGTGGGCAATCTATGCTCCTGGGACAAAGCAAGCAATTTATGACTGGCTTGCAAGCAATTTATGACTGGCTTAGTATGTACAACCTTTCTATTTCAGATTTCAAATTACTGGGTGGGTGAACATTAAGACTCCCCAAGGCAAAACATGTTGCAACCATTATTACTGGGAAACCATACTTAGAATAGACAGAGGAGAGAAATATGGTGCTGAGATGGGCAGATCTCATTCCCACCAAGGGAGATATTGCCATTTTTTGTGCTTTCGTAAAGCAGGTATGATGGGATGCGGGTGGTGCTGTGGGTTAAACCACTGAGCCTAGGGCTTGCCGATCAGGTCGGCGGTTTGAATCCCCGCGACGGGGTGAGCTCCCATTGCTCGGTCCCAGCTCCTGCCAACCTAGCAGTTCGAAAGTGGCCACCTTAACGTGGAACCTAGATGGCTCAAATTAATGTTGGCCTAGCCTTCGCAGCTCCTGCCAACATGGGACATGGGTGGCGCTGTGGGTTAAACCACAGAGCCTAGGGCTTGCTGATGAGAAGGTCGGCGGTTTGAATCCCCATGACGGGGTGAGCTCCCGTTGCTTGGTCCCTGCTCGTGCCAACCTAGCAGTTCAAAAGCACGTCAAAGTGCAAGTAAACGGCGTTTTTGTGTGCTGCTCTGGTTTGCCAGAAGCGGCTTTGTCATGCTGGTCACATGACCTGGAAGCTGTACACCGGCTCCCTCAGCCAGTAACGCGAGATGAGTGCCGCAACCCCCCCCAAAGGGGGTAGATCACTCCCAGTTTTAAACTCTGTGAGTAGATCAGAGTCTCTTGGGAGGTGGCCACCCCTGATTTACAGTATACAGATGTAGGAGGAGGGGCAGACTGGAACACCACTGCTTTTTATAAACATCACTGTGTCTGTCAAAGCTACAGCCCCCCCTTTCTTATTCACTTCCTTTTAGCCTTGCAGAGCCACCTTGGTCAAATTGAATCCTCTGCACCCTCATTAAATCGTCAATAGAATTCTTAATATGATTCCTGAATGCTCATTAACAACTTCCACTGAAGAACAATAGGGTGAAGTGGTCAGCTATCGAAACTTGCCTGGAGATATCTGCTCCATTGTCTTTAAGTAGATAAATAGGTACCGCTACAGTGGGAAGGTAAACGGCGTTTTTGTGTGCTGCTCTGGTTTGCCAGAAGCGGCTTTGTCATGCTGGTCACATGACCTGGAAGCTGTACGCCGGCTCCCTCAGCCAGTAACGCGAGATGAGTGCCGCAACCCCAGCATCAGTCACGACTGGACCTAATGGTCAGGGGTCCCTTTACCTTTAAAGCAAGTATGAATGACATAGGAATAGTAGTAGTGGTAGTAGTAATATTTATACCCTGCCCATCTGGCTTATACCAAGAGCATCTACTAAATTTCTATGGACGTTTTCAAGGAACAGGTGCCAGCTCTGTTAGCTTCAGCTGTTGACTATCCTGCTCTTTTAGATACTGTACAAGGTGCTGCAATGTATGGCAAGCACTGGTACCAATTATGGTTCTGCCCTGAGCTCACTAGGCAATGTTAAGCAAGCCACTATTCTCTTTGGTGGCAAATTCTGCAAAGCCAAGGAAGGAGAAACCCACCTCATACAAACAGACCCATCCCGGTGTCCAAATGAACAGCAGACTGCAACTTCCCTCCAGTAGATACCGCATATCCTCGGGGGGGGGGGGGAGAGTAGCAGTATACATTCACTCTGGAGCAGCTTTTAGATAACTGGGGTTTAATTTGCATACAGGTAAAGGTAAGGTAAAGGACCCCTGACCGTTAGGTCCAGTCACGGACGACTCGGGTTGCAGCGCTCATCTCGCTCTATAGGCCGAGGGAGCCAGCGTTTGTCCGCAGCTTCTGGGTCATCACTAAGCCGCTACGCAAATAAGAACTGGAGCACCAGACTAAGGATTGGGCAAGAACTACTCCAACCTTGTAAATAAACCCACAAATTACCAGCCTGAAAAAGAGAAATTACTACATTGCAGGGAGTTGTCCAGAGGAGCGGCAGAGAGCTCTTCCAGCAGCCCACTACATTTCGATGCAGGGCTAGGGCAGCGGCAGTCCTTTTTCAGGAATCCTGCTGGATTTCAATACTAAGTGCAGAGGAGAGACGTCTTCTCTATCTTCCAGCACACCCACTTACCTGCATGCAATCCCTTGTCACCTGTGGCTACCAGGCAGACACTTAAATCCAGAGTTGGGAAACCTGTGGCCTTCCAAATATGTATTTTTTTTCTCTTGGACTGTAGCTCCTATCATCCTTGATCACTGACTACGAAGGCTGCGGTTGACGCAAGTTGAGAGGCCAACGACAACTCTCATCAATCTGTAACAAACTGCAGTTTTCTGGATTCTTGGAGTGGGGAGCCACGATGTTATCACAGTGCTTTAAACCAGGGGTCGGCAAGGTTTACCTCACCTGGGCCGGTTCACTCCAGCGGAGATCCCTCCGTGGGCCGGATGGAGCGCAGACGCAATTTCTGGCACTGCGGAAGCGAGTCCCTGCACCGCGCCAGTTTAGCGCAGCGTGTGGGGATTCGCAGAGCAGGCGGATTGGGGGGGGCGGTTAAACGACCCCCGTGGGCCGCTTGTGGCCCATGGGCCTTAGGTTGCCTACCCCTGCTTTAAACCTATAGTGTGAATGTGGCCTCAGGAGGATGAAGGCAATAGCCTGTACCACTCCCTGGACTAGCTGTAAGTAAGAAGGCAGGCACATGGGAGCTGGCTGAGGTTGGTGGGGCAGTGCCGTGTTTGCCCAAATGGACCAGCCTCTACTGAGAATGAGGCTGTGATTCTATGGACGTAGAAAACTGCCTGATCCCAGCTCAGACTCTTTGTCCACCGTGCCCAATGTTGTCTAGTCTGGCTATCCAGGGTCTCAGACAGTGATAGGTCTTTCCCATCACTTGTTATCTGATTCCCTGCCTCCCGCCTCCACAGAGATGCCAGGGGCTGAACTACTAATCATCTGCAGCCCCTGAGGTAGGCTCCCTCTTCAACCATCTCATCAGAGGTTCCACCGCCTTGAGAAATATACACAGACACACAGACACAGACACAGACACACACTGCTTTATTTCCTATGAAGAAGGGGAGAAACAGCTTGGATAAGTTGATCCATTACAATAAAACAGCCCAGGAACCCAACTGCTTTGGAAATGCAAGACACTAACAGTATAAGCTGTAAGCATGGCATAACCCCCCAAGAATAAATAAATTGTGATTCCCATTTATTGTGGCAAATCTTTTTATAGGAGCAGCCAAGTTGGATCAGGCCAATGGTCCATCTAGAACCTACCTTTCTGCTGTCACCAGCCAAATGCCTCTGGGATGCTCATAAGCAAGGCTTCTTTTGCTGGTATTCCCTAGCATCCTGCCTTTGACCATAGGCATTTAGCTATTGGGCTAAATATGGAGCTGTTAAGCTGCCTTGCAGTAAATCACATCACCGGCCCAACGAGCCCAGTACAATATACTCCAGGGACAGGGAGCCTGTGGCCCTCCAAAATGTTGTGGGGCTCCCAACTTCCATCATCCCTAATTGCAACTAATCTCAGGTAGGTAGCCGTGCTGGTCGGACGTAGTCGAAACAAAAAAAAGTAGCTTTTGGTATCTGAGGAAGTGTGCATGCACACGAAAGCTCATACCAATGACGAACTTGGTTGGTCTCTAAGGTGCTACTGGAAGGAGTTTTTATTATTTTTTGTTGCAACTAATCTGCCCATAATAGCAAAAATCTATTCTCCCACCACCCATCATCCCTGACCAAAGGACGTCCTGGCTGGGACTGTCAGTTGCTGCGAGTTCCAACAGCTGGAAGACCACAGGTTTCCCCATCCCTGGTCTACTCACTGGCAAAGGTCTTTCCCGGTTCTGCTCCTTGTGACTAGAGTTGCCGGCGACTGGAGCTCTGCCCTTCCTTTCATGCTAAGGATGGGCTCTGCCACTGAGCTATGGGCCAGGAATGGCATGGACAGCACCAGTGCCGATTCAGCCATGTTCCTGCCACCAACAACCTTTACAGGCGGTCGACGCTGCGGCCTAAAGACACAACGACGACGCTGAGACTCTCGCAGCCTGGCTCGTGCAGGTGGCTGCCCCTGTCAGTAGGAGAAAGCAACATCCTATGTGGGACAGCCTTTTTAATTCTCAAGATGCTGGAGCCACAGTCAGTGACAACTGTTGGACAAAAGAAAAATTCATAAACGGAGGTTGGGGAGAAAAAAACCTTAGGCTGTGTGAGGCTGCATGGCTGCCTCTGAAGCTGGGTCTCCTTTCCAGGCCGCAGCTGGTCCTTCGCCAGCCGCTTCCCCTTTCCAGGCTCCCATACTGCCTTCCCCAGGGACCGGATCCCCCGCTTTCCACACGGCAATGGCCGTCTCAGCGGACGGTTCCCCCGCTTTCCACGCCGCGGCGGTGACGGCAATAGTCCCCTCAGCGGCAGACGCCGCGGCGGCGATGTTCGGCTTCTCTTTCCAGTCGGCGGCGGACGCAGCCACTCCGATGGCTCCGGGGGCATCCGGCTGCCCGCCCTTCCAGGCCGTGTGGGTGGTCATGTGGCGCTCCAGCAGCGTGCGGTGGGAGAAGTACTTGTTGCAGATGCAGCACTGGAAGCGCTCTGGGCGGTGTGTGCGCATGTGGACGTTGAGCGAGCTCTTCTGGGTGAAGCGCTTGCAGCAGATGGAGCACTGGAAGGCCCGCACGCCCGTGTGCGTCACCATGTGCTTCAGCAGGTAGTCCCGCAGGGAGAAGGAGCGCCAGCAGATGCTGCACTGGTGGGGCTTCTCGCCTGTCGTGGGGAGAGAAAAGCACAGCGGGTCAGCAGAGAGGACACAGAACCCCCAACACTGGAACCCGGGAACTGCCCCATGGCCAAAGGGGGAGATCCCTCCTTTGGGGATGATGCCCTAAGCGCCTTTGGTCCCACTATATCTGAAGGAGCGTCTCCACCCCCATCGTTCAGCCAGGACCCTGAGGTCCAGCTCCGAGGGCCTTTGGCGGTTCCCTCATTGCAAGAAGAAAAGTTACAGGGAACCAGGCAGAGGGCCTTCTCGGTAGTGGCACCCGCCCTGTGTTAACTCCCTCCTGTCAAATGTCAAGGAAATGAACAACTATCTGACTTAGAAGACATCCGAAGGCAGCCCTGTATCCAGTGCCAGATTTATGTATACACTAAACAAGCTTATAGCTTAGGGCCCCACTCTCTGGGGGGGCCCCAAAAAAAATTAAAGGAAAAAAAACCTGGATGTACATTTCCAAAATATAAGGAAAAAAACACAAATAAAATAATACCTACGTACAGCAACAGTGGCAAATGGCTTTAGATATCTATTAGGTCCATATAGCGTATATTCAACACAAAAAACAGCGACAATTTGTTGTTGACAAAGGACAGCTAGACATATAAAGGGCCCCATTACCTTCAGTAACTTAGGGCCTCATCAAACCTAAATCCGGCCCTGCCTGTATCTGGAAGTTTTTAATATGTGATGTTCTGTTGTGTATCTTACGTATTATGTTGGAATCCTCCCAGAGTGGCTGGGACAATCTAGTCAGATGGGCAGGATACAAGAATTATTATTATTATTATTATTATTATTATTATTATTATTATTATTATCTATGAATCAAATGTCCTAAACATTGTAAGCTGGCCTCGCTGTGAATTTATGTTGTTGTTGTTTAGTTGTGTCCGACTGGCATCTAAGTGTAGGTCTGTATTTATCTCTCTTGGGTACAGAGTTATTGCAAGCCAGGCCGGCAACAAAATGTTGCAGTGTGGATGGCTGCTGTTCAGGATTCTAGTGACACACCCTCCCATTTTCTACTTATCCCAGACTCCCAACAGTTAGTGTTCTGTGGTCACTGAGCCTACTCATTCCTCTCTTAGCTTTTGGGCAGGAAGGGGCTGCCTCCTCCCTTAAGGCTGTTTCCCTGAATATTGTATTTCTGCAACCTTGGGGTTGGCATGTGTCCCTGAACCCTATTGCCTCTGGCTTGTCCTGGGTGGAGGACAGAGAGTGCCAGGTGTGTGTTCAAGCTAGCCTACTGTACAAAGTGCAATTTGCATTCATGGCTCTACCCACAGTGGCCTCTGGCCCAACCAACTCCTGGAAGGTTTCTCCTGGAAGGGAATACTCCCCCCTGGCTGAAAAAGGGTTCCTCGCCCCTACCGTACCCCCAGCAACAGCCTCCCAGGAAGCCCCGCCTCATAGTGCCCATTACCAGAATGGATGAACATGTGCTTGGTGTAGTTTTTGCGGGAGCTGAAGGTTTTCTGGCAGTGGCTACACTGGTAGGAGGGCTCTGAGCAGCGCGAGGAGCCGGGCTGTTGGCTCTGCTGCTCTCCAGCGCCATGCAGGGGGCCTGTGACCATGGCACCAGGGCTGAGCTGCACCATGTTGCTGGCTCCGGCGTCTTGCTGCTGCTGCGGCGGCGGCTGTGCCTGGATGCTGTAGAAGCCCTGGGCCACTGCAGCCGGCTGAGGCATATGGAACTGGAAGATACTGGTTGTGCTGGTGGCCGTGCTGGCGCTGTTAACCTCTGCCTTCAGCTCCCGTTGGATGCCCAGAGAGGAGACGAAAGTCAAGCCCCCGCTGCCGCTGTTGCTGCGGGGCGGGAAGGCTGCGGCGGCACCAGAGGGCCCGCCCAAGTCCTGCTTGAACTCTCCCGCCAAGCTCCTCAGGTTGGAAGCCTCCAGGCTGCAGTCCGAGTGGAACTTCTCCCTGTCCCGTGCGGCGGAAGCTGCCGCCTCTTCGCCGCTTTCCTCCCCCTGCCAGGACGGGATGAAGGACTCCGAAAATACATCCTGGTTCCCAAAGAAATCCTGGCCCTCAGCAGTGGCGTAATCCAAGTGGAGGCTCTCCTTCCTGCTGGCCCCGCCGGCGCTCCCAGAATCCTTTGCTTCCGCCTCGTTGCTGAAGCCGGCAGGGAAACTTCCGCTCCCGCCACACTCGGGGAAGCAGCTAAGCTTGGCCTCCCTTTCTTCCACCACCACCCCCTCACGGCCTTCCCCACTAACACCCTCCTCCTCGTCCTTGATTATGACAGGCATTGTCTCGGACAGCTGCAGCCTCACCGGCTGGCGCTGCTTGCGGCTGTGGCAGCTGGGTGTGGCCTCGGCAGGGTGGAGGTACGGGCCCCCTGCCTCCCCATCGCTTATGCCCCCTTCACAGGCAGCAGCCCTCGCCTCCCTGTGCTGGGAAGAGGAGAGGAGGTCGCGCAGCTTGTAGCGCACCTCCGAAGCGCAGAGCAGTTTGGGGGGCTCCAGGTGGGAAGTGTCGAGGTCTCCGGGCCGCGAGACGCTGCCAAGGGCCTCTTTGGGTGGCTGTTCTTGGGGCTTAGCCGGGAGGACCCTGGGAAGGGAGAGGGACACTGGAGGCGGGACAGTGGGAGGCTTGGGGCTACGGCTTTGGGAGATGATCTGGGTGCATTCGTCAATGACCGTCTTGATCTGCAGGATGGAGGCGGCCGTGAGGATCTGCAGCGCTTCTGACTGGGCCACCACCAGAGAGCCGCTGTACATGAACTCCACCAGCTGGCGGACCACCTGGCTGGGGACAACGGGAGGGACCTCGATCTCCGAGTAGCCCAGCAGCAGCTTGTCGTGGAAGAAGGGGCTGCCAGCGGCCAAGACACAGCGGTGAGCACGCAGCGTGGCCTCCTGGATGTGCACTGTCACGTCGCAGAAATGCCCGCCCAGGCGCTGCCCATTCAGCGTCTCCAGGAGGGACTTGCTGAAGTTCTGGAGGTGGATGTAATGCACGGCTTCAGCCATGGTGTTCCGCGTCCCTCACTGGAGCAGCCGGAGCTCGAAATCCGAGGAGCAGCGAGGAGATCCGAGGAGCAGCATGCATCCCACGCGGGACAGTCAAACGGTATACTGTTCTCGTACAAAGCCTGAAACACAACATAATTATTCATTGTTGTTATTACCTGCCCTCCCCCAGAATTAAAAAAAAAAAACCAGTATACATGCTCACTGGTATTTAACCCCGAGTAAATTAGCAAAAATGTATAGGACAAGTTCAAATGTTTGTTGGAAATGTAAGGAAAAGGAAGGCACCTTTTATCCTACGTGGTGGAACTGTCAAGTGATAAAGGAATTCTGGGAAATAATATACAATGAATTGAAAAAAATGTTTAAAATAACCTTTGTTAAAAAACCAGAAGCCTTTCTGTTAGGAATTGTAGGTGCAGAGATACCGAAGGAACTGAAAAGACTGTTTATGTACGCTGCAACAGCTGCAAGGATGCTGCTTGCCCAGAGCTGGTAAGACGACAAGATACCTACTAGGGTGGACTGGCAGAATAAATTATTGGATTGCACAGAGATGGCAAGATTAACCGGGAAAATCAGAAAGACCACTGTAAATACTCGAACTCTTTAGCAGGCTTTAAATAACCCCTGCAATGATACATAGACTTTGGATATAATGGAGGATGGTAAAAAAAATGTTATTTAAGAACCCATGGAGGGAAGTTTTGGGATTCAGAAGAATCTTGTGCAAAATACTAATATTTGTAATAACATTGTGTGAGTGAACTTGTAAAACCAAATTTATTTATTTTATTTTTTAAAAAGTGTAAACATATTAAAGTCAGAAGGGTGGGCCCTGAAAATACACACCTCAGGTGTTGAAGGCCAGAGGTGTGTCTTTGGTATTTGGTGACAGCTGTACATCGAGGAATCCAGGCGCACCTCTGTGGGAAGGGAATTCCACAACTTATGGGCTGCCACAGAGAATGGGGAAAGCTTGGGGCAAAACAGCCACAGCACACGCTCGGACACGGAGTGCGTATAGGTAAGCCCTTACTTAAAACAAGCAGGCTGCCCTCTAAGGAGCTCAGGTAAAGGCAGCCCAACCAGCAACACACCTGGGACTAGTGGAGCAAGCCATCCATACAAGTGGTTGATTCGATAGTTTGATCAAGTAAGTCAGTGTCAATATGCAATGCAGTTTGTTTTGAAATAGCAGGTAACAAGAATGTTACGGATTTGTGTGCAGAGCTATTTTGCAAAAGCGAGATGTGCCAGGGTTTTAAAGCAGAGTTTCACCAAAAGGCAGAGCAGAAATCGTAATAGAAGATACAGCTGGTTTCAGGCGCTGCAGAGTGGGAGAGTGGCCGAAGACAACCAAATTGCTTCCCAAATTTTTCTAATGGAGGAGAATCCATGGAAAAAAATTTAAAATTAAAATGACTGCGCCTCTACTATTTTTTTCTATTTTGAGAAACAGGGAGATAAACTACTTGATCCTACACAGAAAGAGAGATACAACTAAGTGTTCTGCATCCTACCACCAGCAGTTCACAATGATAGGCAGGGGGAATGGATCCAGGGGGTCTGGGACCCAGTTAAAAGGTCCTGACTCGACAGGAAGAAAATGCTTTTCTCTGGAAGCTGCAGCTGGGCGCCTCCACCCTCCTTTCACCGGGAATCATTTCCCAGGGCAACAAAACACTTCTGAGCCCAGGAGCTTTGACACACGGATAGCTCCACCAGCAGCAATGAACTCTCCCCACCCACCCGAAGAAAGAAATCGGGAGCTGCTGGGCTTCAAATCCGGCCAGAACGCAGCACATGCAGAAGCCCCGCCTCCCTCCAGGTGCGCAAAGGTTAATCGGTGGCGAAATGCACTCTGTCCATGCTCAGAGGCGCGCTCCCCTTCCTCGTGCGCCCTGAGTCCTGCCTCACCACCTGCCCCAAAATCCGGGCTCTCCTATTCGGGTGAGACCCAGGAATCCAGGCTCCCGTCTGCTACCTGGGAGCCGAACGACACACGGGATACTTGGGAGCGGAGGGAGGGGCGGGGCAAAAGCCGGGTGGGCGTGGCTTGCGCCCCGGGCTGGGGGCGGGGCGCCTCTCACCTGCCACCTCGGTCTCCCGTGCCGCCGCCGCTGCCTCCTGGCTTCCCTCCCCGCGGCCTCCTTCCGCGCACGTCTCTTTCCTCCCGCCGCTTCCGCGCCGCCCATAGAGAGAGAAAGGCTAGAGGCACACGCGCGCATTGGCTGCGGGGGGAGGCGGGGAAAAGCACAGCGCTCCTGCAAGAATGCAGATTGAACTCAGTGGCTGATAACGGCAAGGTTCAATCCATCTGCATATTCTTGCATTGCAGGGGGTTGGGCTAGGTGACCGTCGGGGGTGCCTTCCAACTCTGCAATCCTACGATTTGATATTAAATATATATTTTTATTAAAGATTTCTTGTTTTACAGAAGTATGTGCAATGTCTCGTTTTTCAGGTTGCATTTTCTACAGATCAAGTTTCATTTGTTGTGAGACATTAGTGTTACGTTCTGCAACCCTATGGTTTTGAGTACTACCTCGGCTCCTTGGCTGCGCTCATTGGGAGATGCGCACGGAAAGCAGCGGGATCCCGAAAGATGGTGTTGCGCGCCCTTTCGAGCCTTCGCCGACCGTCGGATTATGGGGCCGCCCTTAAGGAAGCGGCGTGGCGATCTCTCTGCCCGTATTTTCCGCACTTCCATGCCCTACCCATTGGCAATCCCCTGAAACTCGGGATAGCGCGCAGTGGGCCTGCGGTCCAGCGAAAGCGGCGCGGGGCTCCTTGGCCAGGTTGGAGGGCAGGCAGCTCAGGCCACCGCTGACCATTAGGAACAGAAGGAGAGCCTGGCTGGGTCAGGCCGGCGGCCCCTTCTCACCGTGGCCGACCAGATGCCTGGGGGCAACTAGTGAGTAGGATCCGCGCCCAGGGCAGGGGCACTCTCTCTCCCCTCCATAGCTGCCAAGTTATCCCTTTTTTACAGGGATTTTCCCTTATGCTGAATAGGCTTCCTCGCGAGAAAAGCGAAAACTTGGCAGCTATGCTCCCCTCCCGTGGTGGTTCCCAGCAGCTGTCAACCCTTGGCCGCCTTACTTGGGGCTGATGGGACTTAGTCCTGGTGGTGCAACATCTGGCCTGCACCGCATACTTTATCCCTAAATAAGGCGGCATTTCTTCGAGTCACACTCTTGGCTGAAGCCCCACCTTCGCTATTAGCGCTGGATTAGTTACAGGGCCGTCGTAAAACGTCCCCCCCCCCCATATTTCCCCCTTCCTCCCGCGCAACCTGCCAAATTCTGCAGTGCAGGGCGATGTTGATATATAGGCGCACATACGTAGTATACACACAATCTCGTGATAACGAGACTACACTGCAGGGTTGTCGTAAAGTCACTGTCTGCCACATACCCCCAGCAGTGAGCTGGAAACAGCGTGAGGTCTCGGATTCTGACTTATTTTCCTTGCGGGCAGATCGACGCCGTTTCCACCCCGCTAGCAAAGAGAGAAAAAGGCGTCAAAAAGTATTCCGGAAGTCCTAGTGTCAAGCAGGGGAAGTATCACTCTTCTCCTTTTTTAAAGTCTATGTGTTCGCCGGTCAAACCCGTAGCAGATAGGGGGGGGGGAAATAAAGAGGGGCATCATTGTCTTTTACACGATTTCCGGGTTCTCCTCGAAGACTATGTCTTCCGGAGCAGCGTTAGCGTATCCCCTCCTAGCAAGATTTTTTTTACATTCATTAGATCCGATTGGGCACTAGCAAGGTAGCAGTCAAGAGAAACGCTTCGGCTCTTTTTAACTCTGGACACTTAAACGTGTGGAATGCATGCATCTGGAGGCATTTTCTAACAGTTTTAGAAATTAACCCACCAGATGCAAATTCCAAGCCTCCCCAGGTTGTACGGTATGTTGGGGAAACTGAAGTTAGGAGAGAGGAGCTCGTGCCTGATGGCAATCTAACCCAATGTCAGTATTGCAAGTTCCTAGACTGGTTGAGGCTATGACACATTTAAAACAACCTTGTAATGTAGTCGAGTGGTTTGGATTATTTTCCAGCCCAATAATACTAAATCCAAAACACTCCCCAGGTTGCAGCAAAGCCAGGATACTTAAATGGACGACTTAGACCTCCCAGCCAGCCCCAACCCAGCACTCAATTGCAGGTAGAAGCTATCAGCTTATTTAACTTGCATGCAGTTACGTCTTAACAACTACCGGTACCCACCAACTTTTAACAATTTTACACGATGTAAAATTTGCATTACAAAGAGCAGGACATCCTGATTTGTTTGTTTGTTTGTAGCTGTGCTGGTCCAATCATTGTTGCCCTAAAATTCGGCTCATTTTTAGGGCATTTATAATTATAATGGGAAAGAGGAAGAAAAAGAACAGTGGGCTGGCTTCAACTATGTTCTCCTTAGAGTAGGTCCCTTAAAATTGATGGACCTTATTAGTCATCTCCATTAATTTCAATGAGTATAAACTATACAGTATAAACCACACAGTATACAGTGTAAATCACACATTACAAATAAGATGAATTAAAGGTAAAGGGACCCCTGACCATTAGGTCCAGTCGTGGACGACTCTGGGGTTGTGGTGCTCATCTCGCTTTATTGGCCGAGGGAGCCAGTGTACAGCTTCCTGGTCAGGTGGCCGGCATGACTAAGCCGCTTCTGGCTAACCAGAGCAGCACACGGAAACGCCGTTTACCTTCCTGCCGGAGTGGTACCTATTTATCTACTTGCACTGTGTGTTTTCAAACTGCTAGGTTGGCAGGAGCAGGGACTGAGTAATGGGAGCTCACCCCGTCGTGGGGATTCGAACTGCCGACCTTTCAATTGGCAAGCCCTAGGCCAGGGTTCCCCAAACTACAGACCAGGGGCTGGATGTGGCCCGTGAGGCTCATTTATGCGGCCCGCAACGATCGCCCGCTGCCGCTGCCCACTCTTACCGGCGCGGTGCGGCTGCCCACTTCCAGGTCGGAAAAGTGCTGGAAATAGCTTGTGAGCATGTGCAAGCGTCATTTCCAGCGCACTTCTGGGTCGGAGGAGGCCCGTGCGCATGTGCACAAGCTATTTCCGTCACTTTTCTAACCCGGAAGTGTGCCGGAAATAGTGTGTGTGCATCTGTACGGGTCCCCGCACGCTGCCACCAGCCTGAAGCCGGGTAAGTTTGGGGACCCCTGCCCTAGGGTCTGTGGTTTAACCTACAGCACCACCCGTGTCCCTTCAAGATATGAATTAGATTAATATTAATGCTACTTGCTTTCATCATACAGGGGACAGAAGTTAGAGACCTTGCTTGCTTTCTAGAATTTTTAAGTCATCTGGTACGTAGATAGGTTGTTATTGAACTGAATAAGACCTCTTCCTTTTTCCAGGAAACAGAGAAGTGGGTGCAACATGTGACACAATTTTAAGTGGCCTTTTAACTTAGCCTTTGACATCTCCTGGTTGCATTTTGTCCTATTTTACCTAGTACTAAATCTCTCCACCCTTTGATGTGTGACGTAATAAGGGCAGCCGCAGTGGTGTGATAATTGCAGGCTATGTCCTGCTTTGAACCTGCAGAGCAGTTTTTCTGTTACTGTATAACCCTTGCCCATTCCTACCCCCGCTGCTCTCCTGCAATAGCTGCTTCCATGCCCTGTTCATTCTCAGGCCTCCAGCAGACAAAAGCTGTCTGAGGCACTAATTGGGAATTGGCACTAGTTCCTTTTCTAGCCTACTTCCGCCCTCATTGCTGCCAAACTCATAGAAAGAAGATGTCTGGCTTACAAACACTGCAGATGCTGGTGTGAGAAAGAAGAAAACCCGAACGGTGCTGGCTCCAGCATTTTTTGGTAGGGAGAGGGGACTCTGGCACTACACCCTCAGGGGGCCTCCCAATCTGGAGGAGGTGGGGCATTCAAGGAAAGAATCCTGTCCTCTGGTACTCTGATGACACTACGTAGTATCAATTAAATAATCACCACCCTTCTTGAATTCTTTATATAAAATGAGTTGGGGTGGTGGGCCCTCTGCTGGTCTTGGGGCCCTGACAAATGCCCAGCCTTACTACTCTTTGGAGCAAGCGCTGCAAAAAAATAAAAATAAAATAAAAATCTAAGCATGTTTTGGGATAAGATGGAGGCTCCTATAATAAGGGATGCCTTTGGAAAATGAGCGAGGTCCCAACTGAAGAAGAATGGCAACTTAAATTGATGAAATATGCGCAGCTTGCGGACCTAACACATAGAATAAGAGAACAAGAAGAACATACTGTTATAAAAAATTAAACATTACCTTAAAAGAAGATTGGAAGATGTTTATTGAATATAGGGGGGGGAATTGTGCACACTTGAAAACGTTGGCAGCATTAAGATAAATTCAACAGTGTAAACAAGGTTTTTTTGATGGGTATTATAATGGAATACTGAATGGTTTAGCTTATGTAAAATATGCAGGGATTTATGATATGCAAAATGAAC
Organism: Zootoca vivipara; assembly: GCF_963506605.1. Lineage (NCBI taxonomy): Eukaryota > Metazoa > Chordata > Lepidosauria > Squamata > Lacertidae > Zootoca > Zootoca vivipara. The sequence goes on along the minus strand of NC_083288.1, from coordinate 27,092,626 downwards.
TATGGAAAGAGGAGAAAGGAAGTCATTTTAAGGTTGTTTACATGAATATTCTAAAATGTAAAACAGAAAGTAAGTGTGTGTGTGTGTATGATGCTTTCATACTCTCTGTGATGAGAAGGCAAATAAACCAACTAGCTTAACCCCTCCTGGAGTCTTCACTTCTGCCACCAAGTGAATGCCTTTATTTTTACTGGCTACTTCCACTGAAACAATAATTTAATCTTGGATTGCCTCTGGCCTCAAAACTGAATCTCAGCACCCTTCCCCTGATATGACTGGTCTCTGTTCCCAAGCTGCCCGGAGCCAGCGCACAAATCATTCCTGTCTTCCCAAGGTAAATGATAGAACTGCCTTTGTGCCTGGCCCCATCCCATTCAGTATGGACCGCCAGGGGAATCAAACACACAAGACTCATTGTCTTGTATAGCACGCCTGACCTACATTCCTGAGTGAAGGCTCTTCGTTTCTACAGCGCAACAGGCTAAGAATCCAGAGGCATGAAGAAAACCTCAAGCGAAATCTCAGAGTGAAATGGAACATTAAGATCTTAATGGGATTGCGTTTGTGGGTGGTAGAGATGATGAGTGTTGCAGGCTTGGCTAGTTCTCCCAAACATGCTGTATCTTTTCCTTGGGCTTCTGTTATCCTCCTGGCTTTTGGCCAGTGTTCCCCCTGCCTGCCCCAAAACGCTCAAAAGTGGTTAAACCCTATAGCATGTTCTTTGCTCTATAGCATTAGGATAAACATCCCCATGCAATTTTTAAAAATGTACAAGAGAAGACAAGTTACAGTATATATAATTACTACTGAATCAAGCCAAGCAGCCTTGAAGCAAGGTTCCTTCAGTCTCCTGGCTGCTCAGCCCAATTCCAAGGGTGGTTTGGGGCTACAATAACCGTTTTTGCTTGGGGGAAATTATTCTGACAAGTGCTTTCATTGTGGGGATCCTTGCCAGGTCTGGGTTGTGTACACACTATATAAAGCACACACACCTAAATACAGTTCTTTCCTGCCATTCCCATTGGTAAGTCATGGGGGAATAGAAGAAAAGGAGGGGAATAGCGACATTTGTCCAATTATATTCATTGTTGTGTCATGTGTGTGAATGAAATTTAGCACAATATCCTGGCATATTCGTCAGAAAGCCACAGTTCCATAATGCAGCAGGTACTGCAATGTGAAAGGAGTGTTAGAGAACAGGACAGAAGCACTAACATTATAATCAAGGAAACTTGTGAAATATTCCCCACATTTGGATGCGCCCTTAGTGTTACGTGTGAGCCCCACCCACAGGCCAACAAACAATGTCAATAAAGCATGATCTGTAGCCCTAGTTTGTTACTGGATTGCAAACTCTGGTTTGTTTAAACTATGGCTTGGTATTATGTGTGAGCCCAGCAGCACCCATCTTTAATCATGGCTTGTTTGGCTACCCCATCCCAGATGCTCACTGGACTACAAAGGAATGAGGCAAGAACAGCTGGGGAAATGAAACAAACTTTCAAAAACAAGCCATGGTTTCTCTGATCAGGTGCCAAACAACTCATGGTTTGTTACACTATGGCTTGGTGTTATGTGCAAATCAGGCCAGTGTCTACCAAAATCTGCAGACTGCCTTGTAAAACTTATTTCAGGCTCACTGAAATTGCACTCCACTTCTAAAGCCATGTGGTATTTCCTCTGTTTATGTGCTCAGATCCAACAGTGGGCTGTGTGGGGGAACAGGCTTCTTCACTTTTGTAAGCTGGACAAACAACTATTACCATAAATCTTAGTCCGTAAAGCAGAAGTACCTCCTTCCTCCTCTCTTTCCCCCTATTTTTGCTCTTGTTGTAGGAATTTTGGGGTCTGGTGATCCAGAAATCAACTAGGTTCTGACCCAGGAAGAGTCCGAGAACCTGACAAGGAGACCAATTTACGGAGCTCCTTGTCGGAGGAAAATGACAGGGACCACACCAGAACGTATAGAAAGCAAGGCAGTTTATTTGAGCGAAAATGCGCAATTGCTGTTGCTTCATGGTTTCCTGAGCTAAGGTATTATTATGTATGTTTTTGGGGAAGTTGCGAAAGGGTTTAGGCGATAGCTATGCAAAAGAGGCAAGGCGTATCCAGGTGAAGGTCTGGGTCAAGTGTGGATTATTTCTCCCGTTGTATCTGGGAGGGAAAAATGGCTCCTGTCAGGTCAAGGCATCGTTCCCCTCTCTGTACATCTATGAACCCCTAAGAGCAGTGTATGGTGTGCGGTCCCCTACAACACTCTCATTTTCCTTTCCTTGCTACCTGCCCGCTGCCACACATCATTAAAATGTCCCAGTGTTTTCTGCAGACCAGAAAGTCTGCTAATCTGAAAGAAGAGCCAAGTGGTGACCCTAGCATGCAACTGCTGAACTAGAATTTATCAGTAGCTTTGATGATATTCATGTAAGACTCCATCAAGATGAAGGTGTTCCCCCCAACAACAACTAAATGGCTTAAATTAGTGTGGCAAAATTAAGAAGATGGTATTGCCAACAAGCACTGAAGCGTCCGGACTGGCACTGTATTTCAACGGAATTCAGTCACATATCAACAGTGCTTTCTTTCTATATAAAAAAATGTTTAGGGGTACTCTCATTTTCCTACTCATATTGAAATACTGCCCCTCCATGAGGCCAAACTTAGATTCACAAAATGTTTAGGGGTATGCATAACCCCCAGGAAAAAAGCACTGCATATCAGGAAATTCAGGTTGCACAACTGCAGTTCATTGGAAGTGCTTGCTCAACAAACCAAACTTCACCCAGAGATAGGACTTTTGTGATAAGCAAAGTAATCGGAGATACACTGGTCAATAAGCGATAAATCGTGTCCTCCCTCAAAGAGTGAGACCTGGCAACCAAACCCTGTGTTGTGGGTGGGTACGATTGGATAGCTACAACACCCTATTGGTAGGTCCCTTGATGCTGGGTTCAATCAGGCCAATGGGATGCTGTCAAAACGGATGGAAGGACATTTATACTGTACTAGTGTAATTCAGCCCGTTGAATAAACGGGTGCTAGAACATCCCAGGGTTCGGAGAAGTGCTTGCGCAGCCCTTTCTCCTCCTTCCTTCCTCTCCCCCAGCCGCTGACAGGAAGGAGACATCCCGGGGTTCAGAGAAGCAGCCCTTTCTCCTCCTTCCTTCCTCTCCCCCAGCCACCGATAGGAAGGAGACAGCGCTTCTCCGAATCCCGGGACCTGTCCTTGCTGGACGCACACACGCGCGCTCTCCCCCCCTGCTGCCGCCAACGCTTAGTCCGGCTGGGAGCAGCGGTTGGCAGCCGCAGGGAAACGGTAGGTGGGCGGGTGGGGAGAGAGCGTGTGTGTGTGCGTGCAGTCTCTGCATCAAATCCCTGTGTCCGTGGGCACATGCGCAGTAGCACGGACACAGGGACACAGGGAATCTGGATGCAGAGACACTTGCACTTTATTATATAGGATACCCATGCGCGTGACCCAGAGCTTCCTCTTTGGTCTGTGCATCGGAACACCCGCCCACCTCTCCCTACTTTTAGGGTCTTGTGCTTGACCCTTGCTATGCCATCAAGTGTTGTCTGTCGTTGGACAGGGGCACGGCAGGAATTTCCCCCACTAGGCTGATTGGCTGGTGCCATTTGGGTTTCACCCGCCGCGTACCAAATCGTCACAACTTGTAAGGTTGGGATAGGCTCTGGTTCAGGTGATAGGGATGGGGGAGTGCTCTCACTATCTCTATGTGAAGGGTATTCCGTTAAAGGAATCCAGGGACTCTGTGGTTTGGTCAACCCTGTGAGGGGGTTGTGCCTGTGCCTGAGTCCAGGGGGACATCTGGGTGGTGGACATAGCATGTCCCCGGCTTTCCGCCTATCCAGGTGTTCACCCTAGGCTGACCTATGCTGGTGCCCTGGGTCAGCACTACCTGCAAGGGTGCAGGGAGCTAGTCGAACCAGAGCCTATGCAACCACTCATTTGCTGTAATCAATAATGTTGTGGCCTAAATTCTGCCAAAAACCAAACCAAAATTTGAGTCTTGTCTGAATTAATTTAAGGGGAAGGTTTAACGGTCTTGACATGCAACACTTATTTGAATGCAACTTTCGGCTAACCTCCCCACAAACAAATCAGGATGAATGCTCAGTAAACAGGTCAACTGGAAGCTCCCCTAGCAGCAAGCATCTGTCATGCCTTTCAAATAGGGATGTCTTTCAAACGGAGACTTCTGTAAGGTCACTCACACAGTTTATGAGAGAGCAAAGATTGGACTGCAGGTCCAAGCGACCAACAGTTTGGTATCAAGGGTGCCATTTTGGTATTCAGTTGTATGTATGTGTGTAGATATTTTGAAGAGGGGGACAATGTTCACATTGAGATCTAGGGGCCCACTTTTGAATATGTTGAAGGTTAAATTGCAAACAAAAAAAACCCCACCTTTTCCAGAAAACAAGCCTACAACAAATCTAAATTCTTTTTTGTTGCAGCTCCCTTTTATAAGACTAGTCAGAGTGTAGAACATAGCTGCCAAGTTATCCCTTTTTAAAAGGGATTTTCCCTTATGCTGAATAGGCTTCCTCGCGAGAAAAGGGAAAACTTGGCAGCTATGGTGTAGAATCAGTGGACCAGTCAGATATACAGCATCTCCTGAGGATAAAAATCTGTATAAGTGGGACATGCAGCAGTGTGTTGAAATGCAGATTGTTGCTGGTCCCAGGGTGTTATAAGAATTTTAAGATCATAAATGTTCATAACTGTATATATAAACCACATGTCTGAAACTACACAGAAAAAAAGTCCTGAACAAATTGACCTCAAATATTTCTCTGCAAGGTCAAAGTGGGAAACCTCCCCATTGTCTCTTTCCTCACAAATCTTGTCTTAAGGGCACATTCAAGATATGAACAGGGTGTGAGCCTGTGACCTGGCTCAGGAACTACCGGGTAAGTATTTATCATTACAAAAGACTGGCCAGGCTCCCCAGGTAATCCAGTCAAATGACCATTAACAGGTAACTTGCCAGGCAGGATAAAAACAACACACTCGGATTTTTGCTGTAGAGGGGTGGTGGCCTTGGGCTACATCCCTTCTGTGATGTATCTATGATGTTTCTGGGGGCGGTCTTGGACTCCAGGGCGGGGAATTAAAAATTTCTATATAAGAGCTTGCACACCATTGTTCTGGGTCTCTCTCCCCCCCCTCCTGTGTGTGTGTGGAGAGCACCCTGTTGCAACAGCTTTTAATAAAGATCATGCTGATAAAGATCAGGCTTAACTAGCCGCCTTGCTTTTCACTAGAATTCTGGTCTGGTCTCTGTCATTTTACTAGCCGGCAAGGGCTTTCAATTGTGCTCTGCCGGAGGTCCAGGCTCCCTCCCAGAGAAGGACCCCTTTTAACTCTTATAACAAGGGAATCGCTCATGTGCTTCCCATTCCTCCCTTCCACCTATTTCTCTCCCCCCCCCCCCGACCTCTGATGACCACATTGATCTACTTTGGGGTGAAAGTTCCGCCCCTTTACAGGTTTTCCCCTCTTAAAAGTTCTGTGATTGTTTTTGGCCCAAGGTAGTGGTGTAGCATGGGTTGTTGGCTCCCAGGGCAGGGCAAGTGTTGTCTCACCCCCCCCCCCGGAGGACTGGGCACTGAGCCCACACGGAGGGTTCACAGAGCCCAGGAGGCACATTGCTGGTGGCGCTGCCACTGCTGGTGGCGGTAGCAGTGCGCCTTCTCAGTTTGGCGGTTGCACTGCCCTCCGGTCTCTCCCTGCCTCAGCCAGGGGTGCCAACTTGAATAAAATATTGGGGGGGCAGGCAAACCCCACCCACATAGTCACTCACATGCCATGGTGCACACATACTATTTGAATGGCAATGTCCATCAAATTGGGGGGGGGGCTCAAATATTTTATTGGAGGGGTCCAAAGACCCCTCGGCCCCTAGGAGTTGCCGTTGCAGGGACTGCTTCTGGCGGCGGAGGTTGGAGAGGACTGCTGCTGCCACCTTGCACAAAAAAATCACGGTGAATTCTCAAAAACAGGAGCACGTGGAAGGACCCACAGGCTCTGTTTAGCCCTGTGAAAATTTTAGAACATCTCAGCAAAACGGCAGAAAGGAGAAGTGGAATGGGCCTGTTTGCACCTCGAGTTGTAATATCATGTTTGTTCATCTGCACAGAAATGCAGAGAGGTGGACACACAACTTGCTCATGCCCTGCTGAATCTGAACTCCTCTAGGCGTGGAGCTGCCAAGCTTCCAAAGAGCTTCCTTCTATTCCTGTTCCCTTTCTCCTCAGCAAGGCTGCTTTGGGGGACAGCGGAAATCATCTATTATGCAAGGCCTTTTCAAGAAGAAGAAGAAGAAGAAGAAGAAGAAGAAGAAGAAGAAGAAGAAGAAGAAGAAGAAGAAGAAGAAGAAGAAGAAGAAGAAGAAGAAGAAGAAGAAGAAGAAGAAGAAGAAGAAGAAGAAAGCAGTTCAGGCAATTGCCAATATCCTCCAGCGCTTTTGAGATGTGAACTTTGCCTCTCTGAGAGTGGACTGGGTGAACTTACCGGTACTAGGCAAACTCAGAACTGTGCTTGGGACCTGCCTCCAGCTGCAAGCGAATGCCAGTGTTGCAGATATGGTAGGGGAGGGAGGCGGCAAAGGGTGGGGGCTCTCAGAGCTAGTATCTTGTGTAAGTTAAAGTTTTCTGTCTGAGAGCCAAGGGCTTCCTCGAATCAGCCTGCAGGGACAGATGGGAGGGGAGGGTTGGAAACCTCGTCTCATTCACTGTTGCTCAATACCCTTTTGCCTTCCATTCAGCACGGCTCAGACGCTCAGACGGAGGCTGCAAGAGGTAGTGTGTGTGTGTCTGCGACTTGCAGGGCCCTGGGTCTTCTGAGGTGAGATCCCAGCCATGCTGGACCTCTACACAGTTGTGATAGGGCTCCTGATCCTTCTGCTCCTCCTGGGGAATGTTTTCTTCCCTTACCTTTGGCTGGACTTCGTTTTCTTCTTTCGCGTCCTTCACACAGGATACAAATGCCACAGGTGTCTCAGCCGCAGACCTCCCATCACCTTACTGGACTTCTTCTTGGCCAAAGTCCAGAAGCACCCAGAGAAGCCCTTGGTCCTCTTTGGAGATGAAACCTATTCCTACCGAGATATCGACAGGCGCAGCAGTCAGCTGGCCAGAGTGCTCCGGGACCACGTAGGGCTGAAGGAAGGGGAAACGGTGGCTGTTTTCCTAAAGAACGTCCCTGCCTATCTCTGGGTCTGGATGGGACTGGAGAAGATTGGCAGTGTCATGGCGTGTATCAACCATAACATCCGAGCCAAGTCTCTCTTGCATGCCCTCAGCTCCTGCAAGGCCAAAGTGCTACTGACAACTCCAGGTGAGTTAGGATGTGCATTTACACCCGGGGGGGGGGGGCGCAACTAAAATCCTGTTTGTGCTACACTTGTCAGGCCATATAGTCACAATGGAAAGAATCTTGGGCAATTCTCTTGAACTGTTTCTCCCCCACCCCCACCCCCACCCCACCCCTCTCTTTTAAAAGAGGTTTGACATGTCTTTTCCCACCCCTGACAAAATAGCACCATCTCTGTGTTGTCTGAGCTCGTCTGTACCTGAGCAGTTTCAGACTTTCCAAGGGGGAAAACAACAACTACATTCAAAGGAGGGAAGATCTGAGACAATGATGTCATGCAGATGCCATGACATTAATGAGGAGACAGGCTTTACCTTTCTCTGACTGTGTCATAGCTTCCATTCACTTTTTCTTTTTTTCAAAGGAAAAGCCTTACTTTAAAAGCCATTTTCTTCCTCCTTGAAGCACTGTTGTTTGGCATTTTGGCACATGGATAACAGAATGTCCAAGTGTCCCTATTTTCCAGGGACAGTCCCGGATTTACAAAAGCCATCCCGGTTTCTGATTTGATCCTGGAATATCCCGCTTTCCCTTATGACGTCCCTATTTTCGTCAGAGAAATGTTGGAGTATATGGAATAGGATGTCCCTATTTTCATCAGAGAAATGTTGGAGGGTATGGGATAATAAATCTTTCAAGTTGAAAAGAAATCAATTTTTCTCAGCTAGTAGAAGTAACGATCTTTGAGCATGGGTGTATGAGAGAAGTTAAGTAGAGTGCAAAGGGAAAAGAGCTAGAGAAAGCATTCCTTGAGTAAGTAGTCATTATTTCAGTTGCTTTAGCCCTAAAAGAAAACAAAGCAACTCTGAGTCTGCAGGGTGTGTGTTTTCCTTGTTGGACTAACTTCAGTGTGACCTCCCAAAACAGAATTAAAAAATTCCTTCCAGTAGTAGCACCTTAGAGACCAACTAAGTTTGTCATTGGTATGAGCTTTCGTGTGCATGCACACTTTCTTCTTCACCAATGACAAACTTAGTTGGTCTCTAAGGTGCTACTGGAAGGAATTTTTTTATTCTGTTTCGACTATGGCAGACCGACACGGCTACCTACCTGTAACTCCCAAAACAGGGTAGTTTAGTGATGCAGTTTTCCAACAAGAAAATAACAGCAATAGCTGCTGATGTTTGAGGCAAAGGAAAGGAAGAGAGAACGAATGAATCTCCAGCGGGAGGTATATTATTGACTCCAGTGGTTTCTGTGATGACATCAGTGTAAACTGGTCAGGCAAAGTTGGGCGTGCTTTGCTGTTCTCACCTCAATTGCCCCTTTGCAACAACAACTTGGCAAGGTGTGTTAGTGTTATTATGGATTGATTTGATTTCTCACCTGCCTTTCCCCACAAAGCGCCAAAGCGGGTTATAATAAAATATGCCATTATGCAACAAATAAAAAAGGAAGGTTAATAAATAAATAAATTACAAAACATTCCATATCTAAAAACAGTACAAACTTTAAAGAACAATTTCATGGGGTGGGGTGGGGTGGGGAGGGAACCAATACGATCCAATACGGATGCAGGCTGGGATAATTTGGAAGGCTTCTAGAAAGAGGAAGGTCTTCATTTGATAAGACAACAACGACCTGCCTGTCCTTTTTTAAAAAAAATACATTTTATTCCAATTTTCCAAATTCAACAAATTAACAAAACCAATCTTTTATACAAAATCTTATATTCACATCTTTTACCTTGCTCCGCCGAGCTATGACTTCCCCCCCTCCCTTCAAGCGGGTTTCTTGTTAATTCCCTTTTTTGCAGTTCCTTTTTTGACATATTGGTCAATTCGTAAGGTTTATTTTAATCCTGCGAGAGTTTTTAACGATCTACAGTTTTTCTCCATATAGTCCACATATTTACTCCAGTCCTTTTGAAACCTTGTCTCCCCCTGGTCACGAATCTTGCATGTCAATCTAGCAAGTTCAGCATAGTCCATCATTTTTGTCTGCCACTCCACAATTGTAGGTAATTCCTGTAATTTCCATTTTTGGGCTAACAAAGTCCTAGCCGCGGTTGTTGCATACATAAACAGTGTTTGATCTTCTTTTCTGGGAAGAAAGTCCTAATGATAGGGTATCACACTCTTTTTTTTCTGGAATAAGATGGTATCTTACAAATGATGCCTGTATGTGAAGAGTGTCTGACTTTCCCCAGGTCAATGAATCTGGACCAGGTGAGATTTTAATCCATGGCACCAGAGCCAAAGTAAACACTCTGTGTACAAACAATCCTTTCTCTGAAGCAGAGAGGAAGAGACTCTCCCCCTTTAGACCAGCACACTAATCCTGATTCAACATCAATAGCTTGATAACAAGGTCAGGGGAGACAGGGAGTGAGGGAGAGTGCGTGGGGGGGGGAGAGGTAGCTGGTTCCCTCTGTTTTCAGGGACTCCTAGTCATGATACCTATGTTCTCCCTCTTACTGTCGGAGGCAGTCGGCTTCTGCTAGGAATCACAAGTGAGCTGGCCACCGAGAGAACAGGACACTGGGCCAAATTGGCCATTGGCCTGATCCAATAGGACAGCCAGTGTGGTGTAGTGGTTAGAGTGCCTGACTAGGGCCTGGGAAACCAGAGTTCAAGTCCCACTCCTCCATGAAGCTCACAGAGCGACCTTGAGCCAGTGACTGCCTCTCAGCCTGACCTACCTTACGGGGTTGCTTGGCGGATTAAATGAGGAAGGGGGAAGAAACCCGAACACCACCTGGAACTCTTTGGAGCAAATGTGGGATGTGAAAGCAGCAAATAAAATAAAAATAAAATCCCATGAGTTCTGAGGCATTGGCAGGCTCAGGATATAATGATCGTTAGCAGCCAACAGTCCAACAAGCATGGGAATTTGGTTATCAGTTCAATTAAGCTTTATTCACAAGCATATTCACAGAGCTGCTCTCGCACACATCCATCACACACTAAAGATGTCCTGATCTAATCAGGTTCCTCCTCCCTATTTCGCTTCCAGCAAGATCCATGCCAGTAATGATTAAGTCTGCTTCTACATTTACAACCTTCCTGGAGGTGTGCCCAACGGCGAGACCTCGGACTGAGATTGTCAATTGGCTCTCCATTGCTGTCACTAGACAGGAAGGCTGAGATGGCCCAGGAAGGGGAATAGGAGGGAGACATGGAGGTGGGGTTAGGGCTGCCATACGTCCAGATTTCCCCCCAAAGCCCCAAAAGTTAATTTTTTAGAGGAGTCGTCAAACAAACAAAAAAGCTCAACAACTTTGTCTGGATTTTCACTTTTGGGAATATGGCAACCCTAGGTGGGGCTGAGATCTGGGAACAGAGGATGGTACAGTGGTACCTTGGTTTATGAATTTAATCCATTCTGGAAGTCTGTTCTTAAACCAAAGCGTTCTTAAACCAAGGTGTGCTTTCCCATAGCAGCGGGGGACTCAATTTACAAATGGAACATGTTCCTCAACAGGAAACGGAACACGTTCTTAATCCAAGGCAAAGTTCACAAACCAAAACACCTACTTCCGGGTTTGCAGCGTTCTTAATCCAAGTTGTTCATAAACCAAGCTGTTCTTAAACCAAGGTACCACTGTACTTCTCTCTTGGAGGTGGCTGCCCTAGTTGCAGATGCAGAACCCCATCTCCCCTCTTCCCTCCCAGGGAGAAGAGCACAGCAATGGAATCCATTGAAGGTGCCAGCCCACTGCTGGGGTCGAGGAGCCAGGATCCAAAGGAGAGGGTTCAGCCCGAGACTCTCACAACTATGTGTTATTGGCCTTGTCTTTAAAGGCTTGGCAGGTGGCATCTCAATCCGTTGGGATAGCTTTTCTGAACTCTGAGCCCTGATCTTGGACTCTTGGACCTTGCTACCAGCCTGGCTAGCCTCGCTTTTGTTGTCATCTAGCCTGAGCGTAGCAACCGCTGTGACTCATTCCCTGTTGCTGAGCTTGTAAGTCTTCTTGGCGTCAATAAAGAGCCCTTCCTTCCTCTCAGGAGTCTCTGTCATTGTGCTCTCAGCAGGAGCTAGAACAAGGACTCTTCTTATATTCTTACGAACTCACGTCTTTGAATTTGTGCAAGAGAGCCCAAGTTCCTAAATGCAGCTGCTCCCCTGAGATGGAAATTAACTCTACCATAATATAAGCTGTTTCTGGTCTCGGCTATTTCATTCATCAGTCTTTTTATTTTTACGGGCAAAATTCATGGTTGTGCAGAGATATATGAATAAGCACCCCTTCCTCCCATCTTTTCAGGCACTTAATCTTTCTGTTTTGCAAACAGCTGGGAGGGAGAGAGGTGGTGGAGAATCTGTGTTGAGTATCCTAGGCATTATCCAATAAGCAGGCATTTACACTGGCAAGTGCAGCCACAGTTCTGTGGGGCAGTTCCCCTTTTTCCTAGGAACATCTGCAAAACCAGTTTGACCGGGGGCCATGCTGTAACCTCAAATATTCTGAATGTGTATGTGCCAAAAACTGCGCCAAAGGTTACACAATCATAGGCAGGCCTGAAAACAGGAACAGCCTTGCACATCTGTTGGATAGAAATGCAGGATACAAATTTAAGAAATAAATAATGCATATTTTCAACAGGGTTGGGTGCAGGTTTTTCTGCTGTGCCCTAAGCACTGCTTTGAGTGTTCAGACCCAGAGACCTCCCACCTAAATAAATGCACACATGACTCAAATTTTGGTTTGTTTTTTTAGGAACCGCTACAGCGGGAAGGTAAACGGCGTTTCCATGTGCTGCTCTGGTTTGCCAGAAGCGGCTTTGTCATGCTGGCCACATGACCTGGTAGCTATACGCCGGCTCCCTCGGCCAATAATGTGAGATGAGCGCGCAACCCCAGAGTCGGTCACGACTGGACCTAATGGTCAGGGGTCCCTTTACCTTTACCTTTAGGCCACAATTTTATTGATTACAGAAAGTGAGTGGTTGCATAGGCTCTGGTTCGACTAGCTCCTTGCACCCTTGCAGGTAGTGCTGATCCGGGGCACCAGCATAGGTCAGCCAAGGGTGAACACCTGGATAGGCGGAAAGCCGGGAACAGGCTATGTCCGCCACTCAGATGTCCCCCTGGACTCAGGCACGGGCACAACCCCCTCACAGGGGTTCACCGAACCATTTGAGCCCCTGGATTCCTTTAACGGAATACCCTGCACATAGGGATGGTGAGAGCGTTCCCCCATCCCTATCACCTGAACCAGAGCGTATCTGCAACCTTACAAGTTGTGACGATTTGCTACGCGGTGGGCAAAACCCAAATGGCACCAGCCAATCAGCCAAGTGGGGGGGAAATTCCTGCCGTGCCCCTGTCCCAACGACAGACGGCACATGACGGCATAGCAAGGTCAAGCACAACAAAGCCCTAGAAGTAGGGAGAGGTGGGCGGGTGTTCCAAATGCACGCACCGAAAGAGGAAGCTCTGGGTCACGTGCATGGGTATATATAGGTCCCTCAATCCATTTGGACTGCGCCCCATTGGCCAGATTGAACCCAACATGGAAGGACCTTGTGGCTGACCAATCTCACCCACCCACAACACAGGCGGTTGGTCTCCAGGTCTCATGGCAACAACTCTTTGAGGGAGGACCTGCCTATTTCCCCTTGCTTTCACTTCTCAAATGGCACATGTACAGCCTTTTGAAGCTGAAAGTTGAATTTCTCTTCCTCTTTCCCTCGCTCCTCCTTATCTGATATTACATTTGCCTCGCCACTCCCTCAGGTGTTAACAAATTATATATTTGTACAGCATCCTTTTAAAAAAACACACACAGAGAAACATGATTGTTTTTTTAAGGGCACCTCCAGACTGTCAATATTTTGTCAGGGGGAATTCTGGGCACTGTAGTTGGTTAAGGGTTGATGGAAATTGTAACTGTGACAGGTAAACTACAGTTCCCAGAATTCTTGGGGGGGGATGTGCTTTGAATGTGCTTTAAATATATAATGTGCACACAACCTAAAATGCTCTGCCTCTCATCGCAATGAATACACTTTTTAAAAAAGTGTATTCTTTTAGTGGCTAGGAAAGTAACGGGGAAATCCATTTGTTAGCTGTGCACTGGTTTCATTATTGCATTTGTGTTCATTGAATTCTTTCACTGACTACCTAAGTAGATTTTTGTTGCTGTGGCTTCGGTGGCAGAGGTATTTCCGGGGCTGCTCCTGACAGCTGCTGCTCTGTTTCTCTCAAAATTGTTGCATTTTTCCAGGGCATCCCTGTAATAAAAGAATTAAAAGCTGACCCCCACAAGACAATTCCAGCTGGGACCACCAGTTTAAAAATTGGAGTGCCCTCTGGCAATATAGTGTCCAAGACAGCCTTTCCCCCAACCTGGTGCCCTCTAGAAGCCTTGGGCTATTACACATTAGTGGTTTGAAATGCAGCAAAATCATCCCTCCATCACTACTGGTGCATTTTTACGTAGCTTTTGTATGTTGTTGTTCACACACCAGAGAAGGGGGTGAGGGTGTTATCACCTGAGGCTCATTACCCGAATTATTGCCCTGTGCTGAACTCCAGTTCATCTGCACATGCTCAGTAGTTGCCTGGATGTACACACCTCAGCTTAACCACACCTTCCATTTTCAAATTGGATGGAAGTTAGTTTGAGGGAAACTGCCTCAAACAGGGGTATTTCTCAAGAAGCTACAGGAAACCAATGGATTGTGGCCAATGTAATGTGCTATGGGCCTCAAACACCAATGGTGGGATTGTGTGTTGGAGCTGGAGTAAGCAGTAATGTGTACCCAGCCTTGGACTTCCATTAAACCCAGCCAGAATGGCCAAGAATGATGGGAGTTGTAGTCCAAAACATCGGGAAAGGTGGTCCAGTTCATTCTGCAAATCATCATCATCACCACCACCATCATCTCCTCTAAGGCTGCTGCTACTGGGGAACAAAAGTCGGCCCATCCCATGAAAGCATTTAAATCTGAGCAACAGCAAATGGGTACTTTCTGTTGCTGAAAAATACTGAAGTATCCTTTCATCACTCATAGCAACAAATGAAAATTAAACCGAACGCGCCCCAAAACTAATGCACACTCCTATCCCAAATGCTACTGTCTGGTAAAGGTAAAGGTAAAGGGACCCCAGGTCCAGTCGCGGATGACTCTGGGGTTGTGGCGCTCATCTCGCTTTACTGGCCGAGGGAGCCGGCGTACAGCTTCCGGGTCATGTGGCCAGCATGACTAAGCTGCTTTCTGGCGGACCCGAGCAGCGCACGGAAACGCCATTTACCTTCCCGTCGGAGTGGTACCTATTTGTCTGTGTGCTTTCGAACTGCTAGGTTGGCAGGAGCTGGGACCGAACAACGGGAGCTCACCCCATCGTGGGGATTCGAAACTCCGACCTTCTGATTGGCAAGCCCTAGGCTCTGTGATTTAACCCACAGCGCCACCCACGTGTCTGGTATACAACTGCAATTCTGGTTATTCATAAGCAAACGAAACCATTCTTTATTGCAGAATCTGGGCAGGCGGCTGCCTTACTGTCTAGCGGGATTTCCAAAACCAAGGGCCAATAAATAATAATGATAATAATAATATTTATTATTTATACCCCGCCCATCTGGCTGGGTTTCCCCAGCCACTCTGGGCGCCTTCCAACAGAAAAATGAAATAAAATAATGTTTTAAACATTAAAAGCCTCCCTAAACAGGGCTGCCTACAGATTAAACATTAAAAGCCTCCCTAAACAGGGCTGCCTTCAGATGTCTTCTAAAAATCTGGTAGCTGTTTTTCTCTTTGACATCTGATGGGAGGGCGTTCCACAGGGCAGGCGCCACTACTGAGAAGGCCCTCTGCCTGGTTCCCCGCAACTTGGCTTCTCGCAACGAGGGAACCGCCAGAAGGCCCTCGGTACTGGACCTCAGTGTCCGGGCAGAACGATGGGGGTGGAGACGCTCCAATCAAGGGCCTATCTCACCTCTTTTCATGCTCTCTTGAAGATTTCAAGGCTGCCATTGAGGATGTCCTTCCTACTCTAAAGACAGAGGGAGTTCGAGTTTTCTTCATGAGCGAAGACTCCCCAACCGAGGGCGTGGAAGCTTTGCTGGGGAAGATCCAGTCCAGCTCAGCCGAGCCTGTGCCCATTTCCTTCAGAGGCAAAGTGACCCCTGGGTCGTCATCCCTGTATATTTTCACCTCTGGGACCACAGGTGAGGAGGAGAACGTCAAAGAGGTGGGTGAGGGAGCAAGGGGAGGCAGAACTGGCTGTCATGCCTGGAAATCTCATTTTGTTCCCCATCTGCCCTCCTCCTGGGCGCTTTGAGGAGGGGTGGGGTTTGCCCATTCAGGAGGGGCCATAACTCAACCGTCAAGGGGATGCACACTGGTTTGATCCAGCCTAAAGTGGATCTCAGTGTAGAACCTTGCCCGAGACCTCAGAGAGCCACTGCCAGTCATGTGTAAAACAACTTGAGATATACCGTAATTGGCCCAAATATAAGCCAAATATAAGTTAAAGCGCGGCTTAAATTCACGACCTTACAAAAATTGGCTTTTACGATATCGCTGCTGAAACAGACATACAGTAAAACAGAATGGGTGTGAGTGCCTGCGGAATTTGAAGGGAGAGGCTTATATTTGGGTATTTTCTTTTTCTCTCCCCCCCCCTAAAGGTGCGGCTTATATTCGGGCCCAGCTTATATTTGGGCCAGTACGGTATCTCTGATTCAGTCCACACAGCCTCCATTTCCATGCAAGTGTCAGACCGTGGTGGCTGTGAGACTATCACCAGTTGGCTGGCCACTGGCACAACATCTATAGAGGACAAAAGAGCACACAGAGCTGCATAAAATCCCTGTAACTCGTTCATCTGTATCAATGCAAATTTAGAAAGCCTTAGCATATGCAATCCAGCCATACCTGCCAAGTTGCTGTCAGAGAAATAAGGGACCGGGCCGGAAATAGCAGACCGGAAGTAGCGCTGCTGCCATTTTGGAACTGGGCGGAGCATGCTCAGAAGTGACTTTTGATGCTGCTTTGCCCAGTTCCAAAATGGCCACCGCGCCAGAAGTCACACTGCAGCCATTTTGGAACTGGGCAAAGCAGCACCAAAAGTCGCTTCTGAGCATGCTCCGCCCAGTTCCAAAATGGCCGCCGCGCCAGAATAAACCGGGAAAAAACAAAAAAATCAGTTTTTTCAGCTAGGAACAGCTGGAAAAACGGGGATTTCCCGGGGAAAACGGGAGACTTGGCAGCTATGAATCCATCTCACGACGGTGGGGGAGAGTGTGACTAGGGGCATCTGTGGAAGAAGGGCTGCTGGCACTCCCGCAGTAATGATGTTGCGCTTTATTCCCGTGGAACCACTCCTTTGGTCCCAGACCAAATTTATGTTGACTCGGGATTGAGACAGCGCAAGATCTCATCAGGTCACATCAGCAGTGGCGGAGCTTCATACTCTGGAACGGGGGTGTGGGGTGTGGAGAGCAGGCCGGGGCGTGACGTGCCGCCTGCAGGAGCTTGGCGCATGTCCTGGGGGTGTGGCACACCTCCTGCGGGGGTGTGGCTCCCAGTGCGTGCGGGGCAGCCGCAATGGCACCCCACCAGAATCACGCTGCCGCGGGCAGTGTGCTTCCCCCCTGCCCCCCTCTTCCTCTGCCAGTGCACATCAGACTTTGATAATCTCTCATAATATGGTGCCCTGTGCGAACCCAAAATTGGCGCCCCCAAATGGATCTTCTCAATTATGGATCGTCTCAATTTTGTGTGCCACCCCCCCCCCCCGGGATTGGCACCCTCTGTGTGGGAAGCACCTGCACAACCCTAAATCCGGCACTGTGCCTGGAATAAAACAGACTCTGTCAAAGAGTGGGGCAGTAATAGTCCCATTGATAGTCAACAATCAAATAGGCCTGCTTTTGCCCATTGTGTGTCATGTTCCTAGCTCTCTACAAGGCAACAAAATAAGCTATAGGTAGAAAAAGAATTCTTTTCCTGTGTCTGCCCTTTGCTATTATGTGGATAGCGTTATATTTGGGGGATGGGGGGTAGGACAGAAAGAGATATGACCCCTGCAGATTGTTGTCTCTCGCTTGATGGAGTCATTTCAGATCATTACGTAACCCTCTTCCTTCTTTTTAATTTCTGCCTGCCTCAAGGGCTGCCGAAAGCGGCTATCATCACCCAGTCGAAGCTGCTCAAAGTGTCCCATATGTTTCGCATGTGCGGGGTCACTCCTAAGGATATCATCTACATCCCGCTGCCGATGTACCACTCAGCTGCCCTTCTTCTTGGGACAGGAGGGTGCCTGGAGGTTGGTATGTACAGAATGATTTTCAGCGACCTGGGATGAATGGGTGCATAAGGTTTTGTGTTTTTTGGCGGGGTGGGGGTGGGGTGGGGTCAGAACCTGCACTCAGATCCTCAGTCTGTGAATATGGATCATATGATCCTCGGGAACCCTTAGCTCTACAGTCCTGTGATTCTGTGAAATCCACTTGCCTGATACTAATTGGTGATAATTTCTATGCAGGCAAGTAACAGATGGGCACCCCATTCAGCATAGAAATGCAGTGAGCTGCTGCAGGAGTGATGAACCGCTCTGCTTGGCATGCAGAAAGTGGATAGAGAAAAGTTTTTATCCCTCTCTCATAATGCTAGAACTCGTAGACACGCAACAAAGCTGAATGTTGGAAGATTCAGGGCAGATAAAAGAAAGCACTTAATCACTCAGTGCATAATTAAACTTTAGAACTTGCTCTCACAAGAGCCAACTCGGATGGCTACTGTTATAAGAAAAAACTGCTCCTTTCCCCTTTATGGGGCATCCAAGAGCCCATATAGAGTCTTTAAGTAGGTTCTCTATTGGTAGGAGAAAACAACAGAAGCCAACCAGAGAATATTGAGAAGCAAAGCAGCTAGTAAGCCTGATCTTTATTAAACTGTTGCAACAGGGTCCCCCACGCAGGGAGGGAGGAGAGGAACCCAGAACATTGGTGTGCAAGCTTTTACACTGTACAGATATTTGAAATTGCCTACCTTGTAGCTCAAGACCACTCCCCAAAAAATCATACAGTACATACATCACAGAAAGAGGTGGTCCCCAGCAGAAATTTGAGTGTGTTGCTTCTCTCTTGTCTGCCAGGATACCTGATAATGCCTTATCTGATTGCATTTCCTGGGTAGCCTGCCCATTCCTTTGAGATGGTAAATATGTAGTTCCTGAATCTCTTACGCATATTGATAGTGTGCTCAGCTTAACAGATCCTTGCCAGACTGTACCGGTATTTACAGGGAGGTGTAAGCCCCTACAGTCCAAAGACAATTGGAAAGCTTTTCCCATTTCCTTCCTCCTCGCAGAGAAATATTTGAGGTCAGTTTGGGAGAGTCAAAACGGCTTCAGGATTGTTCTGTACTATTTCAGGCACTTGGTTTATATACTTATGTATGTGTTTGCCTTATGAACATAACCTTACAATTCCTATAACACTTTAAAAGAGGATTGGATTTGTGGTATGAAAAGTTGCAGGAGTTCAGCAGGAAGTTACAAGAGACACTCATACACTGGTAGGGTTGCCAGACTCAATAGAGGACAGGACTTCTGTGCCTTTAATTGCCCTGCTCTCTTTTGAGTCTGGAAACCTTAAAGAGAAACCAGCAGACCCTTTGCTTGGAAATTAAACAAAGGGTCTGCTGGTTTCTCTTTAACGTTTCCAGACTCAAAAGAGAGCAGGGCAATTAAAGGCACAGAAGTCCTGTCCTCTATCGAGTCTGGTAACCCTATACACTGGGACCAAAGCAGCACAACTGTCTTGCAAAATTTTGCAGGTCCAAAAAGTAATGAAAGCTGAATCACTTTCTTTCTTTCTCCCCCCACCCTCTCCCCACACAGGATGCACAATTGCCTTGAGGTCTAAGTTTTCTGTTTCCCATTTCTGGAACGACTGCAGGCGATACCGCGTCACTGTGATCCAATATGTTGGAGAAATGATGCGCTACCTCTGTAATGCACCAAAGGTAACTGAGAGAGAAGTTGGTGGGGAGGGAGAATTTTGCCTAGAAGTGAAATGGGTTCTCCTGTTCACTACTGAATCCCTTACGGCAGGTGGATGCATGCCCACCTGCCGTACACTTGATGCTGCAGAAAGCAGGGAGCTCTTTTTTCTTAAATAATTTTTATTAATTTTCCATTTAAACATCATTATTATCCACTTTACTTCTTTGGCTCTTTAGAGCCTGTCGACTTCCCTCCCTCCCACCCCTTGGCTTTCAAAACTAACCTTTATATCACAGCATTTTATATATTTTCCAATTCTAATATAACTCATTACTAAATACCTCAAAATGTAAATAAATATAGAAAGAAAGAAAGAAATCTCATTACAAGTCTTCAGATAACCCTACTAGTGTTGTGAATTGCTTACCATGATCTTTCAGATATTGTATAATTTTACTCCAGTCTTTTGGGAATACTTGATCATGCTGGTTTCGGATTTTTCCCGTCAGCTTCACCAGTTCCGCAAAGTCCATGATTATCATCTGCCACTCTTCTTTCGTTGGTACTTCTTCTTATTTCCATTTTTGCACTAAGAGGATTCTTGCCGCTGTTGTTGCATACATGAACAGTTTTTTATCTTTTTTTGGTATCTCTTCACCTACTATACCCAGTAAAAAGGCTTCTGGCTTTTTTTTTAACAAAAGTGTTTTTAAACATTTTCTTTAACTCATTATATATTATTTCCCAGACATCCTTTACCTCTTTACAAGTCTATCACATATGGTAAAATATACCTTCCTTTTCTTTGCATTTCCAACACTTGTTAGATCTTGCCTTATACATTTTAACAAGTTTTGATGGTGTTAAATGCAATCTATACATCATTTTCATTACATTCAAAAGGCAGAAAGTTCAATGCTTCTTGGTTTGGATGTGTCGGTCAATTCCCATGCTTACGGTAGCTGGTGAGCCAAAACCCTGCAGAAAGTGTCAGTTGATGTGATATCTGTGTATTGAATTACAAGGCTATTGAGACCAAAAGGTTTAATGGACCTCCAGGTATAGGGCGGTATATAAATTCAAATAATAATAATAATAGTGGGTGTTTGTAATTTAAAGTACCGTATATTCTGGCGTATAAGATGACTGGGCATATAAGACGACCCCCAACTTTTCCAGTTAAAATATAGAGTTTGGGATATACTCACCGTATAAGAAGTACAACCCAGCGTATAAGACGACCCCCAACTTTTGAGAAGATTTTCCTGGGTTAAAAAGTAGTCTTATACGCAGGAATATACAGTATGTTGATTTTGGACTCTGCTATACAGCTGCAAATATAACATTTAAGTGCATTAAGTGCAATATGATGCTAGGTGGCGATGGTGAGCTTATGGCATATTCAATATATTTTTGAAAAAGTTCTTTAAAAAAATTATTTCTCACAGCGTTGTTTTTTATGTGTCTAGATTCCACCTTTCTTTTACTGTGTCTTGTGTTTCAAATGGTTGTGAGTTGCCCCAAAACCATGTATGACGAGGGTGTGTGATGTCAATCAAATAATCTGAATACGATACGATAGACTGGAATGGAATAGGGAAGCTCTTTAAGTACCCACAAGATACAGCTTGGACTCATCCACTTTTGCTTGACCCATATTTTGATCATATTGTGCACCAATTAATTTCTCCAGGTTGGATGGAGAGATTTGTTGTTGTTGTTCTTCAGCTATGCCTTGCACACACACACAAAGTCCAATCTTATCTGGTGAATTGAAGCTCAATTAAGCAAAATCCCTCTTCTGATTTTCTGCACATCTAATGAATTTCAGTGGGTAGGATCGGATTTTTGCAAGGCACAACCATGTATCAAAACAGCTCTTGGACCCGGCGCAATTAACACAATATGGTCAAACTATGGCTCAGTCGAAAGTGTGGGTGAGCCCTTTGTCCTATTCTCTACAAGTTTGCAGCCACTCTGTTGTATTTTCTGAACCAGCTGAAGCTTCTGAACAGTCTTCCTAGGCAGCCCCACATTGCAGCAATCTAGTCAGAAACTTACAGGGCATGACAAGTCGTTCTTTTTGTGAAAGTTCGTTAGTGTAACCATAGAATCATAGAGTTGGAAGAGACCACAAGGGCCATCCAGTCCAACCCCCTGCCGAGCAGGAAACACCATCAAAGCATTCTTGACATATGCCTGTCAAGCCTCTGCTTAAAGACCTCCAAAGAAGGAGACTCCACCACACTCCTTGGTAGCAAATTCCACTGCTGAACAACTCTTACTGTCAGGAAGTTCTTCCTAATGTTTAGGTGGAATCTTCTTTCTTGTAGTTTGAATCCATTGCTCCATGTCTGCTTCTCTGGAGCAGCAGAAAACAACCTTTCTCCCTCCTCTATATGACATCCTTTTATAAATTTGAACATGGCTATCATATAATCTCTTAACCTCTTCTCCAGGCTAAACATACCCAGCTCCCTAAGCCGTTCCTCATAAGGCAATGTTTCCAGGCATTTGACCATTTTGGTTGCCCTCCTCTGGACACGTTCCAGCTTGTCAGTATCCTTCTTGAACTGTGGTGCCCAGAACTGGACACAGTACTCTAGGTGAGGTCTGACCAGAGCAGAATACAGTGGTACTATTACTTCCCTTGATCTAGACGCTATACTCCTATTGATGCAGCCCATAATTGCATTGGCTTTTTTAGCTGCTGCATCATACTGTTGACTCATGTCAAGTTTAACCACTTGGAGCGATTCCCACTCATCACCAGCGAAATGGCTATTCATACAGCTTTTTTTGAACTGCAGTGATCACGTCGATGTGTTTCCTTACAGACGGACAGCGACCGAGACCACTGTGTGCAAATGGCAATCGGCAACGGCATGCGTGTGGAGGTCTGGAAGGAGTTCCTGCGCCGATTCAGTCCTATCCAAATCCATGAATTCTATGGAGCCACGGAGGGGAATGTTGGATTTATTAACTACATCGGGAAGGTTGGAGCCATGGGAAAGACAAACTTCCTCCACAAGGTAATGAGAGCTAAGCAGGAATTTCCAGGATGTGTTGATCCCGAATGTCTAAATAAATAATGTCTTATATTCTTCTTCTTTGGCAATCACTCGTAGCCGAGTAGGACTGTCTTCCATAAACACGGTTTTAACAATGAGTCCATAAGTGACTGTGGGGGCCAATTCTGGACCCACAATTTCACAGTGTTGGATTGGGTTTTTGGAAGACGCCTGTGCGTGAATTTGTTTTATGTGTGTAGATCAGTGCACGCTGATCAACACACAGTCTTCGCAGTAGGGCGCTGTTCTGATGGCATGAGTAGTCACGACGAACCGGTAGATCCTATCTGCTGCAGCTTTCATCCGCCTTCACAGCCGTTGTAACATACCGCTTGTTATCACCTGCCTGTTCTGCCATTGAGGACTTCTTGGATCATTCTTTGTCTCACTCACTGGATCATCACCTTGTCGTGGTGATGCAAGAGCAGGGTGATGCAAGATGCAAGGTGCACCTTGGCTTGCACCTTCCTATGACCCTTGTGAGCGAAGCCGTCGGGAATCTCATACTCCCAGCAGAGTCACCCAAGGCAGTAAGGTCAAAGGGAAGGAGCTAGACGAATAATGTCTTATAGAATTCCAAGGTCCCATCCCCAAACACTCCACTCTAATTGCACACCTCATCTTCTGGTCTCTTAAAGCTGCCTTCAATTCTCTCTTCAAAAGCCACCTTTTCTGTGAAGACTTTGGCACAAAACCTTAGTCCAGGAGTAGCCAAAGCGGTATTCTCCAGATATTGGACTGGATTCCTGACAAGGGCTGAGTGATAGCTGGTTTTCAACATTGTTATATATCAACAGCTAAACAAATAGTGATATAACGATATATCGCAATGTCCGTAATAAGGATGGAACTATGTAGAGGCATTTGCTTCACGGTTTTGCCTGCATCATGATTTTTGCCGGTGCCTGCTCCTATGATTTGCATGAGGTTGGGAGAGCTGAGTTAGCAGAGTTAACTGGGGCTATAGGAATCAAGAGAAGCATTGGCTGGCTTCACTGTTTTGCCCACATTGTGATTTTTGCATAGCGCGCGCGCACACACACACACAATTTGTGGGGGGGTTTGGGGGGGGCTTATTGGGTTGCTGTTTTTATTTTTATTAGGTATTTTGTTGTTTTATAACTTGATTTTATTCTGTGAACCGCCCTGAGACCCCTGGGTGTAGGGTGGTATATAAATTCAATAAATAATAATAATATATTGTCAGGTCAAAAATTACGAAGCCAGTATCACAATATAGACTTCAAACCAGTTTTGGACAATATATTGGTATATCGTCTGGCCCTATTCCTGGCCATTGGTAATGACAGCTGTGGAGGGCCCCCCAGTTTGGCTACCCCTGCCTTATTCCTCCTTTCCTACTGAAAGTAAACCTAAGCAAATGCAGTGAAAACAAGTGTGTGTTCTTCCTGATTATCCAACCTCCATCTCCTTCCCCTCCCTCCCTTAACTCCCCTGTGTTATCCCCTGTAGAGAGGGACCCTTCTTCTTGTACTCCAGAAAAGTCCTAAAGATATCTGGTTTATTTACACATATATACAACCTGCGCCTACAATGGAGGGGCTCACAGCATGAATACCCCAAGAAGGTCTTGCTTCTCCAACGGCTACAGGTTTGGATTTCAGCAGAAATCAAGCATGGCTCTGTCTTACAGCTGCCTAGCTGCTTCTAGTTCACACACACAACTTGGGTCTTTTGTCTTTCTAACTAACGCCTAGTTGAGGGAGAGCAATCCACCCATTTTCTCTCTGGCACAGAGCCACTTCCTTTGTTAATGACCCATATTTAGGTTGCCATTACCAAGAAACTTGCCTGGCTATTCCAGCAGTTGAATCCTTGATAGGTTCAGGAATTAGAAGGGACTCAGGCATACGGCCTGCCCCACCACCACCCCACTTGCCAATTCACAACAGTAGCAATTTGTGACAGCCACAGGTGCCTTTCATGAAAATAAAGCTGACAGATATGTAATAGTTGAGACGCTATGTACATTAGGCGTGGCCGACTTGTGCAGCACAATGATATGGAGCGGGATAATTTGGCAGCTGCCTAGGCACACATTGTCCCTCAATCTTTGCGAAGAGGAACCATTTTATTTGCCTCTTTTCTCAGGGCAGGTGCGGTTGCGGAATACAAGCTTGCAATGTCATGAGCGGAGGAGTCTTTTCGTGTTTCCAAGGCACCGTGAGAGCAGCTATAGCGCCCTCCTCTTAAGTACGGCAAATCAGAGTTGGCAACCTTTCAGATAACAGGGTGGGGAAGATCTGATGTGCTACACGAAGACCACATGAAAGTTTGGTGCCTTGCTTGGAAGTGGGTTGTTATTCTGACAACTCCTGCTGCCATCATTAATCAGCTGCTTATCCAAAGTTCTCCTGCTCATTGACCTATATTCTATGCTCTAAAACCCTAAGATTCTGTGGAACAAGGTTAACCCTACTTAGTGCTTTTTTCAGGGGGTACTCAAGGGTACACAGTACTAGCACCTCTTGGGTTTTTTGTTGAAAAGTGTGGCACCTATGTAACAATTTCATGTTGAGTACTGGCACCTATTTTTCTATAGGGCAGGGAGCACTGTCCCTGCTGTTTGCTGGATGCGGGTGATGCTGTGGTCTAAACCACTGAGCCTCTTGGGCTTGCCGATCAGAAGGTTATCAGTTTGAATCCCCACCACGGAGTGAGCTCCCATTGCTCTGTCCCAGTTCCAGCCAACCTAGCAGTTCAAAAGCACACCAGTGCAAGTAGATAAATAGGTACTGTTGTGGCGGAAAGGTAAACGGCGTTTCCATGCGCTCTAGTTTCTGTCACGGTGTTCCGTTGCGCCAGAAGCGGTTTAGTCCTGTTGGCCACAGGACCTGGAAGGCCGTCTGTGGACAAACACTGGTCGGAAAAGCGAGACGAGTGCCTCAACTCCATAGTCGCCTTTGACTGGTCTTAACCATCCAGGGGTCCTTTCCCATTTTCTTACCTTTACTGTTTGCCGTTGGTGCCTTCTAAGTCTTAATCACCTTTTGGCTGGGGATGAGAGACTTTCTTCTCTTCCTTTCCTTTATTGTTATTCCAGTTCAAGGGTGTGAAAGCTCCTGCCTCAGCCTTCTCATGTGGTTTTACCTGACTGGAGTGTCCTGCACTGTACTATGATAATGCCTGCTGTTTTCATGGATGGAGAGATAGGGGTATTTTTTTTCAAAGGGCGGTGGGGGCTGCTTCTAGAAACCTTTGACCTTTGCCTGGCTGGAATTCAGCCTCGTGTGCAAAGGTAAGAGTCCCACAAGGTATTCTGAGATTAGGGCTTTTGTTCTTTGAAGAGTTGGGCAGTAAACAAGAAGCCTGGAGGTGAAGCTGTTCCTGGCATGTCTGACGCAGGGAGGAGAGAAACCTCACCCCTTGGCATGTCTGTTTGAGATGCAGGGCTTAAGTCACAGGAGTCCTATATGAGAGAGGGGAGGGGAAGGAAAATAACCATTGAGCCAAACTTGCTAAACCATGTTTTGGCACCTAGGACTTCTAAGTGCTTTTCTTTCTTTCTTTCTTTTTGATTAAGCACATTTCACAATAAAGTGTTTCAAAGTGTGCCAGAAAATATTTCTAATTAATATATGAATTTAGCAAAAGGAAAATGCCAGCCAATTCAATATGGATGGATCGAGGGGGGTGAGATAATGCAAGACAGCTGCAAAGTTAGCAAACTCCTTTCTCTATTACATTATATCATGTATTGTAAAAGGTAAAGGTAAAGGGACCCCTGACCATTAGGTCCAGTCGTGACCGACTCTGGGGTTGCGCGCTCATCTCACATTATTGGCCGAGGGAGCCGGCGTACAGCTTCCAGGTCATGTGGCCAGCATGACAAAGCCGCTTCTGGCAAACCAGAGCAGCACATGGAAACGCCGTTTACCTTCCCGCTGTAGCGGTTCCTATTTATCTACCTGCATTTTGACGTGCTTTCAAACTGCTAGGTTGGCAGGAGCTGGGACCAAGCAACGGGAGCTCACCCCGTCACAGGGATTCGAACCGCCGACCTTCTGACCGGCAAGCCCTAGGCTCAGTGGTTTAACCCACAGCGCCACCTTGGTCCCCTGCTGCCATTTACATAATTCCCTCTATTCCTGATGTTCAGGCTGCCAGTGCCATTGCTTATGTTGCTGAAATGTCACCCTCCACATAGAAGAGGGAAGGTGTCACTGGCTTGGGGAAATGGAGCGCAGTGACTGGAATGCTGCAACATTTTGTTGCGGATCCTACTTGTCTACACAGTCATACCTTGGTTTTCAAACAGCTTAGTTCTCGTACATTTTGGCTCCAAAATGACGCAAACCCGGAAGTGATTGTTTGCGAACTATTTTTGGAAGCCGGATGTCCGACAGGGCTTCCACAGCTTCTGATTGGAGCTTCCTACAGCCAATCGGAAGCTGCACCTTGGTTTCCGTTCCGGAACGGATTCCGTTCAACTTCCAAGGTACGACTGTAGTAATAGTAAATTCAATTTTCTAAGTGTGGTTCCTTCTGAAGCCAAAGTGGCAGTACTCACACAAACAAGGAAGATGTATCAGCAGGTTCCCAGGAACTCCAAGGTTTATAGAAGTACAAAAAAAAGAGAAACATTTTGGGGGGTGGGAAAGAGTCCAATGAGGGCTCTGCATACTCTTCGGGCACAGAATTATGTCAGGTTGTTCTTGAGGGTGGAGTGGGGAGAATCATAAACCAGCAGGGAGAGGGAATGGGATGGAATGCCCTGGAAAAGGGCATGGCTGACTCGAGTCCTAAACTTCATGTTGCAACATTTTGCGGAAGCACCTGCTCAGATAAACTAAAATCAAAGAGCAGGTTCCAAAGTCCAGGGCAACGGAATGAAAAATCTTCTGACACCCACAAGCTTTACATAACACTGTAAAGTTAATCCATTCAGTCCTGAACTTTGAACTATTTTCAGTTGAAAACCTTACAGTGATTTATTACCTCGATTGAAAAGCAAATAAATGTGCATAAGGTGACTTAGTTTAATAATCACCCCTCCCAAGAGGAACTCTGGGGACTGTAGTTCTGTGAGCGGCGGCATGCAGCTAGGTTCCTCTTAACGAATAATCCCCAGCACTCTCACCAAACTACAATTCCCAGAATTCCCAGAGGAAGGGGGGGGAAGCCATGATAGCTAAAGTGACGTAGGCTTGTAGAAAGATCCAAGAGTTTTCCCAGGTGGCATCTTGAGGGATGTTTTTGAGAGAAGGGCAGAAAGTGCAGCTTTACCCAACACTGGCCAGAGATGTTGAGCGCACCTTTGTCCAGTTTAGCAGAAGCAGTTACTCTCCCTCTGGCCTCTTGGTTTCAGAAAATAATGCCAACCAACAGGGATGCAGGTGGCGCTGTGGGTTAAACCACAAAGCCTAGGGCTTGCTGATCAGAAGGCCGGCGGTTCGAATCCCTGCGACGGGGTGAGCTCCCGTTGCTTGGTCTTAGCTCCTGCCAACCTAGCAGTTTGAAAGCACGTCAAAGTGCAAGTAGATAAATAGGGACCGCTACAGCGGGAAGGTAAACGGCGTTTCCGTGTGCTGCTCTGGTTCACCAGAAGCGGCTTTGTCATGTTGGTCACATGACCTGGAAGCTGTACGCCGGCTCCCTCGGCCAATAATGCGGGATGAGCGCCGCAACCCCAGAGTCGGTCACGACTGGACCTAATGGGGGCAGATGGCCCAGAGTTGTTGAGCTTTTTGGGGGGAGGATTGACGAGAGTAGTGGAGCTTTTTTGGGGGGTTGGGAATACAGTAAATCACAAACCAGAAAATCGCTCGCATCGCAGAAGCCTGCAAGCATCTGTCCGCTCACAAACAGTAGCCGGCATTTGAACACCCAATTGCTGCAGCGGCAGCCAATCCACAGCAGCCCTTGCCACAGCCATCAATCACCCACCAAATTGCCACTGACAAGCTGCAGCTCGTGGCTGCAACCAATCACCCATCTTCCCTATGCACTATCCATG
Source organism: Zootoca vivipara (assembly GCF_963506605.1). NCBI lineage: Eukaryota > Metazoa > Chordata > Lepidosauria > Squamata > Lacertidae > Zootoca > Zootoca vivipara. Next base: position 27,064,278 of record NC_083288.1, on the reverse strand, counting down.
TATAAGGCACACCCCGTTTTTGCACCTTATTTTACAGAAAGAAAAGGTCATCTTATACATGGAAAAGTACGGTATTTCACATCTGGCAACAAATGTGCCCTTTTGGTTTCAGAACGTGCATGGGTAGATGAATCTAGAAAGCCCAGGAAACAAACTAAGTTCTCCTACCACACTATTGGGGGGAGTCGGTGTTGCTGGTCGAAGGAGCTCGAGGTGGCTCTGTCCGGAGCTGTGCAACCCTCGCTTTCCAGGGGCAGTGCTGAGGAGAGCAGAGGTGGAGAGGCCACAGTCCAGGTGCCAAGGAGAGGCAGCCTGTGGGCCACTGGTTATCTTTGCTTGAGGTCAATGATTAGCTGTGGTTCCAACACTACAGGGGGTTGGACTCAAAGACCCTTTGGGCCCCTTCCTGTAGAGTAGTTCTATGATTCCATAAAATACTTTATGATCCTGGTGTTATAACATGCTTGCCTTGAATTTATGCCTTATCATCTCATGCTTCCCTTTCTATCTGTTCCACTTTAGAAACTGGCAAAATTCGAACTGGTTCAATATAACATTGACCAGGATGAGCCGGTGAGGGACGAGAAAGGATATTGCATCCCAGTGGCCACAGGTAATAAAATAAGCACACATTTACATCCACACCATATGTTTAAAGCACTCTTATGCCACTTTAAAAGCCATGGCTTGCCCCCAAAGACTCCCGGGAACTGTAGTTTTGCAAGGGTACTGAGAACTGTAGTTCTTTGTGGGGTCTCCTAACATCTCTCAGCACTCAGAAATTAGGTTTCTCACTTTGGCGTGTGTGTGTGTGTTTGGGTCCAGCATCACATTCTAGCACTAATTTTACATAGGAATTGCCCAGTCCACAAAACTCTTAGGCACATTACAGGAATATTTTTATTTTTTTTAAGATTGTCTATAGAATTTCTGGAATGTCTTTTCCCCATAGAGAACTCGAGGTGACTTACAAATGATTAAATATAAAATACGTGGGGGTACCTTTGAAAGTGACCTGGAAACTACAATTAATCCAGAATGTGGCAGCTAGACTGGTGACTGGGAGCGGCCACCGAGACCACATAACACCGGTCCTGAAAGACCTACATTGGCTCCCAGGACATCTCCAAGCACAATTCAAAGTGTTGGTGCTGACCTTTAATGCCCTAAATGGCCTCGGCTCAGTATACCTGAAGGAGCATCTCCACCCTTATCGCTCAGCCTGGACACTGAGGTCCAGCATGGAGGGCCTTCTGGCGGTTCCCTCACTGCGGGAAGTAAGGTTACAGGGAACCAGGCAGAGAGCCTTCTTGGTAGTGGCACCCGCCCTGTGGAATGCCTGCCCATCAGATGTCAAGGAAATAAACAACTATCTGACTTTTAGAAGATATCTGAAGGCAGCCCTGTTTAGGGAAGTTTTTAATGTTTGATGTTTTATCGTGTTTTTAATATTCTGTTGGGAGCCGCCCAAAGTGGCACGGGAAAACCAGCTAGATGAGTGGGGTCATAGCTGTCAACTTTCAGATTTGAAAATAAGGGATCAGCAGCCTCACCGGTCCTGGGGACAGTCTACGGCAGGCATCCCCAAACTTCGGCCCTCCAGATGTTTTGGACTACAATTCCCATCATCCCTGACCACTGGTCCTGTTAGCTAGGGATCATGGGAGTTGTAGGCCAATACATCTGGAGGGCCGCAGTTTGGGGGTGCCTGGTCTACGGTATATCTAACAATCCAGGATAGCAGCGGGAAACGGCACTGGAATAAGGGAATTTCCAGCAAAAAAAGGGAAGGTTGACAGCTGTGGCTTGGAATAAGGGAGTTTCCTGCAAAAAAAGGGAGGGTTGACAGCTATGGGTGGGGTATAAATTATTATTATTATTATTATGAACCAACTCAGAAACAAATGAAAATTTAAAGGGTTTTGTTCTTTTTAAGGAACTATCCAGTTTAAGACCAGTAATGTTCCAAAGGGGTAAAAGCACTTTTGTGTAGGCACTATACTTTTAAAAAACATTTGAAATGCATTATTTCCCTAAAAGAATTCTGGGTATTGTAGTTAGTTAGGGGATGCTGGGAATGGTAGCTCTCTGAGGGGTAAACTTCAAGGGGAAGGCATGCAACACTACCTCTTTCATTCAGCTCCTGTACTCTAAAAACATTGTCCTTTATGAGTGAAATTGTTTACAGTAGTCTGATCCAGTCAATTTCACCACTCTATTGATTTGTTATGGGGCATGGGGGAAACAGGACAGAATTACCAAGGTTCTCCTCCCTTCTCTTCCAAGGCGAGACAGGTTTACTGGTGGCCAAGATCACTAGCCATACCCCGTTCTCTGGCTACGCAGGAGACCGACAGAAGTCTGAGAAGAAGATTCTCCGGGACGTTTTTACCAAAGGAGACTGCTACTTCAACAGCGGCGACCTCCTGATGCAAGACCATGATGGCTTTCTATATTTTCAGGACCGGGTAGGAGACACTTACCGGTGAGTCCCACCTCTCCAGGTGGGGTGGGATCTGCTGCCTTGGTCTTGGGGAGTGTGAGGTTGCAGCTTCAGCTGATATATACCACATTTCCCCATGTATAAGATGCCCCCTTTTTGGGGAGACTCCAAATTAAGAAAACACCCCCTCAGCACTACCCATGTATAAGACGAGCCCCAATTTTAAACCTATTTTTTTGGTTTAAAAAAAACCCTAGTCTTATACACAGAAAAATACGGTATATCTGTGTTGGCATTGTGGCAGGTATAGCATATAACACAGTGCAAATCTATGCAAGGTATATTTAGAAGCAGGGGGAGTACTGAAATGTCTCGGGGACAGGCCCCTGACACAAGCCTGCATGAAATTTGCATTTGCTTATTTATATTCATAGATGCAAATTTCTGCTTGTCGGCATTCTCACTGCCCCTTTGCTTTGCAATATACCCGGCAGCCCTCAAAGCAAATGGTTGAGGGGGGAAACAACAGGAGATGTGGCTGTCGGTGCAAAAAGACCCGCAATTTGAATCTCAGGGTTTGTCCTTGCCTCTGTTTGCCCCGCTTCTGCCCCCTTCCACCCCTTGCGGAAACTCGATCTTAAGCACCAAATGGCAACTGGGTTTTCCGCGCATTGCTGTTTGTTCTGATTTATCACTAAAGAGTGGGTTTTCCTGGGGAAAATGACAGGGCAAAGGCAAAATCACTCGAACCCATGCGCAGAAAGCATGGCACAAGTGGGAAACTGCTGAGCCCTGTGCTTTCAAGTGGAAGTGTGAACGAGCCCTTAGCAAACACCTCAGCGAGAAAGATTACAGAAACACATGTACTGTAAATTTCTTTATTCAGTGCAGAGCATTCATATTGTGATGTTGAAAGGAGGCATGAAAACAAGCAATGTGCCAGGAAGTTTCTGGTTCTGATCTTCAATGAACACTGTCAGATTGTTACTGAGACCCACACCTCATGTGAAAGCCCCATTGCCGATCCTGGTAGCCTCCTTAGTGGGGTAGGAGAGCTGAAAAGAATGCCAATATATTTCACATCTGGCAACCAATGCGCCCCTTTGGTTTCAGATAGTACATGGGTAGACAAATCTAAAATGCCTGGGACACAAATTTTCATGGCCCTCTAGCAGCTATGGCATAGCTGCCAAGTTCCGGATTGAAAAATCCGGGACCAGCAGCAGCGTGGCACTGGAAGTCGCTTCTGCATGACTTCTGGACATGCGTAGAAGCAACGTCCGGTGCATCTCTGCCCATTTCCAAAATGGCTGCAGTGCCAGAAGTCGCTTCTACGCACTTCCGGACATGCTTAGAAGCGACTTCTGGCGCAGCGGCCATTTTGGAAATGGGCAGAGCGGCACCAGAAACATGGCCACCAGCAGGAGCTGCTTTCTGGGGGATTTACGGGAGATAAATCCATTCGGGAGACCAGCAGGAAACGGTAAGAAAATACGGGGGGTTTCCCGGGCAAAACGGGGTACTTGGCAACTATGAGCTATGGTGGCTCAGTTACCAGAAGTAATGCATTTAGCATTAGCGAAATACACATCAGGAGACTTAGTTTGGTCAGAATCGAGTATAAATTTCCAAAGTGAACATTAAATACATTACTTCTGGTAAATGAGCCACCACAGCCACAAGAGGGCTGTGGAAATTTGGGTCCCGGCTTTTTACACTCATCTGCCCATGTCGTATCTGAAACCAAAGGGGCACATTCGTTGCTGGATGTGAATCCCCCCCCAGCTCTCCTACCCCACTTCCTGGTCCTGTTCTTCCTCCTTCTCGCTTGTTGCTGCTTGCTCTCTTGCCGACTCTGAGCTAGCAGAAGGCGTAGGAAGAAGGAGGAATGTGTGCCTGCTTTGGTTTATTCTGCTGTGTTATTATGGGGCTTAAATGGCCAGCTCTGCCCCCACAACCTTCCTGCCACCCTCCACGGATTTAAAGATTACAGCACAATATTGTACACAAAGCACTTTGAACACTCAAGAGCGGGAAAGAAATGTTATGGTACTTGCTCCTTAACATAATGGGTATGATCTCCTCCCCAAATGGTAACGGTCCACCTCTCTCTGCAGCTGGAAAGGGGAGAATGTGGCCACCACGGAGGTTGAGACAACCTTGGCAACGCTGGAGTCGGTTCAGGAAGCCAATGTCTATGGAGTGCCAGTGCCAGGTGGGTCCTGAAGTGCCATTCTTAAATGCAACTTTGGGCAGCCAAAGTTAGCACCTGTGGCATCAGAGGATCTGCTCCACAGCAGCAGGCTAAGGGAAGAGGTACTGAGGATAGTCCATTGTACCTGCCATTTTTGCACACTGGCACCATCTCCAGTCATGGTTTGAAGTGCCTGTGAGTCCCCTGGTCTATAGAGCACAAGGTGGATTGAACCACTCCATCTAAACCAGAGGGGGGTGGGGAACCTGTGCCTCTCCAAATGTTGCTGGGCTCCAGCTCCCATCTGCCCCAGAAGGTATGGCCGTCAGCTTGCTCCTCCTCCCCCTCCACTGAAAAAAATGTCCTTTGCCCACAACACTTCCACACTGGGCATTCATTGTGGAATAGCCACACTTTGTCCACTCTCCTTATGGTGGATCTGCAGAACGTGGTGGACAGAGATTTAGAATCACAGTTGGAACAGACCCCAGCGGTCATCTAGTCCAAACCTCTGCAATGCAGGAATCACAGTTAGATCATAGCTGCCAAGTCTCCTGTTTTTCGCGGGAAACCCCCGGATTTTAACCCGTTTCCCGCTGTTATCCTGAATAGAAAAAAAAATCCTGGAAATCCCCGGGATTTCCTACCTGCCAGGGAGGCTCCATTTCGGGTGCCGCTCTGCCCATGTCTGGGTACTGGAAATTGGGCAGAGCGGCACCGGAAGTCGCTTCTACGCATGTCTGGACATGCGTAGAAGCAACTTCCGGATGCTGCGCTGCTGCTGACCCCGCATTTTTCAGCGGGAGACTTGGCAGCTATGAGTTAGTTCCGTTAGGTCAACAGTGTTTATTTCGAAATGCTGCTTTATTTTTATATGCTGTTTCTCCACTGAAGAGATATAAGACAGTGAATGTAATATGCAACACTTTCACATCAATAGATTGCATCGGCTTGTAACACGAACAGAAAACTTGCCCTGGCCACAAACTACGGTATACCACTTCTTCTTCCTTTTCCTAATGGCCCTTCTCCCTTTCTATTAGTCCCACATTAATACCATCAGTGGCACGAAGAGTGGAAGAGAAGCTGGAAGGCATGTCTCTGGTGACATGTGTGAAATGCGTTTTGCTAGCTAAGATGTGTTTGGTAGCTACAGTGGGAAGGAGAGCTGGAAAAAACACACATCTGGCAACCAATGTGCCCCTTTCGTTTCAGATAGCACATGGGTAGACAAATCTACAAAGCCTGCGACACAAATTTTCATGGCCCTCTAGCAGCTATGGTGGCTCATTTGCCAGAAGTAATGTATTTTGTGTTAACTCTTGAAGCGTAGACTTGATCCTGACGAAACTAAGCCTCCTATGGCAAAATATAGATCAGAAGGCTTAGTTTGGTCAGAATCAAGTCTACATTATCTGAAACCAAAGGGGTGCATTGGTTGCCAGATGTGAAATACGTTGGCATTATTTCCAGCTTTCCTACCCCACTACTAAGAAGGGCGCCCACAATGATCAGAGCAAAGTCACAAACCATGACATTGCGCCACTGTCTCTGGCAGATGTGTTAGCACAAATATTTGAGATCAAGATACCAGTTAGGTTAATCTTTCTCTCTGGTCCGCACACTGCCTTGTGCTACAGGCAGACATATTCGAATGTAACCTTTTAATCTATTCTTAGTTGTACTGTGGACAATGAAAATGTTTGCGGGGACAAAAATCCATTCACCTCCCAGGGTGCAAGAGGGACTGACCATTTCCCCTCTAATGTAGAGAATGTGGTTATTTGTGACATAGCTAAAAGCCAGAAAGACCAGAACCAACTTCTTTGCTATTTACAACATGATCCCTACTTGGTTGCCAACAAGCAATTTTTACTGTCCCACCGGCAAGCCCAGGCCAGTGGCTATTTACAAGGCTATTTAATTAATTATTTCATGTCATGTATATTGTGCTTTTAAAAAAAATCATATTTAAGCGGTGTATGTAAACACCAGCCATAAAAAGAACTATGAAAAATTCATCATAAAACCGAACATGAATTCCAAGCCTACGATGCAAACCATAAATTCCAGCCGCCCTATAAATACAATAAAAGAAAAGCAGCCCAGAGAAAGCAGGTGCCTAAGCTAGCTTCTGAAACAACAGAAGGAGATGATAGTAATAATTTCACAACTACAAAATCTATATGCATAAGGGAGGGTTGGAACATGTGAAAAAGGAGAAAAACAATCTGAAAGAGAAAACTCACTTGGCAAGAAAAAGAATGAGTCATACTGGGTTCTCCGTATAGTCTAGGAGTAGGTCAAGGAACAATTTTCACAGAATACAATTTCCCCCAAAGCGACATTAACGTGTTTTATTATTTACTGCTGAAGGTGGGTCCATTTGCACATCAGGGTACAGGGTGCAGGGTGCAACTGTTGCACGTCTAGAGCAGTTAGGTGTGACAAGTGAAGCACCAGGAAAAGCGCTCACCAGCAGGGACAGGGTTGCAGATGGAGCACAGTCCAAACAAACCAAGGTCAAGCACGGAGAGTCAGCCAAGGTCCAAGATATGAACTAGAGGCCAAATCAGGCAACAATCCAAGGTTAATAACGCAGGGAGTTCGGGCAAGGTGCAGGAACTAGAATCAGGAGCCAGAGACCTGTGCTGTTTCCAGCAACTGAAAGGCTCGGGAGACTCTTTACTCATGAGCTGTGTTTTGACTCTGAGTCTGTAGCAGAGGTGCATTTAGGGTAGTGAGACTGGTTCGCCCGCACTGGGCGCTGAATCAAGAGGGTGCCTGTAGGGGGCACCACAACAATGACAAACAACCATAGCTGCCAAGTTCCGGCCTGAGAAATAAGGGACTGGACCGGAAGTAGCAGACTGGAAGTAGTGCTGCCGCCATTTTGGAACTGGGCAGAGCATGCTCAGAAGCGACTTTTGATGCTGCTCTACCCAGTTCCAAAATGGCCGCCGCGCCAGAATAAACTGGGGAAAAACAAAAAAATCAGTTTTTTTCGGCTGGGGACAGCTGGAAAAATGGGGGTTTCCCGGGGAATACGGGAGACTTGGCAGCTATGAAACAACAGAAATGGAGAGGTGAAGGGGCGCTGAATTTTTATGCTGCACAGGGCGCTGTTGAAATTTTAAAGCCCCCCAAAATGCCAATGAAATTGCTCTTCAGCCACAGACCTGGATCTTCCACGCACACACGCACGCACGCGCGCACACACACAATTTTTCTGTTTTACAATTTAAAGTACTCATTTATACATCCTTAAGATACCAAGGGATGTGGGTGGCACTGTGGGTTAAACCACAGAGCTTAGAGCTTGCCGATCAGAAGGTCGGCGGTTCAAATCCCCGTAATGGGATGAGCTCCCGTTGCTCGGTCCCAGCTCCTGCCAACCTAGCAGTTCGAAAGCATGTCAAAATGCAAGTAGATAAATAGGAACCGCTACAGCGGGAAGGTAAACAGCGTTTCCGTGTGCTGCTCTGGTTCGCCAGAAGCGGCTTTGTCATGCTGGCCACATGACCTGGAAGCTGTACGCCGGCTCCCTCGGCCAATAACGCAAGATGAGCGCCGCAACCTCAGAGTCGGTCACGATTGGACCTAATGGTAAGGGGTCCCTTTACCTTTACCTAAGATACCAATGACTTCCCTTCTTCTCTTTCCATTGTTCATTTTACATATCATAAATCCCTGCATATCTTACAGAATCTATACCATTCAGTATTCCATTATTACATGCATCATAACTTATTTACACTGTTGAATTTTTCTTTATGCTGCCAGCGTTTCCAGCTGTACACAGTTATTTCCCATATATTCAGTAAACGCTTTCCAATCTTCTTTAAACATATGTTATTCTTGTTCTCTTATTCTATATGTTAAGTCTGCAAGCTGCGCATATTCTGTCAACTTAAGTTGCCACTCTTCTTTAGTTGGGACTTCGCTCATTTTCCATTTTTGTGCTAACAAAACACGGGCCGCAGTAGTGGCATACATAAACAACCTTTTTTGACACCTGGGAATTTCAGTCTGAAATATCCCCAACAGAAAGGACTCTGGTTTGGGGGGGGAGAGTACTTTTAAACATTTTTTTTCCAATTCATTATGGATCATTTCCCAATACCCTTTTACCCTTTTACAAGTCCACCACATATGAAAAAATGTTCCCTCCGACCTAGATCTTTCAATGCTGGTGTTCTTGAGGACTGGGGTGGTGGTGGCTCCCACTCCTCCTTTGATAGCACCAAGGGTTTTTCAGCAGGCCTTCCCTGACAAGACCCCTCAAGGGGATCCTCAGTGCTAGTTCTAAGGGACCCTGCCTGCTCATCAAAGTCCTTGGGGTTCACCCTCTGAGGACTCAACATTTACCAGGTCAGGGCTAGGCATGGCAGTGGAACCATTTCCTTCTCTATGGTCTCCCTCCTCTCTAGGAATTAATTTTACTGCTTTAATCCTGAGATGGTGCACCTGCAGCCCTCCATATTCTATTGGACTCTAACCCATCAGCCCCAGTCAGCATGGCCAGTGATCAGGGATGACAGGAGCAGCAGCCCAACAGCATATGGAGATCCACAGGGCCCCCTGCCCCTACTTTAGCCTCTTCTTTAACACTGCCTTTGGATGCTTTCTTTTTCTCCCTCCCCCTGGCACACAAAAATTGTGTGTGTGGGTGTGTGTGAAGTGCAGTGGGGCAGGGAGAAGTAGTATTCAGGGCCGTCTTAAGCAGGTCGGGCGCCCTGGTGCCATGGCGCGCGGATCGCTCCAGCGCCCCCGCCCCCGTTTCTTCCCGTGACTGGTGGGCGGGCGCAGCGTGGTTTTTGCGCGGCTTCGCCGTGTAGCGCGCCCTGGCGCCCCGCGCCACCCAGCCTACCCCTAGAGCCGGCCCTGGTAGTATTTCAACCTTTCTCACACAAATAATGGTCCCAGTGAAAACTGTCCCCCTCCAACATTTGGGGCAGAGGAAATGAAGGCTGCACACTTGGCCACAGAGTCTTAGTTTTCTGGAAGCAGAGCTCTGCTTCCACATCCAGTTTAAGACAGAACAGCTGTGATGGGGATGCTGCCACATCTGGGAATCCCCCCTAGAAGAAACCCCCATTGGGGTTGTCTTTTATCCTCATTTGTGTGCAACGTGTGGCTACACCCTTAAAACATTCCTCTTTTTTGTTTGTTCCAGGACACGAAGGAAAGATCGGGATGGCATCCATATGCCTGAAGGATGGGCTGCCCTTTGATGGGAAGGAGGTGTATGCCCATGCCAAGGACTGCTTGCCAAACTATGCTATACCTCGCTTCATTCGCATCCGGGTAAGGTGTGGCTCTGTTGCATCACTCTTTAGTCTGCATTATTAATGTCTTTAGCTGTCAGGAGTGAGCCATCAGTAAATCACATGGAGCATGTGAAGTTAACTCTTTGGTACAAAAAAACAGGATCTGCGCAGGAGTGACAGGCAGCCTAATGAGCACACCAACTCTTCTTCAGTAGGCCTTGCATCTATGAGGAGAGTGAAGGTCCCCACCTTCCCACAGCTGTCTATGTCTCCTCCTCTTCCACCAAGCAATATGAGACTGCGCCTGCATGCCTGTCTCTGCTCCTCCCACTTCATGCCTTCTTGGTTCTGAGATACCAGTGGGGAAAGGAACAGGTCGCAACAGGAGGGGGAGACACCTGTGCTTCTTCACCAGCCTGACTCATCTCTGCTTCTTGGCCTCCCTCCTCTCCTGCTTCTGCCTCTGATTCAGGACTTCTCTCTGCCACAGCCTCTTCCTGTTCACTAAACCCTGTTAGCTCTGAAGAAGCGGGAGAGTTAGGAGGCAGCCAGAGCATTGCTAGGCAATCAGCAGATAAGCTGAGGACTGAGAGTCAGTCAAGTGGAAGTGGGGAGGGGGAAGGCCAACCTCTCATTCTCCGTTCTAGGAGATTGGATAAGGTCAGAGGACAATGGAAGGGCAAGAGGGGAAGGGCGGGAATTTGGCAACCTTCCTGCTGTGAAAGGGGCGGAGATTCAGACTGACCAACTATCGTCAATGGGAGCAGGCGAGAAGCCATGCTCTGGATGTATTGTTTTTGTAAATAAACGTAGATAAAACTGCCAGAGAGTCATCGCGACTTGGTTGCCTGCCT